>NW_028318967.1:0-749275 GCF_062004578.1 Staurois parvus
TGTATATATATATATATATGTGTATATATATATATGTGTATATATATATATATATATATTTTTTTTTTCTCACAATCCTAAGAAGTCATCTGGGTCATGGAGGCCAGAGGCTTTGTAGAGTTTTGTGTAGTATAAAGCCTTCATTCTTCACTCATTCAGGTCTACAACTTACCTGGTAGCAATCTGGTCAGAGGCATTTTATATATTTGAACTGATTGGGGGCCATTTATCACCCTTTCTTTGTCTTTTTCTCTCACCCCTGTGAGAGCTTGCAACTGGGTGAAAAGGCTGACTACTGACACAACACTAAAAAGATACGCATGTTTGCTTGTTTGGGGAACCCCATTAGTGGGCACCCTGTTAGTCAGGAGCTGACATTAATTTAGTTAGGGGCTTGGGTGAGCAGACGTTTTGTTTGTTTGTTTTTTTTTTTGCCATGGACTTGTTTGACAAACCTCTTCTAGACAGACCTGTGTTTACTGCTTTGCTGAAAAAAAGTAAAGTAAAAAGTAAACTGTTTCTGGGTGCCTCATCTCATAGATGGTTTACCACTGCCACTACCAGTTGAGCTTTTCCTCTTTATAGTATATATAAAATATACCATATACTTTGTGTTCATGAAATTAATTTTTTTTTTATTCAAATTTTTTAAAGCTCCAGGCTTGGTGTTTTTTCACTGTCGAAATATACTTAAGACAAGACATTCATTTTTAACATTATACAAAGCTAGTGAAGACATTACTGGTTCATTTTTGCTTACCAAAACTATCAATGAAACTCTGCACTTACTGTAACAAAATAAAACAGTAAATACAATGGACAGAAGCACTCTATTAGTTGCTGTATACTGGCAATTATAAAGACTAGGTGAAAATAGTCTATCCCTGTGATGGAGAGTAGGCAGAACAGAACACACAGAGTAGATGGCAAACGCAAAAAGCTTTATTGAGACAAACAGATGACAGTCACGCAATAGAGGGACTGGACCACAGGGATGAATGGGCTGGCGACAGGGGACACAGTGAGGGGTCCAGGATGACACTGGACCCCTGGGGACATCAGAGGGGCTGGAGCAGGAAACAAGTTAGGACAGTGGAGGCCATGCAGCCAGCTGGCCGGGGAGGGGGGGAAGCCACCGTGCTGGAATTTGACCATTTGGCAGGGGTCCCTATACCATGACAGTCCTTTTTTAAAAGTCAACCAAAAAAATTATGAATTATTAAACCACTATAAAACACTAATCAAAGTGTAAATATATGTGCAAATGCAATTAATGTTATCCAATAATTATAATAACTTCACCCTATCGAATTTCAAATTACATTATAGAAACAGTATATGTGTATCAAAAAAATAAGACAACTTGAAAGGAAGTGGAGCCATTATAAAGGCCACATATTGTGTGACCAAAACCAAATGCATTATCTTTTTGAACAAAAAATATAGTAAATATTGTTTACCAAATATATAGATTTCAATCTATATAATACTTATGTTATTTTTCTTTTTATGTTAAAAAAAAAAAAAAGTCAAACCCTCTGACTTATATGACTGAACCTAATTAAAATGGAACCCAAAGATCAAACTCAGTCTCTTTTTTTAAAATGAACATACAACCCCCAGTAAAAAAAAATAATCAGACTTGCCTCAAAACTATTTTCATTTAACTTTAAAGAGGCATGGTTGTAACCATCAAAAAACAGTATTCTTCATCAATCTGGCTCCAACTTTCTCTTATTGCAATTGCAAAATCAGCTTTGCAGGTGAACCTCATCAACCATTTTCTTTAATTTCCACCATAGATTTTCAATTGGACTGAAGTCCAGACTATTTGAAGGCCATGCCATTGACATATATCTTTTTTGAAGGAACGTTTTCACTGCTTTTGCCCTGAAAAATGATATCATCACCATCATATATCATAATCATATCATCCTTTCAATTGATGGAATAAGAAAAGTTTCCAAAATCTCAATATAAACTTGTGCATTTTTTGAAGATTTAATGACTGTTCTCTCACCCGTACCTTTACCTGACACGCAATCCCATATCATCAATGATTGTGGAAATTTGCATGTTTTCTTCAGGCAGTTCTCTTTATACATTAAATTGCAATGGCACCAAACAAAAGTTCCAGCATCATCACCCTGCACACTGTAACCTTGTTTTTTTTTCTGTTTAGTTAATGATGGTTTACATTTTGGCTTTTATGTAAATCCCATTTTCTTTAGGCGATGTCTTACAGTTCGGTTACAGACATTGACTGCAATTTCTGCCCTATTTTACCCATTTGTTTTCTCTGTTTTCAAGGCATATTGCTTTAAGTTTTCTATCTTGACGCTTTGATGTCTTCCTGACTGGGAACAGCCCACGTCTTTTGCAACATTCCGTGATGATTAACCTTTTTTCTACACAATTAAACAACTGAATGAACATTTTCCAAGAGTTGTGATTCCATACTTTTTTCCAGGGGTTGTATACTTAGCTTGAAAAAGACACAAGATAAAAAAGATTTAACCCAGTCATACCTGTAAAAAAAAGACATGGCGTACTCCCCTTTTCTGCTGCCTGTGCAAGTGAACTCGTCTGATGTTGAGAAATCTGCCAAAGTCCACATTGGAACTGAAAATTCTGGAAACATGAGTCTCCACGGTCCTTGTGCAGCTGTCACTGGTTCCTCCTGCTGACCTCCATGTAATTTCTGTATTCTGCAATGGGTGGAGGTCAGAGGGAGGAACCCCCACCCCCAAGCCTTCTGATGGCAATAAAGTTAATTAGAAAAAAATTAAAGTGTAAAAAAAAAATGCACTGTCTACTTTCCAAAAAGGGATCACCATTTGTACTATCCTGGCATTTTTGGGCCTGACGAAATGAGATGATCCTGATGTACTGACGGCCTGATCGATTTTCAGATATATTTACCATAGTTTGTGGACTTTATAACTTTTCTACAGACTAAATAATATACACTGATTTGGGTTATTTTCACCAAAGAAATGACCTAAACTTGTGAAGGAAGGTTAGGTTATTTATTTGCAAAATTTTATAACCGAAACTAAGAAAAACATTTTTTTAAAAAAAAAATTTCAGTCCTTTTTTTTGTTTTATTTAGAAAAAATAAAAAACCCAGTAGGGATTAAATACCACCAAAAGAAAGCTCTGTTTGTGTGAAAAAAAAGAAAAAAATTTCTTATGGGTACAGTGTTGTGTGACCACTCAATTGTCATTCAGTCCTCATGAACACTGGATGTTTTTACAGCTGCTTTTTTTTGCCGTTATTTCTACAGCCAGTAAACTCCCCAGCATGTTATCCTGTGTGTGCATGGACACAGACTGTAATCAAGCGTTTTTTGGCTGGGAAAAACCCCCAGAACTAGCGGGTTTCTAGAGGAGTTTTGTAGCTCTAAAAATGCTCTAATGCTGAAAAACATGGCAAATGCGGTAAAACGCTGCAGAATAAACAGATCAGTGCTGCAGCTGATTGCCGTTCCTGCAAAGCAAACAGCAACAGTAAACAACAATAATAGTAATGACATTACATTAACTCACTAAAACAACTTTTTTTTTTTTTAAATGAAATCTGTGCCAAAAAAGTGAAAAAAAAAAAATATATAATCTGGAGCATATGAGCAATCTGCCCACTGACCACCTTGGGCCCTTCATTCTTGAGCATATACCTTCTTTTTTTTGGGTTCAACTACAGATGAGAAATCCCCTCATGCAGCGCTGCAGGCACTGATGTACGTATCCCAAGAGCAACACCCTGCAGCTGCTAAACGGATCAGTGCTGCAGCTGATTGGCATTCCTGCACAGCAAACAACAATGGTTAACAGTAACACACAGTAAGGAAATAACTCAAAACAACTTTTTTTTTTTTTTTTTTAACCTTTCTATTTTATATATTTTTGTAACTTATCAGAACCATAAACTTTCCAGCCTTTAATTTTTGGGGGTCTCAAAATGCTATAGACAGTGTCCTGACTATCTAACATCTTTTGAGACCTTTGTGTGTGAATTGTATGTCCTAGACTGTGCCGGGTTGTACTCTAGATTAATACTACACTAGTGTGTGGTGGTGATAGAAGCAGTCCTTGATGCATAGAACAGGTTGGCCAGGACAGGAGGGACAGGAAAAACAAGTGTCTCGTCTTCTTTCGTCTACTACATGACATCTTTGGGTTGGGGTACCAGAGAAGACACCTGGAAAATTGTCATGCAGCTGGCTAACTGCATCTGGATTTGGGGTTTGGGTTATAGTACCTTCTGGATACAAAAGGGCCGTGATGATCGCTTCCTGAGACTTTAGGAAGGATCTACTTCTTCCAGTTGCTTTGTGAATTACAAAAGCATTATATACAGCCAATTGAAATAAATAAATAAACACCTCTTTTGTACCAGTGTGGAGCTCTGCAGGAAACTAAATATGTCTTCATTTGGTCATTGAATGGAAGACATCCTGTTTGTCCTTCCACTTCAATGTGAGTAATGCACCATTCTGCGAGCAGTCTTCCTCCCCCTTTCTAAGTTTGATGTTAACGAGCCATTGGGCAAAGCCCCGACGATTAGGTTGCACAGTGCCACAGCAGCCAATATCAAGACTAAATAAGTGTCTAAAAAGATGTTACATACAAATAGTACCCCTTCCAGAACAAGGGTGACACCAAGTCCCATACTGTCTTGCCACTGCTCCCCATGTTATCTGGGCATTCCGGGGGCTCCACTACATTGTTTCTTTTGTCATAAACTCTAAATTTGTATGTATAGGCTGTTGCTCTTTCACAGCACAAATACATTTTGGTCCCGGCTCTGGCACGATTGATGGGGAGATACTGCTTGATTGCAAGACAGCCAGTGAAATATATGAGGGACTTGTCTACGCACATATTTTGTTGGGGCGTATACATATCTGAAAATTTCTTGGAGTTAGTTTAGAACTGGCCTAATTTTGTAGAGCTGATCATATTCAGGGTCACTCCAAGGACAACAGAGTATATCATCACTAAAATGCATGAAATGCATTATCGTCTCATCATTTCCTGGCTTGCAGCAGAGAATATGATCATGTGATGAATCTGGTCTGTGGCCCAATATGACCGATATTTATTATTTTTTGTAATACCCATGTTAAGGGTTAGGCCCAAAACATTTTTAATTCCGAAACCGTTCACAGCCCACAGTCAGTTGATACAGATCTTCTGTGAAAAAGGCCCAGAAAATCAAAAGGAGTTGTTAAATTTGCAGTTTCCACCTCAATTCCAGGTTGTGCTGCTGAATCTGTGGGCTGCCAATCAGGATTTGCAAGCACCTCTGGAAGGACACTATGGACTCTACAGCCCATGTGCCATTTGTTGGTGGCTGCGGGATGCTACTAGTGCTAGCCACCTCACCAGCTTGGACTGCACGTTTGGGACTTGCCACGTCACCATGAGATACTGCAGTGCTGATGTGTAAAAGGCCAGGTGTACTGCGCCGCTGGTGCTTGCCATGCATTCCATGCATTCCTAGCACTTTACCTGGTGCCGGGTATGCCTGATCTTAATCGGGACCTCTTCTCCATTGTCTGAGCTCATTGTTGGGGTGCTGCTGCTTTCTATAGGTTCATATTCTCACCGTAAAATTGGAGAACCCCAATATTTTAGTACGGGACTTTTAAGGAAACGTATTAAAATACTGAGGTAAAATACAAAAAAAACTTTGTTCTAGTTCAATAAAATACTACATATTCATTGACTCCAAAAAACTTACTGAATAATGGCTACATTGAATGAAGGCATAGAAGTTTTGACTGAAGTATGAAGGACCTCCTCTTATTCTTCCACTGGAAATTTATCCATGGGAGACCCAACGCATTGCAGATAAGTCTCTTTCTCAGGGGTAAATAACAGAGAGTGGTATTCTCCGAATACTCACAAGTGATCCCCCTAACCCACTTACGCCGGAAACTTTTCCAGTAATCAAAATTAGTACAGATCTACCACCTGTAAAGGTTCTTTGTGACTGCTGTTCTGGCCCTGTTCTCAGCTTGGCTGGGGTTGGCTCTTATCGGCGACCTCAGTTTGGTACTCTCTGGGCCGGCTGGGGGGCCCCACAACAAGCGCTCTTTCTGGGTGTCTGCAGATAATGATTTAAAATTATAATATGGCTACCCATGACTCGTTTGCATGCAATTAGGATGACTCTTTTTATACCATCCTCCTCTGTTATAATCCTGAGGAAAGAGAATTCTCTGAAATGCGTTGTGTGTCCCACGGATGAGTTTACAGTGGAAGAATAAGAGGCAGTCTTTCATACATCAGTCAAAACTTCTATGCCTTCATTCAGTGTAGCTATTATTATGTCATTTTTATGGAGTCAATGAACATATAGTATATTATTGTACAAGAGTAAAGTTTTTTTTTTTGGTTTTTTTTTGTAATTTACTGAAGCATTTTAATGAGTTGCCTTAAATGTCCCGTACGAAAATATTGGGGTTCTCCGATATTTTTTTTTTTTTCCCCTAAGTTTGGGATTTTAGCAACAACTTAACACAGGCTGGCAATACCTTTTTATCTGATTTTGACAGTGAGGCTTCCCCTTCACTCTCATCTGTGATATTTAGAATCCTGTAGTCCTCTTCACTAGTGTACCTTTTTTTTGAATTTTTGGGTACTGAATTTACAGGTACCTTGTGCGATTAACACCTGAAAAATCACCTGATTGTCAGAGACTGCTTGAACCACTAGAAATAAAATTATTCTGCTAGTGATAGCAGAGATCAGGCCCGATTCTGCTGACGCAGTGTTTTTTTGTACAGTGTATCAGAGATGACAGTGATCTACTGACATTATACATTTTGGGGGGCAGAGGGGCTAAATGCAAGTGCTAGTAGGTATATGGGATGATCCTGCTAATGCTGTGTTATTGGGGACACTATACTAAGGGGGATACTAGTGTAGTTCTGTTTGTGATCTATATATTGATCTGTATAGACACTGTACTAGTAATGGCGGTGATCAGCGACCTATAGTGTTCGTGAGATACTGTGCAGGGAATCTAACACTAGCTGACTCTGGCACTATCTGATGTAGCAAGTGATGTTTATACAGTAATCGGTGAAAAGTACTGTACACTGACACTGTATTTATGGAACTGGCTGAGTGACGGGTTATCAAAGGGTTAACTGAAGATAAATGGTTAAACATGCCTAAGGTGTGTGTGTGTATATGTGCTGATTTTACACTGTGACGTTCTCTCTTCTCTTCCTGGACCATAGGAAGAGAAGAACCAGCTAGAATGAGTGCCTGTATTTACTTGTGATCTGCAAGTAGTTAAGGAAACCCTGTATAAAGGGAAATATGCAAGGTGCTATTGTTGACCTACTCTTCTGAAAATGCTAGAGGTTTGACTGTCATGCTTGCCCAATAATGCCAGTAACTTCCAAGTCACTGACAGAACCCGCATGTAAATTGCGAGTTCTGAATTTGAAGTCAAGAACAGCCAGGCAACTAGTGTTTTCAGAATATCGTCATCATTGGCAAAATGCTATTTGTAAATGTTTCTTTAAAAAACAAAGCAAAACAGACACTCATGGAATAATAAATATGTAGTCTGTAATGGTCTTTATTGTTGGTATTCTTTGCTTACTGTAAAATAGCAAAATAGTTATTATGAAATTGCATTGCATAAGAGGTCTGTTAAATGAAATTGCGGCACTCTGTGGTAGAACAAGGAGCTGTTCTGAGAATATCAAGTACCTGAGAGCTATAATTATACAGTATGTGTGTACATCCTAAACATAACACAAACCAGCAAGCTCAGCATGAGTCATTTCCAGGGTGTTGTTGTGGAAAATGTTCCAAAATTTAAATACTTTTGTGTTGTATTTGTAGCTTTATGTAACTTTTATAACACTTCACAGGGTCATTTACAGTTGCAAGAAAAAGTATGTGAACCCCTTGGGATTACGTGGAGTTTTGCATGAATTGGGCATAAAATGTGCTCTGAACGTCATCTAAGTCACAACAATAGAAGAACACAGTCTGCTGAACATAATACTACACAAACATTAGATGTTGCCATGGTTTAATTGCACATAAAATGTAAACATTCACAGTGCAGGGAGGAAAAAGTATGTGAACTTTTGGACTTAATAACTGGTTGACCCTCCTTTGGCAGCAATAACCTCAACCAAACGTTTCCTGTAGTTGCAGATCAGACCTGCACAACGATCTGGAGTCATTTTGGACCACTCCTCTTCACAAAACTGTTTCAGTGTAGCAATATTCTTGGGATGTCTGGTGTGAATCGCTCTCTTAAGGTCATGCCACAGCATTTCAATCGGGTTGAGGTCAGGACTCTGACTGGGCCACTCCAGAAGGAGTATTCTGTGCTGTTGTAGCCATTGTTTTGTTGAATGACTTGTATGCTTTGGGTCATTGTCCTGTTGCATCACCCATCCTCTGCGGAGCTTCAGTTGGCGGACAGATGGTCGTACGTTTTCCTGCAAAATGTCTTGATAAACTCTGGAATTCATTTTCCCATCAATGACAACAATCCGTCCAGGCCATGAGGCAGCAAAGCAGCCCCAAACCATGATGCTCCCTCCGCCATGTTTCACAGTGGGGATGAGGTTTTGATGTTGATGTGCTGTGCCTTTTTTTTTTCCACACATAGTGTTGTGTGTTCTTCCCAAACAACTCAATCTTGGTTTCATCTGTCCACAGTATATTCTGCCAGTAGTGCTGTGGAACATCCAGGTGCTCTTTTACAAACTTCAAACGTGCTGCAATATTCTTTTTGGACAGCAATGGCTTCCTCCGTGGTGTCCTCCCATGTACTCCATTCTTGTTTCATGTTTTCCTTATTGTAGATGTGTCACTAAAAATGTTAGCATGTGCCAGAGATTTCTGTAGGTCTTTAGCTGACACTCTGGGATTCTTCTTTATCTCATGCAGCATTCTGCGCTGTGCTCTTGCAGTCATTTTTACAGGACGACCACGCCTAGGGAGAGTAGCAACAGTGCTAAACTTTCTCCATTTGTAGACAGTCTGTCTTACCGTGGACACAGGAACATCAAGGCTTTTGGAGATACTTTTGTAACCCTTTCCAGCTTCATGCAAGTCAACAATTCTTGATCGTAGGTCTTCTGAGAGCTCTTTTCAGCGAGGCATGGTTCACATCAGACAGTGCTTCTTGAAGCCAGTAAACCCAAAACAGGTGTCAGCAACACATCCAATATCATCACACTGATTGGAGTCAAGGTTGGCTCACTCCTGGCTCCAATTAGCTCTGGGAGAAGTCATTAAGCTAGGGCCTCACATACTTTTTCCTCCCTGCACTGTGAATGTTTACATGTTATGTGCAATTAAACCATGGCAACATCTAATGTTTGTGTAGTATTATGTTCACCAGACTGTGTTCTTCTATTGTTGTGACTTAGATGATGTTCAGAGCACATTTTATGCTAAATTCATGCAAAACTCCACGGAATCCCAAGGGGTTCACATACTTTTTCTTGCAACTGTAGATGTAAGATGTATTGTCTTTGGGAAGTTAAGTACTGCTCCTTCTACTATATATAAACTGTAACACTGAGTCTAGGTTCACACCTATGCGTTTTGGAAATGCACAGCAGCCCATTTATCATGATTTCCTATGGGACAGGTTCAAATCTCCGCAGTTTCATCTGGTGCGTTTTTTGGAAAGGCTCAGGGACTTTTTTTTTTAGATACAAAATGTTGCATTTTTGATTCTGTAGACTTGGAGAGAAGCATGTAGTGTGTTTTTGATGCGTTTTGCGTTTTAACCCCTTCACACTGACATAACAAAAATATGCAACCTCACAGAACTGGGCTTTTTTTCCATGGGGCCGCATATTTGCGTACCTGTCTTTTGTGCTGGAAGCGCGCCGCACAGCGCGCTCCAAGCACAAAGACCGGGGTGTCACTGAGAGCCACAGGTCCCATTCTAACGATCGGGACCCTAGACTAGGTCACATGATCGCTGTGATAGCCTCTGATTGGCTATCACAGTGATCAGTCACTGTGAAGCCCACCCTCTTTGTTTTTTTGTTTTTTTCTGAATGGAGGAGAGAGATACGTTGTATCTCTGTCTCCTTGCAGAGAGGGGGAAAAAATAAATATAACTATTAAAAAAATACCTAGATCAAGGTTTGAGCTAGTTCAGTGCAAGGGTTAGTGTTTGGGTTAGGGTTAAAGGTCAGAATTTTTTTTTTATTATTTATTTAAATTGTTATCAGTGCCAGTGTGTTTTAAGTTATATAAAAAAAAAAAAAAAACTAAAATGCGCACTATTGTTTCTGGGCTGTAGTATAGGTACAATTAACATACACATATATGGTACCACTGTGATTTGTCAAGACCTGGAACATTTATTTTGGGTTGTTCTTTGGTGGTAGGTTATGGTGGTAACAAGAAACACACAGCTAAATTAAAAAAATATATTTTTTTTACTATTTTGGGACAGTTTTCAGGAGATATCCATTACCATTTACCACCAAATGAAAGCCCGATTTTGTCCTGAAAAAAAAACAAGGTATAATTGCCTGGATGTACAAAGTAGTTGTGATATGTCTGCTTTTCCGAACACATGTCTAAGTTGGAAAATTTTACTTGGGCTTTAAGATTTGTTTTACCCTTAGGCGTGAAGGGTTGATCTGCCCAGCAACAAAAAACAAACTAGGTTTACACCTATGCAGATTGCATTTTGAGCTGTTTCAGCATTGCATTTTGCATTGCGTTTTGCATTTTTGCACTTGAGTTTTTGCCGCGTTTTTTTTCTTGTTGCTAGGCAGATTTGAAATGCAAAATGCATAAAAATGTAGCAAAAACACAATACATGCTTTTCTGCAACATTTCCATTGAAGTCTATAGACACAAAAGCACAACTTTTTGCATACAAAAAAGTCCCTGACCCTTTCCAAAAAATGTACCAGGGGAAAATGTGAACATGCCCCATAGGAAATCATGTTAAATAGACTGTACTGCATTTCTGCAAAACGCTGCAGAAAACGCTTAGGTGTGAACCTTTTTAGTTTTGGACAGAGTGTAGAGGAATTAGAACACCTGTCTGTTTTTATTGCTGTCTGTGCCCCCTTTAGGAAGCTTCACCCTCCTCTTTTTGTCATATTTACCATTTTCATCTAAAGTGAAAGTAAAAGAAAATCCCAAATTTTGGGATGACAACAGACCAATAACAGAAGGGAAATCTTTCAATGAGGACACTAATTCTGATGAGCCGGGTGACACCCTGGGAATCCCTCACTTTGGAGGGATTTCCTCACTTCCTGTTTTGGCTATAGGACAGGAAGTGAAGGGAACTCTTCCCAATGAGACACAGATGGTAAAAAAACAAACAAAAACTGATAGGGGCCATAACCTTCCGTTACACTGTCCAGACTGAAAAGAGAAATGTTGACTTTAGTTACACTTTAAGGGCAGTTGTTCTTTTTGCACCTGTGCCCTAACCTAGCAATTCCGCCCTCCCCTTCCACAACTGTGGCCTATTGTTTACATCCATTAGTGAAAGGCTCTCTCTCCTGGCCTCACCTGTGCAGTACAGCTGCATACACTTCTGTGGCTGGGAGGTAGATGAGCCCCCCTAGAAATCTGTGGGGTTGTACTGTGCAGGCAAAACCAAGAGAGTAGCCTTTCAACTAAGGATCTAAACAAACAATGGAAGCCATGACAGCTGGGTCTCTGTAAGTATTCTTCTGTGGAATGGGAGGGTGGGATAGTATAGGCCAGGGCACAAGGGAAAAAATGAATAATTGCTCTTTGTCTGAAAATGCACTCATTCTTTAAACCAGATCTAGCAGTACAATGCCATGTATGCATATAATATCTGGGCCCCCTCCCCCTTGAGAAATTAGACATTACAAAATCTACTTTTAGGGCCAGGTCACACTATAGAAATGCAGTCCAGATGCCCTCTGGATGCATTTCTGCATGCATGTTTTTTTGGGTTTTTTTGCATTTCGTCTTTTACTGGGAGTTTTTTGTGTACAAGAAAGTATACAATAAAAGTAAACAAACAAGAATGTACAAAAGCACATGCGTTTGTTATGCATTCTGGTGCATTTTTTTGGTGTGTTTTTTATGCATTCCAGTTCATTTTTTCCCTCTTTTTCTTCAATTTAAATAGGGACATGTGCATTTCAGTGCATTTTTTATGCATTTTTTTATGCGTTTTTACCGCGTTCCAGTCATAGCCGGATCTAGGGGGGTGCTTGGGTGGGCTATGCCCCCCCAAATTTCAGTTGTGCAACCCATGGACTTTGTCCAACAAGAGAAGCTGTCTGCAGCAGCTCACATAGCCCAGACAGCACACTCCCCCCTCCCCTTCCCTGCACTGACAGGAGAGGAGAGAGGAGATCAATGTACACTGCCTCCTTCTGACCCCTCCTCCTGTCTGCGACACCCCCACTCCAATACACGGCCAGTGCTGAGCCTGAGCGGATATGTGGGTGGGACATTTGAAGCACTGCAGGATTGATTCCTCTGTATGAGCCTGCAGAGACCAGCCTGGGTGAGTGAGCTGAGTTATGCACTACAGTTGAACTCTCCCTCATCTCTCCCCCCCCTCCTCTATTTGCCCCCACCATCTCTCTCTCCCCTCTCTTTCCCCTCTCTCGCTCTTGCGCTCTCCCCTCTCTCCTCTCCCTCTCTCCCCCTCTCTCCTCTCCCTCTCTCCCCCTCTCTCCTCTCCCTCTCTCCCCCTCTCTCCTCTCCCTCTCTCCCCCTCTCTCCTCTCCCTCCCCTCCCTCTCGCTCGCTCTCCCTCCCCTCCCTCTCGCTGGCTCTCCCCTCCCTCTCGCTCGCTCTCCCTCCCCTCCCTCTCGCTCGCTCGCTCTCCCTCTCGCTCGCTCGCTCGCTCTCCCTCCCCTCCCTCTCTCTCGCTCTCTCCCCCCTCCCTCTCTCTCGCTCTCTCCCCCCTCCCTCTCTCCTCCCCCCTCTCCCTCTCTCCTCCCCCCTCTCCCTCTCTCTCTCCCCCTCTCTCTCCCCCTCTCTCTCCCCCTCTCTCTCCCCCTCTCTCCCCCCCTCTCCCCCCCTCTCTCTCCCCCTCTCTCCCCCCTCTCTCCCCCCTCTCTCCCCCCTCTCTCCCCCCTCTCTCCCCCCTCTCTCCCCCCTCTCTCCCCCCTCTCTCCCCCCTCTCTCTCCCCCTCTCTCTCCCCCTCTCTCTCCCCCTCTCTCTCCCCCTCTCTCTCCCCCTCTCTCTCCCCCTCTCTCCCCCCTCTCTCTCCCCCCTCTCTCCCCCCTCCCCCCCTCTCTCCCCCCTCCCCCCCTCTCTCCCCCCTCTTTCTCCCCCCTCTCCCCCCCTCTCTCTCCCCGCTCTCTCTCCCCTCTCTCTCCTTTCTCTCCCCTCTCTTTCCTTTCTCTCCCCTCTCTTTCCTTTCTCTCCCCCCTCCCCTCTCCCCTCTCTCTCTCCCCCCTCTCTCTCCTCCCCTTCTCCCCCCCCATCTCCCCACTTTCTCCTCCCCTCTGCCTCCTCCTCTCTACCTCCCTCCTTCTCTTTCCATCCCCTCTCTCCCCCATCTCTCTCCCTCCCCCTCTCTGTGCATGTTAACATACAGGGACAATTTTAGTATTATTGGGGATTGCTGGAAATCTGAAGGCTGGATAAACTGATGGAGTTATTACTCACAAGTTTGTAATGCTTCTATTTAATCCCTTCCTGCCTAGCCCTAGCATCCCTTTAGGGGATTGTTTACATGAAATGTGGTCTCTGAAGAGCGATCTGCATTCAGATCACTCTTCAGAGAGCAGTTGGCAAGGCAGCAAGGAGATGAATAACCTCTTCACCTCCTGCTTTAACCCCTAGAACCCCACACTAGCGCACTGCAACCACGTGCATTGCACACAGTTGTGAGGTGCTTGCAGAGCAGTCTCATTCACTTTCATGGGTCACATTCAGCAGGCACTGTGCCTACAGAAAGCAACAGAGGATAGAATTTTTTTCACGTCCACAAAACATCACAGTGGCAGTATATGTACACCCCAACCCTTTGTTGCCAACCTTCCATAAATTTACAGACAGTTTGTATAAAACAGACACTATTCTCCTATTCGCAACTGTTCATGGACAGGAGAAAAGTGCCCGTAAAAATCCCTTTGTCATGGGCTCTGACTGCCAAACTCTGATGTAAGGGGACACTCTGCTGGACTCTGATGTAAGGGGGCACTCTGCCAAACTCTGATGTAAGGGGGCACTCTAGACTCTAAACTTTGCTAGACTCTGATGTAAGGGGGACTCTGCAGACTGTAATGTAAGGTGGTCTCACTCTGGGGGAAAAAAAAACTGCTGACCCCTGCAATAAACTACCATACTGACCACTGTCCTCCACCCTGCTGACCACCCATCCTCTACCCTGTTGACCCCCTGTACACTGCCCTACAAACTATGGGTCCCCACCCTTTGCTCTGCTAATTCCTATCCTCTGCCCTGCGGACCCCCAGCACACTCCACTACTGATTCCTGTTTTGTGCACTTCCCTGCTGACCTCCTATCCTTTGCCCCTCTGACATTAACTGCACCCCCATATCAGACCGGCTAGATCCGGCCCTGGTTCCAGTACAGTTCTGTGCAGAAAAAATGCAGCATTTATCTGCAACCTGAATGCGCTGGAATTGCAAGCACTAATGTGAACTATGACATTGACAACAATATAACCTGCTTTCTGTGCATTTTGGATATAGAAAAAAGCAACTGAAACATGTAGTGTGAATTAGCTCTTAGGGCTAGTTCACACTAGATGCAGCCCAGTGCGTTTTTTTTCTGCATTAAAAATGCATGCACAGTGTTTTCCATGTATTCCAATGGCCCTGGTTCACACTAGTGCAGTCAATTCCAGTCAGTTTCCGGTACAGAAAAAAAATAGAAAATGCTGCAATTTTTCTGCACAGAACTGTACTGCAAAGCGGTAAACCACATCAAAAACTGCAGCGGAATTGAGTGTGGTGTGAACTGTAAGCAAAAATGTATCCGGAGTGCGTTTTTGTATTGTGAACTGGCCCTTATTTCTGCACTTGTGTGAACTAGGGCCATTGGAATACATGGAAAACAGTGTGCATGTATTTTTGATGCAGAAAAAAAAAACACTGGACTGCATCTAATGTGAACTAGCCCTTTAGGGCTGGTTCACAGTATAGAAACACAGTCCAGATGTGTTCCAGATGCATTTCTGCATGCGTTTTTGGCATGTTCCTGTGCATTTTTGATGCGTTTTTGAAGTGTTCCAGTGCATTTTTTTATGCATTCCAGTTAATTTTTCCCCTCTCTTTTTCTTCAAGTTAAATCAGGATATGTGCATTCTAGTGTGCATTTTTTTTATGCATTTTAGTGCGTTCCTGTGCATTTTGTATGCGTTTTACCACTCTCCAGTACATTTCTGTGCAGAAAAAATGCAGCATGTTCTACTTTTTTTTTTTTTTCTTTTTCTTTTTTTTTCCTGCAACCAGAATGCACTGGAACTGCAAGCACTGATGTGAACTATGAAATTGACAACCATATAACCTACTTTATGTGCATCTTGGGTGCAGAAAAAAAGCAACTGAAACGCATGTAGTGTGAACTGGCCCTTAAAGAATTTTGATTTGTACTCATCTTTTGCATCACTGACCTGATGTCACCAGCACTTCAGTAAGATTTCTGGGGTGTGCAAAGCAGGTGAAATCTAAAGATAATGCAGTCAAGTACATTGCAAGAGTGGCTTCTTGCAGGATTTCATGCCCTACCCTTCTTCCATGCTGTCACTCCCCTGTCTAAGCAGCCACTACTCTGTAAGATAGAGTGTTCCGTTAATGCCTCGCTGTATGTACTGGTTTAATTCATATGTCAGTTACAGCAACCTGACCAGTAAAAAATGCATTTTTTTAAAATTAATAACCTTTTAATCCCTTTTTAACCCCTAAGCACCAGTACGAGCTCTAGTCAACTTCTTCTCCCCTCAGATATTTTTTTTTCTTTTTTAATTACTAATTTATTTATTTTTTTACAATCAATATTTAAATATTTTTCATTGTTATTAATTTTGGGTTTTTTTTGGGGGGGGGGGGGGGGGGTTGTGTCTCATTTAAAAAATGTGTGCAAAAAGCAAGAAACACATTTAAAATAAAATAACTTTGCAATCTAAAATAAATTGAATAACTCAAGTGCTAACTATGGTGAAATGAAAACAAAAAAATTACATTTAAATATTGTAGCCGCTAGTGCACACATCCCATGTCTCAGTGGGACAAATTATACAATCATAATGTGAAGTGAAAAAATGCTGTGCTACATGAAACAATGGCACAATCCATTTATATAAACAAAAAACAAAGTGAAAAAAATCAAAAAATATATATTAGATCCCGATGAATGGCAACGTCGTGATGTCATCCACACACTTCTCCCCGATGCGTTTCATCACTAGTCACTTGACTGTATCAAGGGGATATTCCCTTGGTAAAGTCAGGTTACTAGTGCCAAAACGTAGATGACATCACGACGTTGCCATTCATTGGGATAGCGGTTGTAGTACTCTACAAAAGGCTCCTGGAACTACATTACAGCAGGCAATAGCATTCATTAAGTGGGCCCGTGCTTTGCCTTGCATCACATTACGGATGGTGTCTGTTTTGAGCTCGTACAGGACTCTGCTGCTGAGAAGATACTGCCATCTTGTGTTTAAGCAGTACATCACTGGATCTTCATCATACCTGGTGCAAAATACACCTCCAGAACGTGAGTGTATTTCATATGTTTTAATTGATGAATAAAAGTTTAAAAGGATAAAGCACAATGTCGAATTCTTTTTAATGAGGAATACGGCTGATACAAAGATGCTTATCAGGAGGGAGCTTACTTTGGAGTCTTCATTCAGCAAACTGATCTTCTGAGTCCATATGGGACTTAAAGTGCAGTTAGACGGTAACATTGTATAATGTCAGGTCACACTGCGTGAGGTGAGCAGATATATGGTGGAGTATGTCTTTGCACAGGAATTGATGACAGATGCACATATTTTTCGTTATCCAAAGGAGGGTTCACTGAATGAACACTTTATTGATTGAACTTGATTTTTTTAATGACTTTTGTTTGATTCATACTTAAAAATATTCTTTATTTTTTGTGTGGTTTTTGTTTTTTTTATTTATATATATAATTATATAATATATATTGTTTCAATATTAAAATTGTTTCCAATATTTTATCTTTTAATATATTTTTTTATCTTTTCACTTTGTTTTTCGGTTATATAATGGATTGTGCCATTGTTTCATGTATCGCAGCATTTTTTCACTTCACAAATAACTTTGCAATGTTTTGTCCCAGAATCTCAATTTTTAGTGCAATTATAAACAGAACAAACTATAAAGTTAAATATTTACAGTAATAGCATTAAAAAAAGAAAACTGATTGAATAGAATTATATTTTTTGTTGTTTTTTTTGTATATAGATTGCATAGAACATAAAATAAATTATGCAGGATAATATCACCAAAAGAAACTTTGTCTCCAAAAAAAAAAAATATATACATTTCACTTTATTTTAAGTAATGACAGATGTATTAAATTATTTTTGTACATACACTACTGCCTATCTATGGTAGTAAAATACTGATTTTATTTTCCAGATATACAAAACCATTAACCTTTGCTGACTGTATTGGTGATGAGTTGCCACTTGGATGGGAAGAAGCCTATGACACGCAAGTTGGTGTATTCTACATTGACCATAACAGTCGTAAGTTTTTGTGTATTATTATGCCTAAAACTGTATATTAGTGTGCCCGTTCCCTAAATGAGTATTGCATAATGTGATTGATAATGTAAATTAATGTAAATAAGTAAACAAATTTGCCTTCAGAGGTATATGTTTCAACACTGTTGGAGTTGAGAATTCTACTCATGTAGGAAACGTTAATGTGTGGCACCTCTAAGGAGTAGTCTGTCTTTAGAAGTGTGTAATTGTTATTTGTTGCAATCATTTACAGGATTCTGGCAGCTTATTTGAATAGGTACATTGTATAGGTCAAATAAAATGGCAACGGGGCAGCCACTGATTTTATAAATGAGTTAAACGTGATAGAGGCTTATATCCTTTGAGAGTGATTTCTTTATTAAATATTGTGCGGGCATGTGCCATATTTCTTTCATTCACTGAATTGTATTGCCTTGCTGTGCATGTCACACTACCATATTTTTTGTGTTCTGTAAAAAGCATCCCAAAGTATGTATATGCCCTCTGTCTGACCTGAATGAGCATACAATAAGTCTAGGTTCACACCTAAGCATTTTGCGGTGCATTTTGCAGAAACTACAGTCCATTTAACAGGATTTCCTATGGGACACATTCACATCTGTGCGTTTTTCACCTGGTGTGTTTTTTGAGACCTTTTTTAAATGCAAAATGTTGCGTTTTTGGCTCAAAGGAGACGCTGCAGAAATGCATGTAGTGCATTTTTTTATGTGTTTTTTGATACATTTTGCATTTTAATCTGCCCAGCAGCAAGTATGGGAAAAAAAAGCATCAAACACGTATGTGCAAAAACACAAAAAGCACTGCAGAACCGGATCAAACACAAACTGCATAGGTGTGAACCTAGCCTAAAGGAGGGGGGTAAATATTGTGTATAATATGTCAAAATTGAATATAGATTAGATATCAGTTAGGCAAAACTACGGTGTTTTGTGCTTTCAATTTATTAAATGAGCAGGGAATGGATAAAATCTGTCACAGTTTTTTTTTTTGTTTGTTTTTTGTTTTTTTAAGCGATCTGTGTTATGTTGGGAAGCTTTTCTCTCCTGTCTCAACAGAAAACAAGATCAAATCTTTCCAGAGTGAAAGAAGGTCAATGTGCACTGGTGTCCCCATTGGAAAGTATCCCCTCTTTTCTTAAAAGCTTGTAAAATTGTGGATTTTCCATAACTTTCTGCCACAGTTACAGTGGTTACCAAGACAAATGGAGTGACTCTTCCAAGCAGAAATACAGACAGTAATAATAAACTGAGACCGACGCCAAAATAAAGTTTTGGCCACAGATGCACTTGTAATGTATGTGTTATATTGTAAAGTGCTGAGCAAACTGTTGGCGCTATATAAATCCTGTATAATAATAATGTGTAATGTCTTTGTAATCAGAGCAATTTTCTGCTTGAATCTTGTAGCTCTAATACCCTCAACAAAGCAAATCCCATTCAGTTTAATGTCCCCCATTCACATCTGAGTGTTTTTGTCACCTGTAGCAAAATGCCTGTTGCTCAAATAAGTACATGAGCTTCTTTTAGACACATTGGAGGCAAATTGACCCCATAGACTTTGATGGGAATGCCTGAAAAACACACAATATGAGCATTTTATGAGTGTTTTGTTGCATGTTTTCTGGCAAAACAGCAGCTCTCCACTCCTAATGTACTCCCCCTGGTGCTTTTTATTGGCTAAAATAAAAACACCTGAAGCTTGAATGCACATGTAAAACTGTTGTAATACATTTCTAAAACACTCATCATATGCTTGCAAAACTCTCAAATAAAAACACCTGAAAATGGCTGTGCTCAGGTGTGAATGCAGCATAATCGGAAGCTGCTTATGACCCGGAAGAACCTGAAGAAAATAAACACCAAAGAATATTCTTAAGCATTACAGCCATTACTGTCAGTAAACAGTTGTCTTCAACCCACCCCCAAAAAACAAACATTAAATATGCCACTGCATCACAATGAATGTGTGTTTGCATGTTGTAAAAATAAAACCAGAATTCCAAAACCCATAATGGCAATTGCAGTATTTTCAGAACATTCGGATACGGTATCCATGACTATTTCAAAAATTCATCACGAAAGATCCATTGATGGGGGGGATAACAAATATGGCACTGAAAGGTGTGGCTACAGGGTCACACGTACATTACATCACTTCCACAGCTACGCTGCGACGCTCATACGCAATGCCTTTATCGTACAATATTTTTCTCATGCATAAAAGCACATCGCTTTCAACCTGCTGCGTACAATCGATGATAATCAGACGATCGTTCGTCCGATCTTTTTATAGTGTGCACAGGGCATTACTCCTATTACTATCATTGATGTAGAGTGCTGTAACTTGGGTTTAAAGTCAAGCAGTAGCACAGGTGTGACCTGTACACCATCCCATCTCTTCAGACAAACATATCCCAGTCATGACCAAAAACTGCTGTTAGATGGGAAATGTACATAACGTACATAAAATGCATGTGTGTTTAGATCACGATTTTTCAGCAGTGAAATGTTTTTAAAGCTGTTATTTCAACAATGGGTGAAGATTGACTTTTTTTTTTTTAAGGAAAATGGTCATATAATAAGGTAGTTTCATGTACACATTTTGTGGGTTTTTGTGCTTAGTGGTGTGAAATGATTTAGATAGCAATTTTATATAGGAATTTGGATAGTTATATCTCTATCTTCAACAAGCTTGATTACTATCATCCTTGTTATTACGGCTTGAAAGAATAGTACATGGATGATGACAAGGGAGGTATTGGGTCCATCCTCTTCTTATACAGAAAGAGTCCAGTGGCCATTATTGGATGTTGTATGAGGATTTAAAGTGACTTGTGAAAAGTAAATGTTATTACAGTTATTTTATTTTTGTAATTTTAAATGCTTGTAAAACCTCTTTTTAAAGTAGAAATCCAGCCTAAACCTAGCTATACTAAAAAATGTCCCCTCCCCACTCCTAACGCCTATGCTGAATAACCTGTGTGTAAAAAAAAAAAAAAAAAAAATGTATATACTTGCCTATTTTCAGCCCATTCCAGTCTGATCACTTGATATTCTGTGTCAGCTAGTGGTGGCTGGAGGGGAGAGGTGAGAGCATTTGACAATGGCTGGGATATCTGGAAGTAGTGATGTCACCCGTAGGCTCTCGTGTCCCACCTGTTGTCAGTGCTCCATCCTTTCTCCTGCAGCCACTGCTAGCTGACACAACGGAGCGAGATAATGTGACCATACCAAAGCAGGCTGAAAATAAGTAAGTATATATATGAATCGTTTTTTTTCTTAGGTTATTCAGCATAGGTGTTAGGAGTTGGGAAAGAGAATGTTTAAGACTAGTTTGGATTAGGATGGAATTATACTTTAATTCAAATAAGAAATCCAGGTTTGAATAAGTTATACATAGTTACATTGGTCTAGCTTGGAAAATGACCTTTGGACTCTGAACTGCATTTTGGCTCTTTCTAGAACGTTATGTACTGTGTTAACTAGCTGTAGAGCTCTCTGCAGGTCTATATCTGTTGCACAGCCTGTGTTGTGACCCAGTGTCCGAGGACTAAAATATTGAGTAAGACTAGCTGCCCTGAAGCACTAGAAATACCTGACAGTTTGTAGTAGTGACTATAGCACTGAGAGAACTGAGTGTTGACATCCATTACTAGGTGGAGTTTTGTGCACATGGGCTCAATGTTTTCTCCCATCATTCAGGCCTAGAGGAAAAATCTACTTACTGGTGATGTTCTTCTTAAGTGCTCCATAGACCACTGGTCCCTAGTTCTGTTCCACTATCCTCGTACAATGACTTTGTCACCTCCATCCACCTGCAACCCTCATCAGCACCAGCTGTATGTCTTTTCAAAGAGGCACAGAAGACAATCTCACTGGGGTGACCTCAGCCCATACGCCACCATTGTTGACAGGTGTGACTTCTTGGTATTCTAGAAGAGAAAAAAGAGGAATCTACCAATCTCATAGGACAAATCCCAGGGTGAAGAGGAGACCATGAACACGGGACTTTCAGGTGTGCCAGAATAGGAAAAATTTCACATCAATAAAATCACAAAGCTTTATTACAATAGTTAAAACACCTTGTTAAAAGGATTCTATATTTGACCACGTCATAAGCCATATCCAAAATGTTTTCAGGAACATATAATCAACGGTTTGGTAAAAAAATAAGGGATTTATGTATTTCACATGACACTTCCTCAGGATCCACGCTCATACATGAGAAGTCGAAATGGTTGAACAAACATAATTCTAAACATAATAAAAACAATCATATAATTCTACAATGTACAATACAAAACATGTTGCCTACATCTGTAATAGAGTGGTGGAGAGGAAAGGGGGAAAAAAAAAACCCCACCCACATCAACCACCCAAGGAAACCCCCGTTTTAATTGGCTTAATGTGAGCAGCTCAATTCACTCTTTTTGTTCTGACTTCTCAGTGTTCCCAGGAGAGAGAGATGCCTGCAACATGAACCCTGGTCCCCACATTATTGTGGGTTTGTGTTCATTCGAGTCCGTGTCTGTGTATAAATAGTCAGTGAGTTTGTTAGCTCTCACGTGGATACACTAAGCAGGCTAGATACTGAGCCATGGGGAGCAGAAAGAACTATCAAAATACCTGCATAACATGGCAATGGAGTTTTATGGAAATGGATATAAAAAGATATCCAAAGCCTATGGGAAATAAATCTTTAATTGCCATTTTAACCTGTGTGTGGCACCTTGTCCATCTGTGCAAAGGCCAAACATCCCAGGGTATGTAAACTTTTGATCATGGCTATTTGGGTTATTTCTGTTATCAATATGATTTTAAAAAGGAGCCAAAAAAACATGTAATAATAAATTACTTCATATGATCACAGTATTTAAATAAAAGACAGTTTTTTGGCATTATCAGTCTTTTGCAATATAAATGCCAAAATGTCATGATTTCTGCAGGGGTATGCAAACTTTTGAGCACAACTGTACTATGCAATTGGAGGATAAGTCTACTGTTCTAGGCATAAAGTCTTTTAGAGCTGTTGCTACAAAGACATTCCCAATGCAATCAGTATATAAAACCTTCCTCTGTTAGAACTGAAAACAACCTGTGCAATTGTGGCTTCCTCCTGAAGGAGCTTTTTCCCTTTTGAAAGATAATTTATTGATTTGTCTGAAGCGCACTATAGATGATAGTCTTCGACCATAATGTGGGACTAAAGTCCACAATACTTGCCTCTGTTCCAATGGCCTTGTGCCCACAGGATCCCTTTCCAGCACTGGCAAGTGTTTAAATGCCCACTTCTATTCTTTTAAAAGCTACTGTCAAATAGTGACAATGCAAGAACAACATTGAGGGATTGGTGTCAGGGCATTCTCACTCTATATAAAAAGATCCTAAACAAGAACCTTTATGGCAGGATCACCAGTTGTTGTTTTAATAAAAGCTGCAGATTTAAAAAATGTCAAAACTTACTGTGAAATTTTTTTTTTACCATATATGAATATATACAGTACTTATATACTTTTAAAATGCATTTTTGCTGCCCGGAAAATTAAGAGCAGATGTATTACTTACAATTACATATTTGGTTTTGTTGTGTTTGTTTTTTTTTACCAGATTAGACTTCCAACAAAATTTGTATTGCTCCTTCTATGTCTTGGTGCAGCATGAAAAAAGAGGTGGTACTTCTGAATTGCTAGTAGAATAGCATCTGTGGGAAATAGTGCTTCGTTCAGATCTGTATCTTATCGTATGTAAAAGAAGTCCTTCTGTGCAGTGAAAGAGAGTAAAATTACAATGCTTTCCATCATTAATATGAATATGTCATGTGATGTTTAATGGGGTCAAATTTACTAAGCTGCTTCAGTTTATCAAATTGTGTTAATTTTATGATAATTTTCCTATTAAAATGGTCAGTTATGAAACATACATTTTGCTTCGCTCTATGATTTAAATTTATTTAACCATTGCAAGCCTTTATTTCTTATGAATCATAAGTCAATATTATTACCAGCCAGAATATTACTGTATTCTGTACAAAGTGTAACCCCAACCCAAACTGCTTTTTTTCCAGGCTAGAATGCAGGAGAGCTAGAATCTCTGATTTATATTACTGCCTTTGTTCTATTATTTTCATAGATGGTTTCACTACCACAAAACTCCTACATCCATTAGATGGCTCTATCTGGGAGAGTCTACAGTATTTAATATCCAGGGTGTTTACTCATTTCTTGCAGAAACCACACAGATAGAGGATCCTCGAGTGCAATGGAGAAGACAACAGGAGTGCATGTTAAAAGACTACCTAGTGCTTGCTCAGGAAGCTCTAGATGCTCAAAAAGAGATTTACCAAGTCAAACAGCAAAGGCTTGAACTAGCCCAGCAGGAATACAGGCAGCTTCACGATGTTTGGAAACATAAGCTTGGATCTCAGCCAAGTTGTAAGTATTGAGCACAAAAATTAAAGTCATTGATCCATTTGATCACTGTGTTCCTACTAAATCCCGAGCACTCACCCACTTAAAGAGGTTCTAAAGGTACAAGGTTTTTTTTTACCTTAATGCATTATCTGTATTAAGGTAAAAAAGACCTGCATGCAGTCCCCCTATATACTTACCTGAGCCCAATCTCAATCCAGTGATGTGCACAAGAGAAGTGGCTCTTGCCTTTCTCTCTTCTCACTGGACAGAGAGGTAGGAGCCATTGTCTCCTGCTGCTGTCAGTCACAGCCAGTGAGGAGAGGCCGAGCCAATGGACAAACAGACTTGACTTGAGAGCGAGCACAGAACTCTTGTTCCCTGAGCAGTACTATCATTTGGAGCAGTGTTTAGAGTAGATTGCTAGAGAGTTGGGTCACTGCTTTGTGTGAGAGCCCTGTGGTCCAACTATGGGTTTTTATCCTTGCTTTTAGCACTTAGCAGTTAGAAAAAAAAGTATGTGCAGTCTGACTGCATTACAGTAATAAAAAAGTGCTTTATTTGTGCTTTTATATACATTCTAACAGTGACATTATGAGTTTATCATTTTTAAAGAAGTACTGGCTGTTAAATATTTTGCTTGAAATAATTGTATTACAACTCTTTGTCCATATTTTTTTTTTCAGATTTTAGTACCATGTCTGAAAATACACTGAAATGCAATTTTATCCTTTTTTTAATAGTCTGCATTTTCATCTTCATTACAAAACATCCAGGCACTGAGATTAATTAGTTACAGTTTGAAGGAGCATTGCAGTCAAAACATTTTCACAAATATCTGTACAAACCCCCATGCTACGCTATATATATCACAGTAAAAATGCGCGCTTTGAAAATGTTAGAAATAAACGTTTTATAAATGATAAATTCATCTTTCATTCATTGCAAAACGTATAATTTCTCATTTGTAATTAAGTGGAACTACCCCATACAGTTAAATATTTTTATGCACCTGAAATTATTTTTGGATTTCTCACTTTTTATTTTAGTGGCCTCAAGTTCCTCTTCTAATTCAAAATATGATCCTGAAATTCTGAAAGCTGAAATTGCTACTGCAAAGTCCAGGGTATGTCCATATAATTTTTTTTAAATTTGTGACTTATTCAAACTGATAAAGGTGAAGTGCGGGATTGCAAAAAAAAAAGTTGTACATACTGTCATACTGTGTTTGTGTAGCATTGGTCCAATGCTGCAGCTGTCCCCCACCAGCTCTAAAGCCAAGAGCTGAGCTATCATGTTTATCACATACAGTCAGGTCCAGAAATATTGGGACATCAACACAATTCTAACATTTTTGGCTCTATACACCACCACAATAGATTTGAAATGAAACAAACAAGATGTGCTTTAACTGCAGACTGTCAGCTTTAATTTGAGGGTATTTACATCCAAATCGGGTGAACGGTATAGGAATTACAACAGTTTGCTTATGGCTTCCCACTTGTTAAGGGACCAAAAGTAATGGGACAGAATAATAATCATAAATCAAACTTTCACTTTTTAATACTTGGTTGCAAATCCTTTGCAGTCAATTACATCCTGAAGTCTGGAACGCATAGACATCACCAGACGCTGGGTTTCATCCCTGGTGATGCTCTGCCAGGCCTCTACTGCAACTGTCTTCAGTTCCTGCTTGTTCTTGGGGCATTTTCCCTTCAGTTTTGTCTTCAGCACCTGAAATGCATGCTCAGTCGGATTCAGGTCAGGTGATTGACTTGGTCATTGCATAAAATTCCACTTCTTTCCCTTAAAAAACTCTTTGGTTGCTTTTGCAGTATGCTTTGGGTCATTGTCCATCTGCACTGTGAAGCGGCGTCCAATGAGTTCTGAAGCATTTGGCTGAATATGAGCAGATAATATTGCCCGAAACACTTCAGAATTCATCCTGCTGCTTTTGTCAGCAGTCACATCATCAATAAATACAAGAGAACCAGTTCCATTGGCAGCCATACATGCCCACGCCATGACACTACCACCACCATGCTTCACTGATGAGGTGGTATGCTTAAGATCAAGAGCAGTTCCTTTCCTTCTGCATACTCTTCTCTTCCCATCACTCTGGTACAAGTTGATCTTGGTCTCATCTATCCATAGTATGTTGTTCCAGAACTGTGAAGGCTTTTTTAGATGTCGTATGGCAAACTCTAATCTGGCCTTCCTGTTTTTGAGGCTTACCAATGGTTTACATCTTGTGGTGAACCCTCTGTATTCACTCTGGAAGTCTTCTCTTGATTGTTGACTTTGACACACATACACCTACCTCCTGGAGAGTGTTCTTGATCTGGCCAATTGTTGTGAAGGGTGTTTTCTTCACCAGGGAAAGAATTCTTCGGTCATCCACTACAGTTGTTTTCCATGGTCTTCCGGGTCTTTTGGTGTTGCTGAGCTCACCGGTGCGTTCCTTCTTTTTAAGAATGTTCCAAACAGTTGTTTTGGCCACGCCTAATGTTTTTGCTATCTCTCTGAGGGGTTTGTTTTGTTTTTTCAGCCTAACGATGGCTTGCTTCACTGATAGTGACAGCTCTTTGGATCGCATCTTGAGAGTTGACAGCAACAGATTCCAAATGCAAATGGCAAACTTGAAATGAACTCTGGACCTTTTATCTGCTCATTGTAATTGGGATAATGAGGGAATAACACACACCTAGCCATGGAACAGCTGAGAAGCCAATTGTCCCATTACTTTTGGTCCCTTAACAAGTGGTAGGCACATATGCAAACTGTTGTAATTCCTACACCGTTCACCTGATTTGGATGTAAGTACCCTCAAATTAAAGCTGACAGTCTACCGTTAAAGCACATCTTGTTCATTTAATTTCAAATCCATTGTGGTGGTGTATAGAGCCAAAAATGTTTGTTAGGATTGTGTCGATGTCCCAATATTTATGGACCTGACTGTAGGTCTATGCGATAACATGACCACTGATCACTTAGTTCTCAGTCTTCACTGAGAGCTCGGTCTGCTTCACCCCTCCAGCGTTCACTGGAAAACCGAGCTACGGAGGGATGGGAACGGCTGACTTGGGCTCTTGGCAGTGTGCTGAGAGGCTGAGCCAGCTGCCAGTCAGGGATCTGGGTGGATCCCCAACATTATGTTCAGGATACATCCAGAGACTGGAGTGGATCTTTCACAACACTAGAGGCTGAATCTCTATCACAGAAGTTCACTCCAGTGACCTGAAAGAGAGGAATGGCCTAAAAAGCTTTGGTCATACTACTTTTTAATTTAAAATGACATGTACTGTATGTTAAAAGTATGGTTAATTTGCATTAAGGATAATTTTTAAGTATGTTTTTGTTCAGTTTAATTGGTCAGTCAAGTTTAGGGAGGTATTTTAATTTCTTTTTTCGTATTTTAAATTGATTTGATTACCTGAACTGAACAAAATCCAATATAAAAGTTACACTCTCAATACAGCTCTTAATATATGGCGATCTGTTTAGGATCTGTTTCCAAAATTCTTGAGGCACAAGCTGTAATAATAGCCTGATTGTAGTCTCATCCCTTTGTTATTTTACGTATGTATTTTGTTGCAGTTTGTGTCCCAATTAAAGATTTATCCTTTCATTTCCTGTCACAACAGGAAATGAGGGGAAATCTCTCCAATAGGGTTACTGCAATCTCTTCTCCACTCTAGCCAAAACTAAAAGAAGAAACTTGCCTGGGGTTGACCTTTAAAGATCCCTTTAAACAAACAAATATATGTTAAAAAGCTGGTTAGAAATACATTTAAGAACCTATATATAAAAGCTTTATATAATAATGTTTTATGTAAAATTTCAATTGAATTGTCTGCTTTCAAATTTAGTAACATCTGGCCCTTTGAATATTTTTGTTAAAAGCCTAGCTTTAAAAAAAAAAAAAAAAAGTTTTTTTTGGTTTTTTTGGGTTTTTTTTTATACTATGTACTTTTATATAGCAAAATCGGTTTTATAATGGATTTTGTTTTATACTTAACCAGGTAAAAATTATTTTTATGTGCAGTGAAAAAGGTGATCTCTTCTCATTTTTGCTCTCAATGCTATGCCAGTCTGTTGATAGAATTCTAAGTTAAATTTTTGCTGGACAGTCTATAGTAGTGTAAGCTTAAATAACATTTTACTGTGGCAATGCAAAGGTAGGCATTATTTTACACGTATGCCATTATCATCTTAAACACTAAATAAATAGTCTTCCTGATGTTCCGTAACTGTAAAATGGGAACAAAAACCGTTTTCACGTGTTTCTTTTGTGCAATAGAAAATATGCTTAACTTCCACAGATCTCTCCATAAAATACCAGTATGTTGTTTTTGACTAATGAATAAGGTAAACCGTTGTTGACAGTTTCTAACATCCCCAAATGCAGGTTAACAAACTGAAGAGAGAAGTAGCCTATATGCAGCAGGAACTACAATACAAGGAAAATGGCTACCAAACACTTCGACAGTAAGTTGTCAGCTTTATGTTTCACTTTCACTTAAAGAGGTAGTAAACTCCGCTTTATGACTTGTACCTAAAAGTAATGCTTACCTGTAGGTATAGTGAATACCAGTGTTAAGGAGATATTTACATTTGTAGCAGCCGGTGACATCACTGATTGCATGTGCACTGCTCTCTAAATGGATGGAACACTGGAGTATGCCGTCCATTGAAAGCGCTCTGCCATGAACTTGACTCCCACACACATGCACTGGTGTTACATAGTCGCTGCCTGGCCATTCAAAGGGCCAGAGAGCGCGAACCTGAAAAGAAGACTGAGTGAAGATGGAAGTGGTGACAGCTTGCAGTTTGAAGGCTTTGTTTTAAGGCAAGTCTGTCATAATGTGCTAGTATGTAATGTATACTAACATATTATGACTTAAACCATAGGTGGCCCGGGGATCCGGGGGCGGAGCCTAAACATGGCGGCGACGGAGAGCACGATGTGAGTGCTCTCTGATAACCTCCAAGCTGACCATCCCGAGACCCTCATGGTGTGAAGCCCTACCTGATTGAGGGGGTCTCCAAGGGGGGAGAGGCTGGCGCGGTGAAGGGAGAGGAGAGCGGGCACGGACCTCCGGGAGGTGAACACGCTGCGGAGATCCCAGTGCAGCTGTCGGGTTGCCGGGGAAACGAAGCAGGGCGGTGTGAGCACGCTGCTCGCCGCAAAGGATTACTGGGAAGCAGAGACGCCGGCCGGTTCCCTGACAGGGCTGCAGTGACACGACGGCTCCCCCGGCGCTACCTGAGTGGAAATCCGTGCGGCTGAGAGGAGAAGTGACGCTGTAGGAGTAAGGGGCCAGCTGCGGAGGACCCTTGAGGGAAAGAGGATGCTGGTTGGTGCCCTGATGTGACAGGGTGCTGCCGGCTCATAGCTGCCTGTACCCCCTGGCCGGCTGTTCGATCCTGGGTCAGGGAGACCCATAAATATCTGTAGATCCATTCTTCTTCCCTGTGACGATTCCTAAGGAGAGGGAAAGGAGAGAGAAAGGAGGAGAAAAGGAAAGAAAGAAATACAGTATCGGAAACCCAGAGGAATCCCCCCCAGGACTGAGCAGCAGTGAAGGCCCTCCACACAAGTCTGGAGTCACCGTCCTGAGAAGGGAAGGGTGAGTGAAAGCTGCTGGGGGCTTATTGTGTTGTGGACCCCTGAGTGACATAGGCGGGGAGGACTCCCAGGGGTTAGAAGAGAAGAAGAGAGGAGGCCCAGGTGTCCTAGGAGAGTAAAAGATATAGGAAAAATTGCAAGTCTATCAAGATATATAGAGGACATGAAGAACAAAGGTCCCAAGGGAGCAGGGCCCAAAGGGTCCCAAACAGGAACAATAAAGAAATTTACATCATATGGAAATACTACGCCAGAAAGGGCCCAAGCCGTAACTGCAAAGGGGGAAATGGACACTAGTTCAGGAAATAGTCCTAGATTATCATTGGGCATGAATAGCAGCAGCAGCCAACAAATAGTGGATGGCTTGGGAAAAAAAGAATCTGACAGTGAACTACAAGTACCAAATAAGAAGGAGATGATAGAAATGTTTCAAAATTTGGAAAAAACGATAAAACATGAAATGACAGCTATTCGAAATGATTTAGGACATCTGCTATCAAGAATGGAAGAAACGGAGGAGAAAGTTAAAACCCAGGCCCAGAATATAGATAACCTAAGGGAAAAAATAAGCCAATTAGAAAATAACAAGAAAAAAATGATCTATAGGATGGAAGTTCAAGAAAATAAAGAAAGAAGGTGTAATCTTAGATTACGAGGAATCCCAGAGACTGCAAAAGGGGAAATACTATATGAACTAGTTAAAAAAATCTTAAACTCCATAAGAGACAGACCTGAAACAGACGGGATCAAGTTAGACGGAGTGTTTAGAATAGGAAAGTTCAAACAGGCTATTGAGAAGGAAAGACCGAGGGACATAATTGTCCAGTTCCAAAATTTTGGGGTCAAAGATGAGATTTGGAAGAAGACCAAGGGAAGATCATTAATTAAGTTTGGAGACTTGACTATCCAAATCTATGCGGACTTAACAGTAGAGACCCTAAGGAGAAGGAGATCCCTGAAACCCCTGTTGGAGCAAATGAGAAAACAGAATGTGCAGTATAGATGGGGTACCTCAGCATCTCTAATTGGCTGGAAAAATGGGGTCACAGCGTATTTGAGATTTCCGGAGGAATTAAGAGATTTTTGTGATAGACTGGACTTGCAAAGAATGGAGATAGCTGGGTGGGAAGAAGAAAAAGAAGACAAAGGAAATACAAATTATACAAGAAAAGAGGACTGGCAGCATGTCGGGGGGAGGGGGAGGGAGGCCCCGGGGTTGGGGAGGGAAGGGAGGGAGAATTAAGTAGAAAATGATTTTTTTTTTTCTCTCACTTCCCTCTCTCGCCCCTGGTCTTCCCCCTCCGGGTGTTGAGACCCGCTTGGAGGCCCCAGTTAAGGGAGGGAGGTAAAGAGTAAAGACTCTCACTGAGTTTAGACGATAGAGAGAGGGAATCGGGGGGGGTCGGAGGAGAGGTGAGCCGTACATAGGCAGAGCTTACGCCCCAAGTTTTAAATCAATGGTGGAAATAGATCCACAAATGATTTGTAGGCAGTTTATATGCCTAAAAATGGGTAGGGGAAAAAGAAGAGAGGGTGAGAGGGGTGGGGAGTGGGGTTGGGAGAGGGGGGGTTGGTGGGAGGGAGTGTGGGGTGGGGAGGATGGGTTAATAAGCTGCAAGATAGTAGGGCCTAATAGGAGGATGAGCATTAGAAGAGAGATAGACAGAATTAAGAAGGATGGAAGAAATACAGTTTATAACATATAATGTGAATGGGTTGAACTGTCCCGGGAAAAGATTTAAGCTGTTTAAAGAGTTACATCATAGGGCAACGTCAGTGGTATTTTTACAGGAAACACATTTTGAGATAGAGTCAAATGTGAAATTAAAATCAAAATATTATCCAACATGGTATTACGCTGACTCTCCAATTAAAAGAGCAAAAGGGGTGGCAATAGGGTTGGCAAAGAATATGAGATTTGAGCTGGAGGATAGAATGACCGATCCGGAGGGGAGATTCCTGTTTTTGAGAGGTAAATTACAGGGAATCGAGTGTACGTTGGCCAATATATACTGCCCCAACAAAAAGCCGGAGATCTATTTGAAGGGTCTGTTGAAAAAATTGATAGACTTCAAAAAAGGGCGTTTGATAGTAGCAGGAGATTTAAATCTTTGTATGGACCCACAAAAGGATACAACCTCCCCTGTGCAGAGAGAAGGCGGTAGGTCTCTGAGAGCTTTGAAAAAAGCAATCCACGAGTACCAACTGGTGGACACTTGGAGAATAATGCATATGAAAGACAGAGACTATACCTTCTTCTCTAAAGCACATGAGATATACTCGAGACTGGATTATATCTTAATAGATCATCAACTCATAGAACTATTGGTTAAAATAGATATAGAGATGAGTACATTCTCGGATCATGCCCCTGTCATAATGAAAATGGGATGGGGAAGACGGTGGATGGGAGGCCTAGGATGGAGGTTAAATGAGGCCCTCCTCTTGGATGAGGATATAGCTCAGAGGATTGGGGAAGAGATCAAGGTATATTTCAAGGAGAATGAGACAGAGGAAGTATCGACAGCCACAGTATGGGAAAGCCATAAGGTATATATAAGGGGAATCCTGATTGCGTTGGGAGCAAGGAAGAAAAGAGAAAGAAGAGAGAGGGTTAGTGGGCTCTTAAAAGAAATTCTGGAGTTGGAGCAGATACAAAAGAAGAAAATAACAAGAGAATCAAGACAGAAGTTAATGGATAAAAAAGATGAATTAGAGAGATTGTTGGATGAGGAGAAGAGAAGAGTCTATAATAAAGTATTAAGTGAAAGATATAGATGGGGAGACAGACAAGGAAAATACTTAATGAGAGCTCTGAATAAAAAGAAAAATAGAAACTATATAGAAAAGATAAAAAATCCTAAGGGGGAGTTGGTTCACTCAACTAAAGAGATTATCAAAGTGTTCACGGAGTACTATAGAAAGTTATATAATATTACCCCCCAAGGCCCTCCAAAAGAAAATGGAGAGGATATTAATAAAAAAAGGATGATATATTTAAAAAATGCAGGATTACCAAAGTTAAGTGAAGATCAATTGAACTCCTTGGATGCGGAAATTTCCCAGGATGAAATAAAAGCAGCATTAAGAAGTACAGGGGGTGGGAAAAGTCCAGGACCGGATGGGTATACAGTAAAGTACTATAAAAAATATAGTGAAATATTGTTACCTAAGCTGAAGAAGTATATGAACGATCTGGGAGGAGGGATGGAGGGGAGAAGAGAATCTCTTCAGGCCCATGTTGTACTTATTCACAAAGAGGGAAAAGATCCTTCTCAGTGTTCCAGCTATAGACCAATATCTTTATTGAACACCGATACTAAGTTGTATGCAAAGGTTCTAGCAAATAGGCTGAAAGATCTAATGCCTGAATGGATTCATGGAGATCAGGTGGGCTTTGTCCCAGGAAGAGAGGGTAGAGATAACGGGTTGAGAACTTTGATGCTTATTCAGAAAAGTAGAAAAGGGAAAGCCCCGGTGGTACTATTGTCGATTGATGCCGAAAAGGCGTTCGATAGAGTGGATTGGGGCTTCATGATGGACAACTTAGAAGTTTTGGGGATTGGAGAGAGAATGCGGGAGTGGATAGGTAAATTTATATAGGGAGCCCACCGCAATTATTACGGTAAATGGGGAGAGGTCGGAATCCATTGGGATGTCCAATGGAACAAGACAGGGCTGCCCACTGTCCCCCCTGTTGTATGTTTTGTCATTGGAACCCCTGTTGTCAATGATAAGGAATAGTGGAGCGGTAAAGGGAATCCAGATAGAAAACATAGAACATAAAGTAGCGGCCTTTGCGGATGACCTATTGTTTCATGTAGGCAACCCCCGAATAACACTACCAAATATAATGACAATCTTGAAGGAATATGGTGAACTATCAAATTTAAAAATGAATCCAACAAAAACAGAGATTCTGAATATCAATATATCAAAGAGTGAAAAGGAAAAGCTTCAAAAAGAATTCCCCTTTATATGGAGAGAAAAAGATGTAAAATACCTAGGAATAAAACTTGCTATCTCATATAAACAACTGTATAGATTAAACTATATTTCTTTGATAAATGAGATCAAGGAAGAATTAAAAATATTAGAAGGAGGAAACCCATCATGGATAGGACGTATAAACCTAGTTAAAATGGTAATCATACCTAAAATACTGTATAAATTCCAAATGGTTCCAATCAAACTCCCAGAGGCTTTTTTTAAGATAATAAAAAAAATGTTAAGATATATTTGGAGGAATAAAAAACCAAGAATATCATACGAAACATTGAGTAGGACTAAAGAGAAAGGGGGAATGGGACTACCTGATGTCAAGAGATACTATAAAGCAGTAATCTTAGCAAGAATCTATGACTGGACACTTAACCATAATGGGAAGAGTTGGGTAAAAATTGAAAATTAACTGAGTGGGATTAGTTTGAGTAAGATGATATGGGTTCCTGCACACTTTAGAAGAATTAAGGAAAGCACAAGTACTTACACTTTAAATGTTTTAAGGGTATGGGATAATTTACACAAAAATATGAAATGGGAATTCAACTCTATATTAATGCCTCTTGTAAATAATGAATATTTCCCCCCAGGAAAGGATGAGATATCAGGGAGATGGTTTAAAAGGGAAGACATCCAACTGAGAGATGTACTGGTAGAGGGGGAACTGAGATCATTTAAAGAACTAAAAGAGAAGAAGAGAGACATTTTTATCGGAATAGATGAGTGGAAATATCACCAGTTCAAATGTTTTATTGGAAAGCTACCAAAACCCCTGAGATTAAAAAAGGAGTGGAATATGTTTGAAAGGTTGTTGGAGACACGTAGAGATGGGAAACATGGTATTGCTAAAATTTATAGAATACTTACAGAATTAGACACAGACACAAAGTTAATTTTTATAGAGAAATGGGAAAGAGATATGGAGGTGGTGTTAGATGAGGATCAACAGAATAAGATATTTAGATTGATACACGAGAGTGTTAGTATGAGAGACGTTGAGATTAACTATAAGTGTTTGACACGATGGCATATTACACCGAGCACTGAGCACAAGATGAGTGGGGAGAATTCAAAAATGTGTTGGAGAGGATGTGGGGAGAAGGGCACAGTGTTTCACATATGGTGGCAATGTCCGAAAATTCAGGTTTTCTGGAAGACAATAGTTAAATTAATAGAAATAATAACTGGAAATGACATAGGGCTAGACCCAACCATGTGTCTCCTACATAATGTTGAGACAACAGTAAATAAATATAAAGAATCAGGCGTATGGTACTACTTAAGTGCTGCAAAAATGGGAAAAATCAGGACTGAAAGAGAAATATAGAAAATTTTAAACTAGGAAGTTATTAGGCCTTGAGAGATTGGAGATCTTGCAGAGGGTTGGGAGGGGAGGGAAAGAAAAGAAGTAATTAGAAGGGGCAAAGTAGAAATGTAATGATTATTTATATGTATTGACTCTTTTCATAGAATTTTGTAATAATATGAAAAACTAATAAATATTTAAATTAAAAAAAAAATAAACCATCGGTGGCCCAATTGTTTTGTTTTTTTTAATCTAGTACTATACTACCCCTTTAATGCAATTACTTAACAGCAAATACAAAGTGCTAAAACACAAGTTGGTAGTAGATAAATAATTTACACTCCATTATTTCACACAGCTAATTATACATTTTGCACCTCTGTGGCAGTGCCTCTACTCTGTTAGGCTTGGATTGAAGTGTGTACCCCAGCTGAGAAACATTCAACTTTTGCCCAGCTAGTTTTAATATGTTTCCTTAAATATTGTATTGTGAATTGTGCAATTACACACCGTATTTAGAGCAGTCCTTTTATCATAGGGTAGTGCATCCGGTTTCCTGATGTAGTAAATATAGTGAGTTTATCATGTGGTGGTGTTATTTATGGTTCAAGTATCTTGATAAAGATTTCACTTCTATTGAACAATATTTCTATATTTTAACATGACAACGCAGCTCACAACCTGTGACCCTAAAGTGCATGTCTGCAAAAAAAAAAATATTAACCTCTCTCAAAACATGCACATTTGCTCATGTGTTGTCTCTTTATAAACATTGCATACTCAGAAACATGGCTTTTTATCTGCCAGTAGCTTTTTTTGGGGGGCTGACAACACTATCTGTGCTGCATCTAAATCATACTACACCTCATTTCCAGTGCCCACAATTACTGAACCTTCTCCCCTTATCCCAACATTTGCTGCCATACCACCTGCCTTCTGCCTACCATTTGCTAACACCTCTCCAGTCTCTGCTGCCCATTACTATAATGCACTCTATAAACATTCCAGTGTTCTTCTGCCACTACTCCATTTTAGCACCACTACTAAATTGTTTAAAATAAATTGTTCTTCTCCAAAATGGCTTTTTCCCACCATGCTCAGCTTTGCTTTCCATCTCAGCCACCACACCATTGGGAACATGTCTGTGGAAAACAGAGGAGATCTGCCTCAGTAATTATTCCATTATTGAATCATAGGAACAAACTTTCATCTAACAGGGTATCCAGCCAGGTTGTAGTCTACTATGGTGTCCAGGTAGAAGACATTTGTATGCACTGCTGGGCTCTATTTACACTTGGGCGTAGTGGAAACGGGCAGAAATAAGCATTTCTGCCTGCATTTGTGCAGATGCATTAAAAATGTGCTAAAACACCCTTGCAGTGCCATTATTTCTTAAAGTTGAACTGCAATGTATCTGAGCACCACAAAGCAAAATGCTATTTAATTCATTGTTTGTATTCAAAACAAACTCACCCATCCATTCATGTCTCCATGCTTTAATTCTGGCAATGGCCATCTTGAGTAAGGGCAGATGATTCATGTAGCATTTACTTCCTAGAACCCATCTGCCCTTAGCTCATGCATTGACTGAGCCAAGAACCCTCTCTCCCCTCCTGAATGCTGCTGGGATGTATATCATAATTTGCCTAGCCATGGAAACCAGGAAGTAACTGATGAAATGTAAAAAAAAAAGTAAACACTTAAGTTTAAACACTTAAGTATGATATACTTTCTATCCATTTATTAATACTAGCAGCTTAAGGAGTAGAAATAGTCAATGTTGATTGAGAGAGTGAAGTTCCACTTTAATGGCACCCCAAACATCAGTAGCAGTTGCGCGTTTAGCTGGGTGTTTCCTGCATGTCAAAACACAGCATGCAAAACGTGCTTGGCTCATGTCCAAAATTTGGTGCATGAGCTTCTTTAGCACATTTTTGGAGCAGAGTGCCGCTCCAAAAATACGCAAAAAAACACCCAAAAAATGCAACGCTGCAGAGCTGCTCAGATGTGAACAAGACCTTAAAGTAGAAGTAAATTCTTAAAACGTGTCTTTAGCCATTTCAAATGCTGATGAATTAACTTCATGGTGTATCCTAGTTTCTGTTTCTTGATGAATGAGGTGGTCTACATAGCACTGTCCCTGCCTTCCCATTTTAGGGTGGCTCTTTTCCCTTGCAGAGTCCTCTGACGCCACCCTTGACTGAGAGCTCCAGGCCGGAACTACAGTTGTGCACTTCACCTACATCATTGCTCTTTGTGTGTGTGTATATACTGTGTGTGTATGTGTATATGTATATATATATATATATATATATGTATGTGTGTGTGTGTGTGTATATATATATATATATATATATATATATATATATATATTGTGTGCATCAGTGCAAAAGTACAGCCCCACAGCAAGCTACCCACCTGTTCATGTGATGGACAGCTGTTGGAGCCTGCTCTGTCCCATGATAAATTCTACTCAGTGCATGCTTCCCCAGCTGGAAGTTTGGGGAAGCTGACCCAAGAAACCTGGAGCTGGTGGCAGTGAATAGTATCCCAAATGAGGGTTTGTCTCCACATGTCTAGAAAATTATATTCTATATAAATGTTTCAGGTTTCTTTCACACTGATCCGTAACAAAAATGCATGTGTTTTTGCCATGTTTTTATCACATTGCGGTTTTTCTACAGGACATGTGACTCAAAAAGCACACCAAAAGCACAACATGAGTGCATTTCTGATGCATTTTTGACACATTTTCCATTGATTTCAATGGGGAGGTGTGTATTTGGTGTGTTGTGTGTGTGCGTGTGTGTTTTTTTTTGTTTTGTTTTGTTTTTTCCAAAAATGCAGCAATCTGGATTTTAAAAATGCACTGCACCCGCAACTGATCAGTGTGAAGAGTCTAATAAGAATAAATGGTCACACGTTTTTCTTATGCTCTTTTTAAAGCAAAAGCGATAGAAAAACGGATTAGTGTGTAAGCAGCCTCAGGTGTGTAAATCGAGCTTTAACTTTAAGTAGAGCTAATTTGGATTCACCTTGTGTTAGCACAAAATCAGGGCAGTACTGCATAAACATTACATCTAACTGTTATGAATAATGCAAAGAAATTAGGACTGATATGTTTGATTTCTTTCCTTTACTGGAGCAATCACTCATATATGCTCCACAATTTTATGAACAGAGTTGTTTCTTTTGGTGTTGAGTTTTGAAAACAAAAAAAAATAATCTGCAACATGCATATTTACAGTAGAAGCTGACTTTTCTGTGAAGATCAAATAGAGCGAGAGGATTAAGAAGGCTTCTTTTTGATCTTGCTGTGATTGACATGGCATGCTTAGTAAGGCTTTATTGCCCAGAACAAGCCTCCTATGTGTGCATAAAAGAACTCCCGAAGTAGTTACTAATACCTTCTGAATGGTTTGTCATATAGTATTTCAGCATTGTTTTCCAAGTGCAGACAAAAAGAATGCTCTCTACTCTTATCATATCCTTAACCTATTAAACAGCTATACTCTTACTGAAATACCAGTTTGGCTTTAGGAAGCCATGATGAATTAATACCTCCAATGAACTACAGCAGGGGTGCTCAACATGTGGCCCTTGGCGAAATCTGATGTGGCCCTAGACCTCAAACTTGGGAAGCGCACTTCTACTATATCTTGCAGGTTTTGTGCGCTTTCTGACTTTCTAAAAGCACACCAAAACTCCTGAATGCTGCAGTGAAGGTAAACAGTGTGAAAGCAGCCTTATCAGGGGCTCAGGACAGTAAAGGCTTGTTTACATTTGCGATTGGGCCAGTAAAACCCCATAGTTGAGACATGTTTTTACCACCCCCATCCACTGTTTTAGCGTAAGGGATCGCAATCGTGACCCCACCCCATGACCCGTGCAGACTCAATGTTACATACTGATTTACACTTGGATAGGAGGGGCAGTGGGGGTGGCATGTACAGGAACAGATCCTCTCAGTTTTCCCCCTGCAACCACTGAAAACCGGCTTCTCCTCCTCTCTCACCAGCATTCAGCGGCTGCAGGAGGAAAATGTTCATTATGCCATTCAAAATAAAAAAATTCAAAACTCAGAACCATTTCATTGTGGCCTGCGACTGTTGCCAAATCACCTGTGTGGCCCTTGCTCAGAAGGTTGAGCACCCCTGAACTACAATAATAAATTATTTTAGGGTGAGCACAAAAATTGTTTGTTTTGCATACAATTTTATCATTCAGAGTAAATAGTATGGTGTTTTTACCTGGAAGAGATCCATTCACTGTGTTCAGTTTTCTAGATGTATCAGCACGGTATGCCATGACATATACTGGTATCACAAAAAGCAATTATTCTCTGTAGTGTTTCTTTAATGTATAACTAGCTGGTTTTGTTCTGGCCTTGGTGAGAGACATAGAGATTTCACTGTGTAGCGATGTGATAGAAACTCCAGTATATGTTACGCAGCCTTTTTTTAATTTGTTAGGTTACTATTCTGACCGGCCAGCAAAGTGTATTAGTTTTCCCCCTTTGTGCAAGGATTGATGATGTCATGGCTCTGCTCCAGGCCTGGCATGATTGAAAATGCCCTCCCAGATTTTACACTCATTAGCCACTTTATTAGGTAAACCTTCCTAGTGCCAAGAAAATATCCCCCATACCATTACACCACCAGCCTGAACTGTTGATACAAGGCAGGATGGATCTATGCTTTCATGTTGTTTATGCCAAATTCTGATCCTACCATCTGAATGTCACAGCAACCAGTCTGCCCATTCTCCTCTGACCTCAACCAGGCATTTGTGTCCACACAACTGCCGCTTACTGGATATTTTCCCTTTTTTGGACCATTCTCTGTAAACCCTAGAGATGATTGTACCTGGAAATCTCAGTAGATCAGCAGTTTTTGAAATACTCAGACCAGCCTGTCTGGCACCAACATCCATGCCACGTTCATAGTCACTTAAATCCCCTTTCTGCCCCATTCTGTTGCTCGCTTTGAACTTCAGCAGGTCATCTTCACCACGTCTAGATGCCTAAGTGCATTGATTTGTTGCCATGTGATTGGCTGATTAGCAATTTGTGTTACCAAGCAATTGAACAGGTGTACCTAATAAAGTGGCCGGTGAGTGTATATAAGGGTAGGAGGAGACTGGGAAGGTCTCATTAGGCAGGCACATGGACAGATTATGTTATGCATCTGTATTCTGCGGTGCAGTGACAGGCCGCTTGTACACCTGCAGAGCAAAAAACTGAAGCTTCCTGTTAGGTAATACAGCAGCGTCCCACCAAGTTATGATATGAAAACTGTATAGAGGGGACAGGGTATACACATATTCCTGGCTATATAGCTGTATGAAAGTTTGCTTCCCACTTTAAAGTTTATAGGGTTGATTTGCTGTAAATTTGCCATGGAATTTTCACTTTGTTTAGTGAATGTTGTGAAAATTCACTTTGCAAAGAATACCCAATCACTTGTAAGGAAAATAATTTTTGAAAAATTGTATTTTTGATTGCACATGATTAAATGATGGAAGTCAGCAGAACAGGAAGCTAGCACATTCTACATTAGTTGTATTGAGTATATAGATTGGAAATAAAATGTAAATGTTTTGTGTGTTACTACTAGAATATCATTAGAGGTTTTATTCTCAAATACACACTGGAGGCTGTGCTTCTTACCACAGTGGTAGCCTGTAGCCTGCAGAGGGTCTGAAAAGAGAGTTAAAACTATAAAACGACATAATTTATATATTCATAATGGCACAATTCCACAGCTTGGCCAGCCAACCCCCCCCCCCCATTTAAAACGACATGTCATAGTCCCTGACCTTTTCTTCACAAAAAACATGCATTCAGGGCACTAGATTTTGCAGTATTGGCAAATAGAAACATTAAATATTATACATTTGATTTGGTTTTGATTTTTTTTTTTTTTTTTTAGCTCTGCAGGCATGACTTTCAATGTCAGACGTTGTCTGTTCAATAAGCACTGACTGTACAAGAAAGGTGCATGACAGGCTTAATTTTTGTAATAACTCTATAAACCGGACCTTGCATTCATTTGGCATCATCAGCATAGCTGTCAAGCGCTTCCAGCCTAGATCATTAGTAGAGAAAAGGCTATTTTCTTCAAATACATCTTCTCCAGAATTTGTTGTTTTCAAATCGGATAAAAATATAACACTTCCCCAATATACACGGGTGTCACACTAAAACTAACACTGCTAGAACATTGATATTAATATTATCATTAAACTTGAAGGCTAGAGCATTTGAGACTGCAAATGAGTTAATTCAGAATATTAGCTGGCCAAAACAAAATGTATTTTTTTTTTTTTTTTTTTTTTTATATACATTAGAAAGTGTGACCACATTTTGGATGTCTGTGGTATTCCCCATAGCACACCATCTTCAGATAAACATGCAACCCATGTACTTGCTACCTATCTTATACATGAAGTGGCAGAGAGGCCAGGAAAGGTAGTTTGTGTTGGCATTCCACATACTCCCAATAGGTCCTACTCCATATAAATGGATTTCTTACTATGATGGAAAAAACCCTAGTCAGGAGCATATCCCAAAACTCAATGGGGGACCCACTACCAAGAGCGACTAGTTAGATGCTTGATCATATTTGTTTGTATGTAATTGGCTTGTTACTGTTTCTAGTCTAATCTTTTGTTACTGTTACAATGCAGATCATGCATTGTGATTTCATAGGTGCAATTCACATGGTCATGCATTGTTGTTCGGTGTTATACATGGTTAACACAATGCGTCTCAATTAAAGATTTTTTTCATATAATGTAAGGGGACTCTGATTTCCAAACATGAGGGAAAGCTTGTAGCCAGAGATACACTGCTTACATCCCCAAGTGTTAATGCCTCAAAAGTCCCAGTTTAAACTCTTTCACCCCTAAACTCTTTGAGCACCTGTAGCAGATTCTATGTACAGAAGCTTTTTCATCTTGCCTGAGGACCAACTCTTTTTGATCCCTAGGACCAATTCCTTTTTGTGAAAGGTCCACTTTCACAAAAAAAAATGGCCACAGATTTAATTTTGCAAAGGTGTATGCCCCAGCAACACAAAAAAAATCTTTTCATGGCATAAACTTTGACTAAACCTAGAAGATTTCAGAGAAGTATTCCTTATATTTGAAGGCAAATGTTAATGTTGGCCTGGAGCCGGCTCTTGGTACTTCTGTAAATCTTTACCATTGTTAGCAACCATGAAACATTTTTGTAAAACAATCCAGAGTAGGCATCTTGTTGATTGCTGGAGGTTAATGCATGCACTAACTCAAGACTAAAGCTATTATTTCACAAGACTTAAGCTGGAATAGACCTCTTGACCAGTTCTACCTATACGTCTTGGGTAAGGCTGACATAGTGCAGATCACAATTTTTGACCACACTCCTGTAATAATATAAATTTCTTTACCTGATTCTGTCTGCAAAAATTGGTTATGGCAAATGAACAATACTCCTGGATAATTACATCTGGTACACCTGTTGTATTTTGAGATCAATACCCCTAGGGAGGTGACTGAGAACGTGGTCTGAGAGGGACATAAGACAGTGACACATGGGAGCTTTTTTTCCCCATGACTCTCCCCTTCAAGTAAAAAAGGCATGCTGATATGTCTCCACTTCTTTAGAAAATCTGTATGCTTTAAAACAAATTCGCAAAGATGCCAAAGATTGGAGAGTCATGAGTGTAAGCTGGATTCCCCTGGCATGAAATCGACTTCCTTCTTTGATAAACATACACAACAAAAGTTTAGATGTCTATACCACAAATTCTATAAGCAAAGAGGAGCAATTAGAAAATACAGAATGCTAGACATATACATAAATTGAACACCACTCACAATAGTTGTACTTCCAGCACAACTCTTAACTGCTCGCCAGAGGTTTTTTACCATGACATATGTAGTCTGAGGTCTCTTATAGTGAGGGATGGGCAGAGGAGATCTGACAGCCAACACTGTCTGAAAATGTTCACATATCCCAAACTCCCCCTAGTCTCTAGCCTGTTACCCTTTAGAAATTAAACACCTGATCAAAGCTCTCGAATGGAAAGAGCCCTGGCCCAGATGGCTTTGAATACTACGAAAACTTTTCTCAACCCTCACCTGAATCTTTTTCAACTCTCTATTTGAAGGGGGTGGGAGAAGCACTATTAGCACATATTACCGTTATTCCTAAAGAAAGGGATGGATCACACCAAGTGATCACCCAAGCTCCTTACTCAACATGAACATCAAGATCCTTTCTAAAATCGTAGTAAACTGACTCAGGGAATGCCTTCCTTACCTAAGACCCAGACCAGAGTACATTTATACCAGGCAGAGAAGCTAGAGACAACTCTTTCAGAGCTCTGCAGAGTATTCACGAAGTATATACCCAGCCACACTTCAGCTGTTGTCTCCTTTTCACTGATGCTGAGAAGGCTTTTGATAGGGTCTAAACTCAGGTCTAAGGGTTTCTTCCATGAATATCCAATCTACCCTAACATTTTGAGCTGGATATTGGCACTCTACATAGACCCCATGACCAGAGTCAAAGTTAACTGTGTTCTTTCTCACCCACTCCCAAACACAGACTGCACTAGGCAAGTGTAATATCACATGTAATGGCACCTGTACATTTACCCCACCACCTGGTGTCGTAATCCATGCAGCCACTGACTGCTATCTGACGGCATTGCCAAAAACTCCTCCCAGTAGCGAACCAACATTACGGACCAACCCTGCTTGACACATTGGGGTTTATTTACTAAAGCTGGAGAGTCCAAAATCAGACTCCCTTCTGCATAGAAACCAATCAGCTTCCAGGTTTCATTGCCAAAGCTTCATTGAACAAGCTGAGGTTAGAAGCTGATTGGTTTCTATGCAGAAGGGAGTCTGATTTTGGACTCTCCAGCTTTAGTAAATAAACCCCATTGTGTCCCAATGCAGCTTCCTCAGAAATTAGGGACCAATGGGCAACTGCACACTTTAAATAAAAGGGTGCTCACTACTACCTATGGGGTTTGATCTAGTAGTAGAAGCTCCGCTTTGCAAAATCAGACTAAATCAGAATATTTGTGTGGTTTGCAAAGCTTTTATCCTACACGAATGATATCTTGTTATACATTACCGAAGCAATCACTTTTCTGTCCAACCTTACTAGAGTTAAAACATTTTTTAGACCCTTTTAAATTTCAAAATTAAAACACATAAATCAGAAGTACTATCCTTAAAATGAAACCGTCGACTTCTTCGCCACTCATACTCCTTTGTGTGGCAACACCAATCGCTGAAATATCTGAGCATTGAGCTTGCCAACTCCTGCTAACTATTCTACCTAAAGATCTATGCTCTGCTGTTTAAAGTAAATAAATAAATAAAACCTTGATAACTGGAACAACGTAACATTCTTGTGGTTGGGTAAAATTGATATTAATAGAATGTATATGTTGCCTACCAATTTTTGTTGCAGATCATAAATGATTCCCATCTCTCTGTCCAAAACCTTTTTTCTACCACACACTATTGCCTCCTATTGCACACAACCCATATTACCCTACAAAATACTTTCTAGACATAAAGATGAAAAAAACTGGACCATGCATGGTCAGCTATAGTAAGTCGTCTTCTTTTTTTTTTTTTTTTTTTTTTTTTTTTTTTTTTTATCTTGGGATTACTCGCTTTTTAACTTTTGAGGCTAATTGGTATAGGGTACAACAAATCCTTTCTGATTCTACCACTGCTGGAGGTGGACTGTATCCAGATTGACAGGTTCTGTTACAGTGAACTTTCATCAGCAGTCACCTAGCAAAGGCTGCCCTGTTAGGTGTCCCTGCCTGCCTCAGATGTTGCCAGTTGGGAGAAAGCGTTATGCGTAACCAAATTTTTATGGGAGGGGAATGGGAGCATGTGCACACTAGTGGCAAGATCATTGTGGAGGTACAGCCTGCAGAAAACGGCTATCCAGAAACAAAGAAATTTAACAAGCAGCAGCACTAGATTGACTTTATTGGAAGGATTATGGGTACAGCAGCACTCCATTAATCAATGTTCATAGGAAGCCTTCAGTGTAAATTAAGACAAGTTCACCTTTGGGAATATGTTACATGTTCCATCTGTTTTTAGGGTGGGACATGTAACATGTTCTCTCTGTTGCGGGCACTCACCGATCATCTCACTCCCTGTGACAGAAGTACGGGGAGAAGTTCCCATACTAGAGGTCACCTTTTTAAAAGAGCTCAGCTGTGTGGGCAGAGTTCTATGAATAAATCAATTACAAGTACCAACATCCTTTTGCGGATGGCTTGTAGTTCTCAGTGAACTACCACAGCGTTGTTGAGCTCTGTGGTAGTTCATCGATTCTTCCTGTCAGTATGAAACTGCCTACCCATATGATGTATGGGCAAACAGATTACACTGACAATCTGCAGGAGTCCTACATGGGACCCACAATCTACTGATCACTGGTGCAATGCTTTCCAGGCTCCTAAAAATAAAAAAAATAATTGTAAATGCACACATTTATTTTTGACCTGCAAAAATATGTGAATCTATTTTTTGTTTTTTCAAATATTTTGAGGAAAAATGATGACAACCACCATATCTAGATATACAACTAGGGTAAAGGTGGCAGAGAATAGAAGATGCAATGATATTAGTTAGGAATTGCAAATCAGATCTGTATAGTCAGAAGTGCATATACATGACATACAGAGGTGAATTTCGACTCAAGCAGGTAGAACTCATAAGTGGATGGACTGTCTGTAGACCTTTGTTGAGAGTAGAGTGATGTGAAAGAAGGTATAGTGAGGGCCATCACGTCACTGAAAGAGGGGGGAACATGGGGTAAACTGAGACTGTTCTGCTCCTGAGAGTAGTATGTAATCTCACTGATAAATGTTTGTTTTAGAAGAAAAGAAAATTAATTCAGGGAAGATGAGGTAGGCCAGACGATAGGACAGGTGAGAGTGGCAAATGTGAGAGAGTGTGTGGGAAGAAGAGGAAGGGCAAGAGAGGGGGCTGGTCTCCTGAGACCAATCCGGATAGGAAGCTGGTGTATGTCGTCCATGAGGAACGTGGTAGATGTTGGTCAAGGAAGCAGCAGTGATTCATCAAAATTTGATAACGTTCGACCCAGGGTGTCCAGGTTGCTGTAAATTTGGCTACTGTATCTTTGATGGTCGCTTCTATTTTGGCATGAATTATAGCCTGCATCGCTTTGCGTTTGACTGCAAGGGTGCAGAGAGTTGGAGACTTCCAGGATTTCGCCAGGATTTGTTTGGCCACTGTGTTAACCTGCAAAAGGAGTTTAAATTCGCGTTGGGATAAGTGTTGTGGTTTTAGGTTCAGTAATGCAACAGCTGGATTTGGGGGAAGGGACACAGGTAAAAGTGAGGATAAGATGTCAAAAACCTCAGTCCAAAAGACTTGAGCTACTGGGCACGACTAGTAGGTGCCCCCCATCGCACAGCCTCGAAAACAATCAGGAGAATAGTTAGGAACATATTTGGTAATCCTGGCCGGGACCAAGTACCAGCGGGCTAGGACCTTGTAGTTGGTCTCTAATGCAACTGTTATGTGAGGAGGATTTGATGGTTAGCCAAATTTGGTCCCAATCAGCCATGTCCAACAAGGGTCCAAGATCTTCTTCCCATTTAGCAACATAGGGGGTGGAGGAGGTTCCAGAGGTTAGGAGTTGTGAATAAAGTGCAGAGATAAGGCAAATCGTCTATTTGGGTCACTTTCACAAGACCCCTCAAAGAAGGTCATGGATAGGATAGAGGAGTCTAGTGCGCTGAAGGAATGAAGAAATGTTTGAGTTGTAGGTACCTAAAGATTTCAGATGCTGGGAGAGAATATAATTCTCGAAGGGAGGGAAAGGATTTAATCCCATTCAAGGTCAAAAACTTGTACGCTCCGATCAAGTTTGCTGAGGACCAGACTGCAAAGAAGAATGGAGAGGACCAGGCTGCATAGAAGGCAGGGTTACAAAGAAAGGAAAGTAAGGGATTATGAGGTGATTGAAGGGCATGTCGGGTTTTGAGTCAGTCCGAGAGCGTAAGGGAATTGCATGTGATTGGGTTATAGCTTGTTCGACGGTCTGAGGGTCGGAGCCAGAGAAGATTGGCAACGGATAGGGGATCATAGTCTATGGACTCAAAGGTTTCCCATAATGGGGTTTCAGAGGTTGCATGGTATTTAGATAATTGTGCAATATGGGCAGCGTAGTAATATCTAGTAAAATTAGGGAGGCCAAGGCCACTAAGTGGTTTAGTTTTGTAGTTTTCGAGGAATACGGGCGCGTATAGAGCCCCAGACTTTGGTAGAAGTGTGTCGTTGTAGTATGCAAAGGAAGTAGGCCGGCACTGGGATGGGACGCACTCAGAATAAATATAAGATTTTGGGTAGGACGGCCATTTTTATTACTGTGATTCTACCTATCCTTTCTAGTGGAAGAGTAGACCATTTGATTATGAGATTAGTAATATGGGTCAACATGGGAGGGTAGTTGGCTGAGTATAGGTCAGATAGACTAGCCGTCAGTTTAATGCCAAGATAAGAGATGGAGTAGGGGGACCAAGAGAACGATAGAGCGTCTTGTAATTGGGCTAGCTCTAGCGGATGCATTGATATATTTAACACCATTGATTTTTGGGGGTTAACTTGAAGGCCAGATATTCAACCAAAGCTGTCTAGGAGATGGAGTAGGTTAGGAGCTAAGGTAAGTGGGGATGTCGTAAAAAGCAAGACATCATCCGCGAAAAGGCAGAGTTTGTGCTGTTGTCCGCTAGCCTCTAGAACCCAAATATCAGGATTGTCTCGAATTAAAAGGGCAAGGAGTTCGATGGCTAAAGCGAAAATCAATGGTGAGAGTGGGCATCCCTGACGCATGCCTCTTCTGATTGGGAAGGGGTCTGATTTGTGGCCCATGTAGCGTACGCTGGCTACAGGGTTACAGTACAAGGAAGAGATCCATGAGAGGAAATGAGCTCCAAATCCCCAACGCTGGAGTATGAATTGAAGGTAGGGCCAATATACCGTATCAAAGGCTTTTCTAATGTCTAAAGAAAGGTAACAGGTGGGGATGTTGCGAGAGCGAACTAGGTGGCTAGAAGGTCAAGTCGAATATTATATGGGTGGGGATGAAGCCCACTTGGTCTTTGTCTATAAGAGAGCCTATAATAGGGTTGAGGTAAGTGGAGAGAATCTTCACCAAGATTTTAATGTCTAAATTGAGGAGAGAAATAGGCTTGTAGTTCGACTAGGAGGAGTCATCCGTGTGCGGTTTTGGAATCATGGATATAGTAGCTGTCAAAGTTTCAGACCTAAAGGCTTGACCAGCCTAGCGTTAAAGGCATTCGTTAGTACGAGGGAGAGGAGATGGGCAAATTTCCTGTAGTAGGTAGCAGAGAACCCATCCAGGCCTGGGGGTTTTGTTTTAGGGATTTGATGGCAGTTAAGACCTCGATTAGGGTTATTGGCTTTTCAAGTCCCTCCTGTTGTAGGGTAGAAAGTTTAGGAAGGGTGGCATGAGAAAGGAGGTTCTCGGCTCGAGGTTGGTGTAAGGACTCCATGTGGGAGTAGAGGTGAGCTAGGTGCTTACGGAAAGTTTGAAGGAACCGTGTAGAGTTACTAGTATAGGTATCTGGGGATAATCTCAGGTGGATAGGTTTGGGGGCACGGTCTAGCCTACGAAGTGAAAGGGCCAAGAATGTATCTGGCTTGTTGGCTTTGGTGTAATATATTTATGATGATATCGTCGTATAGATTGTTCAGCTAGATCCATCAGAAAAAGGTCAAGCTCCAACCTTTCTCAAGCGCCTCTCGGATTTTGTTGAGGGTGCATTTTGAAATGCTGCATGGGAAGCTGCGTAGGTCGCTTCCAGACGTTGGTGGTTTGTGTCTCCACAGATAAGCAGGGTACCTTGCTTGTTAGAGTCAACAATGGTCAGTAACTGGGAAAGGAACGGGAGTGGGCTACCGTTGGGTGCATAATAAGAAACAATAGTGACTTCAGTTTCAAGAAGAAGGCAAGACAGAATAAAGTAACGACCCTCCAGGTCTTTGATCTTGGCCAGAGGTGTAAAGGGAGCTGTGCGATGGAAGGCAATGAGGACTCCCCTTCGCTTGACAGTGGCTGAGGCCCTGTACACTTGTAGATAGTTAGGTCCAAAGATTTTGGGGATAGAGCTAGAGATAATGTGGGTTTCCTGTAGATTATAATGGGCCTTTTGAGGCAAAAGATTTAAAGGATTTTGTTTGTTTATGGGGGGTGTTAAGTCCCTGGACATTGAGGGTAAGTACGTTCAATGGTCCCATGGTGTGACTTTGCACTGCCTGATGGTGAAACAGCTCCCGAGTAGTGGGTTATCTAGATTGTCCCAAGGAGGGGTAAGGGGTGTAGTGGGGAGAGAAAAGAAAAGGTAGCCTCAAGAGGAGAAGAATAAGGAGGGTGAAGAGTAGTGTAGTGCACAAAGAAGATTAAACTGCATAGGCAAGTAGTTGGGCCCCTAGGATCAATGCGAAGCAAAAGGTCCAGGGGATTGAGTGTAGTCCATGGAGTACACATATATGGTACATCATGGAGTACACATACTGTATATGGTACATCGTGGACTAGCGGAGGGAGCGCAGTGACTGACTCTAGGGAGACAACAGCCAAACTTAAATGTAGCAAACAAGTGCTAAAAGCAACTTATGCTTGTAACACCCGGCACACTGTGGAGGTCAGGGGCTCAGTAGCTATATTGGTGGGTAATAACTGGGTATGGAGCTCCTAAGGAGCTAAGTCAAAAGGACAGAGGAAGATTTGGATCCCCTGACTTCCAGAGATATGCGCTGGTGCTTCAGTAAAAATTCAAACAAGGCAGTAATTGGTCAGGTACGACTTGGTGCAAAGCGTGGTAGAAAAAACTATATTAAAGTCTACAATCAGAAGAGATGAGGTGAGAGAGAACAAGGCACATATGTGAAGTCCATCAAGCGTCCACTGGCTGAAGTAGGATATCCAAACAAGGTGTAAGAGTGGATTAAGCAGGACGGGTAGGGAGGGAAGGAAGAGATGGATCCAGGTGAGAGGGAGGAGGAAAACTGGAGTAGGTAGGTGAAATGGTGGGAACCACAGGTGGGCTGCAGTAGGTTAGGCCCATTGGATGTCCCAACAGTTGGGTTGACCAGGGAACTGGGCCATGCATAGGTGGTGTGTTGGAGACCAGTGAACAGCAGAGGGTCTGACCAAGTCACTGTAGGGTAGTTGGAACTAAAAGGTCTCACCTTACAAAGGAGTGTGGTCCAGACAAAAAAAAACAAAACGGAGGATCAATTGGATAATCGTCGGAGATCAGTCCATGGAGTCTAGATGAGCAGGGGGTGGAGAGGAGTAGCGCCCTTGTTTGTGAGAGCCCAACTGGCCATTGGCCCTGGGAGAGGCCTGAATCTTCTGTGGGGAGCAGGAGGCTGAGCAGTGATGAGATCCATCTGGAGGTGCATTTGGGGGGTAGAAGCTGTAGGTTGTGAAAGGTTGTGTGGAGACCCTCAGAAGATCTGTAGGTGTAGTCACTAGTTTGGTAGGAGAAGTGGACAGAAAATGGGAAACCCCATCTATAGGTGATCTGGTGTTGTCGCAGGATCTGTAGATGGGGTTTCATAGCTTGTTGTTTGACTATTGTGAGTGGGCAGAGATCTTTAAAGAGTTGATAGATGTGGCCCTGGAAGACTAGAGATCCTGTATTGCGCGCCGCAGAGAGAAGTTGTTCTTTGGTGCAGAAGAAGTGCATTTTGCCGATTTTTATGTCGTGGGGTGGACTGTCAGATTGGCGTGGGGCAGTGCCCGGTGGAGTATCTCCATCTCTAGCCATTCAATTGGTATCGCGGGTGCTAGCTTCTGGAAGAGGACCCTGATGGTGGATAGGATGTCGGTAATGGTTTCCGAGAGTCCACGGATGCAGAGGTTAGAGCTCCTGGCCCTATTCTCAAAATCCTCTAGGCGAGACTGCAGAGTGAGATTTTCATCCTGGAGGGCTTCAAGCTCATCTGAGTGATTGTGTGTAAGTGCGGAGGTCGGAGGTGCGTTGTTCCAATTCCCCTAGACAGTAATGTGGTCAGAGGTCTGTGTCAGAGCCTTATGAAGCATCCTTTCAAATTGTCTGAGGAGGTCAGAGTAGGCAATGTCTGACTGGGATGCCAGCGGTGCAGTCCCCAGGTCTGTGTCAGACTCACCATCTGATGTGCATGATAGGTTGCGGCGGTTTGGCAGGCCATGGAGTGTGCAGCTCTGGAGCTGGTGCCGCCACCATCTAGGAAGAAGCCCGCGCCAGCGCTTCCTTGATGGTTTTGGACTTAGACTGTGATTTGGCGGCTCCGTGGACCATCCTGCTGGGTACCTGAGTGATCACAGAGGTTGTGGGAGGTAGCTGGTGTCAGTAGCGAGTCAGGGGTTGCTCTTAAGCAGCTGATTGTTCCCGAGCAGTGCGGAGCCTCAGACAGAAATGTCCGGTCCTGGCCGGCTTCGCTCATGCACCTACTGTGCGTCTATTTTTTTTAAAGGAGAACTCTTTTAATTAAAATATTTTTTGGTTTACCAACCATTTAAAATTCTGAAAAACCAAAACTGTCTGTTGCATTCATTTCCCCCTAAACGTTCTTCCAACACTGACATGATTGAGATGTACTGTGAGATTAGCGCACAAAAAATAAATATATCAAACATTTAGTCAGCTTGTATTGTTTACAGCGCTTTCTTAAAACTCTAAAATCATTGGAAAAATGTGTTTTCAAGGATAAAAGGTATATCTTTACTGTTTTCTAAAAGATGTCAATTAAAAAAAAATGCTCACAAAAGAATAGTACCACACTGAAAGCTAAGCAGCATGGTACAGGTTTTTGTTATCTTTAGGAAGTTTGTTTGAACTTGTAGTACTGCAGCTACTGTATATAACTTTTGAGCATTTTGGTGAGTGCAAGTTTTCAGATATTTTACGTTAATTAAAACCTGTTATTACAAAATAACTGTACAGAAGTAATTATAACAGTGATCTACATACACCCATGAACTTAAACAGTCAGAACTGATTATAATGTGTGGTATGATAAAACAAGACAAGACATCCATATACCATTACTGAAAGATAACCTAACCAGGGACTTTGTCAGTAGAGGGTTATATGGCCTGCTTCCAGCCATTTGATGCTCTTCATAGCGATATCCTCGCAAAACATGTTGAGTCACTATGGTCATTGATACCGGATTCACTATGGTCATTGATACTGGATTCTTTACCGGAATACAGTATATTTTTATGTATCAATATTTTATGTATCTATGAGATTTGTAACTGCACAGAGCGTATTATCCCATTGGGTTGTTTACACTGTTTGCAGATGTTTGTATGTACTGCTGCACTATTGTGTACACCCAATAAAGTAACAATTTTTAATATACAGTGGGGATCGAAAGTTTGGGCACCCCAGCTAAAAATTTGTATTAATGTGCATAAAGAAGCCAAGGAAAGATGGAAAAATCTCCAAAAGGCATCAAATTACAGCTTAGACATTCTTATAATATGTCAACAAAAGTTAGATTTTATTTCCATCATTTACACTTTCAAAATAACAGGAAACAAAAAAATGGTGTCTGCAAATGTTTGGGCACCCTGCAGAGTTAATATCTTGTACTGCCCCCTTTGGCAAGTATCACAGCTTAGAAACGCTTTTTGTAGCCAGCCAAGAGTCTTTCAATTCTTGTTTGAGGTATCTTTGCCCATTCTTCCTTACAAAAGTCTTCCAGTTCTTTGAGATTTCTGGGCTGTCTGTCACGCACTGCTCTTTTAAGGTCTATCCATAGATTTTCAATTATGTTGAGGTCAGGAGATTGTGAAGGCCATGGCAAAACCTTCAGTTTATGCCTCTTGATGTAATCCCCCATGGATTTCGAGGTGTGTTTAGGATCATTATCCATTTGTAGAAGCCATCCTCTCTTTAACTTCAGCTTTTTCACAGATGGCATCAAGTTACCATCCAAAATTTGCTGAAATTTTATTGAATCCATTTTTCCTTCTACTCGTGAGATGTTCCCTGTGCCACTGGCTGCAACACAACCCCAAAGCATGATTGATCCAACCCCATGCTTAACAGTTGGACAGAGGTTCTTTTCATTCAATTCTGTGCCCCTTCTTCTCCAAACGTACCTTTGCTCATTCCGGCCAAAAAGTTCAATTTTAACCTCATCGGTCCACAGAACTTGTTTCCAAAATGCATCAGGCTTGTCTATATGTTCATTTGCAAAGTTCAAACGATGATTTTTGTGGTGAGGACGTAGAAGAGGTTTTCTTCTGATGACTCTTCCATGAAGACCTTATTTGTATAAGTATCTCTTTATAGTGGAATAGTGTACCACAACTCCAGTGTCTGCCAGATCTTTCTGGAGGGATCGTGCAGTCAAACGTGGGTTTTGAATAGTTTTTCTCACAATCCTGCGAGCTGTTCTGTCTGATATTTTCCTTGGTCTTCCAGATCTTGCTTTAACTTCCACTGTTCCTGATGACTGCCATTTCTTAATTACATTCCGAACAGAGGATATTGACATCTGAAAACGCTTTGCTATCTTCTTATAGCCTTCTCCAGCTTTGTCAACTATTTTCAGTTTCAGTTTTCTAGACAACTGCTTAGAAGAACCCATGGTGCTGATTGTTGGGGAAAGGTCAGATGAGTCTGGGCATTTAAAACCGTTGAGATTGACATCACCTGGTCTTCCCAGACGATGATTGAGAACAATCCATGACACTGGCAGGTCTCAGCTTGGCAAAGGGGGCAGTGCATGCTATAAATTCTGCAGGGTGCCCAAACTTTTGCAGACGCCATTTTTTTGTTTTCTGTTATTTTGAAAGTGTAAATGATGGAAATAAAATCTAACTTTTGTTGACATATTATAAGAATGTCTAATCTGTAATTTGATGCCTTTTGGAGATTTTTCCATCTTTCCTTGGCTTCTTTATGCATATTAATACAAATTTTTAGCTGGGGTGCCCAAACTTTCGATCCCCACTGTACATTGCTGCAGTGCCTATAAAGTCCATTTTTCTGGCCTTTCCTCTTTGGTTGTATATATCATTAGCTCTATTAGGATGTGGCACTTGGTAGCTTTGATTATATATCCCCACAGCCACTACTCTGTTGGATATTGCTAATTTTGTTTTCATAGAGTACTTCTAGCTTTTTCTGTTTCAGTAAGTTTTTATACAATATATGAAGATGCAGAATAAACATACTGTAAAGGGAGAAAGGAGGTAAAATATACAGGGGTTGGGTATTTATATACAGTATAACAAGAGTTCTAACAAGCCAAAAGTGGTAGACATATTGGGGAAATGAAGGCATAACATCACAGTATATCTAATTTGGGTTTAAGTAACTATATTCCCATTAACCTCTATTAATTAAAATAAGTCCTAGAGAAAGGGCATATTGTATATTGTGAGATGGGGGTACATGGGGAGAAGAGGGGGAACCTAGGGGGATATGGTACTTTTAGCGCTTTCACAGAAAAACCACACACCCCGTCCCTTTCAGCTTTTATGCCAAGTGTGTCCTCACTTTGTCCTTTTCCTCCTCTGTCAAAACATTGAACTCTCAAGTTTAATCTGATTGGAGCATTTTGAATTCCTATCTTAAGGCTAGATCACCATTTTAGGGAAAACCTTAATTTAAATAGCCCAGCAGATAGAATCTCTATTAAAATTATAACAAAGGTAGACTTGCTAAAGGCTTCACTGAAATGTAAAACCACAATTAACTATTCAATCTATAAAAACTTTCAGATTTTATTAAGAATTACTATAATTAATAGTTTGTCACAAAATCACCTAAAATGTAAGCAAGGTCACACATCTGTCCATCGCAACCAGTCCCACATAGTCTACTTGTTTAATTAGTGGGACAGGTGCCTATCTCCTGGCCAAAGTACGTTTTTCATTGACAATATAATCTGTCTGTGACAGCCTTTTTCAACCAGAGTGCCCAGGCACCCTGGGGTGCCTTGTCAAAATTCCTAAAAATTTCCCAAAAATTGTATACAAGTTGATCAATCCTGCCTTTAGGTTACACAAAGCCACATGTTTTTATTCACCTTCATGACCTTCTAGTTGCTGACATCCTAAAAACCAATGATATCAGCTGATAAGGAGGACTTCGGGTATATGCACATCATCCTTTTTGCTCCTCCCCATCAGTACTGGGGTCACATTAGCAGAGTGAGGGACAGAAACTGGTATATGAGGGAGAGAACAAGTGTATTTGCTTTGGAAGAATAAATCACCTCTAACGTTGGGTGTACAAAGTGTGTAGAAATGTTATTTACATTTTAGAATGGGGTACCTTGAGATTAACCATAATTTTAAAGGGTGCCTTGACTGAAACAATGTTGAAAAACACCGGTCTATGATACGATGTGATATGGAAAACACTGTCAACAAATCACTTTATGACTTTGTTACAGTTTTATTGATGTTGAAACCTTAGGAGTGGATCATTATCATAAAAAAAGAAGCCCCTGTGAGGGAGAGAGTTTGGGGTTATTCATTTTTTGTACTAAATTGTGCCAATTGTCCGTAAAAGGTTTAAAAAGTGTAAGCATGTATAAAGAATTAAAGTACAACGAAAGGTTTCTAAATGACAGTCTAAGCACGTACCAAATCCAGTTACTATATGATACACAAGCCTCATAAGGTAACCAAAAAACTTACTTTACATTCCCTAACTAAACCAAAGCTTCCTTTTTTTTCATATGTCCCCACTACAGCTCATGGTGAGAGGATTTCAGCAACAGAGGCAGTGTTGTCAATCCAGAAAGCAGTGGGCAAGACTAGGTGTGGCTTAATGGTGATTGATAGACTACATGCTGGTGGATCAGCATTGACAATGCTACTCCTCCTGCAACATTTTGTTCATCCCATTGTAGTGAAGGGTGCCACAGCCTAAATGAAGGTGGCAAATCTGATTTGAATTCAGGAACCGTACAGCATCATAGCTTACCGTCAAAGGAAAACAGCTAGGTGGACTTCACTGGCAGAATCAATGGGTACTTGTGAGACTTGGTGGGCTAATGAAAAATTGTAAGATCTGATGCTGTAGCACATGTCTTTTTATTGGGTAGCCATAATTCTACTTTAAGGGCAGTATTTTGATTAAAAAAAATATTTTGGCAGATATAAAGAACACTGAAGGTAATGCAGGAAACTTCATTTATTTGACATGAAGAATTCACTCAGGGATCAGGTGGTTGTTGTGAAAAACCAGCTCCATAGTTACTTAGCTGAAGGAGTGTTAGAAGCTCAGTTATAGTCTACAAACAGAAACAAGTCTACCCCAAGCTAGAAATTCTGCTAAATTTATACACTGTATATCAAAAGGTTTGTATCTTGGGGTAAAGTCACTTAAAGAGTGTCTGCATATACAGCAAGTATATAACAAACTGCCAGCAGTATAGTAATAGTCTTCACAGTAGCTTAGTCCCCCTGTCAGACCATTTCATCTACAGAATAACCATTCAGTATCCAGAAAGGTGAGGCGCCTGCTCCTGGAACTATAAAGGAGCACTTCCTTACTAAAAGAAAAGGTAGTTGGAGTAGAATAGAGATGATTTGTATGGTAGTTTTGTTCTCCTCAAGCTGTTCGCATAGAAAGGGACATATTGGGAAAATGTAGCACAATCAAGATCAATGACTGTCTAAAAGAGTCCTGGGCAAAGTTGAGTACCCTTATCTGATTCATCTCGACAAAGGTGGTGCTGCGCTAATCCTATATACAGTGAAGACAAACTATATCTCACTAATCAACGAAAAAGAATGAAATGAAAAAAAATGAAGGATGTTTCCACAGATCTTTGGTCATAAATAAAATATCAATATATACACACCCAACTAAAAAATGATGAACACACAAAAGAAAAAGGTGCTGCAGTACCCCTGTAAGAATGGTGAGCAAATCTAAGTGAGTGACATGGAACTCCATATATAGGGAGTCCAACTATCAATCATCACGAGGGCGGACCCTGGAGGCCATTTTAATGAAGACCAGAATGATAACCAGCTAACTAAGGCATGGCAAAACCTCCAATATAGCCAGGCTAAAATATACTTTAATATGGAGAAATAAACATATTAATAACCTTAAGGCAGCGTTTTTCAACCACTGTGCCGCGGCACACTAGTGTGCCGTGAGATATTGTCTAGTGTGCCGTGGTAAAAATTGCAATTTCATCCGTAACATGTGGCCTCGGCTCACAAATAGACCAATCATTAGAACAGCAATGGGCAAACTATGGCCCGCGGGCCGTATACGGCCTGGCGGACCTTTTAATCCGGCCTGCGGAGCGTGATACTGTCAGGATGATCTGTCCCCCTCGACGTATCTGCGTATGTGCCGGAGATCGCCGATCGGCTGCTAATGCCTGAAACTGGCACATGCGCAGATACGTCGAGGGGGACAGATCCTCATAGGAGACAGATTTTCATGCTACACCGGAACGGCGAGAGGAACGCGCAGAGCAAAGGTAAGTGAATTGACACAGGGGGGGACTTAATATGGGGGATGAATTAATATGGGGGATGAATTACTATGGGGGATGAATTACTATGGGGCATGTATTACTATATGGGGGATGAATTACTATGGGGGATGAATTACTATATGGGGGATTAATTACTATAGGGGGGATGAATTACTATGGGGGATGAATTACTATATGGGGGATGAATTACTATATGGGGGATGAATTACTATATGGGGGATAAATTACTATATGGGGGATGAATTACTATAGGGGGGATGAATTACTATATGGGGGGTGAATTACTATATGGGGGGTGAATTACTATATGGGGGATGAATTACTATGGGGGATGAATTACTATATGGGGGATGAATTACTATATGGGGGATGAATTAGTATATGGGGGATTAATTACTATGCTTACTATGGGGGAATATTACTATACTTACTATGGATGACACATACACATCATTCATCTACTCTTGGTCCGGCCCCCGGGTCCAATATATGAACCCATTGCGGCCCTCAAGTCAAAAAGTTTTTCAATAAATTTTTTTAACATTTTCTAATGGTGGTGTGCCTCGTGATTTTTTTCATGAAAAAAGTGTGCCTTTTGCACAAAAAAGGTTGAAAAACACTGCCTTAAGGCACCCCTCCGAAACCCGGACATGATATTTTATTTATGACCACAGATATCTGTGGACACAACCTTCTTCATTTGTTTTCATTTCATTCTTTTCCTTTGATTAGTGATATATAGTTTGTCTTCACTTTACTGTATGTAGGATTAGCGCAGCACCACCTTTGCCTTGCTATTTTCTTACTATTTGGTTATATAGTTTGGTGCTAGCAGCCATTCCTGGTTTTGGGGATAGATTCATATGTTTCGCTACAAATCTAAATTTGTACAAAATTTTTGTTATTCGGATGTATCCGAATTGCAATAGCAACGAATTTCAACAAATCCAAAATAAATTATAACAAAACAATTAGTCTATATTCATTCATTCATTTCATTCGGATGACATGATGTGATAGTTTGGTCCTTTTTGTTAATGTTTGAAGCATATGAAATAACATAACGACAAAAAGGAATGATCTGAATTAATTTGGATCCATTTTGTTTTTATTTTGCATTAACATTTTTCATTCTAAAAAATGCACGACATATATGAAATGGAAACATATTTGCAATAAATACAGTAAAAAAGAAAAAAATAAAGTATAAAAGTGAAATTCCCACTTATTGTGTTTGGGTTGGATGGAGGGGGATCCATCAAACTCTCCTAATCATAACATAATGAATTCATCCAAAATTAATTTTGTGCCATTTGTTCTTTTGGATATACTTGACTTACTTACTCCAGTCAATATTGTCCGATCAGCTCATTCAATTTCTCTTTGTGAGTTGGACTAGCAGAGATGGTTCGGATTGCATAAGTAATCTTCCAAAATAATGAATTAATCTGTTAAAACTAATATAGGCAATTTTCCAAAATAAATTTGATTCGGAACAACAAATATATGAAATGAATCAGAATATACAAAATGGATTCTGAAAATGAATCATTCTAACATAACGAATATGACAAAACAAAACGATGTACGTAACTAATTAAAAAAAAAATTCCATCATGTACATCTCTAGTCATTATCTATGAATGTTTACATAAATTAGCATGTAGTACAGATAAAGTAGTTATTACTGCTTTAAAGAGACCTTGATTTTTTTTCCTTTCTCTTTACAAATATAGAATTGACCTGAAAATGTCAGGAAACCATTGTGGTTATAAACTTGATGAAGCTCAAGCTATTCTGAATGAAATGAAAGCCATCAAAAAAGCGATCAGTTCAGGAGAACGAGAGAAACGGGAGCTAATACAGGTAACATATGGATGAAAATTGCTTGGTTGCATCCTGTAGAAAACACAATTTTAGTGTCAAAGTGATATATTTCATTAAAAAACTGTTGCCATTCTAGCATGGGCTTTGTTTTTGTTCACATCATGTTTACCGTTTACTCTTTAACAGGCAATTGGCCTTGGCTATTTTATCTACCTTGACAATATGATGCTTGCATACATGCGAGTCAGGCGAACATGAGTGTGTTTATTTTTGTGGATGATTACCTTCAAACACATTGGTCCAGTTTGTGGTTATTAATTATATTTGTATACCCACTTAGGGGTATATTTATAAATTATTTGCCCAGTAGGCTTGAGAGAGATGCACAACATTGCCCCAATGCAAAGCTTTATTAAATTCCCATTTTGAATATGAGTTCAGTTTTGGACACCAGTACACTAAAAGGATGTTGTGGAACTGGAAAGAGTGCAGAGAAAGGCAAATACGGTACATTAATAACTGACATAGATGCATTATCTTTGAGGAAATATTAACAGAACAGATGGTATATGAGTAAACTTGGTGGAAAGTTCTTCACTTAGCTGTCATCACAAATGTTAGGCGGCACCTTGAGAAACAGTCATTTACTGTAAAATCCTTTTCATGACTAGACTTTCCAGGGGGGATATCAGACCATTTGTGCATAAGCCCTGTTCCTAGAACAATGGCAAGAAAAGGAAGGCCAAACATTCAACAAGCCAAAGACATTGTACTCAAAACTAGAATAGAAGGGCAGAGCCTACATACTCCAGTGATTTAAAGTAAAACTTTAGGCAAAACCTTTTTTTTTTTTTTCTCCATTTTGGATAGAGCAAGGGAGGGTTATAATCCCATTGAGGAAATTTCCCTTTACTTTCTGTCTCATAGCCAAATAGGAAGTGAGAGGAAATCCCTGCAAATTATGGGAATTCCTTGGGGACCACCAGATCACCAGAACTAGTGTCGCCAATGGAAGATATCCCCTCTATTACTTTTTTGGGGACAACCCAAAATTTGATTTTAATGATTTTTCAATGATAATGGTAAACAGGACAAATAGAGAAGGTAAATCTCCCTAACGGGCACAGATGGCAATAAAAACTGACAAGCATTCTAATCCATCTCCAATCTAAAATGAAAAAAAAAGTTTAGCCTTTAATTACACTTTTTAACCTAAAATTATTTTTTTTAAAACTTTTTGTTGTCAGCTGAAAACTGAGCAATCCAGCTCATCTGTTCGTGACTCCTCACAGTTGTTTGCACAGCTAGCAATTAGCTGTTAGGGACAGATGACCGTGGCTGGACACAGACAGACTGCATGTATTGAAGCTTCGTTCTTAAACTGGCGGTAAATTAGAGCCCTATATGCAGCCTGGGTACAGAATGCAGTGTCTTCCCCAAGCACAATGTAATGGATTTGTAGATATTATACACTTAACTGCATCCTAATCCCTGATTCTTACGCTATCTCAGCTCCTAATTGCATAGCATCTACAAAAATAATCCTGTAAAATCTCAACACATTTTTTGCACTTAAAATGATTAATTCACTTTATCAGCAATCTTTGTTTTTTTTAATGCTTTTGTAGATATATTAGGTTAATTTATTTTGAACATTAATTCAGTTGTATTAATATTATACCAGTAACAAATACTGGCCTGATGCTACTTAAAAGTATGATTTATAGTTGGAATTTTTTTTTTTTTTTTTACAGAGTCTTGCCAAGTTGAAAAATGGCTTTGTCATTGACAAAGGATCTCAGTCAGATCTCTGGACCAGTGAGACTTCTTTGAATAGCTCATGTCTATCTTTGCGCAGAAATGTTAGTTCCCAGACTGATATTTCCGGAAATGTAAGTATATATTTTAGGAAATGTTAGCATACTGTAATAATTTTTATGTTCTATAATATGTGTGAGCCAAGCAAGTTTGCAAAGTTGTAACAGAAAAAAGGTGAATGAAGACAGTTCTGTTTGTTCTAGAGAAAGAGGCTGACAGTGAAACTGTCACTGTCATTTAAATACATGTACCTCAAAGATTAACATGCAGTGAATGTTTGTGCCAGATTCACTTCTTTATAAATATGCCATTATGAGACATATTCACTGTAAGAGTTCAGCATCATTCATAATTGCTCCCTTTTATGTTCTAAAGTAGTACTGCAACAGTGTAACCTTGCCCTAACTACTTCTTAAAGTGATTGTAAAACTTAAAATTTATTTTTTTAAACTAACAAAGAAATCATACTTACCTGCTTCAATTTTGTGCAGAGCAGACCCGATCCTCGTCTTCTCTGGTCCCTCCGTCGGCATTTCCGGTTCCTTCCCCATGCCAAGTGCTTCGCTTGCTTTTGGGGGACCCATACAGGTTCGCTTTTGAGCCAGCTCTGTGTGTCCATAGAGGCAGAGCTGTGTTTGTCCACTGACACACAGAGCTGTCATTGCTGTGTCTGAGCCAATGAGGAGGGAGTGAGCTGAGAGAGCCTCTGCTTTTGTTCACATTGTTGGATCGACATCAGGCTCATGTATGTATAAGGGGGGGTTTTGTGAGCATTGAAGGTTTTTTTACCTTAATGCAGAGAGTTCATTAAGGTAAGAGAACCTTCAGCCTTTGAAACCACTTTAATTGTGCATATGTTAGGCGTGCAAATGTATAATCTGCTGTGGTAAATCTGTCTCAGTTGGCAGCCGAGAATTCCAAGTGCAGGGGTTGCAAATCCAAATGTAGACTCACATATACTTATATATGTGTGTGTGTGTGTGTGTGTGTGTGTGTGTGTGTGTGTGTGTGTGTATATATATATATATATATATATATGTGTGTGTGTGTGTATATATATATATACACACACACACAAAAGTATTGGGACTCCTGCCTTTACATGCACATGAACTTTAATGGCATCCTAGTCTGTAGGGTTCAAAATATTGAGTTGGCCCACCCTATAACAGTTTCAACTCTTCTGGAAAGGTTGTCCACAAGGTTTAAGAGTGTGTCTATGAGAATGTTTGACCATTCTTCCAGAAGCACATTTGTGAGGCCAAGCACTGATGTCAGATGAGGACAATCACCTTAAGTCTTTGCATATGACACATGAGCAATTGATTTGTCGCAAAAGGTAATCGGCAGTATGGGAAGTTATGGTAAGAAGGTTCCAAAGCACAATCCCATAGCAAATAAGCCTATATAACAGTATAACAGTGGTCTATACAGTATGTCTGTCTAAAAAAAAAAAAAAAAAAAATTGTGATTCCAAAGCAGTAAGTTGCTGACTTACCATCCAGTGGGCTTACTGCTCACCTGATTCAGATAGATATGGCAAATAAATTCATAAACAGGATAATAAAAGCATCAGATGTAAGGGCACTGGTCATGGAATGCAATCTCTCCTTCCCTGTATTGGTCTCAAAAATGCTGCTGGAGGATCCTTCGTTGTCCCACTCAGGCCAGTCCGTTACCTTGTCTGTTAATCCTGAAGTAGCTGTATGAGAAATGCCAACAAGGACTCTCGCTCCTCAAACCAGGCAGAGTACACCTTCAGACTGGCCAGTCATGAAGCACCTCTTTTGAGTGTCAAGAGGCACTTCAAAACTGAAACAAAAGAGAGAAAATTATGGAAGTGCAGCCTTTTTTTTAAAAAAATTAAATGCTTTCCATTCAGTGACATCGGAGGCACTTCCATAGATTTGGGTTTCCATGGGACAGACCCCTTTAAATGGAGATTATCACTCTGAAACAGGAATGAATGGCAATCATAATTTATACAGGATAACAAGTTGTATAGATCTGTATGGTACTTCATGGAAACAGAGAATTTGGCAAGAACAGTCAATATTTAAAACCAGTCTCTGTTTTTGAATGCAGAAAACACTATTGAAATACTCCATTGAGGGTTTTTCCAGTGCCGTAATACTGTGGTAACTATGATAATTACCATAGACGGGTGTTGCCTAAATCAAACAGGTGCTTGCTTTATTTTCCCAACCTGCATTTAGGCCCCATGTACACTGGATACTTGTGAATGATGTAAACCGACTGCTGGAAAACGTAGGTTAAAAAAGTCTGTTTAGCTGCGTTTGCATACCGCGTTTATGCGCGTTTGCGTTTAGAAGCGGTTTTTAAAGATAAGCACAGGAGAACCTCCCAAATGCCCAGTATGCACTGGAAAGTGGTAAATTATTAACTATTTCAGACTGTTTCAGAGAAATACAGAGTAGAAGCAGAGAGAGCAGTATGTGTTGAGATTAGCTTAGGTGGGAGTTGCTCATTAACATTTCTTTTATTTCCAAGGATGGGAAAGGTGCCTAGTGGAGGTAGTCATTAAGGCCACCTGGCAGGGGGTCTTCATGAGGAATTTGAGGTGTGAATGGTCATTAACATATCTTTTGTTTCCAAGGGTGGGAGAGGTCTGAGGTGTGAATTGGTCATTACAATGTGTAACAAGCTTGGTAGGAACATCCTTTGTTCAGTGTTTTGTCCATTTGAGTACCTTGAAAACAATTTGCATGCATTCTTCATGATGAAAAAAGGCTCTGGACAGCATCTGGAAATGGAACCGTTAAAACGCTTCTAAACACAAACTCTTATAAACGCGGTTAGCCATGTTTACAAGCGTTTGAAACGCTGATAAAATCTACTCCTGAACGCAAGTTTATTGCGCTCAAAAAAAGGACTGTAAACTTAACTGCCTGTAAACGACTGTGAACGACATAGTGTACATGGACACATAGGAAGGCATTAGGGAGAGTTCAGGGGCTGCTGAAAAAAACGCAGAAAAGCTCCTGAATGTGAGTTTATCTACTGCAGTGTACATGAGCCCTAACGGATAGGTTCACCTTTTGGAACATGTTACATGTTCCACCCATATTTAGGGTGGAACATGTAACATATTCCAGCTCCTACCCCAATCCCTCCCCTCAATGTGACAGCGGGCGGGGGTTCTTCTCCCCACACCTGCTGTCACTTTTTAAAAGCAGCATGGCTGTGCAGGGTTCTGCCCACACAGTCACATCATTCATTCAAAGATTGCTGTGAATGACTAAAATACAAGAACTGTCTGCCACCGTGGCACAGACTTGTAGATTCAGTTGGCTGTGTGGTGCTGATGAGCACTCTGAAAGCCAGAGGACATGTCAATGGACTATGAAATGGGCTGAAAGCTGGAGGACATCTCTGTAGCAGCCTGACATTGCACAGGCTTCTGCAGGAAAAAAATTCTAAAAGCACAATTTTATTTTACAATTTTATTTCTGCAAAAATATTATGTTTTCTGTAAAGGCACACTTAGCCTTTAAAATATGGTAGCATTGGGATTCTTATTTGCACACTTTCCTATTTTAGAGCAGAGAAGGAAAGGTTTGGCTAATGTAACAGTAGCGATGTACCTAAAGGATTTAAAATCACCTGTCTTGTTGTGTAGTGTTTACATCAAAAAGAGTAAATGTAAAATTATTTTCTTGATCAGTATGACAACTTAAACATTATAAATGTGTATCTTTGCTTTCCCAGCTTGCTTTGAAAAGTAATAACCAGTTGGCTGAGAAGGTCAGATTACAACTTCAATATGAGGAGGCGAAGAGACGGTAATTGCTGTTTTATGTTTTTTGTCTTTTTTTTTTTTTTTTTTTATATATATGTTTTTTTTTGGTTTGTTGCTAACAGGTAATTTTTGTAACTTTTCATGTACAAGTTTGTTGGATACAAAACAAATGCATCTTTGTAACTGCACATCCTTCTACTAGTATAACCTAATTTTTTACGTTTAAAAAAATTTAACCTTCAGTTGGAGGTCATCTCCCGTGGTGCAGGGACTCTGGGACCTTTAGTGATCAGGTTCAAGTATCCTCATATGTCACCCAGGTATGATCGTATGGAGTTCATGCATACTGCAATGACCCCTCTAGCTGAGCTTCAGCGTGTTTAACAGTTTTGCAACCTCTTACAACTTAACTGCAGCAGTTATTGACCATCTCTTATATCCATATGAACATTAGGATAGTCCAAGGTAAAACAATCAGATTGGTATAAAATCAAAAATTATGCAAGTCATATTTCAGTTATGGAAGGTTATTGTAAAGCCTGTAGCTTTTAATAGAAGTGTTCGATTCATGTAATGGGAATTTACAGCTGTATCAGATATAATATTGAAAGCCATACCTCCCATCACGTATACATTTTCGGGTTTCCCTTTTCGAAAGAACAAATGACTTGCAGATAGGGCGTAAACGTGTAATCCTGTCTAATGGTAAATGCGTGTGTATAGACAACGGTTTTACGTAAATAGAGCCCATAATTGCTTGCTAAGAGAAAATAGACTGTTTTATTTATCAGAGTTTTTTTATATGTATAACTTAAGTCTACAACTGTAATATTTTTTTTTTTTTGTTGCTTAAAGTTTTATGATTAACCTGTGTTATCAGAATAGGAGACTATGACCCCTTTTTTTTTAGGTCTGTCTGCATGTTCCTTAAAAGATCCATAGGATATACTTCATGTGAGCTGGATATTCAGCGTTGGAAATACATTTAAGTTTGTCTTTCTGCAGTCATAGCCACAGGCTAGAATGTAAAAATCTGAATGTGAAATCATGCAGTTGACATAAAGAATCTAAATATTAAAGCCAAACTACATCTTGGTAAAAAGGTGCAGTAAAACATTTGCTTTTATCTCATCCTAGAATATCCAATGTAAAAATACAGCTGGCAAGACTGGACAGTGAGGCTTGGCCTGGTGTTCTTGACTCTGAACGTGATCGGCTGATCTTAATAAATGAGAAAGAGGAGCTCTTAAAAGAGATGCGCTTTATTAGTCCAAGAAAATGGAGTCAGTCTGATGTGGAACGACTAGAAACTGAAAAGAAACAATTAGAAGAAGATTTGCAAGCTGCAAGAGATACCCAAAGCAAAGCATTGACTGAAAGGTAAGGAGTTAATAGAATCAATTTATTTACATCAGATAGCTTAAGGATGATCCTAATATTACATAGTTTTATACTAACACAAATTGAGAAATTACACGTTCTTAGTATTAAATATGCATATTTATCTTTTAGACATTTTAATGCCCACGTCTGGGCATTTTTATATTGTCCTTAGCAAGTGTTTACAATAATAAGCAGCTCTGCAATGCCCACTTCCTTTTGGCACTGTCCCCCATACTGTTTTCTTTCCACCACTGAATAAACTCAGCCTTCCATGTTAATTTACATCTAGCAACATTCAATTTGAAAGACTTAAACAAGTGCAGAAAGTTATGGACCCTAAAGTGGGTGTAACCATGGCACATTTACAGTGCAATGATGCATGCAGTGCTGCTATCCGCATCATTGGGGACTACTCGCTAGCAGAAGATGAAGACAACCCTGCATGCTATGTCATCAGTCTGAATGCTTTGATATTACTATGAATTTTTAAAAACAAATGGCTTACAGGGCTTATGTGAATTCAACCTCCCTCCAGTCAAAAAAAAAAATTATTCTTGAAATGCATTTGAAAGCCTGACCTCTACGATGCATTGTTCTTTTCTAGCCCAGTTTGGGTGTGCAGGAAATATTATTAGGACCAAAATTATAACATCCAACAGATGCACAAACCCTTGTTTTCTTTTAGCTTATTTTAGCTCAGAAACTGTTGAACTATAAAGATGTAGAAAACAGGCACCATACTGCATACCTCCCGAATTCAGCTCCATTCAAGTGGGTGGTACTTGTTGAATCTTAGACGTTTTTGCTTTTACAAGTGATTGATAAAAATAATACCTGTGAATTATTGTTTTAGCAAGTTCTCGGTTTGCTGACCTCCTCTAGGAATGCTACCTAAATCCATTTATTTCTGTTACACAGTTCCCCCTAAATTGTTAGAAGATGCAATTTGAAAATGGATAGAAAACTGGCTAAAACATGCAGCAGAGCTCTGGCAAATGCTTATTACCTGGCAAAGTCCTGAGGCACAGATTCTGTGCATGCATATAAACCTGTTGCAGGGCGCTTTGCCAGGTCCTACAAACCACGATAGTTCATCCCAGATTAATACACTGCCTCCTGGGATTTGTGATGTGGACATTCCAGGAGGTGGTGTGTAGGGGATACTATCCACTTTAAAAACTCTGCTGCAGGCGTTGTTGTTCAGTACTTTGACGTTACTGCAGATAACAAAGTAATATATAATAACACACACATTTTTTTCTTGAAATATTATTGTCGGTTTTTATTTATGTATTTTTTTTATTCAAATATTTTTATTGAAATTTTAACATACAAAGAAGAAAAAAAACAAAGTAAAATGCAATGATCAATCTTGTTCGATTCACATTTGGGAAAATTGAGACATGGAAAGGAAAGTTAAGAGACAAGAGAAGGTTCCCCACCTAGTGGCCGGGGAGCCTGTGTATCCTTAATTTATTTACATGAGAGGTATGCTCGGTCTGTTGTGAACCGTTTAAGAAAACTAGTGAGGTGTAAATATTGGGGGGAACATGAAATTAAGGGGGGGATGGAGCGTAAGAAAAAACATGGAGAGGGGGGAGGGGGGGAAGAGGAAGAGCACCAATGAAGTACTGGTATGGAGTATTATATCCATTACAGATAGTAATCATGTTATTACGCATCTGGGATTGTTTAACCATCGCGACCAATGACTTGTAAATTTGTGGAGGGAGGAATTATAAATTGCTATTCTTCTCTCCATTGCACATTGGAGGTTAAGGTCAGATATGAGGCGGGAAACTGATGGGACGGTGATGGATCTCCATAGTCTGGTGATGTTAGTTTTTGCAGCTGCTAAGATGTGGATGATAATGGTACGTACGTTTATCGGGAATGTGTCTATTCCAATGTGGAGAAGCGCCAAGGCGGGATTTGGAGTTACTAAAGTTCCAGAGAGTAAGGAAATTATCTGGAATACTTTGTTCCAGTACGACTTGAGCGATTTACATGCCCAAAGGATGTGGAAAAGTGTTCCTTTTTCTCCGCAATGTCTCCAGCAGGTGTTCGCATGTTGAGGGTAAAAGAGGGCTAATTTAGTTGGGGTTAGATACCAATGATGTAGTATTTTTAAATATGTTTCCCAATGGGAACTACATTTGGAAGCTTTAAAGGTGATGGCAAATGTTTTTTCCCAAATGTATGGGGTTATTGTTTGGCAAAGATTCTGCTCCCAATTGATTAAGGAAGAAGTATGTGTAGTAAATTGTGTCTCGGTAATGAGTGAATAGAAGGTCGAAATTCCTTTCTTAGGATACTGTTTCCTTTGATAGAAATTCTGTGTAGTTGCAGGAGTCTCTATTTCGATTGGTATTTTTGCTGTGTTAATGGAGTGGGTTATGCGCATATAGGTATATTGTTCCCTATCAGGAAGATGAAATTTCCGCTGGATAACAGAGAAGGAGTCTAATTTATGATTCGTGTAAATGTCTTTTATGTAAAGTATACCGTGGCTTCTCCATGTTGATATATTTAGGTGAGGAGTGATGAAGTGTAAGGACATCAGGGGAGTGGGGCTTTTCACACTGCTTGTGTTGCCTTGAGCGCGGGTTGAGAAATCAAACCAAGCATTTAGAGAAGCCTGTATGCAGGGGTGTGTTTGCAGGGTTTTAGGTTGAACTGCTCTGGGTATGAATAGTATGTCTGTTATTGCGTGTGGTAGGCCCAAGGAGGTTTCCATTTTGGTCCATATCTTCTCTTCGGTAGGGTGCCACCAGAAGAAAAGCTGGTCTAGTAAAGCGGCTTGGTAGTATGATTTCAAGTGAGGAAGACCCGCTCCACCTCTGGAGGGAGGGCGTAGTAATAGATTCGCAGAGCATCTGGGTCTGCTAGAGTTCCATAGAAATTTGTTTATTAGAGATTGAAGTTTAGCGAAAAAGATGTGTGTGAGTGGTATAGGAAGCGTCCGAAATATATATAGTATTTTAGGTAATATGCACATTTTCACCGTTGCTACTCTGCCTAGAGTCGATAGTGTGGATGTGCGTAAGCATTTTAGTTCTTGAGGAATGGTTTATGGAGTTTTTGATCCTTCGATGTCGGATCTTCCTATCATTGTGAAGCAGAATTCACCAAGCGTTGGATTGTTCACCCACTAATAGGGAGCGTGAGCTGGGATTAGACCGTCGTGAGACAAAATATGGTTTGAAATTAGTTGTGTAGAGTTGGTTAGTAGTTGCAGTGAGTTTGATCCCTAGATAGGGTATGCTATGTGTTTCCCATGTAAAGGGAAAATGTGTGGATATTAAGGCTTGGGTTTCAATAGGTGTGTGTAGGTTTAGTATAGATGATTTAGGTTCGTTAAGTTTGTAGTATGAAACATCTGCGTATATGTGTACGTATTGAGCGAAGTGAATTATAAGGGTTCGTAATCATAAGGATAATATCATCTGCAAAGAGACTAAGTTTGTGTTCATATTGGTGAAGTTTAATTCCCGTGAAGGCTGGGTCGCTTCTAAGATTGGTTGCTAATGGTTCAATAAGTAAGGCAAAAATTATGGGGGACAGAGGGCATCCTTGTCTGGTGCCGTTTGATATGCAGAAAGGCTGTGAGAGTGTACCGTTGGTCAGTACTCTGGCAGTGGGTTTGGAGTAGAGAGAGAGAATTGCTGAAAGCATCCAGTCTGTTATTCCGAATTTTTGTAAAGTAAGGTTCATAAATTGCCAGTGGATTCGATCAAATGCTTTTTCCGCATCTAGTGATAGGAGGATGGAGGGTTGTTTTTTGGTCTCAAGATGGTGTATTAGGGAGATAATTCGTCTTGTAGCGTCAGGAGCCTGTCTACCAGGTATAAATCCCACTTGATCTGGATGGATTAATGTGGGTAAATATGGAAGTAATCGTAGGGCAATTATTTTGGCGTAAATTTTTATGTCCGTATTGAGTAAAGAGATTGGTCTGTAATTTTTTATTAACTGGGGGTCTTTGCCCGGTTTAGGGATAGTAGTTATTATGGACTGTAGCATGTCAGAGGGGAATTCCCCATTAGTTGCGGCATGGTTATAGAGTGCAGATAGGTGAGAGGTAAGATTGGTTTCTAGTGACTTGTAAAATTCATTAGTATAGCCGTCGTTCCCTGGTGATTTGTTTAAGGGGAGAGTGTTTATGGCTTTCTTAATTTCTGGTGGTGATATCGGTACCGAAAGCGATTCAAGTTGGGAAGGGGGGATGCATGGGAGATTTATGTTCTGTAGGAAGTCGCCAATGGAGAGAGTCGTTGGCTGGATTGTATTTGAGTCATCTTTTATATTGTATAGGTTTTGGTAATATATTGCAAAAGCATTGGCTATATCTTGCGGATTAGTTAATGTGGTGTGAGTGGTAGGGTGTTGGATTGTGGAGATTTTAGCTTTGATTCTCTTTTGTTTGACAATTTTAGCAAGGAGTGAGTTTGCCTTATTTCCTAGAGCATAGAATTTGGTTTTAGTTTTTTGAAGATTAGTATCATAATTTTGGAGTAAAATAGTACGTAGTTTGTTTCTTTCTAAATTTAGGGTCGCGGATGTGGAAGGGTTCGGGGTCTGTTTGTTTATTGTTTCATGTAAACGGATTGAGGTCAGTAGTTGGGCAATTTGTTGGGATCTCTGTCTATTTATGCGGGATTTCAATTGTATGAGGATACCTCTCATGTAGGCTTTGTATGTCAGCCAAAGTGTAGTGATTGAGATATCTGGGGTATAGTTTGTTTCGAAAAAGAGTTTGTGGGCGTCTAGGATATGCTTCTGGTTTTCTGGGCTTTTCAGAAGTGAAGAATCCAATCTCCAAATAGGTGGGATTGCAGAGCGTGTGTCGTCTTCCAAGGATATACTGATCGGAGCGTGGTCTGACCAAGTTATGGTTCCGATTTTGGATGATCTCACGTGTTGTAATGTCCACTTGTCAGTGATGAAATTGTCGATTCTCGAATATGAGAGGTGAGGAGGGGAGTAGTAGGTGTAATCTCTCTCGGTGCCATGTTGACATCTCCAGATATCATATAGATCGTGATCGTGTAGGAAATGGTTAAAGTCAAGTTTGGTAAGTTTTTTAGTAGAAGATGAATCTAAGAGCGGATTACCCAGTACATTGAAATCGCCACCAATGATAAGTCTGCCTTGTTTATGGCGCGATATGGTTTTGAAAAGCTTGCGGAAAAAGGACAGTTGTTTGCTGTTTGGGCCATAAACATTCACTAGGGTGTATGTCATATCATTTATTTGACACACTAAGATATGATATCGGCCATGTGGGTCGGCTATGCTCGAAATAGTTCGAAGTGAAATAGAGTCTTTAATAGCGGTGAGAACTCCATTCTTCTTTTTGGTTTCAGTTGCCATAAATGTGGGAGAAGTGGTGAAGCTGTAATTTTGGTATTTTTCCCGTGACTAAGTGGGTCTCTTGTATGAAGATGATGTCAGCTTGGGATTTCCTTATTTCTTTGGAGAGCATCGATCTCTTGAAGGGGGAGTTAAGGCCTCGTACATTGAGGGATGTGATGTTAATCATTTAATAGTCCATTCCTGAGGTGTGTAGTTAAATGATTTGTTTGATAGAGGTGTAGTTCCATGAGTGTCCATTTGCGAGAGTTAAAATTTATAACACTGCAGTGTAGGTTGGGTGCGATTGGTAAGCTGTATGTAGTTTTCCATGTAAAGTCAGAGTAAATAGCTGTTAGATTGAGGGTAGATAAGTGATGGTGCCACCTTTGAGGGGGAGAAGGGAAACTTAAAACACTAAAAAAGAACTTGCAAAAAATGCAAGGAAATCGAATAGCTTCCATAGCTACTTCAAAACTGGGGGGTGCGAACAATTCTTGACTGCCTAAGGGGTCAGGTCAAGTGTAAACTTGAAAATCGAGTTTCAACAATTCTAGGCCGATTGCCAGTAGATCGGTATTGAATGAAAGTCTCTGGGGACAAGTTCCCGTAAAATTTTGCCTCGTGTATCTTGTTTACCCTTGTTAGTTAGTTATGACGCCTCCATGTGTTGAACAGGAGGAAGAGCAGTTCCCTGTGCGTCTACGGGTATGATATTCCATGCTTTGAGTAGATCTAGGCCTGCTTCAAGGGATCTGATTGTGAAAAGTCTACCTTGGTGCCGAACTGTTAGCTTTGTAGGGAAACCCCATTGGTAGGCTATGTTATGATTTCTTAGGGCCTTGGTAATGGAAATCATTTTTTTCCTGTTGAGAAGTGTGGCTTTGGAGAGATCCGCATATAATCTAAGATTAGCATGCGTTGGTGGAAGTGGTGGCGGGTTCCTAGCCACCTTCATGATTCTCTCTTTGATATGGTAAAAATGTATACGTGCCAATACGTCTCTTGGAATGGCCGCTGGTAGAAATGCAGGTTTGGGTAGTCTGTGGGCCCGATCGATCGCAAGCTCTAAGTCAGGAATCGATGCGATGAGGGTTTTGATGTATTGTTGTAAATAAGGGAGCAGCGTCTCATTGGTTACTGATTCAGGTATCCCTCTAAATTTAATGTTGTTACGGCGTGATCTGTCCTCTAAGTCGGCTAATTTTAGATTGATTTGTTCGATGTCAGAAGTGTGATCCGTATGAGCGTCAATCAGATCATTATGTGCCTTTATTATATCTCCCATATTTGTTTCAACGTGTTGTATTCTGCGTTCTTGTTGGTTTATAGCGCAAGTAATTTGGTTGAGCGATGTGGAAAAATCTGTGTGCAGGGTCTGCCGTAGCGATGAGAGCATGTTTTTCATGCATATTTCTGTCAGCGGTTGATCTGATGCAGGGAACGCATCTATGTCAGGAAAAGACGCATGAGGTGGTGGAGACGGAGTATTTAAGGCCTGATATGAGGGGTCAAGGTCATGATCTAGTCGTGGCCGAGATTTGGCTGGGCTGCTGGATGTAGGGGACAGTGGGGGTGATAACTCACCAGGGTCCCCTGGGTACAGTGACTGTCTCAGCCTGGGATCCGTGTGCTGGTCCCTGTAGTCCTCCTCATGGCTGCCTCTGTCTCCCTGCATGCTGCTGTTGTGACTGTTGCGGGCACCATCTTGGATTCCCGGCCCGACGGCCGGGAAGAAATCAGTGAGTTTCCCCGGCTGCCCCGGGGTTTTCCTCCTGCGGGGCATGGTCACCGGGGTGCGGGTGCCTGTCGGTAAGAGCTGGGAGCCGCTTGTTGTCCCCAGAGCCGGTGTGAGCCGCTTAATGCTGGCGGGTGGACGGAGCTGTCAGCAATGCACGTCCATCCGGGTGCCGGCCGCGCATGCGCCCCCTATTTATGTATTTTTAAGATGTAAAAAACACTTTATTAAAAATATATATTTTTATTATATATTATTTTTTAAATCATGTAAATATATTTATATGTATATTAAATATATATAATATATATATATATATAATTACTGTAGAAAAAGTTTAAATTTGATTCTATTGTCTTGTTTATAATGACACTAAAGTTATGATTCTGGTACAAAAGCCTCACAGCCTTATTTACATATTAAATTTTGTTTTTGTTTCCAAATTTTTTGTAATGTGACATTTTAGGTGAAGCAGATCGGAGGTAGCTGGGTGTAAATAGATAACAGAATCAGTTTACTCCGCTTAGCACCCATAGAGTATAACAGCTCTGCCCACCTCTTTGCAGATACTGAGCGGACACAAGAATGTGATCCTATTTTGGTGCGATTCCAAAAGCAGTGCATTCACTACTTTTGGTATGGTGCAATTTCAGGCCATTCAAAATGAATGGCCTGAAATTGCACAGCACTGAACTGCATGTGAATTACACCAGAACGTACATCTGATGTGAACCGGCCCTTACAAACTGGAGCTGAATACTTTAAAAGGTTCAACAAAGCTTGCTAAAAGCTCTGCAAATTCTTTGTAAAGCATCCTATTCATATACTGTTCTTATACTAACTGAAACTTGTGAAACATATGCAGACCATTCATGTGATTAAAAAAGGGTAAATACAAAGTAACAATATTATATTGTTTTTCTGAATCATCTTTGTGATCAGTGTCCAGAAACCATGAATTTGTCAGTAGTGGCTGCTGATGAGTTGTTCAGCAAGGCCTGAAAGGAAAGGAACAGAGTGCACTATGTATGTCCTGTGGACTTTGATGAGGTTTTTCCTTTTTGTAAGCATACGTAGCATGCCTAAAGCCGCATACATATTATAAGGGTTTTTTTTTTTTTTTCTCCTTTACCCCAGCAGGCTGAAGAAAAAAAACTGACAGATACCCGTACTAACACAAGCAATGTTAGTGCAGCGATGTCCCTCGTGCTATTGTATTTTTGACAGGTGGACTCCCCCCGCCAGAGCATATTGATCAGTGCTCACAGTCATTGGCTGCCAGCACTGATTGGATGCCTGTCGGACACTGGTTTTCCGGCATTCCCCTTCGACAGAAGCTGGTAATGAGACCGGTTTCTGTAGAACAGACAGCTGTAGACATGGACCAAAAGTTGGTCAGCTTCTTCCGAACCAAACGATTTTTGGCTTAAGGTCCAAAGCTGGTTAAGGACAGACTGGTACACAGTCAATTTAATACATATAAAAGCAAGAAAATTGGCATGCAAAATATCACAATGCTTGCTTTCTTTGTGATCATTGCTAGGCATGCAAACACATTCCAACTGTGAAAAACTGTGTTTCCGAAGTATGGAAGATTGGTGAAATAAAATAATTTACTGTAATTTTACTGGAATAGTGTATGTAGGGAAATGTTCTATGGGTAAAACTATATGCCAGGTATCTAGAAGAGTGTTCGTGTAAATAACATGGCAACTAAACCTAATAAACCTATCACATGGCACATATGGGAAAAATATGACGGAAACCCCAAATGTTTAAATTTTTGGTGCCTACAACTAATAAAATTGGATCCAAGAGAAGCAAACAAGGCAGCAAGGCTGCTGCATTCTGAAGTAAAATAGGTTTTTGAATGCATATGAAAAGTCCCAAAGAACTAAATAATGTTAAGAGGTAATCATGTTACCTCTTACTTGAAATGCAGTTTAAAGTATAAGTTCACCACTGTTCATAACATGTTAAACTGATATTCAAGGTGTAACATGTTATGAATAGGCCGACCCCTGCGCCCCCCAATTTGAAAGCTAGTGGGAATTTTCTCCTCCTGCTAGCTGTCAAAATTTTTGGCAGCGTGGGGCTCTGTCTCGACAGCCTTTGTGGCTGTTGGCTTGTAGTCCTCAAAGAACTACCACGGCACTGTGGAGTACCATTGTAGTTCACTGATTCTTCCTGTCAGTATATCTGCTACTGTCAGATCTGCAGGAGACCTGCATGGCACCAGCAATCTGCTGATCACTGGTGCAACAAAAAATAATAAACGCACATTTTTTTCATCTGCAAAAAATGTGAATTTATTATTTTTTAGCAAAAGGTGAACTTATCCTTTAATGCACGTGATTGAAAAAAATGTAGTAAATTATTTTTAAAAATGTAGACATTTATAAGCAGTATTTTTTGGAAATGGTTAATGGAAATATTTTATATGGTTATAATTATAATTAACAATGGTGATTAAACATAATCGTATTTTAAATTCACAAAAATGTTAATATGTAGGTTGCTGATGCTGTCAAATTTTAAAAGGGAGCAGTTGGCCATCTAGTGGCCAAACACCATTTAGACAACCATCCCTTTCATGTGTTCCAGGATAATACAAAACATAAAATTCCCAGAGGTGCCATCTATGTGTGGGATAAAGTGATGCCATCACCTTATTAGCATAACCAAAATGAAGTTGGAAAGCGTAATATTGGTTTACACCTGGAGATGTATAAGTGGCTTGGGATACAAGCAGAAAAATGATTCTAGAAAATGATTACTGCAGAAGAAAATAGGCTCTGTTTATATCTGTGCAGTAAGAACATGTATGTGATTGTGCACATTCCCACAGCACATAAAGTGTGTCATTCTTGTATGTGCTTAATGCTTAATGGCACCCCTTGCTCCTTGCTAACACAGGTGTGTTACAGTGCACCACAATGCATGGTACCTTATTACCATTCATTTTGGTACACTGCATTTAAAGAAAAAAAAATGTACCTGAAAGTTACGGCAATTTATGTGCATTGACCATCCAATTCAAATGATTGGGCTGCCTTAATGAGCGGAAAAATGTGCATTATTGCAGCACACAGTTTATTTATTACAGGTTTTTATGTAGTGCAGACAATTTTGCGCAGTTCTTTACAAACATATTATAGATTTACATCAGACCTTGCCCTCAGGGAGCTTGCAATCTAAGGTCTATAACTCAAATTCATACACACACATACCAGGGCCAGTTTAGTCAGGAGCCAATTAAGCTACCAGCATGTATTTGGAGTGTGGGAGGACACTGGAATACCCGGAGTTGTGAGCCTAGTGTGAAGATTATGGAAAACAGATGGGATCGGAAGATGAAACTAGCCAATGTTAAGCTTGCCAGAATGCAGGGCTGAAAAAAGCAATAGCATATCAGGTGAAGAGGATGGAAAAAATATAGAGACAAGGTTGTATGAACCTTGAATCCCTAGTAATTGCTTTATTTGTATTGGCTTTGGACAGAGACATTCAGTTTACAGCATCTCATCTTATTTTATTTTATTAAATATTTTTTTTTCATTTAATTTTTTTTTTTCATTTAATTTTTTTTTTCTTTGACCACTTTTATTATCACAGGGTGATGCTGCAGGCATCATCCCAGTATAGCCACTCAAAGTCCAGCAATGTACCAGTATGTTGCTGGGCATATATGTAACAGCAGAGAACATGGGCATATGATGAATCGGGTCTGTGGACCAATATGACCACAATTCATTCATTTGTGTAATGCCAATGTTGTGGGTTAGGCCCAAAAAAGTTTTAAATTCAGAAAACGTGATAGGTTTCCATGCAGATTTTCTGGCAAAAGCTGAATTTGGTTGGGCGTCGATTTATTGCTGCGTGTATAAATTGTTTTGGCCCACAGTCAATTGGTACAAATCTTTTGTGAAAAGCAGTGGAGGGACTAAACGCTAGTGCTGGCAGTGAACAGGGCTCATCCTCCTAACACTGTGTTTTTGGGGACACTATACAAAGGAGGCACTAGTATAGTTCTGTTCAGTTTATATTGATCTGTACAAACACTAAACTAGCAATGGCGGTGATCAGCGACCTCTAGTGTGAGTGCGATAGTGTGCGGGCAATCTAACGCCAGCTGGCCCTGGCTGGGATGGGCGCTTACAGACCCTGACGCTATCTGATGTTGCTAGTGGCAGTAATACAGGGATAAAAGAAAAATTCTATATACTAACACTGTACTAATGGCACTGGCTGGGTGACGAGGTGTTCAAAGGGTTAATAGGGGCCATCAAAGGGTTATATGTGCTAATCTAACGTGTGTGTGTGTGTGTGTGTAAAATGTAGTGCTTTTACTCATAGTGCGGTGTTCTCTCTTCTCTCCCTGGACTGATGGGGGGACATTGGATGGGCGTAGATGCATTCACAATTCGAAATAGAGAGCGTTGTAAGGTTATGTCGCTTTGCCCGGAGCCGCTGCTCACCCACACGATGTGGGCAGCCGATCGACAAGTGGTTAAAAAAAAAAAAAAATTTTGTTTAATTCTCAATTTAGTATTTATTCAATTTTTTACTTTTTATATTTTTTGAAATACTTTTATAAAAATAGTGTAATGTTGCCATAGTAAAATTGTTCTACTCTGGCGGGGTGATCAGGATTTTTTTTTTTATACTTTGCATTGCATGAGCAATGCAGAGCTTATTTTGAACTGGCCTGAATGAGTTAGATGCATGACAGTTTAAAATAATAGTGATCTGTACTTGGCTAGAGCTGGTCACATGGTACAGGGTGCTGTGATTGGCCCCATGTATTATGTGAGAGCTGTGAGCCAATCACAGCTCACCAGGAAGAGTAGCAGAGCTGTTATTAATCAGACTGATTTACAATAACTTTGCTAGCATAGTGATCATGTGATCACCGGGTCTCATTAACTGAGATCTTCATTCCGCTTTGTCCCTTGGACTCAGATGTTGTGGGTAGGGGAGCACTGCATTCCCCCCGTGTTAGTACACCCAGAGAGACATACCCATAAGTAGGTTTACCTGCAGCTGCCACCTGTCCACAACACATTGAGGACAGGCGGTCGGCAAGCACTTAATAAAAGATTGATAGCACACACTAGGGATGCTCTGACTACCTTTGATTTTTCTTCTTCTCTGCTTACTTTCTTCAGTCCTTGTGTTTTTCTATTCTGCTACATTTTGTGCTATATATTATCCATGATATGTCTTTTGTATATGTGTTGAGTGAGAACAGTAGATAAAGATGACCTTATTGAGCTTAGTGCTAGCAAAGGAACACCTGTTAGCTGTGGATATGATCTACAAATTACCCTTCACAGCTCAGCGTAATTGGTACTCTTCTGCTTGTCTAGAACAAAATGCCTGCTTGTCTTTATTGGCTTTTATAAAAAATTATTAAAAGACCCCCTCTTTAGTTCTCATGCACACTGGATGCTTTTGAAGCTACTGCTAAGGGTGTCAGCTGTTTTTTTGTTTTTTTTTGTATACTGCCTTTAAACTTCTCTGTCCATGCACACATAGCCTTTTAGCAGTGTTTTGTGGCAGGAAAAAAACCCATTGCCAGGGGTCCTGGAGCAGCAGCATTTTGGCTGCAAAAACACTTGATGAGAATAAAAAAAAGGAAGCATGCCTGAATGCTAGGCGTATTTAGTGCTTAAGCTTTAATTTATTTCAAAGACCAGAATAAATTATTCTGGCCAATGAAATTAACGCCCAAATGCTTGATGCATGTAAGGGTGTGTAAATGCGTTACACACATTTACAAGTGTCAGGCATGGGGGTTTTCTTTCGACCAAAACATTGCTGGTTTCTAGGGGAGTTCAAATTAAACGTCAGTGTGCATGAGTCCTTAAATGTATAAATGAAGGCAAAACTTTTTTTTTTTAGTTTTTGACAGAGGGACTAGAACACCTGTCACATTTTTATTGCTGCCCCTGCTTCTTTTAGGGAGATTCACCTTCCTTACCATTATTGAAAGTAAAAGAAAATCCCAAATTTTGGGTTTTCCTCAGAACAGTAATTAGGGGGAAGTCTTCCAATGGGGACACTAGTCTGGTGACCTGGGGGCCCCCAAAAGATTCCCTTCATTTGCAGGGATTTCCTTACATCCTGTTTAGCTATTGGGACAGGATGTAAAGGGAAATCTCCCCAGTGGGACACATGGAAAAAATAAACTTGAAAGGTCTTTTAACCTACCACCCTTAGAGCAGGGGACAGCAACCTGTAGATCGCGGCCAGGTGATTACAGTCTGGGCTTGCTGACTCACCATTCCAGAGCATCAAACAAAGTGCAATGCAGAGGGACTACTTGTAAAGTTGGAGCTGTAGTAGGGAGCAAGAGCCACATAAGCTCATGCTTCCTCTGTAGTGTTGGCTCCTGTTCCATGCAGAGTGATATCAACTGCACTCCACCTCTTATCACAGCTAGCGGTTTCCAGAGTGGTGCCAGCAGCAGAAAAGAAGAGATCTTTAGGTCAGTGTGAAGCAATACACTGGGTTTAATAGCGTAGGGCTGCTTTCACACTGATGGACTGTGGTTTACCCATACAGCAATTGCAGTGCACCTGCAGGTTTGCTGCTCTTAGGCATACACATTTATTATATCCTGAATTCAGAAGTGTTGGTGCACTGTCAGAAAGTGCACCACACCTGCAGGATATAATAGAAGTCTATGGGAAAGCAAGCTAACCTAGGAAAGTCGCATCTCTAGCCAATCACAGATCACTATTATTTTGAACTGTCATGAACGTAACTCATTCATGACCGTTCCAAGCTAGGTTTGCATTGCAGGAGCAATAATATTTATTGCTCCTGCAAAGCAAAGTGGGATCACCCCCCAGAGTAGTACAAAGTTACTATGGTAACATTGTACCACTCTGATAAAAGTATTTATTTTTTTAATTTTAAAAATACAGTATTGACAATTTTTAACTACCGTATTTTTTGCTCCATAAGACGCACCCAGGTTTTAGAGGAGGAAAACAAGAAAAAAAATATTCTGAACCAGTGGACTGCGGACATGGTTCAGGAAATAACCAGAGACTGCGGATGTACTACAGGAGATGACCAGAGACTGCAGACATAGTACAGGAGAAGACCCGAGACTGCGGACACAGTACAGGAGAAGACCAGAGACTGCGGACACAGTACAGGAGAAGACCAGAGACTGCGGACACAGTACAGGAGAAGACCAGAGACTGCGGACACAGTACAGGAGATGACCAGAGACTGCGGACACAGTACAGGAGATGACCAGAGACTGCGGACACAGTACAGGAGATGACCAGAGACTGCGGACACAGTACAGGAGATGACCAGAGACTGCGGACACAGTACAGGAGATGACCAGAGACTGCGGACACAGTACAGGAGATGACCAGAGACTGCGGACACCGTACAGGAGATGACCAGAGACTGCGGACACAGTGCAGGAGATGACCAGAGACTGCGGACACAGTGCAGGAGATGACCAGAGACTGCGGACACAGTGCAGGAGATGACCAGAGACTGCGGACACAGTGCAGGAGATGACCAGAGCCTAGGTGATCGCGGCGGAAGTTGTCCTCCCTCCCTTCCTGTAGTCTTCTGGGACACATTGACAGGTCCCAGAAGACTACGGGGCCTTTCACAAAGCGCAGCGCTTCTCGCGCATGCGCAGTGGGCACCCGGCTGTGAAGCTGCAAGCTGTCATAGCCGGGTGCCCACACTAAAGATGCCGGCACCAGGGAGAGAAGACGGCCAGTGAAACCAGCGGTGGTGAGGACACCGCTGGACCGAAGAACAGGTAGGACCCAGGAGCAGGTTCTGCTGTAAAAAAAAGCCGAGCGGCCGGCCCGGTATTCTAACACGGCAGCGGCGATGGGAAATGCCGGGCCGCCCGCTGCATTTTCGCTTCTTAAGACACACAGAAGACATTTCCCCCCATTTTTTTGGGGGGGAGTGCGTCTTATGAAGCGAAAAATACAGTACTTGCTGACCTCCTGCCCGCATTGTACAGGCAAGCAGCGGCTCTGGGCAAGCGACGTAACCTTATGTCGCTTTCTGTTTCGGGGTGTGAATGCACCTGTGCATCCCGCTGCCCCCTCGTCAGTCCAGGGAGAGAAGAGAGAACACCGCACTGTGAGTAAAAGCACTACACTTTACACGCACGCATTAGATTAGCACATTTAACCCTTTGATCACCCCATTAACCCTTTGATCACCCTGTCACCCAGCCAGTGCCACTAGTACAGTGTCAGTATATAGATTTTTTTTTTACTGATCACTGTATTACTGCCACTAGCAACATCAGATAACATCGGGGTCAGTAAGCTCCCCTACCAGCCAGGGTCAGCTAGCGTTCGATTGCCCGCACACTATCGCACCTACGCTATAGGTTGATGATCACCCCCATTACTAGTATAGTGTTTGTACAGATCAATATGAACTGAACTGAACAGAACTATACTAGTGCCTCTTTTGTATAGTTAGCAGGATTAGCTCGTTCGCTGCCAGCACTAGCAATTATCCCCTCTACTACATAGCCAGTCCGGCCGAAAAAAGACAAACTTCCATCAAGTTCAACCATCAAAAAAAAAAAGTTACAATCCTACACCCACAGTTTATCCAGAGGAAGGCAAAAAAAACCCAGCGACGCATGATCCAATTTTCTCCTGCAGGAAAAAAAGTAAATTCCTTCCTGATCCCCCGAGAGGCAATTGGATATTCCCTGGATCAACTTTACCTATAAATGTTAGTATCCAGTTATTATCTGTGTATCTAAGAAATATTCCAGGCCTTTTTGTAGGTCAAAGCAATTTATACGCACGACAATACATCACCGCCAACCCAGATTCTGCTCTTGCCAGATAATTCGCATGGAAATCTATCACGGTTTCTGAATTTAAAACTTTTTTGAACCTGACCCTCAACTTGGGCATTACAAAAAAGAATGAATTGTGGTCATGTTGATCCACAGACCCAAGTCATCATATACCCATGTTCTCTGCTGTTACATATATGCCCAACAAGGACCAGCAATGTACTGGTACATCGCTGGACTTTGAGTGGTTATACCAGGATGATGCCTGCAGCTACAGGCATCATCCTGATATTTTTTTCAGTTTGTAGTCAGCTTTTATGTAACAGCAATCCTAGCAGCTAATTACCTGCTTGATCATTTTTACAAGCAGCGGGAAGGGACTCCCACCTCCCCCTGCCATGTATTTTTTTTTGTTTTGTTTTTTTAGCTCTCTTGTCCCACAGGGGAATCTGAAAATGCTCTGATCGGAGACCTGAATGGCTCCAGTTATCTCTATGGTCTAAGCAACCAGAAGCTACGAGCATTGCATCATTTCTGTTTTGCTGAATATTAACAGCATCATTTTTAATTGGGAAAGCATCTGATCACATCAATCTTGGTATGATCAGATGCTTTAAGGGGAGAGCAGAGATCTAGAGTCTAATAGACCCCAGATTTCTCAGAAAAGAGTACCTGTCATTGCCTATTGTTATCACAGGGAATGTAAATATCCACTGTGATAACAAAAGTGATTTAAAAAAAAAAGAGGGGACCGTGTAAATAAAAACAACAATTATGCAGTGCCAGATAACAAAAAATGGCCTGGTCAGGAAGGGGGGTAAATTTTCCAGAGGGCAAGTGGTTAAGGTTGCCTACCCCTGTCTTAGAGGCTAGATTAATCTGTAAGGGAAAAATAGTAAAAGCACGTATTTTGCAGGAAAAAAGTGAATTTATAATTTTTTTCCCACAGTGGATCGGGGGTGCAATGTCAAGCTCCTGCAGGCATGTCCTCCAGTTTTCCGCTTGTATCTCCCCATGGTCTTTCAGTTAACAAGCTGGAGGAAGAGTGAATGGACAAAGCTGATCAGCACACTCATAGTCAATTGAGAACTACAAGGCATCTGCTCCAGCAGGTCCCTGTGAATCAATGATACGGCTGTGCAGACAGAGCATGCATATATCATCAGTGTAGTGCAGGAAAATGGTTACCAGTTTATTATGGTCTGCTTCTTTCTTTTTTTTTTTTTAATCAAATATTACGTAAACATTATTATTATGATCTGCTTTCTCACCATTTTTTTAAACAAATAAAATATTATTGCTAAACATGCCAAATTTCTAACATTTAATTTTCTTATCAGGTTAAAGATGTGCAGTAAAAGGAATCAGTTGGTTAGAGAACTTGAAGAGACAACCAGGTTAATGGCAACACTACACATACAACTGAGAAGGTATTTACAAAATAATATTACAGATTGTAAAGCAGTATTACCTATTCTATCCAAAACAAAAAAAGGTTTGATTTTAGATATAGTTTCTGAACACAAATGATGGTGAAATGTAGAAAGTATGTTCATCTAGCTTTCAGTACCCTTTGCTTCACCCCTGAATGTCAGGCCATTCTGATTAGGCAAAGTTTCAGCATTTCCTGATAGTGATAAAGTGTGTTTTCTGTGTATTTTTAATATGCATTCTTAGTTATTTGAGTAGTTTTCTATGATATTTGCACAGTTTCGCTTGCTGTTAGCCATTTTCGTAGGGGAATTTCATATACAGATTTGTAGAGTCTCTCTGGTGGTTTTCCATATTTCATAAATATTCAGCCATTTGTCTTTAACTGCTTTTCAATTTAAGGGCTCATGTACACTGCAGCTGATAAACTCACGTTTAGGAGCTATTCAGCATTTTTTTTAGCAGCCCCTGAACTCACCCTAATGTTTTCCTATGTGTCCATGTACACTATGTTTATAGGCAGTTGAGTTTACAGTCGTTTTTTTGAATGCAGAAAACTTGCGTTCAGCAGTAGATTTTAACAGCGTTTCAAACGCCAAATGCTTGTAAATGCGGTTAACCGCGTTTATAAGCGGTTGGAAAATTTGTTTAACTCTTCCATTTCCAGATGCTGTCCAGTTCCATTTCCAGATGCTGTCCAGAGCCTTTTTTCATCATGAAAAATGCATGCAATTCGTTTTCAAGGTACTCAAATGGACAAAACACTGAACACAGGATGTTCCTAGCAAGCTAGTCACACATTGTAATGACCAATTCACACCTCAGTCCTTTCCCACCCTTGGAAACAAAAGATATGTTAATGACCATTCACACCTCAAATTCCTCATGAAGACCCCCTGCCAGGTGGCCTTAATGACTCACTCCACCAGACACCTTTCCCACCCTTGGAAACAAAAGAAATGTTAATAGACAACTCACACCTAAGCTAATCTCAACACATACTGCTTTCTCTGCTTCTACTCTCTGTATTTCTCTGAAAAAGCCTGAAATAGTTACCGTATTTTTCGCCGTATAAGACGCACTTTTTCTTCCCCAAAACTGGGGGGGAAATGTCAGTGCGTCTTATAAGGCGAATATGGAGCGGCCGGTCCGGTATTTCCACCGCGGCCGTGTCAGAATACTGGGCCGGCCGCTCAGCTCTGCAGCGGGACCTTACCTGTTCCTCTATCCAGCGGCGTGCTGTCTTCCCGGCTTCTGTAGTGTGGGCACTGGGCATGATAGCCGGGTGCCCAGTGCGCATGCGTGAGAAGCGGTGCGCTTTGTGAATGGTACCTGGGACACATGACAGATCCCAGAAGCCGCCGGACCTTTCACAAAGCGCAAGTGCTTCTCGCTCATGCGTACTGGGCACCCGGCTGTCATGCCGAACGCCATTACAGAAGCCGGGAAGACAGCGCGCGGCTGGATCGAGGAACAGGTAAGATCGGGTACCTGTCAAATTCAGGTACCCGCCCCCCACCTCCCCAAAGGTCAGCAGTCATCTGTGCTGTCCGCAGTCTCTGGTCGTCCCTGTGCTGTCCGCAGTCTCTGGTCGTCCCTGTGCTGTCCGCAGTCTCTGGTCGTCCCTGTGCTGTCCGCAGTCTCTGGTCGTCCCTGTGCTGTCCGCAGTCTCTGGTCGTCCCTGTGCTGTCCGCAGTCTCTGGTCGTCCCTGTGCTGTCCGCAGTCTCTGGTCGTCCCTGTGCTGTCCGCAGTCTCTGGTCATCTCCTGTACTTTGTTTGCAGTCCATTAGTTCAGAATTTTTTTTTTCCTGTTTTCTGCCTCTAAAACCTAGGTGCGTCTTATGGGCAGGTGCGTCTTATATGGCGAAAAATACGGTAATAATTTACCACTTTCCAGTGCATTCTGGGCATTTGGGAGGTTCTCCTGTGCTTATCTTTAAAAAACGCTTCTTAACATAAATGCGACTAAACGCGGTATGCAAACGTGTCAAAACTGACTTTTAACCTGCGTTTACCTTCTGTCAATTTCCAGCGTTCAAACGTGAGTTTTTCAGCTGCAGTGTACATGAGCCCTAAGTCAATTACAGGATATTTCACCTAGGGGTTTGTATTGTATTCAGTCAGTCTAGGCAGGAAGAAAGGTTCAGTAAATTACAATTACTATAAAGCTACATAAGCATGGAGCAAAGTCTGTATATAAAATAAAAAATGTAGCTGCCTCCATGTATACATATAATTAAAGCTTTATATAGAGACCCATTTTTTCCCAGAAATATGTTTATTGAATATTTTGCAATAAATAGGTACAAGCAGTCCCAGCAAAGTACAGTATAAAAGGCAGCAAATGATCAGCAAAGACATTACGAGGAATTGCCTCCAAGTGCAGTATAAGAAGGGTACAAAAAGAAACGTGCATATCTTGACAATACACAGCTTCTTTCAAATGAGTAATGGAATGCAAGTTAACGACATCGCCTGAGGTCAAGGCCGAAGAATAAATAGGGAAACCCGATAAGAAACCGATAAATTTGAAGAAGTATGTCCTTGAGGGTACAGGGGAGGTAAAAGAAGAAAAAGGGGGAAAGGGAAGGACAGAAGAGAAGGGGTTATAAAGGACATAATTCCCACAAGTTGAGGAAGTAGAACCCCATTTTATAACAATAATGGCCATTATTATGATTGTTTACAATAAACTGATCATATTAACAAATGTACTAAAAAAAATCAACAGTTCTAAATGCCTAACCACACACTGTAGTCTGACGTAGCAGTCTATATTTAAATAAGAAAACTCAATATGCATAAAAAAAACTAAAAATTGACATTACCAAAAACACCCTTGCTGAATGCATACTTAAAAATGTAACTCCACTTTTGGAAAAAAAAATATCTTTAGGTCAGTTTTATACATTTCAAAACATTTCCAGAGTTTACTTGCTGCTACGTGCTGTGGTGCAAATGGGTAAGTTAATTATGCGTATTGAATTCCAGAAAATGAATTTCCTGCTCATGTGTCTGACTTACTGCTCTTTTTTACTAAAACAATGGCACTGCTATCAAGCATTTATTTCTACTTTTTTTAAATTTATTTTTAATCGTAAGTCACCATTGATCCCAGTGTCCTTACATGACCCAGTGATTATCAGTGGCTTTTGTTTATGAATGTTCATTCATGATCACTAGGTCAAGCAAGGACATGACGTTCATGAATGGCTAATATGATACACCATTTAGTGTCACTACATCTTCTCTTAACTGTGGTGATCCTGACTACATGTTGTGTCTAAACAAATGCCATGTGATCATGATCATATGACTTTTGTTTATATACAACATTCATTTATGAATTAGCAAGGACATGGTTATTATGAATGGCTTGTGTATAAATTGTTGTTTATTGTAATTGTTTACTTTAAAAAGGAGTGTCGCAGCGAGGGGGTTTGACCATGCTTGGACCAGTGTTTTAGTAAATATATAGTTAAGCCTGTAGACTTTTTCTAAATGAATGGTATAATTTAAAAAAATAGACACAGCTTTAAATCCAAATTGATAGTTCTGCTTAGCATTCTAGTTGGCTCATAGTTTTTCTCATTCATCGCACATTGGTGGGTAGTTGTACTGAATCGGTTAATCTTGTCTCGTTTGTAGTATAGACCTTCCTGTACTAAAACTTTTTCAAAAGGCTATGTAAACCTCGTCCAATTTTCTGGAGTTGTATAGGAGTCATGTTAACAGTGAGAAAAACTACAGCGAATATTAAGGGATACAAAACTGAAGAAAGATGGTTTATGTAGCCTACTTTCTTTTGACAGCGGTAATATTTTTTTAGCCTTTAGCTGTAGTTTGGTCGTCTGAATAGTATGTTACTGCTAAATGTTTAGGGCAAGGAAACTAGTAAACAAGATATGGTTTTAGGTTCATTTTGAAAACTTTTTAAACTGGTATAATCCTTTCTTGTTTTTAGCCTCTCTACTAGCACTCAGTCACTTTCATCTGGGAGCAGTCCTGGATCTCTTGCTTCGAGTCGGGGATCTCTGGTCACCTCTAGCCAGGACTCTTCAACATCAGCAAGCTTTACAGATCTGTACTATGAACCTTTGGATCAGCTTGATACTGAATACCAGAACAAAGTTGAATTTATGCTACAAGAAGGGACATCTGGTTATAGACCATCTGACTCTATCACCACTATTCATGAAAATGAAGTAGTAAAGTCGCAAAACACAGATTCAACAAACCGTGTCCAGGCCTTGAGATCTTTGTCTGGTACTCCTAAATCTGTGACATCTTTATCTCCTAGATCATCTTTTTCCTCCCCATCTCCTCCTTCTTCACCACTTGTAACTGGGTCTCTTTTGACTGGAGATGATTTCTTGAGCCATATGGACTTTAAAGATTTTGATTTAAGCAGGCAATTTTTAGAACTTGGTCTTGCTGCTGAGCCAGTGAAGAAGCCAATAGATGGAAGCTATGAACATGAAATAGAAGGCAACCCTACTGGACAAGGTAAAGAAAAACAAATGTGTATATGTGTGGTTGTAGATAGATAGATACACACACGCGCACACACACAAAATGGATTTTTTTTTAACATCAGTTTCAGGCATTCCTGTCCTTTATCAAGTTCACAGGTTATGCAGCATCCTTTCCTTGAATACTTTATTTCTTCATAACTCTGTTTGAACCCCGTTTATTTTACCTTCCCAGAACAGCTCACCCCTTTTCTGCTCTCCCTTTTTTTTCTATCTCAAATAGATGAGGCACTTTCGGACATGACAAAAAGTACCAAATAAAAGGTACAATTTATTGTATGTCTAACATTTCAGGGGGACACAACCCATTTTTTTTATGGCGTTGATATGTGGCCTTGATAAAGGTGTGCTGCAGCCTGGCAAAACATTATGTGCACAACACACTACTTTTTATATGGTTCCTCATTTCAAACCCTGAGAGTGTCTCATCTACCGTGAGTCTGTTTATTTTCTGCATATGTGCAGAGCACATATATTGCAGCTTACTAGGCCTTAGATGTGGTGGCTTCCTTTTATTTTGCCTTTGCTTTTTCCATTATTTTTTTCCCAGAAAGCTTCCATTATTTTTGCCTGTTAATCCTGACAGAAACATACTTCCTGTCCTAGGGTGACAGTGCTCCCTCAGCAGCTCTGTTTCTCTTGGCTGCTCCTCTGATTTAGGCTACAGCCACCTTCTTCTCTCTTAATCTCCATTACATAGAGTGAAAGTGTTGTGTAGTTTACAAAAGACAGCTGGGATGGCTGATAACATTGTTCCAGATATCAATTCAGCACACAAAGTTACAAGGACATTGAAATTCTTGAAAGATGAACAGGTATTCTATATCTAACATTACAATTATTAAAATCCGTGTTTATTGAAAAAAGATAGGGTACAAATGTAAATACTGGTCATAGCGTTTAACATGTAAATTCCAATACAAGGTTTGTTATATACTTGATGAGAAGACGGACATGGTCATTAGCACAAATAACGAAAAAATGAAATAGGTCTTCAACAGTTTAGGAACCAGACATGTAGCACTGTACCTCTGTGTTCAAATACTGTTTACAAATAAACGAGAAGAATAAGAAAAAAAGAAACGGAGAAACAAATTATACAAATTTCATATGGGTACAATGTTGCATGACCGCGCAATTGTGATTAAAAGTGTGACAGCACTGAAAATTGGCCTTGGCATGAAGGGGGTAAAAGTGCCCGGAATGCAAGTGGTTAATCAGTACAGTTTTAGTCTGAAAATAGAATACAATACATATCATCACTTTTTACTCTGTCATACAATAATTTTCATAACTTTAGTAACCGCTTCACTTTCGGTATGAGGCTAGCATGCAAAAAAAAAAAAAAAACACGATCATGCGTTTGCTATTCTCATCATGTGCTCAAGGCTTTAGGGCTAAGAATCTCATCACGTCCACTTTACAAGCTATTACTGACCACACAAGCATCTGATCTTGGTTTGATCAGACGCTTCTGAAGGCATCTTTGATGGCATTTGATGGCAGTAAAGTTGATTAAAAAAAAAAATAGAGACAGTGTAAAAAAGTCAATTTAAATAAAACTAATAGAAATATTAAAGCTCCCCTGTCTCCCCATGCCCATGCGCAAATGCGAATGTACAAGTAGGTCCTACATGTACATGTACACATTGATCCGAACACATATGAGGTGTGCTGTGGACATCAGAGTGAGAGCAATAATGCTGATCTTGTAACCTGTAAAGGCTTTTAAAGAGTTGTCTATGGCTAATTTCATGTACCGCCGCTTGTTGCTGTTCCATGGGCATATGCACTTTAAAGCATGACATGTTGGGTAGCTATTTACTCGGTGTAACATTATCTTTTATAATTTACCAGGAACATTGGTAGTTTTTGTCTATCAAACTCTCCACCAGTCTGTGTTCTCGTTGAAGGGATATTAACAATGATTTGCTCAATGCATTAAGATCACTATATTGGGATTGACCTTACAGTTTGCTGACCTTCACATTATTTAAAGCATCATCGTGTGCTTTCTTATACATTTATTTACTCAATGACTCTTAATATTCGTAGAATTTACAGCATATGATGTATTATCCTGTATGTTATTGTTTTTTGTTTACAGGTTTAGGTTGCTTTCCATTGCCTGGGTTGGAAGTTTCTGCTGTATCAGCAGCGGTATCAGATGAGTCTGTGGCTGGAGACAGTGGTGTATATGAAGCAACAACACAAAGGTACCTTTTACAGTCTGAAACTTTAAATGTAGCACAACCAGATTCACAGGACAGTTCTTCTTTTGATTTATGAATAAGACACAAATCAAAAGTGGAATGTTCATTTCCATGCTTTAATGTGTTTGTTTTTTTTATGAACCCTAATACACTTGGTTTGCTGCCAAGGACAGCATATATATATATATATATATATATATATATATATATAACACACACAAACCCATATATCAACCACAGTTTTATGTGGAAGTCACTGTTGTACCTCAAAGAGAATTACAGAGTCTGACAGGCAGCCAAGAGGTGGTTTCCCTCTGTTCTGAATGTTAGACTGATTATGCATATTGATCCAGTGTTTTATAAACAATTATTTCCAAATATTATCAAAATTTCCTCTTCTGGTTCTGCTTTGCTTTTATACTGGGACAGGAAGGCACACAAACTTTACTAAATTGTTGTCAAACGTCTTAACCCCTCCTCACCATACTAAAAATGTGTTTTTTGTCTGTGACCTTGTTGGAGGGATGTCCCATTACTTTCTTTCCTGGTAGGAAGTGAAGGAAAATCACTTATAGTGCCAATAATTTACATAATGTATATGTTGTACATTCACATCAGTTCATGCCCTCAAGGAGTTTACAATATAAGTTCACTAAGGCCTTGGTTCACACTGAATCGCATGACAATGGAAATAACATTGCTTCCAATGGTGCTTGTTCACAGCAGTGCAGCGCAGCTGTGATGCAGCTTTGGGAAAGGTTCCTGTGCTACTTTGGTGGCACCAAAGTGTGCAAACCACATCCAAAACACAACCAAAGTTGCACAACATAACCACATCACAGTAGTGTGAACAGAGCCTAACTCACATTCATACATGCTCATACTAGAGCTGATTTACCTACCAGCATGTCTTTGAAGTGTGGAAAGAAACTGGAGGAAACTCACACAGGCACAGGAAGAACATGCAAACCCCAGACAGGTAGTGCCATGGTTGGAATTCGAACCGACAACACTATTGCTGCCAGGCCAGAAATTGATCTTGTATTACAAAAATCAAAGTCTATGGGGTTGTGTTTACTATTCATGGAGGTAGTTACTGGTTATTAAATGTAAGTTTTAATATTTATTTTACTTGTATTCTCATCTGTATTTCTTATGGACTTTCAACTGCTAGAGTTAATTTTTATGGCAACAAAATAGACATACTGCCAGATCATGGAAAACACATAGTTAATTTCTGAATTGATAATGGTCAACAGAAAAGCATTTACAGATAGTATTTTCTGATATTATAATAATATCGATTTTTACAGATATTTTTTAGATTTCTCAAAACGTGGAACCCCTGTCACAATTACTCAGGCTCACCTCCTCCTCATTTTTTTTTTTTTCTTTCTTTTCCTTCCCTCATCTGTAGAACTACTATTGCATTCTATTACTTCTGTTTAGATATGCTGCAATTATTGTTGAGATCTAAATAGATGCTATCTTATAGATAAATATTATTGTGCATTCTTCAGGCAGGTGTTGGAACTTGTTGATTTTGAAAATGAGGATGCAAGGACTTTGGCTACTGCAAGAATCAATATCGGAATGAAGTAAGAATAGTTTGTTGTTGACATCAGTTATGCAGTATTGGAGAAACTTTGTTTTTGGTCTTTCAAAATGCAACACAGATTGTATTAGCATAAATCTTATTGTTTGATATACTGTATATTGTGCACATGATGCTTATGTTTCCTGTAAAGATTTTTTGTATACTGCAACTGTTTACATTTCTGAAAAATGTAAACATGCCATGCTAATGTAGATAATAAAGAAATACAAAATGTATGTACCAAAATAGAAAATATGTCCTAGGATCAACAAATGGCAGCTGATCTGTAGGTTGATCAGCACCAAAGTTATCTTCTTATTCTCCTTGCTTATGCAATTTGGGTGGGATAGTTTGGGGGGCAGTTTTATGCTGACCTTAAAATGTTGAACTGATTTACATATTGCAGTAAAAACAAGTCTTTTTTTTTTTTTTTTTAGTAATTAATTTTCTGCTACCATTTGCAGGTATGAACAGAAAAAGCAAGTGTTTGCTATATTTATTATTCACTTAGATAATTCACCCGCTTTATTGCTACAACAGGACAAGACTTTGTAAGTATGGCATAGGTTTTAAAAATCTTACTTTTTCCACATGTATTAAAAGCTTAGCTTGTTATGATTTAACACAATGCATTTTGCCTCTGTTTCTGGTGTTGCTTATGTTCACCTGTATAGCTCCGCTGTAAGATTGTCAGCTGTCCCTGCTTTACGTATCAGGTCTTGTCAGTGCTTCTCATACTCTGAAGTAATCATCTCAAAGTAATAGGTGGAAACTTGCACACTGCAACATACTGGGGGTTATTCACTCAAATTGGAGTGTGCAAAATCTGGTGCAACTCTCCATAAAAACCAGCTTCCAGGTTTTATTATCAAAGTGGTTTTAAAGGCTCAAAGTTTTTTTACCTTCATGTATTCTATGCATGATGGTAAAAAACCACCTGTGTGCAGCGTCTTCAGCCAACCCTCACCCCCTGCCTGCCTGCACCACTGAATGCTGTGTAATGTAATATCTGGCTGAAGTCTTCTGAAGAAACTCACCCTTCCAGGACTTTAGATCTCCTGGTCATCTGTATCACTTAGTGGTGCTTCCTGCTGATCTGTGTAGTGGCAATGAGGTTACTGGGATGAACAACTGGGCCCTACAGAAGATCAACAATCCTCAAAGTGTCAGTTTGTACAGAAGATTTCAGCCAGGTATTTCTCTTTCTTCAAGGTGGCATCAAGGGTGTTTTTTCTACTTTTTCATCCGCACGATCACTAATTCACATCAGCTGCTGTAACAGATCACCGTTATTGTGACCACTGATAATCCAAATATACAAATGTAGAGTGCTTTTATACTAGTAAAGTGTTTACCATGTCTTGTCTCCAATTCATATGTACATAAATACCCTATATCGTATCAAATTCATATATGTGCAAAACTAGCCTCAAATTCATCAGCAAAGTGCATAAATATCCCTATAAAGTGCTCTGTTCCTTACAAATTAATATATGTGTTAAATTCATATAAAAGTGTTCCTTGCTTTGTAACCTTCAAGTGTCCAATTCAGTGCAACAGTACACATTCAGGCTACAGTGCTCTTGCCATCCCTCCATGCCTTCAGTGTCCTTCACCATGTAGATAGCCTGCACCCACACTACTCACTCACCAGGTAAGACCTGCTATGCCCTGAGTCAACTTGTGCTCACAAATGAAGGTTGGGGGTTACTATCACTCCTCCACTCCATATCTGCGTGGGTAATCCACCACTGCTCAAGATTCTCAAGATCGGTCACCATCAGTTGTTAAAATACTTTGTCTAATAGAGAAACATCTTCATCATTACGACATGCGCACACAAATGAAGGTCAGGGGTTACCACCACTCCTCCACTCCATATTTGCCTGGTTAACCACCACTGCCACCACCTCAGCTCGTACACTCATGCAAGTCACAGGAAGAAGCAATAGAAAGTGCCAAACCATAAAAACACTTTTTATATGAAAACCTCTTAAAAACCGTATAACTCACATTGCCATGTGGTGTCTCCCAGCACTAAGGTATAACACTTGCTTTTTTCTCTGGTCCTGGTTCCACCGCTCTGCCTGCTGCGAGCTTGGGTTGTGTGCAGGATGGCGTCACGAAACTCCAACCCAACACTTTTTACTGTCGCAACCTCTTCAAGACCAATCTTGAGGTTTTTAGGCAGTGGTGGTTAACCAGGAAAATATGGAGTGGTGGTAACCCCCAGCCTAAATTTGTGAGCGCATGTTGTAATGTTGAAGATGTTTCAGCGGTCCAGTTCAAAGTGAATAACTACTACTATGTAAACCATGACCTGAGCAAAAAAGAACCTTCACAGATGCACTAGCAGAGAAACATCTGTCTTTAACATTTATGCAGTTACCCTTCAATATGTTAATTATAATTTTCCTTTCAACATTTCAACCAATGAATCAAAAGGGATTAGTTGTTCTTGATCTTTTTTCCCCACAAATTTTGTTTCATTCTTGCATGAGAGTGTGTAGATTTGTTTGCTCTATGAGCATTTGTATTGTAGAAAAGGTGAAAAACACATGTTCATTATGGCAGTCATATACTGCATTCCTATTGGAGCCCCTCTGTTGTTGACTCAAGAGGACAAAGTGGATCAGAACTGTTAACAGGGTTTGGCCCGGACATCCAGTGAAATCAGTGGATTTCAGCATAACTTTAGAAGGCAGACCTGTGCTGAATTGTCAGGAATACCAGAATTGGTCTCAGTCAGTAGAAATATGTTGGCGTAAGTGAATGACTCGTGTAGTTGTGCACGTCACAAACTAAAAGAAGCTTACCCTTTTTTATACTACTGTGCTAAAACTCTTTAAAGGAACATGTCACTAAAGGATTAAATATATAGCTTTGTTTGTATAACATTTTCATTTTAGTATTCTTTGCTTTTGCTGTAATTTTTTTTATCATTCTAAAAATGAAAAATATTTAGAAATTTTGTTTCACTGATTTTAATGCATTTATTTATAGATATGTCCGTGTTGCCATTCTTCCCTGTTCTGAAAATACAATCTGCTTGTTCCGTACAAGAACTGTGGATTCATCAGACATTGTAGTGTTCAATGAAATGTTTTTGGCACCTGTATCCCTTGCGGTGTTACATCAAAAGACTTTGCAAGTTGATGTGTGCACACTAAGAAAACATCGAGAAGAATGCATGGTAAACTAATTTTGCATCTCTTTCAGCTTAGTTATTTATGCTCAATCCTATTTTGTTACATATTTTGCAACATTAAAAGAGTTAACAATTTTTTTTTTGCATTATTGTATTTTGTATAATATACTGCTGTCGTATCAAAAACTTAAAGTGAAAGTGCAAAATAATTAGGAGGGGTTTTTAAACACTGGAGGCCTTAGATTTAAAGGATAAGTTCACCTTTTAGTAAAAAATAATGCACTTTTTTTTTGCAGGTAAAAAAAGTGTATTTATTATTTTTGTCTGCAGGAGCCTGTAAAGCATTGCACAAGTGATCAGCAGATTGCTGGTGTCATGCAGGTCTTCTGCAGATCTGTCAGTATATCTGCTTGTCCGTACAGGATGTACTACCATAGTGCTCCACAGCACTGTGGTAGTTCATTGAGGACTACAAGCTGACAGCCGCTAAGGCTGTCGGTACTTGTAGTCTCTCATTCATAGACGACTGTGAATGAGTGAGGCGGCCAGGCAGGCGGAGCCCCGCACGGCCACTTTTTTTTTTTTTCTAATTTGACAGGTAATGAGTGGGGAGAAGATTCCCCGCTTGCTGTCAAAGTGGGGAGCTGGGGCCAGTCTGATCATAATCTGTTACTTGTTACACCCTGAATATGGGTGTAACATGTCACGAAAGGTGAACTTCTATTTGAAACAAGATTACTCTACTTAAACGAGAGGTGTGGATTCTCCTCCTCCCCCCCATTTATATTTACTTAAGAGGTGACTGCAGCATTGGTCCAATGTTGCATCTATCCCCCGCCGGCTCCAAGTGTAAGAACTCATCGATCACATGACGGCTGAGTTCTCACAGCCACTCTGAGCTCACTGGAGTGCTGGGCTGCGGAGGGGAAGGGAGTGGCTGGCTCAGGCTCTGATTGCTTGCTGAGAGACTGAGCCAGGTGCCACTCCAGACTCTGGGGTGAATCCTGACTTTTAAGTTGGGATCTCGCCCCAGCCTGGACCAGCTGAGTGACGTCACAGAACAAACTGCACTCCTGTGATCCACAGGAGAAGCACAGCCAAAAGAGCTTTGGCTGTACTTCTCCTTAAAACATTTTCCCACCAGTTTCCTAAAGAGAGTACTTCTCTTCACTTTTTGTGGTAAGTAGAAAATGATAGCATATCAGGTGAAAAAAAATAACTCTATTTGCAATTTCAGCGTACAAGTGGCAATGCCAGTTGACGTGTTTTGGACTGTTTTTAGTCTTCAAATGTATGCTGCAGCAAATAGTTATTTTTTTACATCCCTCTTGCTACTGCTCTGTCATCTCAAAAGGCCTTGTCTACTATCCTGTCTTTTTAACCAGTTCCAGAGCCATTTGACACTTCAGCTATGGACCTTTTAATATGAGAATAACTTTGTTACTACTTGTCATACATTATTATTATTATACAGGATTTATATAGCGCCAACAGTTTGCTCAGCGCTTTACAATATAATGGGAGACAATACAGCAACAATACAAGAGGGATAGGAGGGCTCTGCTCCTTGGAGCTTACAATCTAGGAGGGAGGGGCTAGTGGTACAAAAGGTAGTAAGTGTGGGGGATGGACTGGTAGGAAGAGTAGAAGGTTCCATTATTAGCTGAGGGCAGGATAGGCTTCCCTGAAGAGAGAGGTTTTCAGAGATCACCTAAAAGTTAGCAGCGTAGGCGATAGTCTGATAAATTGGGGTAGAGAATTCCGGAGGATGGGGGATGCTCTGGAGAAGTCTTGGAGACGAGCATGGGAGGAGGAGACAAGGGAGCTAGAGAGCAGGAGGTCGTGCAAGGAGCGGAGAGTACGGTTTGGGTGATATTTGGAGACAAGATCGGTGATGTAATTTGGGGCAGAGTTATAAATGGCTTTATATGTTATTGTTAATGTTTTGAATTGTATCGGTTGGGCAATGGGAAGCCAGTGGAGGGATTGGCAGAGAGGGGTGGCTGATACAGAACGGTTAGTAAGGTGGATGAGTCTGGCAGCAGCATTCATGATAGACTGAAGAGGGGATAGCCTGCGATGGGGTAGGCCAATGAGGAGGGAGTTACAATAGTCAAAACATGTCAAAGGCATAAACGTAAAAATAAATTTGCAGTGTTCATTTTTAAAAGCAACTAATGTAACTGTAGATTTAAAGTACTTCTTTAATGTGTGATTTGTCCCATTTATGATGCCACCAAAACTATGTTTCTAGAATAAAATGTGGCAAATGTATTTTCTAATTAATTATAAAAATATGCCTTTTTTTTATTAAACTACAAAATAACTATATATATTTTATTGGGTTTGCCTAAAGTGTATGTAGATCCTAAGTCTATTTTTATCGTGCTTGGCATCATGCTTCACTGTTTTATAAAGAAAATTGTTTTTTGTTAATCTGTTGCAAAGTTTCGTACCTGGGAATCCCTCCAGTAACAATTATTGTGTGCTCCTGTGGCTGACCTATGAACTGTACACCTGATGTGCAGCCCAGTGGCCCACTGAAGGAATGGAGAGGGCAGACAGACAGCCCTGCTACTAAGCCTAAAAGCCATAGACTTTTTTTTTTTTTTTTTTTTTGATCAGCAAAAAAAAGCAAGGATTCCCTTATTAACCCATGCAAGGTGGATGGAGAAATCCTGCCCACTGTGACAATGTATTCTGACAGTGGGACTTCTTTGCTGCCACTGATCCACAGAGGTTTTCCAGCAGTCTCGTTCCACAGAAGTTGGTCATTATATCAACTTCTGACAGGCAGGAACAGCCATAAATGTATTGAAATTCAGCCGGTCACTGCTGAACCGGCTGAATTTTGATCCATCTGTAGTCATCTTTAATGTTTTTTTTTTTTTTTTTTTTTTAAATAAATTCTTTATTTTAACAGAAATCGCATGACCATTCCACGGAACAGTTCATGACCATGACAGAGCACACAATACAAAGCAAGTTGATCACATGACTAACAAAGCACGTCCCTAAATGTACTTTTGTATTTTAGTATGTAATGTTATAGTATGTAACTTATGTTATATTGAATCTATGCCGTGATTGTCTGCAAGTAACACTTTTTCTTACATTTGTAATTGTTTTAACATAGCAGAACTCTAGGGTCTATCTAGGTTCAAGTGGTAGAAGGTAGAAAGAAGGCAGAAATGATTGGGGGAAAGAGGAGAGTAGGAAATAACAACAAAAAATCAAAAAATAAACGGGAAGTGGGTGAAAGAAGAAAGGGACAAGGGGAGACCCGGTCACTCCACATGGCATAAAGGAAGAGCTCTGTGAATCAAGTTGATGGTGATGCTATTGTTGGGAGGCAAGGAGGGGGTTTGTCCTTTGTAAATGAAAAAGTGGGTACAGACTTTCCATTATTTCTTGTCCTGCTCTTTCAGCACCATAGGAAGGTTTCCATTTTGGTAGATTTCAGTTATCCTAGTCGGGTCTGGTTGGCGGGGTGGTACTTTTCCACAATACTGGGATACACACTTTCACAGCAGTTTAAAGATGTTTTAAGAGTGAATTTTTGTATTTTTGATAAATAGTGGGGTTTCATGTAATAAGAAAGCTACCATAACAGCTGCTGTAATAAGAAAGCTTTCTCATGTAATAAGAAACCTGCCATCTAATGTAATAAGAAAGCTACCATTGTTCAAAATTCTTTAAATTTCGGACATTCCCAAAATGTGTGAAGAAGGGTACCCTCAGACCCTACTGCAGGCAGGCATTTGATATGTTGAGGAACATTTTAGGAGTTTATAGTAATAATAATAAACTTTATTTTATATAGCGCCTTTAAAGGTAGCTTCCTAAAGTTCCTTACAAAGAAAACAAACAAGAAATACACAGGATGAAACTAAGGAAAAAAAGTACCATTATGTGAAAGCTTGTCTAAAACATTTTTAGATTTGATTTGAATGAGTTTAGAAAAGATGACTCTCTGATGATGTTCCTTGGAAGAGAATTCCAGATTTTTGGAGCATAGCAGGAGAAGGCTGTCTCATCGATTGTAGGTGAGTAGGGGGGGACACACAGAAAACCAGAATTTGAGCAGAGGTTACAAGGGTAAGTAAGTTATTACGTTGTTAAAAGTTCAGACAGATAACTGTGTGCCAAGCCATGAAAAGCCTTATATTATTATTATACAGGATTTATATAGCGCAACAGTTTGCGCAGCGCTTTACAAAATGTGAGCAAGAGGATCTTAAAGTCTATGAAAAACCTGATGGGTAGGTGCAAGGATTCCAGGATAGGGGTAATATGGTCACCTGTACCAGACATAGTGAGGATTCTGGCTGCAGAATTTTGTACATATTGTAGAAGCAAGAGAGTAAAAGATTGTGATCTACAGTTTCAAAGGCAGAACTAAGATCCAGTAGAATAAGAAGTTAGTGAGCCAGAATCAGAAGCTAACAGAAGATCATTTGTGACTTTGACCACGGTGGTTTCTGTGCTGTGCAGTTGCCGAAAACCAGATTGGACGGGTTCAAATAGGTTATTTAAAGCCAGGTGGTTATGTAACGCAGCTATCACAACTCATTTGAGGAACTTGGCAAGGGAGGGTAAGGGGCAAAAGTTGTTAAAACTGTTGCCATCACCCCCAGTACCAAAAAAAAACTAAAAAACCCAACATGGCTCTGGACAATTTAAAGGATCGTTGGTACAGAACCAGTGCTAAGGGAGTCATTTACTATATTGAGAATAATGGGGCGGAGTGAACTAAAGCAAGATTTAAATAAATGGGTGGGAATAGGTTCAACTATGCAAATGAAAGATTTCATATTTTACACCAATTTAATCAAAGATGTAGAGTCAAATACAGAAGCGGGAGAGAGAAGAACCAGTAAAACTGGGTGGATCAGGAAGTGATATGGAAGAAACATGTAGCAAGGTAAGAATGTGATGCCTTATTTTCAGTTTATAAGGAGAAAAAAAATCCTAAGAATGTGCTAGAGCTGTGTTGAAGCTGGTAATGTGGACAGACTTCAAGGTTTTAATAATCTGTTGATGGTGCAGAAGAGCTGTCTAGGGTTGCTAAGATTTTTTTCTATGGTTTACAGCCTCCTTCTTGATATACAGTTGCAAGAAAAAGTATGTGAACCCCTTGGGATTACGTGGAGTTTTGCATGAATTGGGCATAAAATGTGCTCTGAACGTCAGCTAAGTCACAACAATAGAAGAACACAGTCTGCTGAACATAATACTACACAAACCTTATAATGTTGCCATGGTTTAATTGCACATAACATGTAAACATTCACAGTGCAGGGAGGAAAAAGTATGTGAACCTTTGGACTTAATAACTGGTTGACCCTCCTTTGGCAGCAATAACCTCAACCAAATGTTTCCTGTAGTTGCAGATCAGACCTGCACAATGATCTGGAGTAATCTTGGACCACTCCTCTTCACAAAACTGTTTCAGTGTAGCAATATTCTTGGGATGTCTGGTGTGAATCGCTCTTTTAAGGTCATGCCACAGCATTTCAATTGGGTTGAGGTCAGGACTCTGACTGAGCCACTCCAGAAGGCGTATTCTGTGCTGTTGCAGCCATTGTTTTGTTGAATTACTTGTATGCTTTGGGTCATTGTCCTGTTGCATCACCCATCCTCTGCGGAGCTTCAGTTGGCGGACAGATGGTCGTACGTTTTCCTGCAAAATGTCTTGATAAACTCTGGAATTCATATTCCCATCAATGACAATAATCCGTCCAGGCCCTGAGGCAGCAAAGCAGCCCCAAACCATGATGCTCCCTCCGCCATGTTTTACAGTGGGGATGAGGTTTTGATGTTGGTGTGCTGTGCCTTTTTTTTCTCCGCACATAGTGTTGTGTGTTCTTCCCAAACAACTCAATCTTGGTTTCATCTGTCCACAGTATATTTTGCCAGTAGTGCTGTGGAACATCCAGGTGCTCTTTTGCAAACTTCAAACGTGCTGCAATATTCTTTTTGGACAGCAATGGCTTACTCCGTGGTGTCCTCCCATGTACTCCATTCTTGTTCAATGTTTTCCTTATTGTAGATGTGTCAACAAAAATGTTAGCATGCGCCAGAGATTTCTGTTGGTCTTTAGCTGACACTCTGGGATTCTTCTTTACCTCATGCAGCATTCTGCGCTGTGCTCTTGCAGTCATTTTTACAGGCTTAGGGAGAGTAGCAACAGTGCTAAACTTTCTCCATTTGTAGACAGTCTGTCTTACCGTGGACACATGAACATCAAGGCTTTTGGAATTACTTTTGTATCCCTTTCCAGCTTCATGCAAGTCAACAATTCTTGATCGTAGGTCTTCTGAGAGCTCTTTTCTGCGAGGCATGGTTCACATCAGACAGTGCTTCTTGAAACCAGTAAGCCCAAAACAGGTGTATGTTTTTTAAGGTCAGGACAGCTGTAAGCAACACATCCAATATCATCACACTGATTGGAGTCAAGGTTGGCTTACTCCTGGCTCCAATTAGCTCTGGGAGAAGTCATTAAGCTAGGGCTTCACCTACTTTTTCCTCCCTGCACTGTGAATGTTTACATGTTATGTGCAATTAAACCATGGCAACATCTAATGTTTGTAGTTTGTAGTATTATGTTCAGCAGACTGTGTTCTTCTATTGTTGTGACTTAGATGATGTTCAGAGCACATTTTATGCCCAATTCATGCAAAACTCCACGGAATCCCAAGGGGTTCACATACTTTTTCTTGCAACTGTATACTTGCCAAGGATGCTTTATGAACAAAAAGTAAGATTCTGTCCTTCTGGGATTGAGAAAAAGTGACCTTGAGATCCCTTTCACACAACTGTAGAAAAGCGAGTTCATTTGGTGCTCTCAGTCCAATCAGGGAAGCATACAAGTGCAACAAAGAATGTTCAAGCAGTTCACCTGTTAAGCAAGTTTGTTCAAACATGGATGGAAGTCAAGGTCGGATGAGAAATTACGTTTTATCTCTCTGTTCACCATCAGATGGTTAATAATCCAGAAATGTAAAACCTGAAAGATATTCGCTGTAATGATGCGTCAAAGCGAGGGTCCGTCAGGCTCTTTTGAAAAGCTGGTGTGCCCAGGATAGGGATTAGTGGCCTAATGTTCATAAGGTGGCAACAACAGTTGGGTGTTCAGAATATTTGTTCCCAAATAACACACATGTGAATCCATCCATTTAAAGGGAAATTGGGTAGCTATCTGGCATTGAAGGGAAGGGCTAAGCCCCACCCCCGTCACCTCAGATTTGGTGTAGTTCCCTTTGAAATTAGAAAGGGTTCCATACGTGCAGAAGGGATGGGATTGACATCTTACAAAAAACAATAAATTGCCCACATAAGTGGTGAGTTTGTGTTTCCCTCCTTTGGTTGAAATGCCCGGATGTCTGGAAGGGTGCAGGTGGTTCTTAAGAAGGGTTCCAATGAAAGGATAAAGATGATGAGTTACAAATGGGCAACTTTGGCATGTCCCGTTCTGTATGGGAAATGTTTCCGACATCATGTGAATACCTTGACTCGAGCGGAAAGAGTAGAATAAAAACCCCGAGAGCTATCATTGCATCCCAGCCCCTTTAAGCTTCATTGTTCTCAGCCTGAAGCAGGAAGTACATTTACTGTTTGGATTTTGAAGTAAGAAATGTTGAATTCCCCAAAAACTTAAATATATTTTAATTTGCAGCTCCTGTTAGCTAGCGCTATAAATCACTGTTGAAAAAATTGCTGATAGCAGCTCTGCTAGATAACTTGCGATCTATGCTGTCAAACGTACAGCAGGTGCTAGCAGCTACACCCATGGATGTGTATGCAATAGAGGGGAAGTCTAGGGCATACATTATGTGATGCATCTTAAATCATTCGATGCTAAACATTTTTTGACAGCAATTATGTTGCTTATGGCAAACAACAATTTTCCTGATACCATTGTTCAGTTTGAAAATGTTAAGCTTCTTTTTAGCTGATATGGGCAATACAGGTTTTTTTTTTTGTTTTTTTTTATCTGCTCTATTGTTATAAACATAAGGGGGAAAGGGGTGTGGCTTTTGTTGAGGTCCAGTGTGCATCAAATGTAATTGTTAACGATGAAGCCAGATTTACATGTTACGTGAGGGATGGTAGACATGACCATTTGAGAGCTAAACACTCCGGTGTGGTCCTTATTTATTCAAATCTATCATAAGTCTTTATTTAGTGTATAGTATCTGGGCACAAGAAAGAAAGAATATCAATAATTAGAGGGGTCTGAAACTGATTGGTCTTTCATAAGCAACACGCTTCTGTCCCCTTTGTGCAAAAATAAGAATAATCTGTACCTATTGATGACAGATAAACATAAAAAGGTATTGATTCATTTGTGTATATTTGTGATAAAATAGTAGTTTACTTTTAAAGTTGTACAATAAAATAAGTGAAATAGCTTGACATATGTTTAGCTACTCTGCACCACCTGAATTTATTGTGGATGCCATGTCATGGATCTTGCTGTTGTAGTTTATTACTGTGTATACCATTTTACCATAGCTTTGAATCCCTATTTTTATATTTTTCTATGAAATAACCAGTCATTTTATTATACAAACCATGGTTGTTAATTTATCATTGCATTCGGGGTTCCTTTTTTATTTTTGCTTTAAATAAATGTGACATATTGAGAGTGATCACAGTGAACAGGCACACTTAATTTTGTGTATATTTTGTTGGCTTTCAGGAAGTTCAAACATCTACTTTGATATTTATCGCCACTGCATAATGCATGTCCTGTTAATTGGGTATCCTTTTATCTTTGGCTTTGAAAAGTACATTGTGGTCCCATTGTTGCTATAGATACAGATTTCTCTTTACGCTTTGGCATATTTTGTATGTAGCAGCCAGAAAACACAGTACTGCTTTTATCACTTCTTCATGAAAAATGTGCTATGGAGATAGTTTAAATAGTGATTACCTAACTGCAATATGGTGCATGCAACACAATAGTTAGGTAACAGTTGTGATTTGAAACTAGTAAAATGTATTCTTTGTTAACTAATCATAAATAACAGCAAGACTCTGCAAAGCACTATTGATGGATTTGTGTACTCCAACCAGGGGCGGACTGACAACTCATGGGGCCTCCAGGCAATAGGGGATCATGGGGCCCGTGTCCTTGCCCAAACTCAAAAAAGTCTAAGAAAAAAGGTACCAGGGGCATCTCATGGGGCCCCCTACTGACCCCCGGGCAGTGCTCGAGTTTCCAAATGGTCAGTCCGCCCCTGACTCCAACCATAGGTCAACCATAAAAAAAAAAAAAAATGCAAGCAACAAGTTTGAGTATGCTTGTTCTGGCTATGCCTTTGTGGGTTTCCTCTGGGTACTCCGGTGTCCTCCCACACTCCAAAGACGTGCTGGTAGGTTAATTGGCTTCTGTCTAAATTGGCCCCAGTAGGTGTATGAATGAATGTGGGTTAGGCACCTTAGATTGTAAGCTCTTTGAGGGCAGGGACTGATGTGTATGTACAATATATACACTATATTGCCAAAAGTATTGGGATGTCTGCATTTACACGCACAGGAACTTTAATGGCATCCCAGTCTTATTCCGTGGGGTTCAATATTGAGTTGACCTACCCTTTGCAGCTATAATAGCTTCACCTCTTCTGGGAAGGCTGTCTACAATGTTATGGAGTGTGTCTATGGGAATGTTTGACCATTCTTCCAGAAATGCATTTGTGAGGTCAGGCACTGATGTTGGATGAGAAGGCCTGGCTCGAAGTCCCTGCTCTAATTCAACCCAAAGGTGTTCTGTCAGGTTGATCCCAGGACTGTGCAGGCCAGTCAAGTTCCTCCAGCTGAAACTCACTCATCCGTGTCTTTATGGACTTTGCTTTGTGCACTGGTGCGCAGTTATGTTGGAACAGAAAGGGGCCATCCCCAAACTGTTCCCACAAAGTTGAGACCATGAAATCGTCCAAAATATGTTGGTATGCTGACGCCTTAAGAATTCCCTTCACTGGAACTAAGGGCCAAGCCCAACCCCTTAAAAACAAGCCCACACCATAATCGTATGTGGCCTACCACTTCATGGCTAAGTTGCTGTTGTTCCCAGTTTCTCCCACTTTGTTACAATACCACTAACAGTTGACCGTGGAATATTTAGTAGCAAGAAATGGATGGACTTATTGCACAGTTGGCAAACTATCACAGTACCATGCTTGAATTCACTGAGCTCATGAGAACGACCCATTCTTTCACAAATGTTTATAGAAGCAATCTGCATGCCTAGGCACTTGATTTTATACACCTGTGGCCATGGAGGTGATTGGAAAACCTAAATCCAATGATTTGGAGGTGTCTCCCAATACTTTTGGCTACATAGTGTATGTAAAGCGCTGCATAAAATTGATGGTGCTATATAAGTACCTGTAATAAATAAGTTTGAAGGCACAGTATCCAACCAGCGATGCAGAAAGAGAATCTTAGGGTGATTTTCAACCACTGCATAGGGACCATTTTTTTCAAAGGTTTTCTATGTCTGATGGTGCCCAAAAGCCACCAGAATCTCCCTCACAATGAACCATCTCTTGTACCCAGGGAAACAAAAGTGACAAAATGCAGGAAGGGAATAAGAGTTATTGGAATAATGGACAGCAAGGAAGACTATAATAAACATGATTCCAAGGTATGATATAAGGTACCTCAGAATGTACAGAGAACAGAGTAACATACTGTACAATTCGACAGGAACAAGCCAAGAGACACTAAAGAAAGCTGGTGGCAAAAAGGTCAGACTAACAATATGCAGTGCTGAAATAAGGAAGCACAAGGCACATTAAATATCTGAGACAAGTGCACAAAACAGGAACATGGCAATATGAAGAAGCAAATGATCATAGAGGCAAAGTTAATGCAGCAGAAATCATCAGATGTAACTTATATAGAATAATCCCTAAGGAGATCTCTGGCTGAAAAGATTTAACATGGGCAGGACACCCATATGAGATATGACAGACATCCAAGAGGTACAGTACAAATCCATAGACAGGTTTTCCATTTTCTGGAGTAGGCCCATAGCAAAGCGAACAAAGTGTCAGATCTGGAAGGACCTAGGAGCCCATAAAACTGTCAGATGTAGCTTTCTGCAAAGCCTCAAATGTTGTAAGGATATACCAAGACCTCTGGCCTCAAAACATCTTAAGTATGAGGATATCCTGGGACTTGAAATTCCATAATAACATGAAGTTATTTTTTATTGAGTACTCTGCATGCATAGAAATACAACACATAAGTTAGGAAAACTTGTGTGCAAGTCATCTACTGACTATGTAAGTTAAAGCAAAAGCCTGTGCGTTTGCTTAGCTTCTAGGAAAAGGCTGCATATAGCCAGATATTAATTTTGGTAAATGCACGCAAGCTTGTTAAACATACATTGTGTAAGCTGATCAAACAAACTATTAACACATGCTTATGCATGTAAAAGCACATAAACCGAAAGCGGTAGTAAATCCAAAATCAAAAATGTAATATATTGCAGGTTAAAACAGAACAATACTTCATCTGAGCACCACAAACCAAAAATGCTATTAAAAAGGTGAAGTTCCGCTTTAACAACTTGTTCCCCACCCCCCATTAGGTATTGGCACCTTTGGGGAGCAGGGGGGAGCGGGTGCCCGATTTTGACAGGTATCTGCTCCCACTTTTCCTCCAACCGCCTAGGCGATTGAAAGCAGAAGTTCTCCTCCCCCCCCCCCCCCCCCGCAGTCTTCTGGGACACGTGACAAGTCCCAAAAGACTGCTGGACCATTCACCATGCACAGTGCTACTCGCATATGCGCAGTGGGCATCCGGCTGTGACAGCTTGCAGCTTCACAGTCGGGTGCCCACACCCAAGATGCTGGGGACAGAGGACGGCCAGAAAACCCAGCTGTGGTGAGCACACCGCTGGATCGATGGACAGATAAGTGGCTGTTTTTTTAAAAGTCAGCAGCTACAGTTTTTGTAGCTGCTGACTCTTATATTTTTCACCAGAGACTGGAGCTCCACTTTATAATCATTTTTAATGTTCAAAGCAAACTCTCCCATCCAACCATGTCTCCATGCCTTATTTTGCTGAGATCACTTTGAAAAACATCCTCTAGCATTTCTGGCCATGGCCATCTTGAGTAAGACAGATGATTTACTTCCTGCAATCCATCTGCCCTTAGCTCAGGCATGCAGGGAGGAGGGTGTGTTTAACTGAGAAAACCCCTCCTGAAGACTCCTGGGATGGATGACATCATTTGCATAAGCTCTAGGCATGGAAACCAGGAAGTAACTGAAGAAGAAAAAAGAAGTTTAAAACAAGTAAATATGATTGACTTTCCTATCTATTTATTAACGCTAGCAGAATAGGAATTCATAATAGTCTGTTGACTGGGAGAGTGAAGTTCCTCTTCAACAAGCAGCGTATGTGGTGGCTGCATCCGGTTTTTCTTTTTTTAGGCCTTTTTCCATCTGATTTCACCTGGTGATCTGGCCAGTAACACACCTCCTGGATTTGAGTGCCTTCACTCTGGATGAATGGGCATAGGAGCACCTTTGGACAGCAGCATTGAGTGTTAGATGGAAAAGCAGATTTAGATACACTAAACAAATTGAAGTAAAAAAACAGCTAACACTTTATAATATGTTCTAAAAACCGTTTTTTTCCCTTTTGGAATAAAGGTTTTACATGAATAAATAAAAACTGATCATTGTATGAACTCCTGTCAGTAAAATAAGAGAAGGGGGTTGGGGGGGGGGATATAACTAATGCAGCCACCACCTCTAAGAATTGGTAAGCTGTAAAAACAATAAATGTTTGCTGTTGGGTTTAATACCACTTGAACTCCAAAAACACACTTCTATGAGTATGCTTCTACATAATGAATAAAATCAATCACGCGTGAATGAAATCCTGTTTTTAAATACCTTGTTTGTTTTATACTTTCTTACAGGGTGGAGCACAAATAAGCCTGGCTAATGTTTGTAGAGCTGGTGAGAAAGAAGTATATTGCTACAACCTATTACGTTATCAATACCCAAAGAAGCAAAAGCACAGTAATAAGCAAGAACCAAGGAGTTCTGAAGCAAACCCTGATGGAAATTCTGTAAGAAATGTTATATTTATAAACAATAATAAGTTGGGTAGCTGGAATTCAAAAGGCCAACATTTTAAGAAACTATTATAGAACAGAAATTAGGAGGGAGGCAAGCGCAAATCTTTAATAAGGCTGTAAAAAGCACAGTGGTGATTTAGATCACTTAAAACTATGTAGATGTCTTTTTTAAATAGTTTAGATTAAATGTGTTGATGAAGGGAAAATACGGATTTGTTTTTATGGATTAAAGGCTGACATACAGTATATACTTTATATGTCAGCCATTAATCCATAATGGCAAATCAGTATTGATTTGAGCAAGAACTAAGGTGGGTTTTATTTACATCCCATATACTTTATGTAATATAAATAAAACCTCTTAGGTCCTGCTCATACATGGTGAAAATGGCTGGCAAGCTAAGATGCTTCCATTGATATCCTTGTCAGATCGTCAGATGTGCACCACACTCTATACTTTTCCATCAAAGTGCATTTGAGAGCTGTGAATGATTTCTGACATTGATGTGCATTATGTCAGATATGGCTCTAGTATGGTAACACTTCATATTAAATGTAGCTAATGCCTGCATTTGTAAATATAAGCCCCTACCAAAATTAACTGCAGCGCAGTCAATATGATATAAATATGTGATCATTTTATTCTCTGTAGGACTTGGTGTGTTCACTTTTAGAACATTCTGCTGCTAAAGTAGAAAGCGTTGAGCAGCAGCAGGAAGACGCCAGACAAGATGATGACAGGGATGCCCACTGGTAAGTGAATCAATCAGTGTTTTCTCGAATGCATTCCCATTAATATGAACTTCAAATATATTAAACATACAGTTAAAAGTATGAAAAATAGGAGCTTGTTAGATTTTTTTTTTTCTGCGGTTTTACTCTAAATCTAATTACAGTAATTGAGTAATTGCAGAGACCTCTATATAATGTTTTGGGTGTCAGAAAGATGTTATAAAAGCTCTCTCCAATCCTACCAACTCCTACAGCACTGTCTAGAAGGGTGCGTGAGAAATCCTGCTTCCTAGCTGCATTTACCATTTAAACAGATTTTTCTCCACATGAATTAACAGTTGGGTTATGCTCTAAAAAAAATTCACTTGCATCAAACTTCATGTGGTTGTTTATGCGATATTTTTTTTCTATAGTGTTATGATACGGATGTTTTTGATACTGATACTGATGTACTGGCTTTTCCTGCTGCTAGGGGAGTTTGGATTGGCAGTACTATTGAAGACAGCAGTATGGGAGAGCTTTCCTTGGTTGAAAACAAGGTGGGTGGATGGGGAGTTAAATTTGGTTGGCTATGCTTATAGGCATATTGCCAAAAAGCCTGTTTTACCTGTACACTCTGCTCAATGTAATTCTTCAGAATGATGAGTTGGATGAGACACTTTGAGCAGGAGCAATGTCAGTCCCATCTCCATGGAGAATCCATCTGAACATAGTATCTTTCTCTTTATGGCATGATATTTTATGCTCAGTGATTCCTCAGTAATAGATTTGGAGGCTGTACCTGGACTCTGCTGGACTATACATACAAGGCTAGCCTGGAATGTGATCTTCAGGCACTGGGCTGTACAATGTGGCAGTTTCAAGACCTTAGTGTAATATGTTAGTTGCCCGGAGTGCTTTCCAGGTCAGGTCCAGAGCCATGGCGCAGTCCCAGTTGTGACCCTGTCTCTGAAGACTCAGTAGGGCTGGTTGGGCTTTCCACCTACACTGACTTGGTGCCCCTGGCTGCCTGAAACCTTCCTCAGCACCAGTTGCCCAAGTTTGTGAGTATTTGAGCCTAGTTGCCTTTCACTACATGGTTCAATATGTCTTCCCAAAAGCAGGAAGGAAAATAATAGTGCCAAAGATGACCTCAATCCATACACCACCAGTGGTTCTTGGGTACAGAATCAAGTAATCTTAATCTGCATGCAATGCTGTGGTGTGAGCTGACACCATTGGAAAGAAGGCATTTTACCTTGCCTGTGCATTGGGCTGTACTGGAAATAGCTAACATCAGGTGTGAATGGGCCCATAGGTGTTGTAAGACTGTTGATGAGATCAGTGACCTGGTCCTATGCTGCATGATCTTGAGAGTGCTTCTCTCAACTGCATAGTCTCCCTTAGACATGATGCATTATCGTCTCACTCTCAAATGGAAATCTCTTCACTGGTAGGAGAGAGGTTTGCACTTGGGCAGAGACCATACCTAAAGGACATTGTGTTCCCCTGGATTGTCAGAAGACAGCACACACTGGAGTCCTGCTGCTGGTACTCCCTGTTTGGTATAGAGTAAGTCCAGAAGCCTTTGTAGGACTAGATCACCTGGAGTTAGGTTGTCCTTCAGTGGTGGATCTGCAGAATTTTGATCAAAGTTCTTTATGTCCTTTCCATGGTTCTGTTCTTAGTGGTTTTGTTTCTGCCTCTCACCCCATGGCTGTGGATGCTTCTCTGGAAAAGTGAGCATTGGATGACTCTAGATCCAGTGCCGCCTGTCAAACACTGCAACCCGTGTTAAAAATGCTGTGGCTGCAGCACTTGTACAGTCCTGTCAGGCTTATAATGTTAGAATTCAGGTGGGTGGCCAAGGGTGGTAAAACTGTGGTTCTGCTGTCTATGTTCCTACGTTCCTTGTCTAACATTTTTCCTTTTTTTAATACAAAAATGCTTTCTTGAATTTGTTTACTCCTTAATAACACCATTAACATTTTTTAATATGTATTTAAAATTGTTGGCACCTAACAGGTAGATTTGTCTATATGACTTTCACCACTGATTACTGGACATGTTGCAGGATTGAAGAACAGGATGTTGCTCAGGATGAAGAACCTACTACGGATAATGAAGAAGAAAATGAATGTGATGAGAATGAACAGAGTGACACAGAAGACCCTAATAACCCTGAACAGCTGAGCATGGAATGTGCTGGCATTAAGGTAAACACACGTGCAGTGGAACATCAAGCCGATTGCTTTGGACTTGGCCAGTATATCAATGTTAAATAATTTTTTGTGCACAGTATATGGTAATGTAGGGAGTGTCCCTTTATGTGTGAAGCAACAGAAAGGTTCTCATTCCTACTTGTCCTGGGAAAACAATGGTATGGATTCAGAATACATTTTTATCATGTTACATTTCTTACAATGTAGCAGGTAAATGGAGTGCTAGGTGTAGACAAAGGACAAAAGATCAAATATTTGTAAGCTCTCATGTGTATGTAAAGGCAAAACGTTTTATTTTATTTTGGCTAGAGCAGAGAAGAGTTGAATTTTCTGCCAAGTTATTGCAGTCTGTGTCCCTTCAGGGGAGATTCACCCTGTATATTTCCTGGTGACCATTGTCACCAAGTCAGAAAGTAGGTGGAAATACTAACTTTTAGAGAAGTCATGAGAGTAAGAAATGAGAAGACAAATGTTCTGCTGACAACCAGAACAGCTTGGAGATATTTCCTCTCACTTCCTGGTGTGCCTCCAAGACCAAAAGTAAAGAGAATTCTTACCAGCAGGACAGACTAAAGAAAATAGCCTTATGGGGGGCTTTAACCCTACCCTACTCAATCAAAAACAAACAAGAAAGTTTTAGCTATACATACACTTTAATCACATTTGAGGATTTTTTTTACATTTTATGACAGTCTTTATTGTTTTTTTCTTTCAAAGGCTAAAACATGTCCTCTATTCTAAAAAAAAAAAACCTTTTGATGGATGCTGCAGAATTGAGTGATACTGAAATTCGTATTTAGAATGGTTTCCCATCTGCAAATGTAACTAAATATCACAAAGGGACTTATACTTATGAACTAATTTTAGGATTTGTAAGAGCATGGTGAAATATTGGGAGCCTATTCATGAATAAAAAAAAATTATACCTGTACAAGTTTACTAAATTTTATGTTTAATTACTTGAAAGTACTTTATGTACATTTTATTCTGTATTTATAAAGCAGCAAAAATTTAAATTGCAAAGCCTACAGTATAAAAGAAAAAATAAACACAGTGGCTTGGTGCCAAGAGGGTCAATCTGAAGTGCTGTTATTATTCAAAAATGGAAACCAGGTGAATTATACAAATAGTATAGAAACTAACAAACAAAGGTTTGGTTGAAGTTCCACTTGAAATCAGGGACATGTGGAGGAAAATTCTTTGCTCACACATTATCAGTCTGGAATGGCTTTTCTGTAATCTAATTATGTTGTATAGGTCCTAAATACTGTATGTGCTGTAGTTCTGCCTCAGTTGCTGCATAATTTACTACATTTGTTTTCTGTGGTAGGTGGACAAGGAGACAAATACTGAAAGGATTCTTCAGTCAGCCACTGTTGTGCGGCCAAAAGAAAAAAAAGCATCAAATACTATGCAAGCACAATTTATCAGAGGCAATACCATAATCCGCTCCAAAACCTTTTCTCCTGGGCCTCAAAATGAATACATTTGCCGAGTAAGAAGTTATATGTTTAAAGTATATGTGAACCCTCACCTTGTACAACAACCCATTCAGTTTAAATACATGAGAAAGGCATGTCAGCAGGAGGCAGAGAAACAGCAGTACACTGATCGTACAGGTGAAGATGTGGGCAGGTGGGGCGTGTCAGCACAATTCTGACCATTGAAAGACAGGCAGATTGTGCTCCCAGAACAGCTAGGAAACTGACCACACTAGGAAGGATGTGTGTTTATGCCTATTGTAGTCTGTTTGAAGTAGGAAAGCAGGGGGACTGGCAGGATCACCAGGTATTTTACATAAAGGAAGACTTATAAAGAGAACAGGACACTTTAACATAAGTACATGGTACAACATACACATAGTAATAACACAAAATGTTGGGTAACATACACTATAAGATCTAGTGAAAATCCAGCATGTTTACGAACATCTTGTTTCAGTGTTTGCTTGCTAGGAATATGGAAATCTCCTATTAGATGCCTCTCTTGGTAGCAGTATGAAAGGGCTTATGCCTAGATTACTACAGTAAGCAAAAGCAGACCCCAGATCTGCTGTTGCTTTCATTACCTGGCAGAGTTTAGTCTTACTAGTGAAATAAAAAGTATGTCAACACTGAAATTATTATACAGGATTTATATAGCGCCGACAGTTTGCTCAGCACTTTACATTAAGGTGGGAGACAATACACGAGGCAGTACAGTAACAATACGATTCAATACACGAGGGGTTCGAGGGCCCTTCTCCTTGGAGCTTACAATCTAGGAGGGAGGGGATAGTGGAATAGGAGGAAATAGCTGTGGGGGATGAAGTGGTAGGGAGAGTGGCGGAGTTCAGTAATTAGCTGAGGGCGGGGTAGGCTTCCCTGAATAGTTAGGTTTTTTAGAGTGCGCCTAAAGGTGAGCAGAGTAGGTGATAGTCTGATGGATTGGGGTAGGGAGTTCCAGAGGATGGGGTAAGCCCTGGAGAAGTCCTGGAGACAAGCATGGGAGGAGGAGACCAGGGAGCTTGAGAGTAGGAGGTCTTGTGAGGAGCGGAGAGTGCGTTTTGGGTGGTATTTGGAGACAAGATCGGTGATGTAGTTTGGGGCAGTATTATGAACAGCTTTGTACGTCAGTGTTAGCGTTTTGAATTGTATCCGTTGGGCAATCGGAAGCCAGTGGAGGGATTGGCAGAGGGGGGTGGCAGATACAGAGCGGTTAGTAAGGTGGATGGGTCTGACCGCAGCATTCAAGATGGACTGAAGTGGAGATAGCCTGTGCTGAGGTAAGCCGGTGAGAAGGGAGTTACAATAGTCAAGTCGTGATATAATAAGGGAGTGGATGAGTTGCTTAGTGGTTTCCGGGGTTAGGAACGGTCGTATTTTGGAGATGTTGCGGAGGTGAAGTCTACATGAGTTTGTCAGCGATTGGGGCTGGAAGGACAGATTGGAGTCTAGGATGACACCTAGAACTCTGGCTTGAGGGGTGGGACTGATGGTAGTGTTGTTGGTCTTGATGAAGAAGTCGGGGGGGGGGGGGCGCGGGCTGGGGGAAAAACTAGGAGCTCAGTTTTGGAGAGATTTAGTTTGCGGAAGTGGAGTGACATCCAGTCTGATATGTCGCTCAGTAGGCTTGTGATACGGGCGGAGACTGAAGGGGTGAGGTGAAGGGTAGAGAGATAGATTTGTGTGTCGTCGGCATAGAGATGGTAGTTGAAGCCGTGAGAGTGTATCAATTGGCCAAGGGAGGAGGTGTAGATGGAGAAGAGGAAGGGTCCAAGTACAGATCCTTGAAGGACCCCAACCGAGAGGGGGAGTGAAGAGGAGGTGGCAGCGTTATAGGTAATGAATGAAATGAATTTTATGGCTGTGACATACTTGGTTTCACCATAAGGTGGCAATGCAAATTAAATCTGTAACTGTATATGTCTCAAGAAAACCAGAACATTGCAGCAGATGCATTCTCCATGTTACTATGTTGCTATGTTGTGAGGTTTCAAAACACTAGGGGATTTCAGTTTAATTCACAAATTATTTTTAACACAGAAGGCACATTTCACAACAGGAGTATTCAAGGAACTATTTTTGTATTCTACTACACATGCAAAACTGTTTCATGCTTTCTGCTGCAGATCATAAGCTAGAGGTAATACCTACATGTAGCACGGATTTATGGATATATCCAACTTCATAACCTGCTTATCAAACCTCTAAATGATTGTACCACTTTCCCTCTATAAAGCTGTTTTTTTGCGGTCTGCATTACTAACTGCAGAAATTTTCCTATTAGAGAAGGTGTAGAGAGCCATACACAAAGTTCACTGGAGCCAAAAATGCCTATCCCACCCCTTGCCCTTAGTTTTTATTGAAACCTAGGAGCAGCAGTCCCTGTGTCCTTCTCTGTTCTGCTAAGCGCAGTGCAGAGCATGTCGGTATGACTGTCCTGTTTGAGACCTTTTGAACTTCACTTGGCAGAACTGCCAAGTGAAGTCCAGTAAAGACTCGGCTCAGAGGGCTTGTAAAGAAGCCATCTACATCAGCCTTTGCATAGATTCTTTGGCTGCTGATCTCAAGCCCACCTTGACCTACAGTACCAACAACCATCTACAATTTTGCTTTGATTATGATGGTCTTTGACTGCTTCCCAAGAAACTGCCTTAATATGTGAAATCAATATGTGTTGATACCCTACAAAAAGCAATATTAAAAAGCTTGAATGAGTGAAAACAGAACCTGCAAAAAGGTGGGAAATTTGCCACTGGGAGTCCCCAGCTGAAATATCAATTTTGGGTAAAGACCCTATAAGGATGTATAGAAGTAAATTTTGGCGGGTAACAACATGTCCATGATGATATATCTTGCAATTTCTTGTGTTGAAATTTGTTTGACTTTATTCTTCCTTGCTGTACTGTGTTTCCTTTAGCTGAATCGAAGTGACAGTGATAGTTCGACTCTTTCCAAGAAGCCACCTTTTGTGAGGAATGCAATGGAAAGACGCAGTATGAGAGTTAAAAGGGTATGTGCATTTATACAGTGCATTTCTTATAACTAATGCTCTAAAAAAGAACAAAGTCTAATGCAATTTGTAGAAAGCAGGGGTCTCCAAACTTTCTAAACAAAGGCCAGTTTACTTCCTTTAGGAGGGCTGAACTGTGGCCATCAGGAGTAGAAAATGTCTTGATGTCGGTGGGAGTAGGGTCCCTTCCTTGGTATTAAGGGGAGGAATAATGTCCCATCTTTGATGTCAGTGGAAGGATCAGTGCCACATCATTGGTGTCAGCAAGAGGAATAGTATCAAATCTTTAGTGTCATGTGGAGGACAAGTGCCCATCGTTGGTATTGGTGGGAGTGGGAAAAATAATGCCCCAACATTGGTATCAGTGGGAGGAATTGTGACCCATTGTTGGTGTCCGTGAGAGAAATAGTGCCACCTTGTTGGTGTCAGTGAAAGGAATAGTGCCACATTGTTGGTGTCAGTGGGATGAATAGTGCCTCATCATTTGGTGTCAGTGGTAGCCAGTGCCCCGTTGCCATTGTCAGGAATGATGCCCCACTGTGGCTGACAGTGAGGGGAATAATAATCCAAGGGCTGGATAAAAGCAAGCAAAGGGCTGCATCTGGCCCCTGGGCCACAATATGGAGACCACTTGTATAAAGCAACATGTGGCGAAGACACAGTCCACAGCCTTTTAGTAAACACAGTCCAGAAAATAACATTTACACTGCACTACTCAGTATACGCCATATTTACAGCAATCTTTTCTAAGTTTTCAGTGTTATGGGTAGTTTTTACAACGCTGAATGTCAAATGTACCGTTGTGACAACAGTGTCTAAGGCTGACCATATTCTCAATTCCTTCATCCATACTAAACAGTATGGATGTGGGAATCTGCACTGCCAGCTGTTGTATTCAGACAGCCACAGTAGCTATATAACTGTATTTATACTCTAACAATAATTGCATCTGACAATTTTTCCTCCTCAGATGTTTCAGGACTTAGCTGAAATTCAAGCCATGTATGCCAGAAAAAGTATTTTTATAAACTAATGCTGCTCCCACTTGTCAGTCAGAAAAGTGCGCCAGATAGAAACCAGAGGTGAAGATCAATACGATCCCACAATCAGCTGTAAGCTAAATAGGTAATTATAGTGGATACTCAGAGTGCTTACACATGGGCAAGCTAAGTACCCGAAGAACAAATTTGGTGGCGTCTTTGTAGTACCAAATATCATGGATCTTCAGATAGATCTTCATTTGATTTTTTTAATGTGTTTGTCAGTACAAGTACATGTATAATACATGACAAAGGATACCCAGATTCCTATGGGTTAAGAGAGCATGACAGAGTAGCTCTTTTGGATGACTGACAACTGGGGCCCAGCTATCTAATAAGAGCCAGTCACTTTTATGCTGACTGAGTACAGGAAAGTATGCAATGTTATGTGGCAAACTAGAGCATCACCTGCTGGCTAGATGGGCAACATCCTTTGTTGCAATTTTAGTGCTGATATTCTATAGCCTTTTTGCAGCAACTTCCTGTCCACATGCACGGACTCCAACATTACACACATGGCATTTCTTAGGGGGGGGATTCTTGATGTTTCCAGTAAAGGACAATGTCCATTTATTATGTGTTGAAAAGCCAAATGGCAAGAAAAAAAGAAAAAACCTAACCAGAGTTTTAATCATTTACTCTAGTCAAAAAGACAAAACATTCTAGCCTAAATACTTTGAGGTGACAACATGCACATATATCTTTAAGCCTTTAATTTGTCTAAGAGTTACATTTACCAAACAAAGAATTAGATTAGGTACTATATTCTACCATTTTTTTTCTCTTACTCATTATTTATTGTGATTCATTTGTTTTGCTGGCATTACTTTAGAATGATTTTTCCAAATCAGAAAGTGAAAGTAAAAGCATTTACCTTCTATAGAAGGCTTTTGCTTGTATCATGAGTTCCTTTACATTTAGTGGCAAACAAATTATCAGAGTAATTACGGCTATATCACTGCTGGAATAATGTCCTTCCTGCATCGCCTATTCTTTACTGACCATCTTATCATTAATGGGAATCTTTCCCCCAGGAAAATGGATAATTTCCTTTTCTAAGCCCTGTGGAACTATTAAACTTTGCCTCTTGACATAGCTTGATACAGCTCAGAATTAAAAAATCAAGGTTCTGTAGCTGTTGAGAGGATATTTAAAATTAACTTTATTGTTTCAGCCATCCTTGAAGTCCTCTGGCAGAGAACGTGTAATTCGTACATCTCTGGACCTGGAATTAGATCTGCAGGCTTCAAGGACGTGGCATAATCAGCTTATTGAAGAAATTGCTGTACTAAGAGAGCTGAAAGAACAGTTAGAGCAAGCCAAACGTCAAGGTGAAAATGAGCTGCCTCAGAGGATGAAGGATGATGAAAGCTTTAAGCTTCTGTTCAGACAAGTGGAGAAGCAAGTAAGTAACATAAACTCTTCTAATTTCTTGTGCGTTGAGGTTCTAATAGTCTGCCATAACAGCGGCTGGCACTGTTGTGAACTTTAAAGCAGTATTAAACCCAAAATCAAAAATGTATTGTATTGCAGCATACTAATCCTTAGATGTGGTGGCTGCATTTATTTACTTTTAGTTTATTTTTTTTCCCCTCTGTTTTCATCTGGTGTTCTGGCCAGTAACACACCTCCTGTATTAGGGGGTCTCCATATGAATTAATGAGCACAGGGGGCACAGCAGATAGCAGCATTATCAGTCTGGGGGGAGGGTAGTAATAAATATACTAGCAGATATAAATACACAACAAATTGAAGCCAAACATCAGTTATTACAGTTACAATTTTCTTCCTTTTAGGATAAAGATTTTACCAGTGGTAAATGTTTTGTCTCATCCTTGTAAAGTGATACATTTGCAGGAAAGCTTGTTCTATTGAAAAATAACAGACTTAATCTATGGATCACCAGAGTGGTGTACAACTTCTTAGAGGATGGACAGATGCTTCATCACATGGTCATGACACTGTAAAGCTGTTGTATTAATTTTGTTAGTAACTATCATTTTGCAATCCATGGAGTGTTAATGTGTAAAGCCGTTCAAAAGTCTATGAGCAAGGACTATCATAAAATAGCATAGAATCCATCACTGAAAAGGAACTATAATTACACAATTTATTGCAGTTTACCCAGGGGCATATGTACCGCGACGCAAACAAGGCGTTTGCTTAGGGCGGCAATTTTTAGGGGGGCGGGAACGCCCCCCGGAAGAAGGGATCTTGTGAGCAGCGGCAGACAGATCCATGCAGAGCCGCCATCAGAGGGGTACCTTTGGTAATCTTTCAGTGGCCTGGACAGCAGGAGGAGGTGAGCTGTGCTGTGTTCTGTGGGATCTCAGAGACACCGCTCTCACCGCTCCCCCAGGGCTCTGTCCTTGGACCCCTTCTCTTCTCCATCTACACCTCCTCTCTTGGCAAACTCATACACTCCCACGGCTTCAACTACCATCTCTACGCTGATGATACTCAAATCTACCTATCCACCCCTCACCTCACCCCCACATTCTCCGCCCGCATCACTCACCTCCTAAATGACATCTCTGACTGGATGTCGCTCCATTTCCTCAAGCTCAACCTCTCCAAAACCGAGCTTCTCGTCTTTCCCCCTTCCTGCGCCCCCCCCCCATCCTTTCCATCACTACCAACAACACCACCATCAATCCCGCCCAGCAATCCAAGGTCCTTGGCGTCATTCTGGACTCAAACCTTTCCTTTCAACCTCACGTCAAATCACTTACAAACACATGCAGGCTCCACCTCCGGAACATCGCCAAGATACGCTCCTTCCTTACCCCAGACACCACTAAACTACTCATACACTCCCTGATTATCTCACGCTTTGACTACTGCAACTCCCTCCTCACTGGCCTACCCCAGTGCAAACTCTCCCCGCTTCAGACCATCCTGAACTCAGCGGCCAGACTCATCCACCTCACCAGCCGCTCCACCTCTGCCACCCCCCTCTGCCTCTCCCTCCACTGGCTCCCCATTGCCCAACGCATTAAATTCAAACTGCTCACTCTGACCTATAAGGCCATTCACAACACTGCCCCTAACTACCTCACCGACCTGATTCCCAGGTACCACCCTACCCGTACCCTTCGCTCTTCACAGGACCTCCTTCTATCTTGCTCCCTGGTCTCCTCCTCCCACGCACGACTGCAAGACTTCTCCAGGTCCTCCCCCATCCTCTGGAACTCACTACCCCAATCCATCAGACTGTCACCTTCCCTCCTCACCTTCAGGCGCTCCCTGAAAACCCACCTCTTCAGGGAAGCCTACCCCACCCTCACCTAACAGCCGCTGCCCTTCCCTCCTCCTACCACTCCATCCCCCACAGCCATTTCCTCCTGTACCTCTACCCCCTCCCTCCTAGATTGTAAGCTCGAAAGAGTAGGGCCCTCTTACCCCTTGTGCGCTGTTTGATGTTACTGTACTGTTTCATGTATTGTCCCCCCCTCTATTGTACAGCGCTGAGCAAACCCTTTGGCGCTATATAAACTCGATAAATAAATAAATCTCCCTGCCTCCCTCCCTACATTGACAGATTGTATGGGGCTGCATACCTCCTCCCCCCCTCCCCCCCCCCTCCTTCCTGCTTCCCGGAGATCAGCAGCCCTTGGTGCAGGTGTGTGTGTGCGCAGCCCCATACGATCTGAGAAAAGAGAGAGAGGGAAGGGACAGAGAGGGAGAAGGAAGAGCGGGGGAGGGAGAGAGGGGCGAGGGGGAAGAGAGAGAGAGCGGGGAGAGAGAGGGATGGGAGGGAAGAGAGAGAGGGAAGAGACGGGGGTGAGATAGAGAGAGAGAGAGTGGGGGGGGGAGAGGGGGAGATGAGAGAGAAGGAAGAGAGGAAGAGATGAGAGAGGGAGAGGGGAGAAATAGAGAGCGAGGGAGGGAGGGAAGAGGAGGGGAGAGAGAGGGAAGGGGGGAGAGAGGGAAGAGGGAGAGAAGAGAAAGAAAGAGAACATACATACACACACTTATTGACTCTCTCGTTCTCTCATGGGGGGGTGCAAAATTTTTGGGTTGCAGCAGAAGATCTAAATACACCACTGAGTTTACCAATCCTTACATGTGGTTGCATTAGTTTCCTTTTTACAGATTTTTTTTCTTTATTTTCACTCAGTGATCCTGCCAGTATTGTTAGAAGGGTCAACCCTTTATGTTATTACTAATCCAGATAATTCCGTCTTTTACCACTTTAATACCGGACACTTTCACCCCCTTCCAATTTTCAGCTTTCAGTGCTGTCGCATTTTGGATGACAATTTCTCAGTCATGCAACACTGTACACATATGAATTTTTTTTTCTTCATTTTTTTTGAGACAGAGCGCTTTCTTTTGATGGTATTTAATCACCACTATTTTTTGTTGCTTTTTAAGTATATATAATATATATTATTTCTTCATAAATTTAGGCCAAATTGTATTCTGCTACATTTTTGGTAAAAATAACGAAAATCCGTATAATATTTACTCTGTATGAATGTTATAGAGGCTACAGTGCATCCAGAAAGTATTCACAGTGCTTAACTTTGACCACATTTTTGTTATGTTACAGCCTTATTCTAAAATGGATTAAATTAATTTTTTTCCTCAACATTCTACAAACAATACCCCATAATGACAACGTTAAAGAAGTTCGTTTTGAAATCTTTGCAATTTATTAAAAAAAAAAAAATGAAAAAAAAAAACACGTACATAAGTATTCACAGCCTTTGCCATGACACTCAAAATTGAGCTCTGGTGCATCCTGTTCCCACTGATAATCCGTGATTGGAGCCCACCTGTGGGAAATTCAATTGATTGGACATGATTAGAAAACATTTTTTGCAGCATTGAAGGTCCCAATGAGCACAGTGGCCTCCATCATCTGTAAATGGAAGAAGTTTGGAACCACCAGGAATCTTTCTAGAGCGGGCCGCTCAGCCAAAATGAGCGATCGAGGGAGGAGGGCCTTAGCCAGGGAGGTAACCTAGCACCGGATAGTTACTCTGAAAGAGCTCCAGCATTTTTCTGTGGAGAGAGGAGAACCTTCCAGAAGAACAACCATCTCTGCAGCACTCATACAGGCATGTATGGTGGAGTGGCCACACGGAAGCCACTGCTCAGTAAAAGGCAAATGGCAGCCCGCCTGGAGTTTGCCAAAACACACCTGAGTGACTCTCAGACCATGAGAAACAAAACTTTCTAGTCTAATGAAACAAACTCTTTGGCCTGAATGCCAAGCGTCATGTCTGGAGGAAACCAGGCATTGCTCACTACCTGGCCAATACCATCCCTACAGTGAAGCATGGTGGTGGTAGCATCATGCTGTGGTGATGTTTTTCAGCACAGGAACTGGGAGACTAGTCAGGATTGAAGGAAAGATGAATGCAGCAATGCGCAGAGACATCCTTGATGAAAACTTGTTCCAGAGCACTCTGGACCTTAGACTGGGGTGATATGGTTCATCTTTGAACAGGACAACGACTCTAAGCACACAGCCCACATAACAAAGGAGTGGCTATGGGCCAACTCTGTGAATGTCCTGGAGTGGCCCAGTCTTGAACCAAATTGAACATCTCTGTAGAGATCTGAAAATGACTGTGCACCGACACTCTCCATCCAACCTGATGGAGCTTGAGAGATACTGCAAAGAAGAATGGGAGAAATTGCCCAATTTGAAATTGCACCATACATCATACTCAGACTTGAGGCTGTAATTGGTGCTAAAGGTGCTTCAGCAAAGTATTGCGTAAAGGCTGTGAATACTTGTGTACACGTGGGTTTTTTTTTTTCGTTTTTTATTTTTAATAAATTGCAAAGATATCAAAATGAGCTTCTTTCACGTTGTCATTATGGGGTATTGTTTGTAGAATGTTAAGGAAAAAAATGAACTTAATCCATTTTGGAATAAGGTTGTAACATAACAAAATGTGGCAAAAGTTAAGCACTGTGAATATTTTCTGGATGCACTGTACAAACTATGTTTGTGTGTGTGTGTATACAGTGACTTGAAAAAGTATTCATACCCATTGAAATTTTCCACATTTGGTCATGTTACAACCAAAAACGTAAATGTATTTTATTGAGGTTTTATGTGATAGACCAACACAAAGTGGCACATAATTGTGAAGTGGAAGGAAAATTATAAATGTGTTTCACATTTTTTTACAGGTAAATATCTAAAAAGTGTGCTGTGCATTTGTATTCAGCCCTCCTGAGTCAATACTTTGTAGAACCACCTTTCACTGCAACTACAGCTGCAAGTCGTTTTGGGGATGTCTCTAGCATCTTTGACCATCTAGAGAGTGAAATTTTTTACCAATTCTTTTTTGCAAAATAGCTCAAGCTGTGACAGAATGGATGGAGAATGTCTGTGAACAACAATTTTCAAGTCTTGCCACAGATCCTCACTTGGGTTTAGGTCTGGACTTTGACTGGGCCATTCTAACACATGAATATGCTTTGATCTAAACCATTCCATTGTAGCTCTGGCTGTATGTTTAGGGTGTTTGTCATGATGGAAGGTGAATCTCCGCCCCAGTCTCAAGTCTTTTGCAGACTCCTAACAGGTTTTCTTCTAAGATTGCCCTGTATTTGGTTCCATCCATCTTCCCATCAACTCTGACCAGCTTCCCTGTCCCTGCTGAAGAAAAGCATCCCCACAACATGATGCTGCCACCACCATGTTTCATGGTGGGGATGGTGTGTTTAGGGTGATGTGCAGTGTTCGTTTTCCACCATACATAGCATTTTGCTTTTAGGCCAAAAAGTTTCATTTTGGTCTCATCTGACCAGAGCACCTTTTTCCACGTTTGCTGTATCCCCCACATGGCTTCTCGCAAACTACAAATAAGACTTCTTATGGCTTTCTTTCAGCAATGGCTTTCTTCTTGCCAATCTTACATAAAGGCCAGATTTGTGGAGTGCATGACTAATAGTTGTCCTGTGGACAGATTCTCCCACCTGAGCTGTGGATTTCTGCAGCTCCTCCAGAGTTTCCATGGATCTCTTGACTGCTTCTCTGAATAATGTTCTCCTTGGCCGGCCTGTCAGTTTAGGTGGATGGCCACGTCTTGGTAGGTTTGCAGTTGTGCCATACTCTTTCCATTTTCGAATGATGGATTGAACAGTGCTCCGTGAGATGTTCAAAGCTTGTGATTTTTTTTTTTTTTTTTTTTATAACCTAACCGTGCTTTAAACTTCTCCACAACTTTATCCCTGACCTGTCTGGTGTGTTCCTTAGCCTTCATGATGCTGTTTGTTTACTAATGTTCTCTAACAAACCTCTGAGGGCTTCACAGAACAACTGTATTTGTACTGTGGTTAAATACACAGGTGGACTCTATTTACTAATTAGGTGACTTCTGAAGGCAATTGGTTCCACTAGATTTTAGTTAGGGGTATCAAAGTAATGTGGGCTGTATGCAAATGCATGCAACACTTTTCAGATACTTATTTGTATAAAATTTTGTGAAGCATTTATCATTTTCCTTCCACTTGCGTCTGTTTACAGCCGCCTAACTCCAAGTCTATTAAGGTCCAGAAAAAAAACCCAAGAAGTACAGTCCTCTTTCTTTTATTCCTAAATGTGACAGATCAGGCGGGGCCTTATGTAAATAGGCATCTGACTGCTCATAAAGCCATTATGCATCCGCCTGTGTCTGCTCTGCAAACACAAAGGGGCTTGAATGTCAAAACACTAAAATCAGACCAGGGGTAGACTGACCATTTGGAAACTCGGGCACTGTCCGAGGGCCTGGGGTCAGTAGGGGGCCCCGTGAGATGCCCCTAGTACCTTTTTCATAGTTTTTTTTGAGTTTAGGCAAGGACACAGGGGCCCCATGATCCCCTATTGCCGGGGGCCCCATGATTTGTCAGTCCTCCCCTGCATCAGACCTTCTCAGCTCACAGATCCCCTGCTGAATGGCTCTGTGTGAAAGGGGCCTAAGACAAATAATATTTTTTTAATGTAGCTCTTCTATTACATATGCTTTTCTGCACACAGAATATAGATATACAGGTATCAAAATAGTTGCCGACTAATTGGCAACCAGGAACTGTTACCCCTGGTTCATACTAGTGCGGCCCACGTTTGCGTGGGCACGGCAGCCCATTGATTGGCAGTCTGTGTTGTCTTTTTGATCGCTGTGGGATGAGCTGCATGGGGTGCCATTCAGAATGTGCAGGCTAGTGTGAACCTAGCCTTAGACATTAAAAAATGCAGCAGTCAGAACTATGTGATGTACACCAGAGTTTCCAAAATGCAGCAGCCAGGAATTTGTAATATACAGCACAATAATGCAGAGAAGAACTATAAAAAAGAAATATTAGACATCACACATATATAAATGGGCAACATACATATGAATTTGGCATATATAGTTTATTTTAGCAATAAATGTGCAAATTGAAACCTGTATTGATCTTTGTATGACTAATTTGTAACCGCTATTTACTTAAGTAACCGTTATCTGTTTTATAATTACCTAGGTGCAAAAAATAGAGCAGAAATATGAAACGCAAGCAGAGAAGATGATGAAAGCAGCCGCTAAGGATGTACGTCGCCTACGAGGACAAAGCTGTAAGGAACCACTGGAAGTCCAATCTTTCAGGTGAAGCTCTATTATAAGCTTTAGAAATGCAATTACATTTGCATAAAAATAATGTTCTGTATATTTATTCTCAATGCTATGTATTAGAACACTTTCAAGCTGACCTCATTCACTGAAGATACTGAAATACACGACTTCATTGCTCTGGGAAGGTCTTCATTGAGAACAATGGCACTGCTTATACATTTTGTAGCCCTCCAGATGAATTTAAAGAGGAACTTTAGCCAGCCAAAAAATAAATATACCATTAAACAAATAATGTAGCTGCTGACCTTTTAAAAATCAGATACTCACCAGCCCATGGAGCTGTACTTCCTGCAGCCAATTCTTTGCAGTACTTCGGTTCTATGGTTGTTAGAGCTGACTCTGACTTACTTACTTCTTTAACCACTTGCCGACCGCAGATAGCCGAATGACGGCTACACTGCGGCCGGCCAGTTCTGGGAGGACATCATATCACGTCCTCCCAGAACGCATCCTTCCACGCGCCCCCGGACACAGTTGATCACGTGATGTGGTAAAAGGCCAATCACAGCGGCCTTTTACCACGTGTTCAGCCGTATCCAATGACACAGCAGATCACCGGTAAATGCAGTTGCCGGTCATCGGCTGCACTTTCGTCACGCTGTCACAGCGTGAGGAACGTACTGCCGATAACCGGCAATTGTCAGAGGACGGATCGGCACCAATCATCAGGGCACTGATGATCAGTGCTGCCCAACAGTACCACCCATCAGTGTTGCCCAGCAGTACCATCCAGCAGTGCCACATATCAGTGCCCATCACTGTTGCATATCAGTGCCAGCTCATCAGTGCCGTTTATCAGTGCCCATCATTGTTGCATATCAGTGCCACCTCATCAGTGCCACCTATCAGTACCACCTCATCAGTGCCCATCAGTGTAGCCTCATCAACGCACATCAGCGAAGGAGAAAAATTACCTGTTTGCAAAATTTTATAATAGAAACAAAGAAAAACTTTTTTTTTTTTCAAAATTTTTGCTCTTTTTTTGTTTATAGCGCAAAAAATAAAACACCCAGCAGCGAGTACATACCACCAAAAGAAAGCTCTACTTGTGTGACAGTCCACTGTCAGCTAAAAACTGGTCACAGGATGCAGAACGTACTGCACTCCTTTGATCCACTGGAGAAGTACAGCAAAAAGAACCTTGTCTGTACTTCTCTTCTCCTTTAATTGCCTGCAATTATGTCTCCCCTGCTGCTTTTTGTATAAATTTTATGAAGAACAAATTACAAATAATTTAGCATTTGTGCAATTACAGAATTTTATTTACCTTGATATTAAAGCCAAAAGTTAACATCTGTTATATTGCAGCTTACCAATTCTTAGGTGTGATGGCTTAATTTGTTTTCTTTTTTAGGCTTTCTTTTCTTTATTTTCACCTGGTAATCCTGCCAGTAAGTCTGTTGCTTTTCAACAGAACACTCTGTCCTCCAGATATAGCAGTTAGAGAACTGAGGCAAACCATGTAACACAGACAGGGGGTGCTTACAATGATCAGCTTTTATTTATGTATGTTAAACCTTTATCCCAAAAGGTGCAACACTGTTGTTGTGACTGCCTATAAAGTGTTAGCTAGAGTTTCTGTTCTATTTGTTTATTGTATCTAATTTACTAGTCCGTCTAACACCTTACCTCCAAACCTATAAGGCTGCTGTTCAAAGGTGTTTCTGTTGCTCGTTCATCGAGAGTGGTGTTGGCTCTCTAATACAGAAGGTGTGTTACTGCCCAAATCACCAGGTGAAAAAAGAATGGAAAAAAGAGCCTAGAAAGAGAAACTCATTTATTCACCACATCTAATACTAAGCTGCAATATATTACGTTTTGGGTTTAATACTGCTTTAACCAGTTAAAGGGAAACTGTTGTCTGTTGATCGTTTATTTAAAATATTTAATACGTTTTTATTTTATAAAATTTTTCAAAGTCTGAAATACTACCGTTGTACTTACCTCAGGCCATGATAGACTTTCTCAATCAATCATTCCTTTTTACGTGGAATATGAGGTCCAATGAATATTTAGGCATATATCTGCCTTCTGACTTTATGAGGCTGTATGCAGAAAATTATGGTCCCCTGCTCCAGACGATAAAATGGATTTTGGAAGGATGGGATAAAGCCACCTTCACATTGCTAGATAGAATTAACAACATAAAAATTAATGTTTTACCAAGGGTCTTGTTTCTTTTGCAGATGGTATCCATTGTGCTCCAGAAGGCTTTCTTCTGTAGCGTTCGGCGGATCTTCACAAATTTTGTGTGGAGAAACGCCAAGCCTAGGTTGTTGTATCAAAACCTGAGGAAGAAGGCGGATTAGGCCTGTATAGGGTTTTCATGGCTTTAAACCTGAAATGAACAACCTTGCAGACGAGAGCTCCAAATTATATATTTATGGATAATACAGCTGTATGAGAGCACCCATGCCCTGCCCATCAGATGCTCTGATTAGATGGATTGCAGTCCACATTTTTATAGGGTTCTTTATGGCTGGCTGCCCACCTTTATGCTTATCAGTTACACTTCAGAATATCTGTCTAACAATTTATTGAGACACTTTATCAAACATTCATCATTACTCAGCAGTCTTTTACAACTTACAAACACATTTAACCACAAGCCTACAGGACACTTATACCCCCTTCCTGCCCAGGCCAATTTCCAGCTTTCAGCGCTGTCGCGCTTTGAATGACAATTGGGGCGGTCATGCAACACTGTACCCATATGAAAATTTTATCATTTTTTTGTGACAGATAGAGCTTTATTTTGGTGGTATTTAATCACCTCTGGGTTTTTATTTTTTTTTTAAACAAACCAAAAGCCACTGAAAATTTTGAAAAAAATAGTTTTTTCTTAGTTTTTGTTACAAAATTTTGTAAATAAGTGATTTTTCTCCTTCACTGATGTGCGCTAATGAGGCTGCGGTGATGGGCACTGATAGGCTGCACTGATGGACACTGACAGGTGGCACTGATGGGCACTGATGAGGAGGCACTGGTAGGTGGCACTGAAAGGCAGCACTGATAGGTGGCACTGACTGGCAGGACTGATAGGTGGCACTGATTGGCATTGATGGGTGACACTGAAAGGCAGCTCAGATGGGCACTGATATGTGGCATTGTTGTGCACTGGTAGGCACTGAAATGTGGCATTGATGTGGCACTGATGGGCACTGGCAGGTGGCATGGATGAGCACTGACAGCTGGCACTGATGGACACTGACAGGTGGCAATGCTGGGGCTATACTGATCATCAGGGCACACTGATCATCAGTGCCCTGATCATCAGGGCACACTGATGATCAGTGCCCTGATGATCAGTGTACATGTCCCCTCCGCGGAAAGCCGATTACCGGCTCTCCTCTCGAGCTGTCAGCGTGACAGTTCGAGAGGAGAGAAATGCCGATAACTGGCATGTCCCTGTTTACATGTGATCAGCTGTGATTGGACATAGCTGATCACATGACCGAGCCGACATCTTCGGCTCTTTCCGTGATCGGTGATCCACTGTGTCCGAGGGACACAGCGCACTGCCGATCTTCACGCTGCGCGCTCCCTGAGCCGCGCATGCACGGTGAAAATGGGAGGACATCATATGACGTCCTCCCAGAACGAGAGAACCACCTTGCGGTTAAAAAGCCTTTTTAGCAGCAGAAGCCATTTTAGCTGCTAATGGAATATGATTTTATATATATATATATATATAGATAGATAGATAGTTAATTGTTGCTTATATACAAAGATTGTCAATAGAATCCAAGCAATTGCTCCCCACACAACCATTAAAATTGCAAAGATATCTAAGGGAGTATGACATTTTTCAATGTATTATTCATTTAAAATTTTCACCATTAGACTTTACTTAATTTCTACTTACCTTCCCTGTTGACAAAACAAAGTTACAGACTTCTACTTATTTACAAATTTTTTAGCAAATCGCAAAGTGTAATTTTCGCTTAGATTAGTACATTCCTGGCAAGCTGCTAAGGTCTCCGTATCAGCACAGCCAGTTTCCTGGTTTTCACCCAGCAATAAACTGGGTCCACCTAATGAAAGACACTTGGCTTTGTGGTTAGCTTATTTTAACACTTAAGAAAACAAAGTTAAGAAAATATAGATCACAGATAGGTATATAGAAAAGGACAGAAACGGCAAAGGATCCTAAGCAGGTTTAGCTTAGGTCCGCCGCAATACACTGACTATGCTTTATTAACGTCCTTGCTCCAGTGGCGCTTGGCACTTTCTTAATTCTTCAGAGTCTGAAGGATTAATTATTTTGTGGCCTGTTGGCCACTGAGGTGGTTTGCTACAACCAGGAGACACTAACATGCGTAACTTTGCGTTCCCTAAGGAGTACCTAGACACCTTCTGTTTCCTTTGAAATTTTACCTGAAGTACTTCAAGTCAGAAGGTGTCAAGTCAGTGTAAAAATGAAAGGAAAGTGGAATTTTGACAGTAAAGAAGGCTGAGACAGTAAAGGGGTAAGGGCTGACCGTATGAGGGCAATTTTTTTTTAGTACTCTGCGTTCTATGTATTTGTCTCTCTCAAGTGCTCAGCAAGGGGGTTGCTCACCTCAACCACGTCTTACCCAGCAATCTCTCACACGCTCATAGCCCCTCCGTTGCAGTCACCAGCTGAAATAGCAATGACCGTTTTTCTGCCCATAAGGGCGTATAATCCCTGCTAATTCAGAGACTATACCTGGAACCCATTCACACACGGCAAGGTTAGTTAGAGAATAGCAGCAAGACAAGAAGACAAGACAAATAACAGATGATCAATTACAATACAATATTTACATATACACTCTTGTCTTGGTTCTTTTAATCATGCGTTTAGCAACTGGATCACCTGCCTCCTCTCCATTCCCCAAGCACAGACAAGTTTTTTATATGAGCAATAAGCTAACTTGTTAGGCCTTGCTTGTCTGTATTTGAGATGTGTATAGGCTGCAGTGATCCTGGCTTCAGCGATGATCCGGGTCAAAGGCACCAATTAATGTATAGGGTTTTCACGGCTTTAAACCTTAAATAAATAACCTTGCAGACGAGAGCTCCAAATTATATATTTATGGATAATACAGCTGTATGAGAGCACCCATGCCCTGCTCTGATTAGATTGATTGCAGTCCACATTTTTATAGGGTTCTTTATGGCTGGCTGCCCACCTTTATGATTATCAGTTACACTTCAGAAAATCTGTCTAACCACTTATTGAGACACTTTATCAAACATTCATCATTACTCAGCAGTCTTTTACAACTTACAAACATCATTTAAAAAGCCTTTTTAGCAGCAGAAGCTATTTTAGCTGCTAATGGAATATGATTTTATATATATATCAGCTTCTCAAAATATGCTAGCAGTAATGTCTAATACAATAGACCTTAATCTAAGACACAAATATATATATGTATTAACTGATTTAAACACTCTTATTATTGTTATTTCATTATAATATATTGTTATGATGTAGGATATAGTAAGGATCACCTCTATCCCTATACAGGCCTCCCAAACTTTTAGAACTATTACAGAGCAGTAGCGCTAACTTACTTAGCTGGAAGCATAAAGTAAATCAAAGAGTCTGGGTAATACTTGAGAAAACAATGGCAGGCTATAACCTGGCTCCTGCCCTGTGGGTCTTCCAGCTCTATTGTGGTCTCTCGGACACCACCTCTGCTATCAAATAGGGAGCTCTGTCTCAGATGTTCTCTTCCTGACCCTCCGCTACCACTTTGCCCTCCCAGTCCCAAGCTCAATTTCCTGTCCTGGAAGCCCCCTTTTTTCGAGCCTCCACAGTTGGGATGCTGCTTGGAATTAAATCAGTGAACTTTAGTATATCAATCTGCTCTGCAGGCAAGCTTCCAAATCCAAAATTGTAGTGGGTGCTGCTGTTGTGTGCCAGGTCAGCTGCAGATCAGTGACAGTCCCCAAACTGTATCTAATGGACAAAGAGAAGGCATCAGGAGTCTACATGCCTATGCTGTCTACATAAAGAGAACCTGTCATTACACAAGTGTATTGTCACACAGGATTCATGTCGGCCTATCTGTAGCAGTAATAAAGTAAATCTGTGCTTTGCAGGAAAATGCAACAGATTCAATTTATTGCTAGTCCTGAGCAACCAATTGCCAACCAACATAGCTGTTACATAGGAGACAGTTGTAGGTTTTCCAGGTAAATGGACTGGCAGGATAGTAAAGGCAATCAGTTATAGGCAATGGGGAGGGTCAGCATTTAAACAAACCTGTTGCTTTGCTTACCTTGACATTTTTGCGTAGTGAAGGTTTTTAGAGCTTCCCCTATGTGTATGGTTTAATCCCAGAGCAGTGCTGCACTGAGCTTTAATAAAATGTAGACATGCTGCATTTTATCGCAGTGCACAGAACAGGATTGCATGTAGAGCAGCACAGCACCATTGTACAGTGACATGAATGAAGTGTCACTTTGTACATGTCAAATAAAGTTGAGTTGAGACAGCAGCAGCTGTCGGGGTGGTGTGAACAGACCTTAAACTTATAACCTTCAAGGACTAAGGCTACGATCACACTAGCGTTGTGTGCAGCCGGCAGAAAGGCGTTTGGGAAGCGTTTTTACCGCTTCCTAAACGCCTCAGACAATTCTGCACATTGCAGCACATGGTGCTGTTCTAACGGGAGCGTTAGCGTCGCGGGGCGGCAAAACGGACACCTCTGGTCGAGTCAGGAGGCGTTGATGCCTCCTATTCTAGTCTATGGTGCCGCTCCGCAAACGCCCAGCCGGCATTTGTGGTGCGGTTGCGGGGCGTTTGCGGAGCAGTAACACTATTCAAACTTCATTATAGGCGTTTGTAGGGCATTTTTAACGCTCGGCAACCGCCGCTGAACCGCGCATGCAGCGTTTGCGGAGCGTTTTCGGAGCATTTGCCGAGTGTTAAAAAACACTCCGCAAATGCCGGACCAGCGCTTGCCAAACGCTATAGTGGCGTTTGGCAAGAGTTGGTAAAACAGTCAAGTGTAAACGAGCCCTTAGTCTGACAACTTTGATATTGGCAATTGTTTAGAAATGAAAGATATTACAGTTTGACTTTTTTTTTATAAAAAGTCGAGATGATAGTACTATATTGCTAGAAGATTCTTTTGTGTTTGCGATTGAAGACTAAATAATCATCTCTTATATTTCTTTTTTTTGTTTTGTTTTTAGGGAGAAAATGGCATTTTTCACCCGGCCAAGAATTAACATTCCCACTCTTGCTGCAGATGATGTTTAATATTGGCCATAGAACCATAGAAGTATTTTGTGTTTCTGTTCTGAATGCCACTACAGCAGAAAACACACTTGGATGTGTCTGAAGTAATATGTTGTGGTGTTATGAAGGTACAGAGTTTGTTGATATGTGTTAAATCTTCAAAGTTTTAAGAGAAAACAATTTCCTACAGTAATGAAAATAACAAGAATTGACAGTTTATTTTCTGTATTTCCACATTTGTACAGTTTGTATAATAAGAATCATATTTTGATGGAAGATAAAGAGCACGCTCCACTGTGCTGTTAAAGAAATATGACTTTTGTATAGAAGAATGCTTGAGAGCCTATATTGCAATAAAATTAATTTAATTAAACCTCAAGTTTTTACCCTTCAACCTTAATAAATAAAATGTTGCCATAGAATATAGATGGTACGTCCTACTGGAATCACTTTTCTCATGAAGCATTTTATACTACATTTTTAGAAAGACTGTAGGACAAGAAATACAGGTTTATTACATGTTAAGCTTCAGTCATTATTTTGAGATGCTGTAGTACACTGGGGTTCTGGTGAAAAGAAAAAAAAATGTTAATCAAGTGACTTATCATCTACTGACAAAAACACATTCAGTTGAAGGTCAAAATCATCTTTTTTTTTTTTTTTTTTTTTTAAATAAAAATCATTCTTGATGATTTTGTAATCTGTCTCATTGCATTCATGAAGTTTTTGTGTTTAAATTATCCATGGATATTAGATTTCCACCACTCAGTAATTTGACTATCAAGTGGAAAGTGTATAGAATATAAATATCAGGAACAGGTAACTCAGATATACCAGTGCATGAATAAAAGATGATTGGTTTGATTTTATTCTAAGAAATAATGGTGGAAACCTCCTGCACTTGAACATAAAAAACCTTTGTCTAGTCTAAATAACGGAAGCTGCTAGCATCCAATCATATATCCAAATGATACAAGATCTAAAAATACAGAAGTGATGCAGCGCTACTCTGATGATAATATTGATATTAATACTATATAAATGAACATATAAATTAAAAAGTGTATAAAGGTGACACAATGTGCAACAAAACCATAAACAGTGACCTGATCCTCCAGGGATCTATAATAAGTGAATTGATCCTACATGGATCCAAAGTGTACACAGTGAATGTTGAACCACTCAAAAGATGGTAATTTCAGATTTACCAATACTGATCGTATGGTATAATTGTGTATAAAACCAAAGTTAGAATCCAAAGTGATGGTGTAAACAAATCAAGCAAACAAATATATAAACTTAGCCCAAATCAGACTAAATAGTGAAACGTCCAAAATTAAACTCAAGAAAACGCATGAAAAGTGCAAAACGTGCATAAACATGTAAACATAAAATATCCAAATCCCAAAAAAGTGTTTTCATATACAATCAATATATATGTCGAAGCAAGAAGGTGAGTGGCCAATCCGGCTTTTGACGGATACCCTTATGTGATCACTCACGTGCACCATCCACGTGCATGAGTACAGTGGTGTAGTGCCACAACTTGGACTTTTTTTCACTAGTTTTCCACTTTATTTGGAGTCATGCGTTTTGCATAATATAGGTTCACATTTGTTCATAGCATTGATTGTGTTTGATTTACGTATATATTAATTGTATATGAAAACACTTTTTTGGGATTTGGATATTTTATTTTTACATGTTTATGCACATTTTGCCACTGATGTATTTATACATGTTGATTATATTCCTCTTAATATCCTCTTCTCAAGAGAGAATAAATTCAGTACCTCTAATCTTTCCTCATAGCTGATCTCCTCCATGCCTGTTATCAGTATGATTGCCCTTCTCTGTACTTTCTCCAGTTCCCCAATGTTCTTTTTGTGAATTGGTGCCCAAAACTGAACTTCATATTCCAGATGAGGTTTACTAATGATTTGTACAGGGGTAATATGATATCTCTCTCTCTGGAGTCTATACCTCTTTTAATACAAGAGAGGATTTTGCTCGCTTTAGAAACCGCAGCTTGGCATTGCATAACATTATTAAGCTTGTGATCTACCAGAACTCCCAGATCCTTCTCCATCATTGATTCTCCCAGTTGTACCCCCCTAGTATGTATAATGCATGCAATTAAATTTAAAAAAAGTTATGAAATAAAATAAATAAAAATTATTTAAAAAAATGTACAAGCAATGTAAACAGCAGTTGTATCACAGGTGAGGTATCGCTGTAAACATTGGAGTAAGAGCAATAATTGTGGGGTCATAATTAACAGTTGACTCCAAATTTAAAGACTTTTAAAGCAGTATCCATGGACAGTTTTGGGCACCATAATTTTTCTTTGCACACATTTGTTTACATGTTGGGCATCTATTTCTTTAATGAAACCTCATCTTTTATATATTACCAAGAAATATGGGTATTTTGTGTTTTGGGTGAACTACAATTTGTTAGTGTATTTTTTCTTGAAAATATGCATTTGATAAACACACATACAGTATAAACTCCAATGTGCATATGCATAGGAAAAAAACTATTGTGGAACACACTTAGGTATTGCATCACAAATTGGGATGAGAGGAACAGATCCAGAACCATCATTTATGGAATTCTAAACTGATGGGCTGTAAAGGCTGTTAAACGGTGAAAAACTATGGTAGCCCAAAATTCTCCATAGCCACCACTTTCTCAGGAGTTTTGAGGTTTCACATATTCGGTATCTAACTTGACCCAGTCTCATCTTTTATATTTCACCAGAAAGATGGAGATTATATTGTGTTTGTGTGCATTAAATTGAGTGTATTTGTTACTGAAGAAATATATTTGATAAACAGTTGCCATTTTGTAATTTAAAAAAATGCAATTACTTTTTGTTCTATAGGCCCCACTGTTTTTGGGTAATATTTTTTTTTTTTTTCGTCTACAAACGATTTTTATTGAGTTAAAGACAAAGTAAGAAATACAATGATGCCAATCAATATAGTTACAACCTGGCATAGCCAAAAGACAGTCATTGAAGTAGAGTATATAATGGAATTTTATTTTATTACATTTAACAGGGAGCAAAACACAATAAAGAGTCAAGAAACCCTTTAAAGGTTATATTGCAAAGGGGTAAAGAAAAAATAATGCCATATCTTGGTGCATGCTAATGCTTGAATATGGACTGATTGTTAACACATATCAAAAGATAAACCATAGGAGAGCCTGAGGCTGACTGCAAGTAACATAAGGATAGTCAATATGAGGACCAGTACTCCCACTTCCTTTCAAGTAACAGTATGGTGTCATAGATAGTGTGGTAGATTCTTTACATCATTTTAATTGATTCCATAAGTGAAACAACATGAGACTAGCACACTACTGAGTTGGATCTCCAATCAAGAACAATATCTGAACGATGACACTAAATAAAGCCTTTCACAATGGGGGGGGGGGTGTACATTTTAATGGGGTAAACAGCAGGCACATTGGTAACATTAATGTGAGTTGGGAGCCTGCAATTTGTGCAGTTCTCTTAGCTACTTGTTGCCACAACGTGTATGATTTAGTGCAGCTCCAGAATATGTGAATAAGACGACAGCAGTTTGGGCATCCTCCTACGCAGGAACTGAGAGAGAGACCATATAGGGTTTGACTGGCGTCCATCTGGTGTGCAGTTTAATAGCTGTTTTTTGAACTGCGATGGAGTGTGTGCATTTATGGAGATTAGAAAGCATATCCAACCAGTTAGAGGCAGATAAATCTAATTCTGCTTCAGCTTCCCATTGGCTTGACAGGGAGGATTTACCTGGGAGCTGAAGGCCCCCGAGGAACCTGCAAAGTGTGGAAATCGTACCTTTATGCCTGGGTGAAGAAAGACATTGTGATAATTGTGCGCACAGATATGGACAATGACGACCATAATTTGGATCATACTCTGCAAATGTCATTCTCACTCCAAATCAGTCTTCCCCCTCCCTTTTTTTTTGAATGGCATGTGGTGTGTGTGTGTATGCTGGGATCACAAAGGCATCGGGCACAGCTGGATACACTTCATAGTTGTAAACCCAATTAGCTGGTTCCATGATGTCTGTCAGACCCTTGCCTTGGCCTGGTCGTAAAGCTATAAACTAGTCAGTCACTGGACATGAAAGCATTCCAGAGGGGCAGTAAAACATACATCCCACTTGAAACCACTTTTTCATACAATTTCATAAATCCCAGCAGGAACAAGGTACAATAAAACAAAGCATATATTCAGAAAGGTCATTTTAATATGAGTCACCTAAAACCTTACATCCCTAGATAACGTCTACCAGAGAGCAGAAAGCGATATCTCTTTAACCATCACAGCCAGATATGTCCTATTTGATGTCTGGACGTTCCGAATATGTTTTTGCATATTAACCTGCCAGTGGCTAGGCTGCTGCATGCACCTATGGAAGGTTATTGACCATGGTATAAACTTGTAAGGGATTTGGGTCACAGCCTGGGTCTTCGCCTAAACCCCCCTCCCCAAATGAGGCGATTGGCCCTTGGCTTCAGTAGACACCCCCTGCTGGGACACTAGAAAAGCTGTCATGCATGGAGAGAGGGAAGATGAAGAGATTCTCGCTTTTAACATCAGGAACCAACTTTGGGAGAAAAGGCACCCTTTTGTTCAGGACACTTGGACTCTGCTTAAACCAGGACTTCTGCAAGTATTCTACCTTCTTAAACTTCTTCCTTTATCTCTCTGTTGTGTTATTGCTCTATTTATATGTATATATATTGGTTACATCTTTTCTGTAAATATTTTTATTGCACCATTTTGACCTTTTTAGTAATAAATCCTATTTTCTGAAAATTCTGGAATTGTTTCTAAAGCTCTTTAATGCAAACTAAGAATCCCTGTCTCTGAAGAGTGCTACTGTATGTTTTAAAACCTCTGGATACATCTGCCTGCGGTGACAGGGTGTATACAGACGCTTATTCAAACATCATAGTGGTTGCTGCTAAGATTTGTTAATTTTCTCCTTCTCTGTAAAAAGGTGGTGGTGGCAGTGTGAAGGGTTAATTGCGTAATTAACCTGACCCAATAACAATTGCTCTCAGGCTATTGGCACCTAGATTGGTGTCCAGTGAGCTGGAAAATCTTTGTGCAGGGTGCAGCTGAGCGTGGCATTGTTACGCAAGTGGCAGCGCGGTTTTAGATTGGCTAGTCCTTCGGTCACAAGTTGGTGAGAAGGACTGGGGTCTGACACTGTGCCCGTCACAGATGTAACTTCTCAAAACTGGTAAATGGTTTTTTTAGGGGTAAATGTGTAGTTGGTTCTATAGAAATGTTGACAGTGTAAGTATTTTAAAGCATTCAGAGTTAGGAAAATTGTATGTTTGCTAGATGTGAGTGAAGAAGCAAAAATGTGTCAGTCATGAGTTTCAAGAGACCAGGTTATGTTCTGCCCAATGTGAAAAGTTAGATCTAGATGAATATGCCCCAGAGAAGTTAACATCTCCTAGATAGGAAGCTGACAGGATGGAATGAGACTTTAGTCTATATTCTGTGTTATATGAGGTGACCTGACTTAGACCTCAGAAGCCCAGGAAAGGATAAAGGGGCTATTATAATAAAATGGTGATAAGCGAGCACTAAAAGTCTGTAAGCTGCTAAACACCAAAGGTACCAAAAACCTCCAAGATATGCAATAAATAGTAGGGTATAGCGCTAAGATAACCACATAAAATGATTCAAAATGAATAAAAGAACCGATAAAATCATAAGAAATAAATGGCAAAGCACAATAAATAACAATAAAATGACTTTGTGATATCATATGAAACATGTCATTCTTGTCAAGACCATTTGCACGTATACACAATAAATATAGCAAGCTACTATATGGGTGACCACAGTGATGAGGTGTTTACACATCAATAAATTAAGTGATTAAATGGGGATAAACTATGTCACTATATAGTGACTAATGGTGTGCAAAGTTCCAGAAAAGTTAATCAAAATATAGTCCAGAGATAAGGTGCATGGGAGATCATGATGATCTTCAAGATCCAGTGACCTGATCCGGTAAGGTGGTGATATACCTCAAGTTATAAAGACTGCGCACTCACCAGATACGCATGCAATCTACGCATTTAGAGATATCAATCTCAGAAAACTGGAGGTCCCATTAAGGTCTGGTATCCCTCACTATCCGACATCCGCTGCCAGTAATGGTACAACCGCTCTGTGGATGGTTAAAGCTTCCGAGGAGCCCCAAAAAGAGGAGGCCAATAGTGTGATATCGTTTTTATAAGGAGGGTATTTATTCCAATCAAACAAAGGTAAAGTGAAAGAGAACAAATCTCACTGACTAGCTGCAGTTTCCAAAGATGGCCCCCGGGACCCACATGGTGCCGGCGGCGTGATGTCACGACGCTGTAGCTCCTCCCTGATGCGTTTCGTGCAATAGCATGTAATCATAGGGGGTATGCCTACAGCGTGGGACGTCTTACATAGCCTTATATAGAGTAAATGGCGCATGCGTAATCCGCGCGCGCCATTTCCTTGTGCTTCATCAGGGATACCAGACCTTAAAGGGACCTCCAGTTTTCTGAGATTGATATCTCTAAATGCGCATATTGCTTGCGTATCTGGTGAGTGCGCAGTCTTTATAACGAGGTATATCACCACCTTACTGGATCAGATCACTGGATCTTAAAGATCATCACGATCTCCCATGCACCTTATCTCTGGACTATATTTTGATTAACTTTTCTGGCACCATTAGTTACTATATAGTGACATAGTTTATCACCATTTAATCACTTCATTTATTGATGTGTAAACACCTCATCACAGTGGTCACCCATATAGTAGCTTGCTATATTTATGGTGTATATGTGCAAATGGTCTTGACAAGAATGACACGTTTCATATGATATCACAAAGTCATTTTATTGTTATTTATTGTGCTTTGCCATTTACTTCTTATGGTTTTATTGGTTCTTTTATTCATTTTGAATCATTTTATGTGGTTATCTTAGCACTACACCCTACTATTTATTGTTTATAAAGGGTCTATTGACAGTGTTTCAATTTGGAGCTTATGTTATAACTGTAGAAGGGTGCCAATCTCGTGGATAAATAATAGTGCCACAAATTGGGCAAACCCAATCCACCTTGAGTTTGAGGTCTGTATAAAAACAATTTTGCTTTTTGATCATTTTTAACATTTTAGAGGTTTTAAGTAACTTTCAGGCCAAAAATTGTCATTTTAAATTAGGTATTTTGTGTGAAAACAGAAAAAATAGACCTGCAACGAGAGGGTTAAAAGACGGTCATAGTGTGCTTTCTTTGCAAGCATTTCTTTCACTCCTGGATTTCCTGTGACAACTCCTTCCAAAGGACTTATCCAAAAACTAGCATGGACTGGAAACACTCCAAATAGTGTAAAAAGGAGCATGACTAGACAAAATATGTAGGATGGAGAAATGCATGTAAAAACATTGTGCAAAAAACCTAATAAAAAATCCCAGTACACAGTTCATCCAGTGTATTAAAATTCATAAGTGGATGAATAAATATCACTTGGTAAAGTACATGTGAAATATTGAACATGCATAAGACAATTCAATATTCAGTGCAAACAGTGACAGCCAAATACTGCAAACAGAAGGTCCAATCTAGAAAGTGCCAATATGCATGTGGAATGCCAAATCCATACAAAACCGCACTTTGCAGTAAGGGTCACACCACTACTGTGAATCAGGTGGTTGCTTTCTGATAGTGAACCCATTAGCTGAGTGCTCACAAGAGCTATGGGAGTACGTAGACCCACATATCTGGTATAGGAATCCTTCATGTTATTCTAAGCTACCAATATACGATGTATTACATATAGGAAAGATAAAAATGAAAGCTACCAATAGTGTAATGTGGAAATCACAATTGTATTAAGTGAAAGCACCAGGTATAATTGAATGCCTCAGCACCACATCCCCAAACCATAAATATTAAAAAAAAAAACAAAAAAAGAGTAAATGGGGTTTTTTAGTTGCTAACAAGTCCAACCTCAGTAAGAAGTACATGCCAAATATCAAGTAAATACATAATTTTATTAGAATCTCATACAGTAATGGCCAAAAATTTTGGCATCCCTGCATTTCTGTCAGATAATGCACCACTTCACCCAGAAAATTGTTGCAATTATAGGTGTTTAGGCATTCTCATGTTTATTTCTTTTGTTTATATTGGTATGACACAAAAAGGTTTGAGAACCAAAAAGCCAAATCTGACACATTCCACACAAAACACCAAAAATGGCCTGGACAAAATTATTGGCACCTTCTCAAAATTTTAAGAAATGATTGCATTCAAAGTTTGTAATGCTCCTATAATTTGCAAGCAAACTCATCTGTATCAATTAACAGATCTTAAAGTGACCCTAAAGCTGGGGATTTTTCTTAAATATCAAACGTGTCTATACTTACATGCTCTGTGCAGTGATTTTGCACAGAGCAGCCCTAATCCTCTTCTTTTAGGGTCCCCTCTGGCGCTCCTGACTCCTCCCTCTCAAGTAGAGCCCCCCCAGGGAAAGCCACTCGCCCTGGGGCACTGCTATGTGCTTGTCTCTGAGCCTCTTCTCTATGCATTCATAAGATACATAGAGCCGCAGCTTGGCCTCGTCCCCCGCTCTTTCCTCATTGGCTCGCTGGCTCCTGCTGCTGTCTCAACCAATGAGGAGGAAGAGTTCCCAGACAGCGGAGTCTGTCGAGAACATTGCTTGATCAGAGGGGGCTCAGGTAAGGATTGTGGTGGGCTGCACACGGAAGTTTTTTTACCTTCATGCATAGAATACATGAAGGTAAAAAAACCTTGAGCCTTTACAACCACTTTATTGTTCCTGTGCACAACGTTGTCAAGAAGTTTACAGCCCAAATCAAAGATTGCAACAAAGGATTGTTCGAATGGTGGATAAAGAACCTTGATCATCTTCCAGACAAATTCAAGCTGACCTTCAGGCACAGGGTACAGCTGGGTCAACTATTGCCTGGGTGGTCTTGAAGCTGCGGCTAAGACACACAGCCCTCCGAGGACCAGTGATGAGTTGGTGAAGGACCTCTGCCCTCTGGACCTTTTTCTCCATGCCACTCTGCCTAGACTTCCTCTGCTGAGGCCACTGTTAGTTAATGAGTCCCTGAATTGCTTCCCTGTGCTCTTGGACTTTGCTGTACCAATTTGTGGTCTGCTACTCACTGGGCCCAGATTGTTGCTCTTTGACTGTGGACTAAGCTCTGCTGTACTAGAGTGCCACTCTGTTCCAAGGACTTAGCCCCTGCTGTGCTGGATCCCTGTCTATTCCTGCTAGTTCCTTGTATGGATTAACCCTTTACCTGCCAGTACTCTGATATCTCTGCTGTGTGCCCAGCCTGTTACAAACTTAACCCTTTGTCTGCCGGAGTTCTGACATCCCTGCTGTGTGCCCAGCCTGTGTTACGGACTTAACCCTTTGTCTGCTGGAGTCCTGCCATCCCTGTAGTATGTTCAGCCCTGTGTTACGAATTTAACCCTTTGCCAGCCAGAACTCTGCTATCCCTGCTGTGTGAAAGCCCCATGTTGCGGACTTAGCCCTTGGCCTCCCAGAACTCTGCTATCCTTGTCTTTCAATTAAAGCCTAAGCCTCCATGCACACTGGGCGTTTTAATAATGCTGGTAACGTAGCTGTGTAAAAATATTAACATGAGTTTTCAGCGTTTTTGCATTAGCGTTTAGCCACCTTTTTTCGCATTTGCATTTTTTAGCTTTTTTTTACCAAAAAAAACTTTTTTTTGCTCAACAAAAGTCCAAAACGCTGGTTTGCCATGATTTACCGTGTTTTGCCACATTTTTCAGTGTTAGAGCATTTTTACAGCTAAAAAAAACTCCTCTAGAAACCCACTAGTTCTGGGGGGGGGGTTTCCAGCCAAAAAAACCCCCTGCCAAAAATGCTGATTACACTCTATGTGTGCATGGACACATAAGATAACATGCTGGGGAGTTTACTGGCTGTAGAGAAAAACGTCAAAAGCCAAAAACAGCAGCTGTAAAAATATCCAAAGTGCATGAGGACTTATGTGTACTTCTGCTCTCCGTGTGTTCTGTTCTACCCACACCTCCATCACAATGAGAATGTCTAAATACCAATCATTTTGGCTATGACTGTATTAAAAATTGGAGATTGAGTCCCAATCATAAAAACATATTATAGCAAGCTAATAGTGTCTACAGTCTGCAACTCCATGCACCTTCCTTGAATACAAATACTTATACAGATGTTCAAGGACCATAACCATTGAGGGTAAACAGAAATGAAACACAGGAAGGTGCTGTATCCCAACACATTTTGCTATCTAGGCATCTGCAGTTGTTCAAGGGGTGCAAATCAGTAGCAAAAATGTACCTCCAAAAAGAACAGAAGGGGGAAGAAAGGAAAACAATAAGAACACTGGTGGAGACCCACAGAGAATGGTCACAGAGGGTGAGAGGGCAGACCAGAAACAGGGCACCCAGCAACCTCACCAGTGCACATGGAGGCAACACACAGGGAGTATACAACCATCCACAGCACCACACAGTTGATCCTCCAAAATTAAACAAATATTCAACAATCAATATTGACTGGCGTGAAAACTTGTTGAGCTGCCTGTGTTTGTCAGATGAAGATTGACTGGTCCCTGTGTGGAGCCATATTTCCTGATCATCTCTCTTAGGATCTTTGTTTAATTTTGTATAAGTATTACCATAAAGGATCTATGCAAAGGGTTTGCTTTTAAAAGGAAACAAGTGTATATTTTCAGATGAAATAAATGTATGGCTGGAAGGATGAAAGCAAAGTAAGAAGGAAAGAAAATCCACCACCAGATAAAGCGTTATATGACTCCTTGCGCAAGCAAGGATCCATCAAATCTGGTGACTGTGGTTTGGATAGGAGGGTCACTGAAGAGTAGATTAAAAAGCACCTGCCATCTTTTCAAAGAGGACTAGTCACTTCTTATGCTGATTTGAGCACTTTAACTACTTGCCCTCCTGAGGATTTACCCCCCTTCCTGACCAGGCCTCTTCTTGCCACTCGGCACTGCACTAATTCAACTGATAATTGCGCGGTCATGCAATGCTGTACCCAAACAAAATTTACGTCCTTTTTTTCACACAAATAGAGCTTTCTTTTGGTGGTATTTGATCACCTGTGCGCTTTTTATTTTTCACGCTATAAACAAAAAAAGACTGAAAATGTTTAAGAAAAACAATATTTTTTTACTTTCAGCTATAAAAAATATATAGTAAACTCAAAGTTAGCTATAAATTTAGGCCAAAATGTATTCTGCTACATGTTTTTGGTAAAAAAAATCCCAATAAGTGTATATTGATTGCTTTGTGTGAAAGTTATAGCGTCTACAAACTATGGTATAGATACTGCAATTTACCCCATTTTTTTGCTATACAGCGCTGCGCTAGTTTAACGGACAATTGTGCGCTCATGCAATATCGTACATAAATGAAATTTACATCCTTTTTTTCCCATGAATTGAGCTTTCTTTTAGTGGTATTTGATTGCCTGCGCATTTTTTATTTTTTGCGCTATAAAAAAAAAGGCTGACAATTTTGAGGAAAAAAACAATATTTTGGACTTTTTGCTATAAAACATGTCCAGTAAAAAAAGTGTAAAAATCAAATTTAGTCATAAATTTCTGCCAAAATGTATCCTGCGACATATCTTTGCTTAAAAAAAAAACTCAATACGTGTAAATTAATTGGTTTACGTGTAAGTTATAGCGTCTACAAATGGCGGGAAAGATACTGGGATTTTTTTTTTTATTATACTAATAATGGCGGCGATCAGCAACTTATGGTGGTGATCAGCGATTTATGACAGTGATCAGCGACTTATGGCGGGACTGTGGGACTGCGTCGGACATTTTGACACTGGGGGGGAACTGACTTGGGGTCACTGACATCCCCAGTGACTCCAATACAGTGATCAGTGCAAAAAAAAAAACACTGACACTACTAATGGCACTACTAATGGCACTGGGGAGGAAGGGGTTAACTTTAAATGAAAGGGTTAACTGTGTGAGGGGAGTGTTTTACTAGTGGGTGGGGGGTGTGTACTTCACAGGAACACGCTGATCCCGAGAGATAAAGTCTTCTCTCAGGTTCAGCGTGCTCTGAACTGACAGATAGCAGACCTGCAATGTAAACACTGCAGCCGTGCTGTCAGTGATTACCGGTAATCGCCGGCACCCATTGGCTAATGACTCGCCAGGATCCGGTGATGGACTCCCGCTGTCGTATCTGCGGGACGGGTAGGGCGGGCACGCGCCCCCTACCTGTTTTGCAGAGTGCTGTTAAAAGACGGCGCAGTGCGCACAGGTGCCGCCCTGCCGCAGTAAAAACACTGCAGCGGGTCGGCAAGCGGTTAAAGAAAATACACGCACAGTATTATGGATTACGTTTTTATTATTGTATATTCATCTTGGATGATCTGTTAATCACTGTATATGTTATACTGTTTCTAACATTTATTTTGAGTCTTAATGGAGCGCATTTGAACAGCCACTTCAGGTTAATTTAATGGTTTGAAATGTATGTTATATGTAGCCATAGCATGGTTCATATTTTATTTTATTTTTTTGGTTACAGCTTTTTGGGAGACAGTTTGTACCTATTTGGCAGGTCAAAAAACTGTCCTGGTCACTATTGTTATTTTGACAAGCCCCTTTCCATTAAACTGCATGTCAGGCCAGAAACTTTCTAATTTTGAATAGAATAGGGAAGGATTAGAACTCCTCTCAGGTTTTTTCTGCTATCGGGGGCTCAATTGGACACGTTCAATTGGACATACTCCTCCTGAGTATGGAGGCTTTTTCACAGCCTAGCCACATAGAGTCCCAAGGAGCACCTTCAGAGCATAAATTTACACAGTAAACATTTCCTGACTACCTATCACATTTTTGAAAGCCCTGGAACACGAGGACAATGGAAACATCCACAAAATGAACCCCATTGTGGAAAGCAAATTTCCCAATGTATTTTCTATGAGGCATAATCAATCTTTTGAACCTGTCATTTTTTTCAAAACGTTTTTAGAAAACGTGGAAAGAAAATTCATTGTTTTATTTTTTTTTAACATAAAGCTTTCAATCTATAAGATATTTCTAACAAACAGCATGGACATACATAGAATTACACCCCAAAATACATTCTGCTACTGCCGATTATGAGGATACCTTAATCAATATCTGAACAGATTATGTAACCAACATTGCAGCTTGTGTAACACAAAAATCAACCAATCAAAAACAATGTACTGTAATGGTCACCTCTGTAAGAGTGGTCAGTGAATATAGCATAATGTAGCTTCACCTACAGCTGTTCCTAAAAGCCAAGCAAGCTTAACCTACTGGTACCTGTCTGCCTCCATAGCACAATGCTATTTTCACTGGCCAGGAATTATACGGGGCAGAACAAAGGGTAAATAAAATATTACCTGTGGTTTTAGTAGAGCATTTGTCCATAGAGACATGTTCAGCAACAGTCAAGGCAATTGTCCAGGCAGCAGGCAGTAATATGGTCCATAAATATGCCAGGATCAGTATAGGCAGCAGACTTACAAATAAATATAAATTTAAAAAAACAGCAGTGATCAAATACCAGAAAAAGTAAGCTCTATTTGTGTGAAAACAATTGATATAAATTTCATTTGTATACAATGTTGTAAGACCGTGCAATTGTCAGGTAAAGTAGCGCAGTGCTGCATAGCAAAAAATGGCCTGGTCATGAAGGGTGGTAAATCTTCTGGAGGGCAAGTGGTTAAGCTAGTTTTTATAGACTTTATGTATTTATTTGCTAAATGGATTTTATAAGTGCAAAGGACTGAATATTAAACTATAGTTTTAGTAATATAACAGTATTGATAAAAACATATACTGTCACAAAAAATTTATAAAAATTTCATATGGGTACAGTGTTGCATGACCGCACAATTGTCATTCAAAGTGTGACAGCACTGAAAGCTGGAAATTGGCCTGGGCAGGAAGGGGGTATAAGTGCCCTGTAGGCAAGTGGCTAAAGTGATTCTAAAGGCAGAATTTTGTTTTGTACCTTGCTATAGGGGAACTCCATACTATACTTTGGGGTTTGCTATAGGGTCACTCTGAAGGCTGAAGGAGCCAGAAGCACCAGCTGGGGACCCCAGAAGAGGAGAATCGGGGCTGCTCTGTGCAAAATCATTACACAGAGCAGGCAAGTATGACAAGTTGGTTGTTTATGAAAAAAATAAAAAAATCAAAGTTTATAATCACTTTAACGGCTCTGTGCATGGAAGATCAGCATCTGAACCTATAGAAACTGGAGGCTGATTGACTGGAGGTAATAAAAGGCATTACAATTAAATTTAAAGTAAAAGTTTACCAGTATTGTGCATTATATTTAAAATGTATTATATCCATATAAAAAGTCTCAGCCTTTAGTACTACTTCATTATAAAAGATTTATATCCCCCCTCCATCCTTCACATAGCTTCATCTCTGACTCCCATTTAAAATACCCTGAATATCCTACCAGGGGGGTATATTTTCAACCTGACAGGTGATTGAAAAAAAGCATTCTGCTGTTACTAAATGTCTTAAGCCCTGTACACAGGGGCCAAATATCAGCTGAAGTCAGCTGGCACAGTAGAAACTGGACGAATTTTAGCCTGTATGTGCAGCTAGCTGTTTGACAGAAGCCGATCTCACAGCCTGCTTCTGTCAAACGAGCATGCTGGAAAACCATCAAGCGCTGACCGGTGTGTTCTGGCAGGGGGTGGTCCCCCTTGTCAGAACACAATAGCAAAGTGGGGAGATCGCTGTACTAACTTCATTTGTTTAAAACTGGGTACACACTATAAAAAAATTGGATGAAAAATTCCATACAAGAAACGATCAATGTTCATATAGTGTGTACACAACTTTTTGATATCAAATATTTCTGAAGGGACAAACTCCAAAATTTTTCTCATTTGCAAACAGAACTACCGATTTTTTTTTTTTAATGTGTACTGTTTTTGTACAAGAAAAATCGGATACAAAAGACTGCGCATGGTCAGAAATAAACAACAATAATCCACACTACAAACATTTCTACATCAACCACAAAACAGCCTTTGTTGATCAAAAATTTTCATACAATTAGTACCATCCTTAAGTTCAACTTGGTGTGAAACATTGCCGAAAATCAGTTCGCCCGATTTTCTTATAGTGTGTACCCAGCTTTAGTACAGCGATCTGCCCACTGGGTTAAAGGAAAAAAAACTTAGTGTGTACCAGGCTTTAAGTGACAGCAGGCAAAGGTAGCTTGTATCAAGCTACCCACCTATGACCAGGGAGTTTGTTATGCATATTATTATTATTATTATATTATTATTATACAGGATTTATATAGCGCCAACAGTTTGCTCAGCACTTTACAATATAACGGGAGACAATACAGCAACAATACAGTTCAATACAAAAGGGATAGGAGGGCCCTGCTCCTCGGAGCTTACAATCTTATTATATTATATTAGTCTTTAACTGGTTGCCGACCAGCCACAGTACATATACTGCAGCAGGGTGGCACCGCTGCGCAAAATCACGTATATATACATGATTTTGCATACCAGGTAGGGGGCACACGTGAGGTGCGCACCCGCCCTACCCGCGCCGCCGATCGCAACCGCGGATGTCAATCACCAGGTCCTGGCCGGTGATTACCCGCCGGGTCCTGGCGATTACCGGCAATACCTGACAGAGAGGACGGCTGCAGGGTTTACACTGCAGCTCTGCTTCCTGTCAGTTCCCAACACACTGTTCCTGAGAGCGGAGTTTAGCTCTCAGGATCAGTGTGTTCCTGTGACGTACACACTCCCCTCACACAGTTAACCCTTTAATTGCCTAAAAATGTTAACCCCTTCCTCCCCAGTGCCATTAGTACAGTGTTAGTGTATTTTTGTTTTGCACTGATCACTGTATTGGTGTCACTGGGGATGTCAGTGACCCCAAGTCAGTTCCCCCCCAGTGTCTGAATGTCCGTCGCAGTCCTGCAGTCCCGCAGTCCCCCCATAGATCGCTGATCACTGCCATAAGTCGCTGATCGCCGCCCTTATTAGTATAAAAAAAAAATCCCAGTATCTTTCCCACCATTTGTAGACGCTATAACTTTCACGTAAACCAATTATTTACACATATTGGGATTTTTTTTTTAGCAAAAACATGTGCCAGAATACATTTTGGCTTAACATTATGACAAAATTTAATTTTTACATTTTTTTACTGGACATGTTTAACAGCAAAAAGTCCAAAATATTCTTTTTTTCCCTCAAAATTGTCAGCCTTTTTTTTTATAGTGCAAAAAATAAAAACCGCACAGGCGATCAAATACCACCGAAAGAAAGCTTATTTCGTGGGAAAAAAAGGACTCAAATTTATTTTGGGTGCAGTGTTGCATAACAGCGCAATTGTCAGTTAAAGAAACGCAGCGATGTAACACAAACTGCTTCTGTAACCGCTTCCTGACCGCTTCCTGACCGCCCTATAGCAGAAATACTGCGGCACAGTGGCTTAGTGGTTAGCACATCTGCCTTGTAGTAAATGGGTCATGGGTTCGATTCCTGACCATGGCGCCTCCTGCATGGAGTGTGATGTTCTCCCTGTGCTTGTGTGGGTTTCCTCCGGGTGCTCCGGTTTCCTCCCACACTCCAAAGACATGCTGGTAGGTTAATTGGCTCCTGTCTAAATTGTCCTAGTTTCATCCCTTACGATGCGGGATCTCATGCATGGTTTGAGTTAGGGAAAGACCTGGCAACTTACCCTGTAAAAATAATAATTGCTAAGAGAATTCATGGAAAAAGTCACGAGTGATGGTCCATGCAATCGCCAAGGATCGGACACGACTGAATAGATAGATAGATATACATGATTCATGCTCCCGTGGCTTTCACGCCCCTATTAGATAGCGTCAGATTGCCCGTCAGTACACCAGTCATCACATTTAACCCCTTGATTGCCAGGAACACGCTCATATACAATAAACCTTCATTGCTAGTATAGTATCTGAACGGATCAATATCTTTGATCAGATCAGCACTACACCAGCATTCACATTAGTATAGTGTCCCCAAAAACACAGCGTTAGCGGGATCAGCCTGGCACTTGCGTTTAGCCCCTATGCTTACGACCCCCCCTTCTCCCCCAGCAAGTGCAGTGTCAGTAGGTCACTGTCACTTGATACATTGCACACAAAACCGCAGTGTTGGCAGAATCAGGCCTGATCTCTGTTAGCACTTGTCAGTAAATTTTGATGACTCTCATATGCAGCAGAGTGCCAGTACTAGTGCCACACTACCTTTTGGTGAACTGGCGAGTACTAGTGGCCTAGTACATCCTGGTCTTTTACATATCTCTTAGATTGGATTGTAAGCTCCCAGGATCAGGCCCTCCTAACCCTCTTGTATTGAACTGTATTGTTGCTGTATTGTCTCCCGTTATATTGTACAGCGCTGAGCAAATTGTTGGCGCTATATAAATCCTGTGTAATAATAATACCAGCACTGCAGTATCACTTGGTGACTTTGGGAGTCCCCTAAGTCCAGTACAAGCTGGTGCAGTGGCGAGCACAAGTATTGTCCCGCAGCCACCAAGAATTTGCACACAGGTCCGTAGAGCCCCTAGTATCCTTCCGGATGTGCTTGCAAATCCAGATTGACAGCCCACTAATTCTTCAGCACCTATACTTCCCCCATTCACTGCCCAACCCGGAATTCAGGTGGAAATAGCAAATATAACTACTCCCCCTGATTTTTGGAGCTGATTTTCATGGACGATCTGTATGCATTGATTGTGGATCAAAGCAATTTATATGCACAACAATTTAACGCCGCCAACCCAAATTCAAACCTTGCCAGACCAGTCGCATGTAAACTCATTACGGTTTCTGAATTTAAATTTTTTTGGGGCCTAACCCTCAGCATGGGCTTTACTAAAAAAAATGAATTGCGGTTGTATTGGTCCACAGACCCGATTCATCATATGCCCGTGTTCTCTGCTGCCATGTCCATGCATAGATATGAGAGCATAATGTGTTTTATGCATTTCAATGACAATACACTCGTGGTGACCCTCAATTTGACAGACTCCACAAAATTCAGCCCCTCGCAAATCACCTTAAGCAAAAATTTGCAGATGTCTATACTCCCCAGCAAAAAATCTGCATTGCTGAGTCCCTCATTAATTTTTCTGGCCACCTTGCATTCAATCAATTTCTCCCCAGCAAGCGTGCCAGATATGGGGTCAAGATGTAGAAGACCTGTGAGAGGACAACAGGCTATACTTATAAGTTTTGTTTTTTACATGGGAAAAGATAGTCACGTGGAGCCCACCGGATGCCCAGACTACATGGGGAGCAGTGGCAAGATAGTTTGGGACTTGGTTTCATCGTTTTTCCATATGGGGTACCACTTATACATGGACAAGTTTTATTCAAGCGTGCCACTATATAGACATTTGTTCAATCTTGGAACTGGCGCATGTGGCAAAGTGTGACCTACTGTGTGCCCACCATTAGAAGTGGGTGGATGCAGGGCGGTATATTCTAATGGTGGGCATACCCACACTTTTTCTGGCAGAGAATACTTCTCTTTTTTCATTCAGCCCACAGACAGCATACAAAAAAAAAAGAACAGCATATATACCCAACAAGGACCAGCGACGTACTGGTACATTACTGGACTTTGAATGGTTATACCAGGATGATGCCTACAGCTGCAGGTCCTGGTATCATCATCCTGGAATCATTTTTTTACAACGGCGATCGGCTTTCATGTAAAAGCAATCCTAGTGGCTAATTAGCTGCAGGATTGCTTTTACAAGCAGCGGGAGCTGATTGGAGACCAGAATGGTGCCAATCATCTCTATAGTCTAAGAATTCAGAAAGTTATGAGCATTTCATCACTTCAGTTTAGCAGGATATAAACAGCGCCATTTGTAAGTGCGTTTAATTAACAATTCCAAAAAAACGGTGTTGCACTATGGTATATTTTTGTTTTTTTTTGCATGGTCTTGGAGCCAAAGGTCCGATGAAGATATAGCACATGGAAGGAACACTATATGGATCAGATATTTGGAGGCTACATAGTCCTAAAAGCGCGCTTGGCCTATTATAATTTATAGGTCAAACTTCAAGGTGAGAAGGGAGTGGGGCCACAATTCAAGCACGGCGTTGAATATTCCTGGATGATAGCACAACATATGTTGGATTGGACTGATACTATTTCACATTTTGCAGTCCTTTTTTTTGGACTGACAATGCATGTTTTTTAGAGCTTATGTTTTCACAATTTGAGGAGTTAGCACATCACATTTTTGTTTAATTATTTAATTTGAGTGTGAGTACACTAGATCAGTGAGTGAAGCAATCTCCTCCTTCCTTTATTGCATTTGGGGTATAGCAGCGCACAAGCCTTTACTATTTGTATGAAGGACTTGCTTCAAGATAAAATGCTTAGCCATCCTGTCTGTTTAGCCAGCCTCCATGTGGGGCAGAGTTTTGCACATTTGTTTTAATTGTAGTTCAATGTCCTCTTGCAGCTTTAAATTTTAAGTTTTATTTTGTCTACAAGCTTTACCAAACATTTTCCAATGCACTTTCGGTTTTACTTTTAAGTTTAAGTATTTTTATTGAAAGATTTTAATACAAAAACAAAACAAGGTACATTAACATGGTTCACAGTTAAGTACAATAATAGTTTTGCGTAAAGTAGATTCCCCACCAATTGGCTGGGGACGGTATAAACGTGAGTCGTATTTACCTGAGAGGTATGCTCGGAATAGTGTGAACCAAAAGAAAAGGTAGAGATGTTGTATAAAGTGGGTAAGAAACGGGGGGTGGGGGGGGGGGAGTGACGTCAACACCAGTCTAGTGTATCAGTCTAATTGTTTGATATTTATAGAAATATTATTTTATGGAGCAATTAGGATTCTGTAGCCATCGAGACCAATGGTACTTGAATTTGTGATGGGAAGAGTTGTTGAAGGCTGATCTTCTTTCCATATCACTTTCAAAGTTAAGGTCTTTTATAAGAGCAGAGAGAGAAGGGATTTTGGAAGATTTCCATAGTTTAGTAATGTTGGTTTTAGCAGCTGCCAGTGTGTGGATAATTATGGTGTGCAAATCTTTAGGGAATTTGTCGATTCCTATGTGGAGGAGTGCTAGAGCCGGGTTTGGAGCCACTGAGGTGTCAGTGACTGTTAAGCTCAAATGGAAAACGCTGTTCCAGTAAGAGAGATTTACATGTCCAGAGTATATGTAGAGTTGAACCTGTTTCTCCGCATTGTCTCCAACAAGCAGATGAGTGTTGAGAGTAATATAAGGAGAGTTTAACAGGGGTTAAGTACCATTGGTGTAGAATTTTCATATATGATTCCCAATGGGAGCTACATCTGGATGCTTTGTGAGTAATGTTGAAGGTTCTTTCCCAAATGTGCGGTTGTATTGGTTGTGGGAGAAGTTTCTCCCAGTTGGATAGAGAAGTAGTTTGTAGGGTGAACTGTGAGCTGGTTATGAGTGCGTAGAAAGTCGAAATCCCTTTCTTTGGGTATTGTGTTTTATTAAAGAATTGATGCGCAGTAGTAGGAATTTCCAAAAGATGTGGAACGTTTATATTTTGTAGGGAATAAGCTGTTCTTATGTAGGTGAAGTTTTCATTGTCTGGGAGGTGAAATTCTGGAGAGTCGAAAATTTCAGTTTTACTTTTGTATCATTAACAATGTTAGTTCTGTTCATACACAATAAACTTTTTAGTTTAAAAATTGTTTATGTTCTGTGAGCATACCTGAATACAGTGGAGCATTGTCTATAAAAGAAAACAAATTGCAAAAGAGAAACTATTTTACAGCTTCCTGCGTGCTGACCTTTCTCCTAGACATTTCTGAAGCTGAAAAATGCAGGGTTGAAAAATAGAAAAACAGAAAAATGTAAATGCAAAAAATAGAAATCCAGAAAAAGAAACAGTTTTACTCTGAAAACAAAAGGCTCATATTACATGTGCACCACTTCTACAGTGCTGTAGTAATGCAGAGAACTTCTTTTCCTAATTTATTCTCTTTACCAATCCTGCAATATAATATGAGAAAATTGTTAAAAATGGCAGATTCTATAACCAACAATCTACCAGTCACATTGGCAAACATAGCTTTAAAAATGGGATTTTTGGCTTGCCTGCAAAATTATTTTGTTGGAACACATCATGGGACACAGAGCATAGTCATATTCATAAAGATATAGTTATGCCACCACCTTCACATATCTGGGCACTAGCAAAAAAAAAAAACAGGAAGTCCCATTCCAAAGAAAACCTCTCTCCGTTAGGCAAGGCTTCAGTTTTTGAAGCAAGCCATGAACTACAACAAAGAGGGCCAGGATCTCTGTGTCCTGTGATGCATATCAACAAACGGATTTTACAGCTGAACAAAAAATCTTTTTCTTTTTTGCACATTCCAGGACACGGAGCATCTTCATATTCATAATGATAGGAATGTCCTATAGGAAATGAGGGGAGGGCAATGCGGCAACCAGTCACCCAACTATCAAACCCAAAAAGGTAAGATCATCACTCAGCAGCCTGCAAAATTCACCAACCGAAGGAAGCATTTTCAGTGACCAAGGGCGGACTGACCATTTGGAAACTCGGGCACTGCCCGAGGGCCCAGGGTCAGTAGGGGACCCCATGAGATGCCCCTGGTACCTTTTTCATAGGCTTTTTTGAGTTTGGTCAAGGACACAGGGGCCCCATGATCCCCTATTGCCCGGGGGCCCCATGAGTTGTCAGTCCGCCCCTGTCAGTGACACAAACATCAACTTGGTAAAAGTATGAACTGAAGACCAAGTAGAAGCTGTACACACTTGAGCTACCAAAGCCTGATGATGAATAGCCCATGAGACAACAAAACTCCCAGCAGAATGGACTCTCACCAGAAAAGATGAAACCCCACTTTTTAGGCCATAACCTTTAAAAATACATTGCTTTATCCAATGTGAAGTGATAGAATTGTAAGCTGTGTGACACTTCCTTGATCCTTCACACAAAGAGCAGTTGACTTTAGGGTCCATCTGATAGCCCCAACTACATCCAAGGTGTGAAGGGCCTTGTCCCCTGTTGTCCTGGTTGAGATGGAATCACCTTAGGCAAAAAGGATGGCTGAGGCCATAAAACTGCCTTGTCATGATGGAGTACCAGGAACTGCTCCTTAGAGGAAAGATCAACCAATTCTGACACTATATGAACAGAAATAATGGCATCCAAAAAAAACCCCTTCTGAATCAGAAAGATCAACGAAACATCTTGAATGGGTTCAAATAGAGATTTTGCACCAGGAAAAATAAACATTCTAAGTCCGAATGTGAGAAACTTACAGTGTGCAGTAAAATCAGTGTAAGCCATTTCAGTACAGGAGAAGAGCTTGTACAAATGTGCAAGACTAAAGGCCTTAAAGGATAACTGCACTTACAAATAAAAACCCCAATTCCACCCAGATTTGAAAATCACACAGATGTCAGATGCCAAATGATGATCCACTAAAATTGCTTACTTTCCAGCCTGACAGGCAGCATTTCCACTTTGCGGTGCCCTGTACTTTTTAGAGCCTGCAATTCACTCAGGGCACACATTCCACATTTGGCATCCTGCATGCTTCTTTAGTCTATTTCCAGAGTACCCTGGGAGATCTAAACCCTGGACCAAACATTGTCTCTATAGCCCTGTCCCCCAAACCTTGTATTGGTGACCAAATGTGATTGACAGCTTTATCTGCCAATAGCATGTATGGGACAAAACAGTAAATCAACTTGCAAGTATTGATCTAAATTTACACAATGAAGGGCCCCAGATTTACATGGTTTTCAGTACAAGTATGGAAATAAATAAAGCATAAGTGCATTCAGAATGCCACAGGTGTAAAGTGGTTGTAAAGGCTAAAGGTTTTCTTACCTTGCATTCTCTGCAACAAGGTAAAACACTTTCCATGACCAGCTCATCAAGACAAAATTACCCAAACTGTCCTGCTTTCCGTAGAATAACTTCACCTGTGGAGGGTGGGGAAAAAAAATCTAGACTGGCCTTCTCAGCCTGCTATAAATAAATGATAAAGATTAAGTCTACATGTACAATCAACTTTACATTAATGAAATTTCAGTGGCTGACCCACAACTGCTTCCTTCTCTATAAATTGACAAGGCAAGCACGTATTCCCTGAGATTGTAAGTTCATATATGTGACTGCTATGACTTATTGTATCTTGTGCTTGCTATACAATCGCACATCATTATTTTAAATAATTTATTGCATCTTCAATATTTACAACTGTTCTGAAAACCTTTTCTTGGTGCAGCACCCCATTAAATGATGGTAAATGATTGGCATAGAAAGTAATGACTGAATATTACAATTGCCCATGACAACTGAATAGATTTCATAACAGCAAAGGACAATTTTGCATTACTCACCATGGGCTAGTGCAAACTGTACACTAAAGGTCCTATGGATAAGGGAGGGGGATCCAAATCTGACTTAACCACTTGTCTGCTGGGCACTGTTACCCCCTTCCTGCCCAGGCCAATTTTCAGCTTTTAATGCTCTCACACTTTGAATGACAATTGAGAGGTCATGCAACACTGTACCCATATGAAATGTTTTTCTTTACACAATTAAAGCTTTCTTTTGGTGGTATTTGGTGGTGTTTTATTTTTTGCACTATAAACAAAAAAAGACCGAATTTTTTTTCTTTGTTTCTGTTATAAAATTTTGCAAACAGGTAATTGTTCTCCTTCACTGATGTGCATTGATGAGGCTGCACTGATAGGAACTGATAGGCAGCACTGATGGGAACTGATAGGCTGCACGGATGGGCAATGATGAGGAGGAACTGATGAGGCTGCATTGATAGGCAGCACTGATGGGCACTAATAGGCAGTACTGAATGGCACTGATGGGCACAGATTGGCAGATTGGCACAGATGGGCACAGATTGGCAGCATTGAAGGGCACAGATTGGCAGTACTGTTGGGCACTGATGGGGAGCACTGTTGTGCAGTGATGGACTTTTGGGGCTGCACTGATAATCACATCACTGATAATCAGTTCTCTGATTATCAGTGTAGATGAATCCTTTCACAGTTGCCGGCTATCAGCAGTACTTTCCTCATGCTGTCATAGAGTGCAAGTAAATTTACATCGTGATCAGCTGTGATTGAACACAGCTGCTCATGTGGTAAAAGGCAGCAGTGATTGGCCCTTTATCATGTCATGGGATCAGCTGTGTCCAAAGGACACAGTGATCACAGAGAGCACTTGGTATGCGCCGCAGGGGGTACGCTCTGGGAGGATGTCATATGATGCCCTCCCAGAACTGGATGACCACGCTGTAGCCTTCATTTGGCTATAGCGCAGTCAGGAAGAGGTTAAAGCAAAACACCAGTTAACAAGGATTTTTATTATTGTATATGGCCTTCGTCAATATGGGTCAGTGCATTTCCCACAAGACCATCATCCTTGTGAATAAAACGGAACGGAGGTGGGGAGTAGTCTGTTGGAAGATAAAGCAGAACTCCAAGAACCAAGACTTGTTGTTATTGAACCTGGCGTATGTCAATTGCTGAGCTATTCATTCCACTTTTCAATTTCCTCCCTCTCAATGCTGGCCTATGGAGAGAAATATTGAGCTAGCATGGCACTGCAGTTTGATTTAGGAAGATATACCACTACGCATACACAGCTTTGTAAAAAGAGAGTTTGAGTGGATATAGTGTATGTGGGCATTGTTAGGGGTGGTATATGTTTTTGAATGATAACCCCTGGCTTCACTCATACAAGTATATACAGTTGTGTCCAAAATTATTCAACCCCCAATGCTGTAAAGGGGTTTAGGGACTATAGTGTACATTTGGAATTGTATTCAGAATCAAATCCTACAAGGACGTTGTAACTACCCAAATGCAACTAAAATGACATCAATTGTTTATGTAATACAGTAGTAAATGGTTCTTATGTGGTTTCTTCATTGCCACAATTATTCAACCCCTTAAAGACTACCACTCTGAAGAACAGAGGTTCATACAGGTGCTTTCCATCAGGTATTGAAAACACCTGTGGATGTCACCGAGCAGCAATCAAGCATAATAAGCACCAATTAGGCAGCTTTAAAATGACTGTGATACTCAGCTCCTTCTAGACATTTACTGGTGTGGTTACAAACATGGTGAAGGCAAGAGAATGGTCCAGGAAGACAAGAGAAGAGGTGATTTCTCTTCACAGGAAGGGCAATGGCTATAAGAAGATTGCAAAGATGTTAAACATACCAAGAGACACCTTAGGAAGCATCATTCGCAAATTCAAGGCAAAGGGCACTGTTGAAACGCTACCTGGTCGTGGCAGAAAGAAGATGCTGACTTCGACTGCTGTGCGCTACCTGAAGCGTAGAGTGGAGAGAAGTCCCCGTGTGACTGCTGAGGAACTGAGAAAAGATTTGTCAGATGTGGGTACAGAAGTTTCAGCCCAGACAATAAGACGCACACTGCGTAATGAAGGCCTCCGTGCCAGAACTCCCAGGCGTACCCCCTTGCTGTCTCCAAAGAATAAGAAGAGTCGACTGCAGTATGCCAAAAGCCATGTGGACAAACCACAAAAGTTGTGGGATAGTGTTCTGTGGACTGATGAAACAAAATTAGAACTGTTTGGGCCCATGGATCAACGCTATGTTTGGAGGAGGAAGAACAAGGCCTATGATGAAAAGAACACCTTGCCTACTGTGAAGCATGGTGGAGGGTCAATCATGCTTTGGGGCTGTTTTGCTTCTGCAGGTACAGGGAAGCTTCAGCGTGTGCAAGGTACCATGAATTCTCTTCAGTACCAGGAGATATTGGATGGAAACGTGATGCAGTCCGTCACACACCTGAGGCTTGGGAGACGTTGGACCTTTCAACAGGACAATGATCCCAAGCATACCTCCAAGTCCACTAGAGCATGGTTGCAGAGGAAAGGCTGGAACATTTTGGAGTGGCCATCGCAGTCACCAGACTTAAATCCGATTGAGAACCTCTGGTGGGACTTAAAGAAAGCAGTTGCAGTGCGCAAGCCTAAGAATGTGACTGAACTGGAGGCCTTTGCCCATGAAGAATGGGCGAAGATACCCGTAGATCGCTGCAAGACACTTGTGTCAAGCTATGCTTCACGTTTAAAAGCTGTTATAACTGTAAAAGGATGCTGTACTAAGTACTAAGATTGAATGTCACTTGGGGGTTGAATAAAACTGATAATGCTGTGAGCACAGAAAAGACATTTGTGGTTATTTCATTATAACTGTTATGTTATATTTGTCTGACCTACAAGTGCCTCTTTAATGTAAATGTAAGCAAGATGACTGAATGATCAAAAGCAATGTCAAACTGGCCAAAACACTCAATTTCAGTGGGGGTTGAATAATTTTGGACACAACTGTACAGTGTACATAGCACACGTTAATGACAAGCCCAGAGGACCAGGATGTGTCTGATAGTGGAAAAGTTACTGATGATCATGCATGACAGTGGCCATTATGCAGGCTGGATCTGTAGCAGCTGTCATGATAACTATGTATAGTTTACAGGCTTACAGCAGACAGGGGTACACTTCAAGAGGGCTGGATTGCTACAATAACCGTGTAACACAGTATAGGCATACACATAGACAAATTAAGCTGGTACGTTAAGCTTCCAAGCTAGAGCTTTAAAAAACAGACAGCACTGCTTGGAACACCCCTTCCAAGCCTTCCTGACAGTGAGACAAATGGTCCCCACTCGTCTGCCAGAATCACTTTAAAGGATGTTCACTTTAAAAAAAAAAAAAAAGTAAATGCATTTTTTTGCAGGTAAAATCATCAGATCATTGGTGTCATGCAGGTCTTCTGCAGACTGTCAGTTTACACCGCGTTCCAAATTATTATGCAAATTCTATTTAAGTGTCACAAAGATGAAATATTTTGTTTTTCAGTTTAACTCATGGATGGCATTGTGTGTCAGGGCTCTTTTGATCACTGAAAACAATCTCGGACACCTGTGATAATTAGATTGGCCAGTGAGCGCAATTTAAGGAAAAACTACTAAAGGATGGTGTTCCACATTATTAAGCAGAGCACCATTTTCAAGCAATATGGGGAAGAAAAAGGATCTCTCTGCTGCCGAAAAGAGTGAAATAGTTCAATGCCTTGGACGAGGTATGAAAACATTAGATATTTCACGAAAACTTAAGCGTGATCATCGCACTATTAAGAGATTTGTGGCTGATTCAGAGCACAGACGGGTTCGTGCAGATAAAGGCACATTGAGGAAGATTTCTGCCAGATCCATGCATCGGATCAAGAGAGCAGCTGCTAAAATACCATTACATAGCAGCAAACAGATATTTGAAGCTGCTGGTGCCTCTGGAGTCCCACGGACATCAAGGTGTAGAGTCCTCCAGAGTCTTGCAACTGTGCATAAATTTTCTATTCGGTCACCACTAACCAATGCTCACAAGCAGAAACGGCTGCGTTGGGCAAAAAAATACATGAAGACTAATTTTCAAACAGTCCTGTTCACTGATGAGTTCCGTGCAACCCTGGATGGTCCAGATGGGTAGAGTAGTGGATGGTTGGTGGACGGCCACCCTGTTCCAACAAAGCTGTGACGTCAGCAAGGCGGTTGTGGAGTCATGTTTTGGGCTGGAATCATGGGAACAGAGCGGGCCAGCCCCTTTAGAGCCCCTGAAGGTGTAAAGATGACCTCTGCAAAGTATGTGGAGTTTATGACTGACCACTTTCTTCCCTGTTACAGAAGGAAGAACTTTCCGTAATAAAATCATCTTCATGCATGACAATGCACCATCTAATGCTTCAAAGAATACCTCTGCATCAATGGCTGTTATGGGGATAAAAGAAGAGAAGGTCATGGTGTGGCCTCCATTCTCCCCTGACCTCAATCCTATTGAGAACCTTTGGAGCATCCTCAAGCAAAAGATCTATGAGGGTGGGAGGAAGTTTACATCCAAACAGCAGCTCTGGGAGGCTATTCTGACATCTTGCAAACAAATTCAAGCAGAAACTGTCCAAAAACTCACAAGTTTAATGGATGCAAGACTTGTGAAGCTGCTATCAAATAAAGGGTCCTATGTTAAAATGTAATGTGACCTGTTAAAATGTTGTTAAAAGTTTGATTGAAATAGCTTTTGATTTCAGTAAATATGCTGCAAACACAACAAATGACAATTTTCAGTTCTTTACAACCTATAAAGTGTTTTGAAACTTACTGTGCGAAATAATTTGGAACAGCGCATTGTAAGATTTTTATGTTTAAAAAAAATACTGTTATCATTAGGAGGTTTGTTCAATAAAATTTGAATTGTACTCTTAATAGTTGATAACATGAGAATTATGCTGACTGTTATTTACATCAATTATTTAGGTAAATGAAAAAAATATCATTTGCATAATAATTTGGAACACGATGTAATCAGTGTGCTCATATCTCGTACAAGCAGATAGTTTAACACTGACAGGAAGACTCAATGTAGGCGCTCCAAACGGCGTGGTAGTTCATCAAGAGCTGCAAGCCAAGATCTGCAAAGGATGTTGGTACTTATAGTTGATTCATTCACAGAACTCTGTCTATGAATGATGCGGCCGGGTCTCTTTTCAAAAGTGACAGCTAGTATGTGGAACTTCTCCCCCCCATACTGCTGTCACGGGGGGGGGGGGAGGAATCAGGCAGCGGCTGCAGCTGTGGGATCATGTTATATGCTCCACACTAAAAACTGGTGGTATATGTAACATGTTCCCAAAGGTGAGCTTATCCTTTAAGGACAAAAACTCAAAGCAGTTAACAATAAAAGGGTGAAAGCAGATTGTATCATGTTATGTTTATCTGTGCCTTAAAATTGATGTTGTTGGTGAACCGCTTAGGGCCCACCCACAGTACATTTACTGCGACAGGACGGCCCCTATGCGCAAAATCACATATATATACTGTAGGTGATTTCACATTTCTGGGTATGGGGTGCGCGCGAGGTGCATGACCGCCCTGCCCATGCTGCTGATTGCGGCTCTAGGTGTCAATCACCGGGTCCTAGCCGGTGATTACCCACCGGCGCCCGGTGATTACCGGAGATCACCAACAGGGAGGAGGGCTGCATTGTTTACCAACAGCTCTCTTCCCTGTCAGTTTGGGCACACTGCATCCCGATCAGTGTGTTTACTGTGAAGCACACCCCCCCTGCCCCCTAGAAAAGCACTCCTATCACACAGTTAACCCTTTGATCACCCCTCATTGTTAATCTCTTCCTCCCCAGTACAGTGTCAGTGCTTATGTAATTTTCCAAAGACTTGTAGAAAAAAAATAAATCTTCCATTAACACAATATGCCTCTCAGAATATATAGCTTAGGGTGTTTGTACTGTCCTGGTATTCTAGCGCCTCAAGAAATGTGATGCAGTCAGAAAGTAAAAGCTGTGTAAATTCCATTATCTATACCATAGTTTGTAGATTTCACACAAAGCAATCAATATCCACTTATTGGGATTTTTTTACCAAAAACATGTAGCAGAATACATTTTGGCCTTAATTTATGACGAAATTTTAGTTTTTTGGATATTTTTTATGACAGAAATGAGAAAATATAGTTTTTTTTCAAAAATTTTGGTCTTATTTTTGTTTATAGCGTGAAAAATAAAAAGCACACAGGTGATCAAATATCACAAAAAGAAAGCTCTATTTGTGTGAAAAAAGGATATAAATTTCATTTCTGTACTGTATTGCATGACCGCGCAATTGTCAGTTAAACTAGTGCAGCGCCGTATAGCAAAAAATGGGTTAATTTGCAGTATCTATACTAAAGTTTGTAGATGCTATAACTTTCACACAAAGCAATCAATATACACTTATTGGGATTTTTTTTACCAAAAACATGTAGCAGAATACATTTTGGCCTAAATTTATGACTAACTTTGAGTTTACTAAATATTTATTATAGCCTAAAGTAAAAAAAAAATAGTTTTTTTCACAATTTTCGTCCTTTTTTTGTTTATACAGCAAAAAATAAAAATCACACAGGTGATCAAATACCACTGAAAGAAAGCTCTATTTGTGTTAAAAAAGGACATAAATTTCGATTTGGTACAACATTGCATGACCGCACAATTATCAGTTGAAATAGTGCAGCGTTGTATAGCAAAAAGAGGCCTGGTCAAGAAGGGGGTTAAATCCTCAGGAGGGCAAGTGGTTAGATAGTTACATAGTTAGTCTGGCTGAAAAAAGACAAAAGTCCATCCAGTTCAACCATAGAAAAAAAAAAAAAAAGTTATAATCCTATACCCACAGTTGATCCAGAGGAAGGCAAAAAAACCCCAGCAAAGCATGATCCAATTTGCACCTGCTGGGAAAAAAATTCCTTCCTGATCCCCCGAGAGGCAATTGGACATTCCCTGGATCAATTTTACCTATAAATGTTAGTATCCAGTTATATTCTGTGTATCTAAGAAACAATCCAGGCCTTTTTTGAAGCAATCCACTGAGTTGGCCAGAACCAACTCTTGAGGGAGTCTATTCCACATTTTCACAGCTCTCACTGTGAAGAAACCTTTCCATGTTTGGAGATTACATTTCCTTTCCTCCAGACGTAAAGAGTGCCCCCTTGTCCTCTGTGATGACCTCAAGGTGAATAGCTCTACACCAAGTTCACTATATGAACCACTGATGAATTTATACATGTTGATCATATCCAACTTAATCTCCTCTTCTCAAGAGAGAATAAATTCAGCTCCTCTAATCTTTCCTCATAGCTGATCTCCTCCATGCCTCTTCTCAGTTTGGTTGCCCTTCTCTGTACTTTCTCCAGTTCCACAATGTTCTTTTTGTGAATTGGTGCCCAAAACTGAACTGCATATTCCAGATGAGGTCTTACTAATGATTTGTACCGGGGTAAAATGATATCTCTCTCTCTCTGGAGTCTATACCTCTTTTAATACAAGAGAGGATTTTGCTCACTTTGAAGCCGCAACTTGGCATTGCATGCCATTATTAAGCTTGTGATCTACCAGAACCCCCAGATCCTTTTCCACCATTGATTCCCCCAGATGTACCCCCCCCCCCAATATGTATTATATGTATTATGCATGCATATTCTTAACCCCCAAGTGCATAACCTTAAATTTATCAACATTAAATCTCATTTGCCACATAGTTGCCCAATTAAACAGTGCATTGAGGTCAGCTTGTAAGTTGAAGACATCCTGTTAGGACATTATTCCACTGCAGAGCTTGGTGTCATCTGCAAAAGACTGAAATGGGATTTTGAATCTCAGACCCTATATCATTTATAAATATATTAAAAAGTAAGAGTCCCAACACTGAACCCTGGGGTACACCACCGATGACCCCAGACCATTCAGAGTATGAATCATTAACCACTACTCTCTGAATACGATCTTTTAGCCAGTTTTCTATCCATTTACATATGGATTTTTCCAAGCCTGTACACATTAGCCGTGTGTGGGGAACCGTGTCAAATGCTTTTGCAAAATCCAAGTATACCACGTCCACAGCCACCCCTCTGTCCAACGTTTTGCTCATCCCCTCACAGGGGCGGACTGACAACTCATGGGGCCCCCGGGCAATAGGGGATCATGGGGCCCCTGTGTCCTTGCCCAAACTCAAAAAAGCCTATGAAAAAGGTACCAGGGGCATCCCATGGGTCCCCCTACTGAGCCCGGGCCCTCGGGCAGTGCCCGGGTTTCCAAATGGTCAGTCCGCCCCTGCCCCCTCATAAAAAGAAGGTTAAGGTGGGAATTAGAAAATAAATGTTGTAGCTGTGGCCAAAGATGGTGGAGCATGGTTTAGTGCAATGGCAGGTTTTAATTTACCTGTAGTAAGTGAAATGTCATGGTTCTCACAGGTTTAACACCTTCCCACCCAGCCTATAGCAGATTGACAGCCAGACGAGACACTCTCCGTTGTGACTGGGCATCATATGACGTCCTGTCAAAACGAGCAGGTCACACGGCCATGCTGTGGCGCAATCTGACACCGGCTGTGTCCACGGGACATAGCCGATGACATATCACTACACCAGCCCGTTGCCAGTGTCATGTGACCGCTGTGACCAATCAATGCAGATCACATGTCAATTGTATACAATGGATGGCTTCCAGTCATGCCATCCATTGTATACAATTATGTTGTTAGCTGTGACTGGTCAAGGCAGTCACATGATACAGACAGGGCCAATCAGAGCCCATCTGTATCATGTGATCAGCTGTGCCCAATCACAGCTAATCACAACAAAAGACTGAATGAATCAGTTTCATTCAGTAACAATGATTGCAAATATCAATGAAATACATTGGTATTAGCAATCATAATGTGTTAAACAAAATCCTGATCAATTGCCCAGAGTAGTTCAATGTTACTATGGTAACATTGTATTGCTTTGGGCACAGTGTGCTGAAAAATAAAATAGTAAAAAAAGAAAAATGTAATAAAACATACAAATTCAATTATTATTTTCACCAAAGAAATGTAGCAGAATACATTTTGACCTAAATTTATGAAGAAATGTTATTTATTTGCAAAATTTTATAACAGAAACAAAGAAAAATGTGTTTTTTTTTCAAAAGTTTCAGGTGTTTTTTATTTTATTTAGTAAAAAATAAAAAACTCGGTGATTAAATACCACCAAAAGAAAGCTCTATTTGTGCTTTTTTTTATTTGAAAAAAATGATAAAAATTTCATATGGGTACAGTGTTGCATGACCGCGCAATTGTCATTTAAAATGCGACAGCTGAAAGCTGAAAATTGGCCTGGGCAGGAAGGGGGTATAAGTACCCGATATTGAAGTTAGAACAGCTCCCTTCATTTCCACTGATCTGTCCTGTAAAAAAGGGGAACCGAAATGAAATTATTTTTTTGAACTTTGTTAAAAGTGATGTATGATGGGGAGGCTGAACTGACTAGGCAGACATTCAACATGTAAAGACAACCACCCCCCTCCTTGTACACCACTGTGGATAGGGTCCCCATACAGCCTGCTTGACAGCCCCCCCCTCCCCACTGCTGACCCCATGGAGCCCACTATGGGAGTAACAGCCTGCATTGGCGGCCCTGCAGCCACACTTTATGATAAGCCCCTCAGAAATCGCAAACATTGTTATTATTCTTCCCCATTACACCTTAATAGCATTATATGTGATTGAACTCCATGGACATGTGCACCCAGATGGCATAGACATGCATAGACCAGGTGACAGGGGCTCTTAACTATACAGCATTACAAATCTTAGATTGTAAGCTCCAAGGAGCAGGGCCCTCCTAACCCTCTTATTATATATAGCGCCAAAAAGTTTGCTCAGGACTGTACAATATAGTGGGGGACAGTACATGAGACAGTACAGTAACAAAACAATACACGAGGGGTTCGAGGGCCCTGCTCTTTCGAGCTTACAATCTAGGAGGGAGGGGATAGTGGTACAGGAGGAAGTGACTGTGGGGGATGGAGTGGTAGGAGGAGTGGAGGAAATCGGCTGTTAGGTGAGAGTGGGGTAGGCTTCCCTGAAGAGATGGGTTTTCAGCGTGCACCTAAAGGTGAGGAGGGTAGGTGACAGTCTGATGGATTGGGGTAGTGAGTTCCAGAGGATGGGGGAAGTCCTGGAGAAGTCCTGCAGTCGGGTGTGGGAGGAGGAGACCAGGGAGCTAGAAAGTAGGAGTTCTTATGAGGAGCGAAGAGTACAGGTTGGGTGGTATTTGGGTATCAGGTCGGTGACGTAGTTTGGGGCAGCCTTTTGAATGGCTTTGTACGTCATTGTTAGTAATTTTGAATATAATGCGTTGGGCAATCGGAAGCCAATGGAGGGAATGACAGAGGGGGGTGGCAGATGCGGAGCGGTTGGTAAGGTGGATGAGTCTGGCCGCTGAGTTCAGGATAGACTGAAGCGGGGATAGTCTGTGATGAGGTAGGCCGGTGAGGAGGGAGTTGCAGTAGTCCAGACGTGAGATAATAAGGGAGTGACTGAGTTGTTTAGTAGCGTCTGGGGTTAGGAACGTACATATTTTGGAGATGTTGCGGAGGTGGAGCCTGCATGAGCTTGCCAGCGATTGGACATGGGGTTGGAAGGACAGATTTGAGTCTAGAGTGACACCTAGGACTTTGGCTTGCGGGGTGGGATGATGGTGGTGTTGTTGGTCGTGATGGAGGGGGGGGGGGCGCGGGCTGGTGGGAAAATTAGGAGCTCGGTTTTGGAAAGATTTAATTTGAGGAAATAGAGTGACATCCAGTCTGATATGTCACTCAGTAGACAGGTGATTCGGGCGGAGACTGAAGGGGTGAGGCGAGGGGTAGAGATTGAACTATATTGTTGCTGTATTGTCTCCCGTTATATAGTAAGGCACTGAGCAAACTGTTGGAACTATATAAACCCTGTATTATAATAATAATAATAATAATAATAAAAAATCCATCAACATGTCAATCAGCAAGTGAAAGGGTTAAGATGTTGCTGAGGTTGCATCTCTTTCTTTGGTGTCTTGTACATTTTTTTCTAATAATTTCTCTGCTATGAGACAAGGTAGGAATGCTGTGACACTGGTATCACTCCTGTACAAGAAATGTGCAGTTGGTAATCACATGCCGTGCACTGGAATGAACATTCTCCTATTGGCGGAAGTACAATCTCCACCTTGTATACACCCTATTCTGTATTCCATACTTAAGATACTGTTTTACAGTCAATAAACAAATTCTGCTTTTATGATACTGGTGTGTCTGAGTTCATTATTCCTGAAGCTTCGTATCTGTGTAGGCTTGACGGCCGAGATAATCAAAGTCCAAGTACCTACCTCAAAGTAAGTACAGTATGTATGCATTTCTACTGTAGCTACATCCCTGGATATTAATAATAAGACATAAGAGGAAGCTGTACAGGGTACAACCAAAAACATATGTTCAAAGAAGATTCATTGTAATATACAGCGGGATATCTATGAAGCCAGTGCAGGGACAGGGCAGAAAGGGGAACTCTGACTTTCATTCCCTGACTGCTCACACCATGTCTGCCTCTTCTTCCTCTTCTTGCTGCAACTTTCCTCTCCTCCTCACACCATTGTATTCCATGTAAAAGGGACTTCTAGTGGGCAGTCTGTGGAACCACACACAGACAACTGCAAAATGAAGGATTAGTGTCAGAGGCGTCCTGAAATGGGGAGGAGCACAGCTGTGTTCAGATCCTAATCCAAATCCATGTGAGTGAGCCCACTCGCTGTCACCCGTTCTGGGCCAATCAGAATTCCTCTTCCCACATGTATACACAGGGCCGCTGTTAGATATCACAGGGCCCCATACAGCCTACCTGACAGGCCTCCCCCCCCCCCACCACCAGAGAAAATATTGAAATTACCAACTTATAAAACATAAACTAACTACACACAGCTACTATTTGAATATATATTATTTCATACTAATTCTATTTTGGTTCACTCCCATGACATTCTGTACTAGAGAACCTTTAACCGGCTATGCCCTTCTATAGAATACTCAGCTTCCAGCTAGTTAGCTTAACTCCTATTACATTTTTCTGGCTCAGCTATAACTGGAGAATTTAACACGATCGCTTGTTCAAGGCCAATCACAAATTTTAATATTAATTACGATTAATCATAAAAACAAAATATTTTGCAAGCTTGCCATCAATATTATATAAGTGCCGAATTATGAATTTGGAATTAATGTTTAACAACTGTGCCCAGCCATCCCACGTAGTGTGCTCGAGCTGACAGGGAGGAAGACTGTAAACAAAACGATCTTCCTCCCTGTCGGAAATGCTTCGTAAACTCCAGGGTAATTACCGGCCAGGACCCAGTGATTGACATCCGCAGCCGCAAATGGAGATGCAGGTAGGGCGCATGCGAGCCCCAAAACCGGAAACGCGAAATGGTGCCGCCCTGTAGCAGTATATCTGTGATAGGGCGGTCCTTAAGTAGTTCATGTACACAATCCCAACCAAATTCCTGTTATATCTAAATGATAAAATTGTACTGAGTTAATAAATAAAGCTCTGTGTGTAATTGAGGTTTTGGGGCTCATTCACATGGGTGCTGTGGCCTGTAGAGTGTGAATCAGTGGTTTGATTTTGTGGCTGTCGCCGTTTGCAGACAACCTATGTTACACTATGGAAATGCTGCAGGTCCTTATTTGACAAGCATATGGGTTCAGGTGTACAGCCCTGAACACAAACAGCGAGCATTCAGGGCCACTTCCCCACCTGTCAGATTAAAACCTGTGTTCATACAGCTGCTATGTCCCCGTAGTGTAACAGGTGGCTCCAGCCACATGAACAACCCCTTCATTCATGCTGTACATGCCAGAGGACCTATGTGAATGTGGCATTTTTTACAATTTTTTTTCCTCAGCCCTTTAATTTCAATGGGCTGCCTAATGTGTGGGAACATGCAAAAATACTGCAGGCATATTATTTTAAAAGTGTGTTGCACCTAACCGCACAGTAATGTGGTAACATACGTTTTGATGGCTGTGAATGCATCTGTGTTTACTAGAGGTGCAATTAAATATTCATGGTACCTGCGCACATCTGCAAAGGGCATTGCGTTTCTTTGCTCTGCAGGAAAATGCATGCATTTCTGCACCACAGATGGTGTGAACAAGTCCTAAGGGCCGGTTCATACTATAGAAATGCAATCTAGATGTGTTCTAGATGTGTTCCAGGTGTGTTTTTGATGCATTTTTATCGTGTTACGGTGCGTTTTGATGCATTTTGACGTATGCCAGTGCGCTTTTTTATGCATTCCAGTTCCTTTTTTCCCCTCTCTTTTTCTTCAATTCAATTAGAGACATGTGTGTTCCAGTGTGTTTATGTGCATTCTGATGTGTTTTTGATGTTTTTTGCCATGTTAGAGTACAGTTGAGTGCAGAAAAAAATGCAGCCCGTTCTACTTTTTTTTCTGCAACCGGAACACACTGGAACTGCAAGCACTGATGTGAACTATGACATTGACAACCATATAACCTACTTTCTGTACATTTTGGATGCAGAAAAAAAGCAACTGAAACACATGTAGTGTGAACTGGCCCTAAAGGTTATTATAGGTAAGGGAACGGGACTGACCAGGAATTGTGAAGGCAATCAGACTAGTGGTGAGATACAATTAGGAATTATTATTATTATACAGTATTTATAAAGCACCAACAGTTCGCTCAGCGCTGTACATTACAATGGGAGACAGAACATGCGACAGTACAATAACAATACAATGTGATACACGAGGGGTTCGAGGGCCCTGCTCCTTGGAGCTTACAATCTAGGAGGGAGGGGATAGTGGTACAGGAGGAAATAGCTGTGGGGGATGGAGTAATAGGAAGAGTGGAGGAGGTCGGGAATTAGCAGGGGGTGGAGTAGGCTTCCCTGAAGAGGTGGGTTTTCAGGGTGCGCCTAAAAGAGAGGAGAGTAGGTAATAGTCTGATGGATTGGGGTAGGGAGTTCCAGAGTATGGGTGACGCCCTGGAGAAGTCCTGGAGGCGGACATGGAAGGAGGAGACTACGGAACTAGAGAGAAGGAGGTCTTGTGAGGAGTGGAGGGTGCGTTTTGGGTGGTATTTGGATATTAGGTCGGTGATGTAGTTTGGGGCGATATTATGGACAGCTTTGTACATCAGTGTTAGGATGTTGAATTTGATCCATTCGGCAATTGGAAGCCAGTGGAGGGATTGGCAGGGGGGGTGGCGGAAACGGAGCGGTTGGTAAGGTGGATGAGTCTGGCTGCCGTATTCAGGATTGATTGAAGCGGGGATAGTCTGTGACGAGGCAGGCCAGTGAGGAGGGAGGGGCAGTAGTCGAGTAGTGATATGATGAGGTAGTGGATGAGCTGCTTAGTGGTTTCTGGGGTTAGGAACGGACATATTTTGGCAATGTTGCGGAGGTGGAGTCTGCATGAGTTTGTTAGTGATTGGACTTGGGGCAGGAAGGATAGATTGGAGTCTAGAATGACACCTAGTACTCTGGCTTGCGGGGCGGGCCTGATGGTGGGATTGTTGGACGTGATGGAGAAGTCAATGGGGGGTGGTGTGCGGGCTGGGGGGAAGACTAGGAGCTCGGTTTTAGAGAGGTTCAGTTTAAGGAAGTGGCGTGACATCCAGTCAGATATGTCGTTTAGTAGGTTTGTGATTCGGGCGGAGACTGAGAGGGTGAGGTGAGGGGTCGAGAGATAGATTTGCGTGTCATCGGCATAGAGGTGGTAGTTGAAGCCGTGAGAGTGTATGAGTTGGCCAAGGGAGGAGGTGTAGATGGAGAAGAGAAGGGGCTCGAGGATGGAGCCTTGAGGGACCCCAACAGAGAGGGGAAATGAGGGGGAGGTGGTAGCGTTATAGGTAACGCTGAAAGAGCGTTGTGATAGGTAGGACAAGAGCCAGGAGAAAGCGGAATCTCTGAGGCCAAGGGAGTGTAGTTTTTTGAGGAGGAGGGGGTGTTCGACTGTGTCAAGAGCCACGGAGAGGTCGAGGAGTAGGAGCACTGAATAGTGGCTATTAGCTTTGGCGGTTAGGTCGTTGGAGAATCTGTCCCCTACTTCGGTGGAGTGTAGGGGACGGAAGCCAGACTGCAGGGGATCGAGGAGGTTGTTGTCGTTGAGGTGGGAGCTTAGGCATATAATAATGCTAGATCTGAGCTGTAGGTGACAGGAAATGAGACACATTAACTAGAGCAGTAAATAAATAATTCAATAAGAGTTGAGCATAGATTTGCAGAGGAAACAGGCAATGACGGGGGGGGGGGGGGGGGCTCAAGTTGTATAAGGAAAGAGTTTTGTAGCAGTTAACAGAAAGGGATCAGTAGTCTGGGGGAGAGGAGAGAAACAGAGATGAAATCAAATGTAAACAGAAGCTGAGGGGGCTGGGCCCCCTACAGGAGGGCCAGGGGTACCCCCTATCTCTGGCCCTGTGTATACATACTTCTTCTACGCACCCCTTGTATAAGTGCAGCTGTGGGGAGTGGAATGCCCTGGCCACAGATGATTGGACCAGTACATGTGACAGCTGGCGGGCTCACTTACATGGGTTTGGACTAGGATCCGAATACACCCAAGCTCATCCCCAGTCCCTGGCCAACAGGAACAAATATCAACCATACATGACAGCTAGTTGCATATCTCCCAATTCTAGAACTTGAAGGTAAGGGACACTTTAGAGAGACACTGGCCTGCAGTGCAGATTGCATGCCACATTGAAAAGTTGTCATGATAAATTAAACTGAATATTAGTTGTAGGATTAATAGATTCAGATTAGTAACAACAACAAAACCTGGGATTTAGAGCAGTTTACCCTCTTGCCACCCACTCACAGTACATTTACTGCGCACACTACATTTACCCATATGTCACCACCTGTGCATGCACATGCCCCCTGCTAACCTGTGCTGTAATTGGCTAAAGCACAAGTTTGCCAGCAGGTTACGGCTAATGATTTCAGCTGTAAACATGCTAATCGGCTGTAGCCAAACACAGCACAGCCCTGTGTCTTGCTTGTAAACACAGACACGGGATCTGGACAGTTCTTTTCCTGAGCCTTTTTCATTCAGGGAGAAAAAAAAGCCAGGTCCTTGGTGTGTATAATTCACTTTTTTTCTGGTAGAGATTTCTTCATCCACATCTATCAATGTAAATAAAAAATCTGTTAGGTTCTTCTTTTTGTTCATGTATGTCTAGCATTAGAAGCGTAGGGTGGTCAGCAAGGCAGTATCTCTATTTGTGTGAAAAAAATTATACAAAGTTCATATGGGTACAGTGTTGCATGACCACGCAATTGTCATTCAAAGTGCAACAGTGCTGAAAGCTGAAAATTGGCCTGGGCAGGAAGGGGGTATAAGTGCCCAGTAGGCAAGTGGATAACCCATCAGCAGATCAAGTATCTGCTCCTTCGTATAAAGAGGAACAGGATGGAACACCAGAATTGGCAGGTCCTCCACTGGCATTCTGTGTTTTTAACAAATGAGATCAGGTTCACCCTGAGCACGTGCCAGACGTGAAAGGGTCTGGAAAAGCCATGGAGAATGTTATGCTGCCTGTAACATCATTCAGCAGGACCGATTTGGTGGAGGGTCAGTGATGGTCTTGGGAAGCATATCAATGGGGGGGATACACTGGCCTCTACAGGCTAGACAATGGAACCCAGACTGCCATTAGGTATCGGGATGAAATCCTTGGACCCATTGTCAGACCCTACGCTGGTACAGTGGGTCCTGGGTTCCTCCTGGTGCAGGACAATGCCCAGCCTCATGTGGCGATAGTATGCAGTTCCTGGAGGATCAGGGAATTGATACCATTGAATGGCCCCCATGCTTGCCTAACCTAAATCCAATAGAACACCTCCGGGATATCATGTTTCCATCCAGCTGACGCTGCCAGGTTGCACCTCAGACTGTCCTGGAGCTCAGTGATGCCCTGGACCAGATCTGGGAGGAAGTACCCCTTGACATCATCCGTTGTCTCATTAGGAGCATGCCCCGACATTGTTAGGCATGAATACAAACATGTGGGGGCCATACAAACTACTGAGTACCATTTTGAATTGCTGCAATGACATTTTTTTTTTGAGCAGTGTATATATGCCTCCACCCATCACCATTAAAAACCTGACAACATTGTCAATTTAAAATCAAGTAGTCTTGACTAAAAATGACTTGAGAGTGATGTCTAACCATCAGCAATTCTATGTCTTAAGCCTCATAAACCTCTGCACAAACCTGAGCATCTAAAGCAGTGGTTCTTAACCTTGTTGGAGGCACTGACCCCCACCAGTTTCATATGCGCATTCACCGAACCTTTCTTAATTGGAAAAATAAAATATGATTTTTCAAATTCAAAACATAGGTATATATTTAGATATATATTTATACATAGGTGCACAAAATGAACAAAACCATTAAGAACAAAGAACAAAACCATTAAAACATGATTTTCACACAAAAACAAAAACATAATGATGAATATTTACTGCACGAATCATATGAGTCGGGTGTGGGTCTTCACCTCCGCCGAACCCGCGAGACTGACTCACCGAACCCCTGGGGTTCGATCGAACCCAGGTTAAGAACCACTGATCTAAAGTGTAACAATGTATCCACTGGAAAGGAGGAAAATGACAAGACATAGGGCTGAAGGTGCAATACTGAAATAGACTGAATGTATTGTTGCAAAACAACATACGTAATGTATCAAAACAACAGTGATCATTCAAAGGGAATGCTTTAGACAGCCACATCCACTTGTGAGCTGGAATATATTGATTACACTTCGGTTTTTCGGTTTAGGTACACTTTGACCTGCCCGCTGCCCTATAGTAGAAGTATTGCTACAGGGGGGCAGCGCTGCACAAAATCACACACACACACACACACACATATATATATATATATATATACACATACGTGATTTGCAGTTGCAGGCAAAGGGCACATATGCGTGCCAATGGCAGCTAGGGATGTCAATCACTGGGTCCTGCTTGGAGATTACACAAAGCAGAAATACAAAGCAGCATTTTTCTGCAGTAAAACACACACAGCACACAGTTAACCCTTTGATCACCCAAAAGTTAACCCTTTCCTCCCCAGTGTCATTAGTACAGTGTCTGTGCTTTTTATTAGCACTGATCACTGTAATAGTGTCATTAGGATGTCAGTAGCAGTTAGTTCCCACCCAGTGTCAAAATGCCCGCCGCAGTCCGGCTATAAGTCACTGATTGCCGCCACTACTAGTATAAAAATATTTTTAATAAAAATTCCAGTATCTATACTGCCACTATAACTTTCACGTAAACCAATTTATTTAGACGTATTGGGATGTTTTTTTTTATTTTTAGCAAAGCCATGTCGCAGAATACATTTTGCCCTAACTTTATAACGAAATTTGATTTTTAAAATTTTTTTACTGGACATGTTTTATAGCAAAAAGTCAAAAATATTGTTTTTTTCATAATTGTCAGTCTTCTTTTTTTGTTTATGATGCAAAAAAAAACAAAAACGCACAGGTGATCAAATATCACCGAAATAAAGCTCTATTTGTGGGAAAAAAAGGACATACATTTAATTCATGTACAGCGTTGCATCACTGCGCAATTGTCAGCTAAAGTAACGCAGCGCCGTATCGCAAACAATTGCCTGGTCTGGAAGGGGGGATAAATCCTCTAAAGGGCAAGTGGTTAAAGCCAGGATTGCTTTAAATGTTGCCGACTAGAATAGGTCACGTGGCCTCAATCAGCAAGAGGGGATCGAAAACGCGCAAAATCTGAGCCCTGCGAGCTGATTAGATAGGTGTTTGCGGAGATACGCACGGGAGCGAGCACGCAGGATAGTGACGTGAGGCCGCCTGCCTTCTCTCATGTGACACGCTGGATTTTCATCCTCTGTCTGCTGTAGATGACGTTGTTTCCTGCTGATTGTGTCAACGTGACTGGAGGATGGAGGGGCCGGTGTGTTACTATGAGAGAAAGCTGGGAGAGCAGGTCAGGCAGCCGTACGGTCACGTGAGAAGTGTGTGTGCTGCTATAATGGAGGCGGGGGGTGCTGGGTCTGTGTCTTGGCACGTGTGCTCCTTCCCGGCACTAGTGATGCTGGAGAGCTGCTGATAGGTGGATACAATGGTAGTCAATCGCTGAGCCCTACCATGACTTGTATGTCCTGTCAGTGACAAGTGTGTTTTGTAGCATGTGAACAGTTCTCTATACCTTTCCAGCGGGAGGTTTTGCTCGATGTGGAGCCATGCTTCCTTCTTCCATTCAGTCCCATGCTTCCTTCATACTTCTGCTTTTTGTTTTGCAACTTCGGCCTCCTTCATACAGGCACTGAGGTCTGAACATAGTTCATGGTCCCTGTGTTTGTGCGGCTTGATCCTGCGGGTCCTGTGTTCAGCCTGCCCAGTGTGCTTTTGGGGGTCACGCACCCACATGCTTGGCTTATGTCCTTGCAACACTGCTGTCCCTATAGACTTGAATGGTCTTCCTGCTCACAAGCACCCAGGGGACACATGAACACGTAGCATGTTCACGATGTACACACTTCAGTTCCTGTGTGAATAGGGCAGGGGTGGCGAACATGCGGCTCTCGAGCCGTGTGCGGCTCCCGGCCAAAATGAATGCAGCTCTTTGCCTCTTATCATATTTTGTATACTGTGGCTCTTTGCCAAGTTTCATCTTTCTTTGGGGAGGTGGGGAGCGGGTACCTGAATTTGACAGTTACCCGCTCTTCTTTGTTCTTTGATCTTACCTGTTCCTCTATCCAGCGGCGCGCTGTCTTCCGGCTTCTGTAGTGTGGGCACTGGGCATGACAGCTGGGTGCCAAGTGCGCATGCGTAAGAAGCGGTGCTTTTTGTGAATGGTAAGGCGGTACCTGGGACACGTGACAGATCCCAGAAGCCGCCGGACCAATCACAAAGCATAAGTGCTTCTCGCTCATGCGCACTGGGCACCCGGCTGTCATGCCGAGCGCCATTACAGAAGCCGGGAAGACAGCGCGCGGCTGGATCGAGGAACAGATAAGATCACACAAAAACCTCCAGGGTAGTTGATGTGTTAACTGTGGCTAAGTTGCATTTGATGTGTGTGTTGAGGGTGGACACTTACCTTGAAATGAACACATTGTTGTTTTGTAAGGGGAAGAAAGTGTTATGGTGAATAATATGGTTTTAATTATGTGTTTTTGTGTGAGTGTTTGTCTGTTTTGGCAGGTCACTGTGTGGTGTGGCTCTCTGACTTTCACAGTTTAAAATTTTGGCTCTTTGTGTCTAACTTTTTCGCCACCCCTGGAATAGGGCATGACAGTGCGCACTTTAATGCGTTATGACGTACTTTCAAACTATTCCACATTCCTCACATTGCTTTGTAATAGAAAAATTGGTTAGGTTATATATAACTCTGTAACATAGGTGCCTCCTGGCCCTTTAAGGGGTTTATGATCATGTTATTGGCAGTTACATGATCTGGAAGCTCCTGATTGCAAGTAGCGCTCTCGGCACAGTTTTGTTGCGCATATATGTGACCTCTTTGGCGTCAAGGCCCATCTGGCGAGAGGCTGCATATACGTGTACTGTTGGTGCAAACGGGATAAAAATCACACTTCAAAAAGGTGCAGAGATGTGAATATCTCATATTTTTATGCACACATTGTATTAATGTAGCCCATTCATTAAGGCTTCGTTCACACTTGTGCAACTTGTCATGCGACTTTGGGCACACAGTCGCATGACAAGTTGCAGCCCATTGTTTTCAGTGGCACCCATTTAGATATTTATGGTTTAAAGGAGAAATACAGTTAAAATCTTTTGGCTGTACTTATCCAGTGGATCACAGGAGTGCAGTCCGTTCTGCACTCTTGTGACCCCTTTTCAGCTGAGAGCTGGCTGAAGCCCACTGTTGGCTGACGTCACTCAGCTGGTCCAGGCTAGAGAGAGATCCCGACTTCAAAGTTTGGATCCACCCCAGAGTCTGGAGCGGCACCTGTCTCAGCCTCTCACTGATCTGCTGAGAGCCTGAGCCAGCTGCTCCCTCCCCCTCCACAGCCAAGAGTTCCAGTGAGCATGGGGCAGAGCAGAGAGTGGTGACTGACAGTCACCGTTCTCTGTTCAGAGTGACTGTGAGAACTCTCACCCTTAGAGCTGGAGGAAGAAATATGCAGCATCAGTCCAATGATGCATCCACCGAGGTAAATATGGTTGGGCAAAAAAAAAAAAAGAATCATACATTTCTCTTTTAAAGTTGCAGCACTACTTTGAGGCGACTTTCCTGCACCTTAAAGTGGTACTGAAGGCATTTTGATAACACTTGCGAGCAGGCAGGCAGACAGAAGACACGTGCAATAAGCCTATCTGCCAGTTCTTGGTACTTTCCAGCATGTAAACTGAGCTGCACATGCGCAGCTCGGCTTGCATCATTGGCATGGTTTTTTGTTTTGTATTTTTGCCATTTGTGTCCCATTGTGTAGATTTCCCATCACATTGCCAAAACAGAAATGAAAGAACTACTAATCTCCCCCTACCCGCCTCCATTTTTTTTTTTCCCCCAACTAGTGGTCATCAAAGTATATACCGTATTTTTCGCTCCATAAGACGCACTTCTTGTCCCCCAAAAAAGGAGGGAAAATGTCAGTGCGTCTTATGGAGCGAATATAGAGCGGCCGGTCCGGTATTTCCACCGCCGCCGTGTCAGAATACCGGGCCGGCCGCTCAGCTCTGCAGTGGGACCTTACCTGTCCCTCTATCCAGCGGCGCGCTGTCTTCCCGGCTTCTGTAGTGTGCGTGACAGCCGGGTCCCAAGTGCGCATGCGCAAGAAGCAGTGCTCTTTGTGAATGGTAAGGCGGTACCTGGGACACATGACAGATCCCAGAAGCCGCCGGACCAATCACAAAGCGCAGCGCTTCTCGCGCATGCGCACTGGGCATCCGGCTGTCCGACGAGCGCCCACACTACAGAAGCCGGGAAGACAGCGCGCGGCTGGATAGAGGAACAGGTAAGATAAAAAAAAAACTCTGCGGAAGTGGGAGCGGGTACCTGTCAAATTCAGGTACCCGCTCCCCACCTCCCCTAGTCATCTCCTGTGCTGTCCGCAGTCTCTGGTCATCCCTGTGCTGTCCGCAGTCTCTGGTCATCCCTGTGCTGTCCGCAGTCTCTGGTCATCCCTGTGCTGTCCGCAGTCTCTGGTCATCCCTGTGCTGTCCGCAGTCTCTGGTCATCCCTGTGCTGTCCGCAGTCTCTGGTCATCCCCTGTGCTGTCCGCAGTCTCTGGTCATCCCCTGTGCTGTCCGCAGTCTCTGGTCATCCCTGTGCTGTCCGCAGTCTCTGGTCATCCCTGTGCTGTCCGCAGTCTCTGGTCATCCCTGTGCTGTCCGCAGTCTCTGGTCATCCCTGTGCTGTCCGCAGTCTCTGGTCATCCCTGTGCTGTCCGCAGTCTCTGGTCATCCCTGTGCTGTCCGCAGTCTCTGGTCATCCCTGTGCTGTCCGCAGTCTCTGGTCATCCCTGTGCTGTCCGCAGTCTCTGGTCATCCCTGTGCTGTCCGCAGTCTCTGGTCATCCCTGTGCTGTCCGCAGTCTCTGGTCATCCCTGTGCTGTCCGCAGTCTCTGGTCATCCCTGCGCTGTCCACAGTCTCTGGTCATCCCTGTACTGTGTCCGCAGTCTCTGGTCATCCCTGTACTGTGTCCGCAGTCTCTGGTCATCTCCTGTACTGTGTCCGCAGTCTCTGGTCATCTCCTGTACTGTGTCCGCAGTCTCTGGTCATCCCTGTACTGTGTCCGCAGTCTCTGGTCATCTCCTGTACTGTGTCCGCAGTCTCTGGTCATCTCCTGTACTATGTCCGCAGTCTCTGGTCATCTCCTGTACTATGTCCGCAGTCTCTGGTCATCTCCTGTACTGTGTCCGCAGTCTCTGGTCATCTCCTGTACTGTGTCCGCAGTCTCTGGTCATCTCCTGTACTGTGTCCGCAGTCTCTGGTCGTCTCCTGTACTATGTCCGCAGTCTCTGGTCGTCTCCTGTACTATGTCCGCAGTCTCTGGTCGTCTCCTGTACTGTGTCCGCAGTCTCTGGTCGTCTCCTGTACTGTGTCCGCAGTCTCTGGTCGTCTCCTGTACTGTGTCCGCAGTCTCTGGTCATCTCCTGTACTATGTCCGCAGTCTCTGGTCATCTCCTGTACTGTGTCCGCAGTCTCTGGTCATCTCCTGTACTGTGTCCGCAGTCTCTGGTCATCCCTGTACTGTCCGCAGTCTCTGGTCATCTCCTCTACTATGTCTGCAGTCTCTGGTCATCTCCTGTACTATGTCTGCAGTCCATTAGTTCAGAATTTTTTTTTCCTGTTTTCTGCCTCTAAAACCTAGGGTGCGTCTTATGGTCAGGTGCGTCTTATGGAGCGAAAAATACGGTACTTACTGGCATAGTTAATCCAGAGTTGTTCTGCTGCAGTTTGCTGTATGAGTGCCACAGAGCGGAGAGCGGGTTCCGTGCCACCACCTTGGTCCTCTTCAATTGGCTGCCTCTTCCAGGTGAAGGCATCCAGCTCTGCTGAGGCTCTGGACCAACCAGCACTGATCCTGCAGCTTCAGTGCGCTGATCCTCTAGCCTCATGGGATATGTGACGTAAGTATCCCAGGAGGCTGTAGGACCAGTTACATGTCATTCTTGCCTAGGTCAGAATGGTGGCGGGGGTGTGTTAAAGTGGAACTAAAGTTGGCCATAGATGGATCAAAATTTGAAGAGTTAAGCAGGGATAAGGCAAATTTTGATCCACCTATGGCTGTTCCATATTGAGAGGAGTTGATCTAATCCACCTTGCTTGTGTTGATGGGAAAACCCATTGTTTATGGGACAGACCCAAAAAACTAATCCATCTATGAGTAGCTTAAAGCAGAACTACACTGAATCTAAGCACCAAAAACACTATTTACTTTTTAACATTCAAAGCAAACTCCCCATCTATCCATTTCTCCATGCTTTATTTTGTTGAGAATTAACTTTGAACAACCCTCCCCACCACTTCCACCACCCAGCATTTCTGGCGGTGGCCATCTTGAGTTAGGGCAGATGATTCATGTAGCATTTACTTCCTGGAATCCATCTGCCCTTAGCTCAGGCACAGTGGCAGGAGGGTGTGCTTAGCTGAGAAAACCCCTCCTCCTCTTCTAAAGACTCCTGGGATGTATTACATTGCTTGTCTAGGCCAGGGGTAGGCAACCTGAGAGCCGCAGGACTGCAAGTTCCATCATGCCTCTTCATAGCTGTAACTGTCAGTTTTGTAATCTTTGCAATGCCTCATGGGAAATGTAGTTCCACAACAGCTAGAGAGCCACAGGTTGCCTACCCCTGGTCTAGGCCTTGAAACCAGGAAGTAACTAAAGAAATATTAAAAAATGAAAACAAGTAAATGTGATATAACTTCATTTCTATTTATTAATGCTCTCTACATAAGTATTAAGAATAGTCAATGCTGACTGAGAGTGAAGTTCCACTTTAACTCCCTTTTGGTAGTTTAGTTCTGCATTATGAGGAAACCCTGGGAGGGTTCTCTCCTTCAGAATTTAATAGAACAGCAGGGGAAATCACTTCACCAACATCGCTTGTGTTGGTTCAGGGATCTGTCAGCCTAACTGTAATGTCTGGGTGTGGTCTTCAGGGCAACACGTTCAGAGAAGGCTCTCTTTGTCAAGCCTAGTGGACAGGAACTGATGCCGACATTGCACGGAACGCCTCTTTTACATGCAGTCTTTACACAAATTAAAGTGGTAATAAACTCAAAAACAAAAATGTAATACTTTGTAGCTTAGTCATTGTTAAATGCGATGGCTGCATTATTTTTACTTTTTAAGCTTTTTTTTTTTTTCCCACTTTTATTGTTACCTGGTGATATGGCCAATAACACACTTCCTGTTTTGGGATGTCACCATTGTGGATGGAGGAGCAACAGAAACCACATTGTCAATATGTGGCTACAGTAATATTTGCACTAGCACATTTGGACGTACTTGACTATCAATTTAAAGATGAACTCCAGCTACCCTTTTTTTTTTTTTTTTTTTTTTTTAACCAGGCTTCATTAGGACAAGAGCTGACACTTGTTCTGCGTGCGGGCTTCCTTTGTTATTGCGCTTGCATCTGCCTCAGGATGCGTGCGAACAGCCTGTAGAGGTGGATTGAGACACAGCTGCATGTCAAAATTTGACATGCGGACAGAAAGCGGGTGCACTGATCCAAATGAAGAAGGTGTAGATTTGGAAAAATAACAGTTTTACTGGCCAGATCACCAGGTGAAGATAATGGAAAAACCTAAAAAAGAAAACTAATTCAGCCACCTCAATTAAAAATTGGTAAGCTGCAATATGATAAATAATTGTTGGGTTCAATACAGGGTGGATTTGATTTAAATCACTAGTCAGTAAGGCTTGATTTAAATCATAGTTTTCTACATAGACTAATTCTTGCTGGTATAACTTTAATATGCAAGTAGATGAAGATTTTTAGAATAACTTTTCATATTAGATTTTTTTATCCCCAGTTTAATAGGTTAATCATTCATATTTGGTCAACTTTTCTGTTGTACTTAGGAAGGAGAAAAATAATCATTACCTTAATAACAATTTAAATAGATTTATTCAACTGAAACAATAACATTACAGTATATGTTATTTGCTTAACCACTTCCCGACCGGCCGTTGTATATAAACGGCCGGACGGTGGCACTGCAGGGTCGGGTGGCCGTCTATAAACGGCCTCCCCGCACCCTGCTTGTGCGCGCTCCCTGGGAGCGCGCAGCACCGCGATCCGGTGCCCGCTGTGTCCTCCGGACACAGTGAAACACCGATCGTTGGACGGGACCTCTGTACGAGGTCCCAATCATGTGATCACTGATTGGCCAATCAGTGATCACATGCAAAGTAGTAAGCAAGATGTCACTTCTGACATCATTGCTTACTATGTGTGAAATCTGTGAATGATCACAGAGGTCACATGGTACAAGGCTATTCACAAAAGCCTTGTACCATGTGACAAGCTGTGACCAATCACAGCTCACTCTGTATTTCTCAGTGAGTGCAGGAATGCACACAGAGAGAAAGAGAAATGATTGCTTTTACATCCTATATGGGTGTAAAAGCAATCAGTGTAAAAAAAAAAAAAAAAAAATCTTTATCACCCCTCACAAGTAGTACAGTGTCACCATGGTCACCACTGTACTGCTAGGGTGACAGTATGTAAAAAAAATAAAAATAAAAAATAATATAAAAAAATAAAATAAAAATGTAAAAAAAAATGTTTAAAAATTATAATTTTTGCTTATAAACTAATTTGGATTTTTTTTTTTTTACTAAAAAGATAACGGAATAAATTTTGGCTAAGATTTATGATGAAATATTATTTATTTGCAAAACTTTATTAAAAAAACACTTTTTTAAAATTTTTTTGAACATTTCATTTACATAGCAAAAAAAATACAAATCCCAGTGGTGAATAAATACCACCAAAATAAAGCTTTATCTATCTAAAAAAAATGGTAAAAAATTCTTTTGGGTACAGTGTTGCATGACCGCGCAATTGTCATTCAAAGTGTGATAGCGCTAAAAGCTGAAAATTGCCCTGGTCAGGAAGGGGGTAAAAGTGTCCGGTCTGGAAGTGGTTAAACAAACATCCATGTTTGTTAACTAATTTGGCTAAACAAAATATATATATTTTAAGAAACTTAGACTGTCAGCCCCTTCCTCCTCACACTTAGTTTCACTTTCTTCTTGTGCAGATCTATTCCACTCCAAACAATCAGAAAAATATTGTTTCTATTCTATTCACTGAACTTCTTGAAACTTAGCACTGAAGGGGTTGATTCTGTATTCATAGGTTTGTAGAAGTTAGGATTAAGGTCTTTTTCTTAACTCTGTTCATGTTATAACATTTTTGCTGTGAAGAAGAGGCATGTGATCTCCGCTGAGTCAAATTCAGTTTTGAGAACTGCAAAAGTAAACCAAGCATCTGTGATAATATCTTGAAGGCAGAGAAACTGCCCAATAATCTTACAAAAACCTCTGGAAGAGCCTGACATTGTGAATGGATTAATGGAATTTATTTACCAAAAAAATTAAACATATACAGCCTTATTCTACATAATTAAAAAACTAATCTTTATTTCATGATGGAATAACCTTTGGATGGTAATATATTTTCCTCCAAAAAGCATCTTATTTAAAAAAAATCCGATTTAAATAAACAAAAATCCGATTTTTTTAATTTTTTTTAAAAAAATCATTGATTTTTATCCACCCTGGTTCAATAGTACTCTATTTAAAAATTGATGGAAATTGATTAATTTTTTTACAAATGTCTCAAAATTTTTATCAGTCATTTAGTATATTTATGATAATGAATTAATTAAAATCAATGAAAATTCATTGCTTGGTATTTTGTACAATGAATGTATAGATTATGTGTGTTCTACAATGTCTCACAATTTTTACCATCATTTTTATAACAAAATGAATTCTTGGATTTAAAGTGGATTTAAAGCCTCAAGGTTTTTTATCCTTAATGCATCCTATGCATTAAGCTAAGAAACCTTCTTTGTAACAGAATGCCCCCTCCCCCCTTATACTTCCCTGAGCCCCATCGCGATCCAGTGCTGTGCATGAGAACTGCTACTCTCTTGGCTTTGTCTCTCCCCACTGGGCAAATCGATAGCTGCAGGAGGCATTGGCTATTAATTCCAGTGACGAGAGAACTCTGAGCGTCAATGGACGCAAAAGCGGGACTTGGGAGTGAGCATGCTCGAGTTCCCCCATGGGAATTGTCCTATTGGGGGGCCCCAGCAAGAGAGGAGGAGCCAGGAGCTCTGGCGGGGGACCTGGGAAGAGGAGAATTGGGTTCGCTCTGTACAATTCTATTCCACAGAGCAGGTATTAGTATAGACATGTTTTTTTTTTCTTTACAACCATTTTAAACTGGAAGTAAAGGCAAAACCTAACTAACTCTAAACCTACTCTCGGAGCGTAGAAAATGCCCAGCGTCAATGGTAGTAAACCTTGCCCCACAATTGCTGTCAGTGGGTGAAATAATGCCCCATCATTGGTGTCAGTGGGTGAAATAATGCCCCATCATTGGTGTCAGTGGGAGAAATAATGCCCAATGATTGGTGTCAATGGAAGGAATAGTGCCCCATCGTTGGTGTCAGTGGAAGGAATAGTGCTCCATTGTTCGTGTCAGTGGAAGGAATAGCGTTCCATTGTTGGTGTCAGTGGGAGGAATAGTGCCCCATCGCTGGTATCAGTGGGAAAAAGTGTGCCTTTTCGTTGGTGTCAGTGGAAGGAATAGTGCTCCATCATTGGTATCAGTGGGAAGAATAGTGTCCTACCATTGATATCAGTGGGAGGAATAGTGCCCTGTTGTTGGTGTCAATAATTTAAATAATAAAAGCAAGAAAAGGGACACATTTTGCCCCCCGGGTCGCAGTTTGGAGACCACTGTTGTAAATGTACAACTCATATGACAAATCCATGCAACATTTAGTACCATTTTGTCCACAAATGACACATAGGTTTGGAGGTCAGTTTTTGCAACAAAATGCTGTTTCTGCTACACCTTTTTTTTGACAAATAAACATTTTGGTGCAAGATAGTTATGTGGTTAAATAAAGGCCTTTTGTAGATGTGTTTTCTCAACACAAATATTATCTTTTACCAGTTTCACTTGCAGAATCAAGAATAGAATTCCAGTTTTGCTCCATTTGTTACAACATTTATAAAAGTGCTGAAGCAGTGAAGGTGTCAATTATTTTTGTTTCCACATGGTGCATTCCATTTTAGCTCTTGACTACTTTAATTTTATGTCCTGATTTACTAGGAAACGGAGATCAAGTATCTGACTGCTGAGATAGAACTGCTCAGAAACTTTTCATTTGCGGGAAACTCCCCTAACTTAGATTCCTTAAGGGAAGAAAACGCAAAGCTGAAGTACCGTTTAAACATTCTGCGCAAGGTATGTCGATATTAACCTTCCATTTTGTTAGGGAGAGTTTTTTTGGCACTGGTTTATTTGATGTACAGCTGAGTATATACAATATAGTTAATATTCTATTTTTCATGTAGTTTAATATTTTTTTAAAATGATTGTGGGGGGTAGTCTGCCTTTACCTTGGGGTTTCCCATGACAAGAAGCTTTTCGTGAGAGGAGAAGTGGTGGTTCAAAAGTTAATGAAAACATTAAAGTCTAACTTAAGACACTTTTTTAAAGTTTAAAATTTTTCTCTGGGACCCCTTTGGGAAGTATTTCCATAATTTCTTGTACTAATGCTGTGTGTGTATATATATATATAAAAGTGGGTGGTGGTAAGTTGGCATGTACAACAGCAAAAACATTCACAAACTTTAACCTTCCTAACAGGAGTAAACCATTACTGCCTGAGGCAAACGCACCACCACCTGTACCTACAAGGAAGAAAATATCCACCTAAAAATAAATGACACTTCAGGATTTTGTTATTACTGGAAAATGTTTGCTCTACAACTAAAATTAGTTCTATCTTTTGTATCTGTGGAAATAAAATAAGCCCTCATCATTGGTGTCCTTGGGAGAAAAATAAACCACATTGTTGGAGTACAATAAGTCCCATTGTTGGTGTCATTTGAAGTACAATATATCTCAAATTGTTGGTGTCTAAGAAAAAATTAATATTTGTGTACAGTGGTTACTTAAAATGGTCTTAAAGGATTTTTTAAAAAAAAAAATAACAAACACATCTTTACTTACCTGCTCTGCTCCTCTTCTCGGGACCCACTATGGTGCTCCTGACTCCTCCTCTCTGTTCAGTGCCCCCATGGGGGAACTTGGGGCTCGTTCCTGAGTCCCGCTGCTGTGTCCATTGATACAGACAGCAGGACTTTGCCCCACCCCCTGCTCCCTCATCACTAGAGTTAATTGACAGGAGCAGGAACCAATGGCTCCTACTGCTATCGATCTGCCTGGGGAGGAGAAACAAAGTTAGGAGAGCCGCAGTTCTTGTGCACAGCGCTGGATCGGAATGAGGTTCAGATAAGTATGGAGGGAGGGGGGTGAGGAGGGAGTATGTGGCACAGAAGATTTTTTTACCTGAATGCAGCTTGAAGCTTTAGAACCATTTTAATCACCCATTCCCACTTTGTTAGCCTGTCTTTTGCTGATGTTGTGACTGTTACAGGGCATACATCACTGCAGTCCTGGGCAGTGCCGGGACAAGATCATCCAGTACCCAGGGCAGAGATGGCAAACTGAAGGGGAGGTAGTGGTAATAGAGGCACGTGCACAATTCCCTGTACTGAAATGTATCTGTTTGTGGCAAATAGTACCAATAGTTGTGGTTCAGCAAACCGGAGAATTTAAAATTGGTGCAGAAATATAGGACTAACAGTGGCCAAGGAAAAGTGCCCCTGCGTCGATTGTGTTACTGGAAGGAAAAGATGCCCCTGCCCAGGTGGTGTCTCTGGAAGGGAGAAATGCCCCTTTCCAGGTGGCGTCACTGCTAGGGAAAAATACTTCTGCATTGGTGGTGTCACTGGAAAGGAAAATTGCCCAGGCAGTGGTGGTGTTATTGGGAGGAAAATGCCCCTGCATCGATGGTGTACGTTTTAGGAGGACTGCTTTGGCATCTATGTCAGTAGGATGCCAGAGAGGAGATGGGCTCTGAGGGGTCAATAGAAGGGGATCTGGGAGGGCCCTGATCAAGGAATGGGGGTGCTGAAGGGCTCTTGGAATGTTATTTTATCCATTTCACCCCACCCTCACTCAGTTGAAACCTCTTTCTCAGCATGGCACCTGCCTGGAATGAAGGCAGCTTCTCCTTCGTCCCATCTCGGGTCATGTGATATATCACGTAACAGGGGAGATCAGAAAATGGGCAGTCTGCCTTCACTCCCCTGCACCTCCATGCTGAGATGAAAGTGGGTTTCTGCTCTCTTCTGCTGATAGAAGACTGATAGAAGAAAAATCCTCCAACAGCTATCGGCCCCTGCTCTTTCTGTAAGGACTGACGCTGCAGTCCTCAGCGTGTCCCCCCCTTCACATATAAACACTGCACCTGGCAGATGTGCTTCAACTGCCAATCCCCTTTTGTCCTGGCCCTGGTCCTGAATTCCAGCTCCGGACACCCCACTGCCACTTTTGTGCAGTTTTCTTGATCATGTGGGATAGCTTGCAAATCAAGGACATGACAACTATGTTACCTCCCAGTGCGCCTACAGGGGAGGTAGCATAGTTGCCAAATGTGTGCTAGACCTGCTTGGGTGGGGGGGGCAAAAGGGTAAGAAATCTTTGTGGTAAAGTTTCCTAACCATTTAAGTTGTTAAGTGACTTTGTTTACTTTATGTAAAATTGTACAGTAGAACTATAGGCAAAACTGACTATTTTGTCCGATTGGAGAGATTTACCTTCACTTCCTGTCCCATAGCCTAAACGGGAAGTGAGAGTAAATCCCTGCAAATTAAAGAATTCCCTTGGGCACCCCCGAGTCACCAGTAATAGTGACCCCTTTGGAAGATTTTCCCTTTACATTTTTTCTGTAAAGGTGAACTAATCCTTTCCACTTTTTGGTTGAGTGAGGCACTGGTGATATAACCAGGGCCTCACAAATTCTGGCTACATCAGGTGATGCGCACTGTCACATGTGTCAGGAGCCAGACCCAGGGTTCCGGAATGGAAAACTAAACTGATTAATCTGCCCTTAGTGAGAATTGGCACAGTGAGAAGAATGGCGAGGAAAAGAAAATGATGGTGTGCAAAAAAATAAAAAGCCTGCAACTATTTAATATAAATTTGTAGATTACTAAACCTTTCAAAAGGTGCTTCTGTTGTATTTTTTAAGATAAGGGTAAAGTTCCTCCACTAAATATTTTCAAAATTTTTACAGAGTCTTAAAGAAGAAAAAAACAAGTCAGTGAAAAGTATGATCAACATCAATGCCCAACTACAAGAGCTATTTGGAAGAGCTATCAGTGCTGCATTTCCTGAATTGAAAGATGCCCCCTTGGCAGTCACTCCAAGCCAGCAGGCAAAATTTGGTGACTATCAGTGTAATAGCGCAATGGCACTTACACAGGTAAAGCAATCGGCTTTTGAGTTTTAATTCTTGTTTGTTTTGTTTTCAGATTCCATTTTTGGTTAAAGTGATTCTTTCAGAATACAGCCTGTTTTTTGTCTGTGTTGTATAAACATACATTGTCAACCTGTAGATATTGGGCAGTCAAGTAGGGGTAGAATTATGGCATCACTTAAAGAAGAACTACGGGATAAGCAAAAAAAAAAAAAAAACAATCATTAGTACACCCCCTACAAAACCACTAAACAGTTGTTAACATTTTGAAAAGCCTTCCCATTTCGGAGAAAAGTCTCATTGAAGTTTTATGACCTCATCTCTGTAATTCAAAAGGTAACAGCATCTGCTCTCCCAAGGAGGAGGTATAACAGCAGGGATTACAATTATATCACTCTCAGCAGTAAAAGGAAACTACAGTTCCCATCAACCATAGGGAATTTTAGTGAATGAGGGCAGGTACACTAGGCCTGTACATGAATGTCTGAGAGTCTTGGACTGCTCACCACTGCAAGTGGGGCTGAATTCCATCACTGCTTCCTGGAGAAAACTACAGAAGGAATGTGCCAAGACCAGTGGCTGGGGGGAATAGCAGCCACTGGTCTTTCAAACAGGAAACCAAAGAGAATTAGTGTTACTAAACACAGGACCCTGCATTCACTATATCTGGTCTCTCACAGTACACAGAATGTGGAAATGCAGATACTTTAGTAACTAAAAACTGCTAAATACCTTTTCTCATCAGCAGAGCAGTCTTGAGACTTCTATCCGTGTCCAGCAGAGCACTGGTTAAACCTTGTAGGAGGAGTTTTCTTTCTACTCTAGGAGGATGCAGAACCCCTGACTCTCTGTCTGGGTAGTGCTGATTAGCCCTGTGCTGATCACTTGCACTCTCCCAAGAAAAAAAAAAAACAACTAGCAATACACACCAAACTGAGCATGTGCAGCTTGCTTCCAAGCCTCTGTTCTATCAGATGTTATATTGGGGACACAAAGAACCAGCAAACACAAATGCTTCTGTGCTTGGGGATGGACTCGATGCAGGCTACAACCGCATTAAGAATATTCTGGAACATGCACACCTTGCTACCCTCAATAGACAGGGGAAATCCAAATATACTGAATGAGGAAAGAACAGAGGGCACACAGGACTAGTGCATTACCATAAAAAATGTTTAATAGGAAATAAAGCAGGTGTTGTACTCACAAACAACAATAAAGTCAAGGCACGTCATAAAAGAACAGCTGGGTCAACACCGCGCTGAGTAAGAGGCAAGTCCTCGAAAAGCGTCAGCCTATTGGATGTCTACACTTCCTATTGCAGACTCTTACTCAGTGCGGTGTTGATCCAGCTGTTCTTTTATGACGTGCCTTGACTTTATTGTTGTTTGTGAGTACAACACCTGCTTTATTTCTTATTAAACATTTTTTGTGGTAATGCACTAGGCCTGTGCGCCCTCTGTTTGTTCTTTCCTCATTCGTTATATTGGGGACAATAGAAGAAGGGGAGGATCAGAGAAGAGAGGATCAAGGACCCTTTTACACAATGCGGAGGATTGACCCCTTAGGTTCCACAGTGAGTATAACAAGCATGCTTTACTGCATATACAGACTGATTTTACTGTTGTGGGTTTAGTAACACTTCAGTGGTTTGATTTGAAAATGAATAGACTATTTCAGAGCAACTACTGAGTGAACCAAAGGATGGATGAAAAATTCAGTGAAGGTAGGAAGTCGGCAACAAGGACATGTAAGGATGTTTTTGCCTGGAGTTCTGCTTTAATGCCATCAAGGCCTTTGTCACAGTGGGGTTATTTGTGTCAGTATATCATAGGCTTGCTGTCAGATAAATTAGATAGCTCTAGCTATTGTATCCAAGATGTTCATGCTTTAACCCCTTTTAAAAATTTTAGATTAAAAATTTTTTAATTTAATTTTTGCTGCGGTTGTCATACTTTGCTACAGCTCTGAGCAGCTGCAACACAGGTACATAGTTGCGGGGACTGCGTGAACAAGTCCTAAGTGTTCAATTGCGGTATACCTAAGCTAAAATAGTTATCATAATAAAAAAAAAATAACATAACAAAAAGACATTGGGGATTGGGGCATGAACTTGCCAAACTATAATATACAGAAGCCCAGACTACAAATAAGAGGGAAGTCCCTAAATTTTATAACCCCTTGCTATTTAACGCTTTTGCTGCCAGACCCTGAGCTCCACTTTTAAACTCAGGTGACCAGACAATCTTTGCAGTTTTTCCAATAGTTTTTTTTAATTTTTCCCTTACAGCTTTTGTAAATGACCCCCCAAGCCATACATTTTTTGAAAGCACATGACCAGTAGAATTAAGGTGCTACTGATTTTTTAAGGCCCCATGATATTTGCCAAATGTTTATCAAAATAATATTTTTGCCAAAAATGCACTAAAATCATTATTAGCAGAACACAAACACAGCAAATTTTACAAAATTCCTGCTACATTCCTACTAAATATAAAAATTAAATCTGTATTGAGTCAATAAATACATATTTGGAAATTTTTAATTTCGTATATTTTATATATATATATATATATATATATATATATATATATATATATATTTGTTTATAGTATGTATAATGATACATTACAGGTGAAACTCGAAAAATTAGAATATCGTTAAAAGTTAATTTATTTCAGTAATGCAACTTAAAAGGTGAAACTAATATATGAGATAGACTCATTACATGCAAAGCAAGATAGTTCAAGCCGTGATTTGTCATAATTGTGATGATTATGGCTTACAGCTCATGAAAACCCCAAATCCACAATCTCAGAAAATTAGAATATTGTGAAAAGGTGCAATATTCTAGGCTCAAAGTGTCCCACTCTAATCAGCTAATTAAGGCATAACACCTGCAAAGGGTTCCTGAGCCTTTAAATGGTCTCTCAGTCTGGTTCAGTAGGAATCACAATCATGGGAAAGACTGCTGACCTGACATTTGTGCAGAAAACCATCATTCACACCCTCCATAAGGAGGGAAAGCCTCAAAAGGTAATTGCAAAAGAAGTTGGATGTTCCCAAAGTGCTGTATCAAAGCACATTAATAGAGTTAGTTATTTGGAAGGGAAAAGTGTGGAAGAAAAGGGTGCACAAGCAGCAGGGATGACCGCAGCCTGGAGAGGATTGTCAGGAAAAGGCCATTCAAAAGTGTTGGGGACTTTCACAAGGAGTGGACTGAGGCTGGAGTCAGTGCATCAAGAGCCACCACACCCAGACGGATCCTGGACATGGGCTTCAAATGTCGTACTACTCTTGTCAAGCCACTCCTGAACAACAAACAACGTCAGAATCGTCTTACCTGGGCTACAGGAAAAGAGACCTGGTCTGTTGCTCAGTGATCCAAAGTCCTCTTTTCTGATGACAGCAACTTTTGCATCTCATTTGGAAACCAAGGACCCAGAGTATGGAGGAAGAATGGAGAGGCACACACTGCAAGATGCTTGAAGTCCAGTGTGAAGTTTCCACAGTCTGTGTTGATTTGGGGAGCCATGTCATCTGTTGGTGTTGGTCCACTGTGCTACATTAAGTCCAGGGTCAACACAGCCGTCTACCAGGAGATTTTGGAGCAGGACTTGGCACCTGTCCACGCTGCCAAAAGCACCGAAACCTGGTTCAATGACCGCGGGATTACTGTGCTTTATTGGCCAGCAAACTTGCCTGACCTGAACCCCATAGAGAATGTATGGGGCATTGCCAAGAGAAAGATGAGACATGAGACCGAACAATGCAGAAGAGCTGAAGGCCGCTATTGAAGCATCCTGGTCTTCCATAACACCTCAGCAGTGCCACAAGCTGATAGCTTCCATGCCACGCCGCATTGAGGCAGTAATTGCTGCAAAATGGGCCCAAACCATTTTTTTTTTTTTTTTTGTTATTTTTACTAAAAAGATAAATTAATAAATTTTGGCCAAGATTTATGAAGAAAGATTATTTTCAAAATTTTATAAGAAAAACACTTCTTTTTTTTTTTTTTCAAAATGTTTGGACTTTTTCATTTATATAGCAAAAAAATAAAAATCCCAGTGGTGAATAAATACCACCAAAATAAAGTTTTATCTGTCTCAAAAACAAATGCTAAAAAATTAATATGGGTACAGTGTTGCATGACCGCGCAATTGTCATTCAAAGTGTGATAGCGCTGAAAGCTGTAAATTGGCTTGGACAGGAACGGGGTGAAAGTATCTGGACTTGAAGTGGTTAAAGCTCTGCTTCTTCCTTAGAGTGACGGTGGCATCTCAGGGACCTGGGTATATTCTACCTGTCCATGCCAGCCCCTTGCATCCACATCAGAGTTGCTGATACATCTGCCCCGATCCTAACAATGAGCTGCACACCATTGACGTCACAAAAATCCAACATGTTTAACCGCTTCCTAACCGCCCTATAGTAGAACTACTGTTACAGGGCTGCGCAAAGTATCGTGTGTGTATATATAGGTGATTTTGCACTTCTGGGTAAGGGGCTCGCGCGCTGCCCTACTCGCACCGCCATTGGTGGCTACAGCTGTTGATCACCGAGTCCTAGCTGGAGATTCCCTACCGGCGCCTGACGATCGCCGAGTATCACTGACAAAGGAGCGGTCTGTATGTAAACGATAGAGAACTCTCCCCTGTCAGCACCAGCATGCTTCTTTGTATTGCTCTGCATAGCAGAGCAATACAAAGCAGCATGCTTTCATAGTAAAACAGCACATAATGTGAAACACACACACAGCACACAGTTAACCCTTTGATCACCCCCAGATGTTAGCCCCTTCCTGTCCAGTGTCGTTAGTACAGTGGCAGTGCTTTTTATTAGAACTGATCACTGTATTAGTGTCATTGGGGATGTCAGTGGCAGTTAGTTCCCCCCCAGTGTCAGAATGTTCGCCACAGTCCTGCTATAAGTCGCTGGTCACCGCCATTACTAGTATAAATAAAAATCCCAGTACATATACCGCCATTTGTAGATGCTATAACTTTCACGTAAACTAATTCTTTTACACGTGTTGGGATTTTTTTCAGCAGACATGTAGCAGAATACATTTTGGCCTAAATTTATGAGGAAATTTGATTTTTTAAATTTGTTTACTGGACATGTTTAATAGCAAAAAGTCATAAATATTGTTTTTTTTTTTCAAAATTGTCAGTCTTATTTTGTTTATAGCGCAAAAAAATAAAAACCGCAGGGGCGATCAAATACCACCAAAATTAAGCTCCATTTGTGGGGAAAAAAAGAACATAAATATAATTTGGGTGCAGTGTTGCATGACCATAAAATTGTCAAAGTAACGCAGTGCCATATTGCGAAAAATGGCCTTGTCTGGATGTGGGGTAAATCCTTTGGAGGGCAAGTGGTTAAGGATGAACAGCACACACTGCATCCTTCCACCTTGGCTCTGCCCCTTTAATGCATTTCACCAACAAAGACTTAATAGTAGAGATTGCTACAATTAAGCCCTGATTGGGTGAAATACATTAGTATGGCTGAGCTAAGGGTGGTGGATGCAGCGTGTGCTGCCCATCAAGCCTGTTGAACTTTTTTGATGTCATTGGTGTGCCGCTCATTGTCTGGAACCCAGTTTATAGAGAGATGGAGTGGGCTCCTTTGCTTTTACACTTGGCCAACACAGATTAAAGGAATGGGCAGGCAGCTTTGAATGCAGTGAGAGTTTGGGGATCTCTTGAATTGCCCCCTGATCCTGCCTAACCGATAGAATGAATTAACTTTTGTCAGAAACTCATATGGTCATATGAGCCTCATATGGGCATTGGACAGCCTGCATAGGGCAGGTTGTCCAATAACACACAAAGCACTATATAAACACAGCAACATGGGGGATTGGCAGATTGATCATGAAAACAGTACATCAATCTTCCATAAGAATGGCAAAAACTCTGATTTAAACAGCACAGGCTCAAGTGGGAAAGCCATCTGGCCGAGCTTTCAACATAATTACCAAGACACGCAGCTATACAAACTAAATTAGAAAGGTTAAAATGTTTTCCAAAGAATCCTACCTGAAAAACACTGAGCTTTGACCTTGACAGCGACATTAACCCCTTCATGACCGGGGTCAAATCAAATCTTAATGCCCAAACCCAGTTTTGCAACTTTGATCTGTGTTTGCTCCAGGAGCTGAGAGATTTGCTTTAGCTGAGCAGACGATTTCTAACTTCTCAAGCAAGTAGCATCTTTATCCCGTGAGAGAAAGAATAAGGAGAAGGCGTGTGATATCCATGTTGCTATAAGTTCCTCATTATTAGGAATTTGTTAACCTGTGAAGTGGTGCCAACTGATCATGGGAAAGACAGGCATGGAGATTGGAGGATAAACAGAGAGGAGTGTAACAACATCGATTTTGGTTGATTTCCTTCCCATTTGGATTCACTTTATAAGCAATTCCAGCCAACCATGAGTATGGGGGGCATGGCTATCTGGTGAGTGCATACACGAAAGGGGGGACGCCATCTTTTTGCACGTGGTGATTTCTTTTTTTTGGAATTAGAAGATTCACTTGGTGGAAAAGACATTTTGTTGGACTTTTTTATTTTCATTTCATTTTTCACTTATGTTAAATGATTTTTTCATTTATTTATTCACATGCATATTTGTTGCGCTACTGAATCACTTTGAGGGTTCTTTTGTTGACTACAGGAATCACTATTGGTTATTGAAATGCCGTATAGCCCCATTGTTGTTGGGCCCAATGCTTCCCCAAAACTCATCCTAGCAACAATCGTCCTTTGATGCAAAACGTGTCCTGCAATATGCATAGTAACGTTACAGCTCGAGAGGCAGATGAGAAGCTATGGGCTAGAGGTGTGTGTATTTTCTAAGCGCCAGGTCTTAGTTGGTATGCGTTCCAGCACCAGCTCCAGGATTACTTCCCTGTCACAGCTGGTTTCCAAGGGCTTTTGCAAGTGTCACTTATGCCATGATAACCATGGTGCAAAGATTTTATTTGAGTGCATTGCTTTAATATTTGCATAATAAAGAGAAATTCTACACTAGACTTTTGTGTTGTTGACTTTAACCTGTGCAGTAGAACTCTTGATTTTGGAGCCGGAGAGACACTACTGTAAGTCAGTCAGGTTCTACAATGTTGAAAATGCTAGTCTTGGACAGTGTGGCAGCCTGTTGTCTTCTCAGGGGTAAAAAAGAGGTTTTGTATTTACCTAATTAACCCTATTTGCTGCTTGGGACCAAATTTAGGGTAAGTTCACCTTTTGACCAAAAATAATAAATGCACATTTTTTGCAGGTAAAGAAAATATGCATTTATTACTTTTGGTTGCAAGAGCCTGTAAAGCATTGCGCTGTGATATGCAGATCGCAGGTGCCATGCAGTTCTCCTGCAGACCTGTCAGTGTATCTGCTTGCCCGTACATCTGTGCTTGCCAACAAGGGTTCCTCCACCAAGTACTAAGTCATGTTTTGCTTGGGGATCAAATATTTATTTTGCTCCCTGAATTGCAACTCAATTGATAACATTTGTATCGTGTTTTTTCAGGATTTTTGGTTGATATTCTGTCTCTATCATTTAAAATACACCTATGATAAAAAAAATAATTATAGGCCAATCATTTCTTTGTATGTGAGCAAACTTAAAAGATCTGCAGGGGATCAAATAATTATTTTCCCCACTGTATTTCTGTGTCCACATTTCTCGTTCCCTCTGCATCAGCATTATCTATTTTTCACACTGGATGAGCAGTACTTCCAATTTGTGGCTTCACCCTTCTATGAGGTTATAGACCAAGGTTCTAGTCCCTGTACTGGAGGTGCTGCCTACCTCAACAGTCTGATTGTTAAAGTCCCATTGGCCCAGGACCTGCAAAACAAATTTAACTGCATTCTCTTCAGAGCTTTGGGTAGCAATTAAATTACCCAGAAATCCTTCCTAGTTCAGACACATTGACTGGAGTGTTTGCATCTAATCACATACATCAAGGTGGCAAATTGCTTTCTTACACTTGAAAAGCACTGGGCATAGCTCTTTCTTTTGCAGATGCAAATGAGACAATGGTATCTTCCATTGAGGCAATGGCCTTTGTTCATTTACACCAGAGCCTTACAGAATGACTAAGGTCCAGATGGGTGAAACATCCCCCCCCTTGTTGTTCAGTATTTACAGGAGTGTAGCCACTAGGTGGGGATGTGTCCTTGAGTATGCCTGGTGTCCATCCTCCTAGAGATGGGGTGTATACACAGATCAGAGATTGTTTTCCCCAATGTACTAATGTAATAAAAAAATATATATATACATACAGTATAGATATAGGTATATACATACTCATGTGTATAGTAAACTTTACTCATCTTTTTTTTAAACATTTTTTTCAGATTTTGAAAGCAAAAAATCAAAAAGTGAACCCGCGTGAAACAGCTGAAAAAATTATTAAAAATCTTCCTACCAATGACTTTATTGAGAAGACTGATATAGCTGGTCCAGGTAGGCAAATAGAAAGAAACTATAATTACTATATTACTAGTAAATCCATTGATGAGAACAAACTCATTCTTAATTTTTCTGTGGTTTGCTTTAATTGATTGTGAATAAATATTGTGACTAACTTTCCATATTTAATCCTCCCGAAGGGATTGTAAATTGACTGCCACTCAAAAAAATTGAAAAAATAAGCTTCCTGCAAAAGATTGATACTTGCATTCTAGTGGTTGCTGATGCAAATTTTCAAGCTCTTCAAGAATAAAGCAGCCAAAGAACCATTAGCATCCAATACACTTCCAAGTGTATCAGATCTTTGGTCCCACGCTGCACTCTGTGGTTCTGCCTGCTGGCCCCTACACCACTACAGGACATAGTAGTAATGTATGGGGCAAGTGGATGGCACCAAAGAGTGCAACGCGGAGCCAAGCATCGGACATGGCCAAGAGTGTTCACGAAGGGTAAACCGGACACTGATTGCTTGTAAGACCCCCAGTAATTAGCTATGGAAGACAGCCCAATTAAAAGCAATATAAGGCTGCCGATCCCACAGCTTATTGCAGCCCCTTGCATGTAATCACCCATGCAGCTACCACATGTGAGTGATCAGCTCTTGGTGCATACTGCCTGCTAAACAGCTAAGACTTTTCCAAATCATAATTATTTTAAGGTGGAAACACTCTGACAAGGTCATACTGTTCCAAACTGCTTTAACGCTTCTTTCCTTTTCCAGGGAACCCAGTAAAGTAGTGGTCATTATCAGTAGGCCTGCTGATATCCCACTTTCATAAAGCTGATTGCTTATTCTGTGTCCTTTAAAGATCCAGCAGACATAAAATTCCTGGATTTTAGCTGTATTTGAAAAAAAAAAAATCCTGGATAGACCCATACCAGCAGATGTACTCTACATGTGTGGATCTTTTTGTGAATGCTTAGAATTAGACAACCTGAAAGATTCATTACACTGATTCTGGGAATTCAGGTTTTAAAGTGGTTGTAAATTCTCAAGGTTTTTTTTTTAACTTCATGAATTCTATGGTAATTCTAAGGTAAAAAACCTGCTGTGTGTAGCAGCCCCCCAATACTTACCTGAGCCCCCCTCTCGATGTGCATGAGAGCAGCGACTTTCCTGGAACTCCCCTTCCTCATTGGCTGAGACAGCAGCATTTACATAGGGGTTAGTTGTTTATTTTTGGTTATATTGACTTGTTTATGTGTGCCTGTTTCTCCATCTCTGTTAACCTGCTGATAAGCTGTAGGCAGTGGAACCCTTTCAAGTGATGCAGGACATGAGATTTTACTGTAATGATAAGATGAATACTTTTCTCCCCATACACGTCAATTGAAATAAGCATGCTAAAGTGTCATTAAAATAAAAAAAACAAAGATATTATAAACACCTCCCTATTAAATTTCCCTAACTACATATGACCCTTGTTTTTTTTCAAAATGTTTCAGTATTGGAAAAAAAAAAACCTGTTGATCTTTTTCTTAGTTGGACTTGCCTGTCCCTGACGGTAATGATCTTCAAGCTAATCTAGCCTGTTCAACATTGCCACTGTGGCTCCTGTTTAAAAAAAAAAAAAAAGCAAGTCCTTGGACAGCATGATCTGTCCCATTCAGTCTCTCAGCACGCCACAGGCATGCTGTTAGTCATGTAGTTAATACTGCCCCTTATTGGATGATACTAACTACTCGGCTGATAGCACCTTCCACCACACCAGAGTACCAGAGAGTTGTCCACTGATGTTGGAAACTCAATCAGAGTTTGCACTGGTCACAGACTGTGGAATTTCAGATATACTTTATCAGAGCCTGGAGATAGCACCCACAGAGCCCAGATAAGACACTTTTAGTGTAACATTAGCCATAGATGGATCCAAATTTGGCCGGTTCAGCAGGGGCCAAACAAATTTTGATCCATCTATGGGTATTCCTGTTCAAGAGGAGACAACCGAGTAATCAATTCCTCTTTCACAGAAATGTTAGAAAATATGTTTTCGATCAGCGCATGCAGCCAATCGGCTGAAGAAATGATTGGCTTATTGTAAAAATCAGGAGTGCATGCTATCAGAATACAATAGCATACCAGGGGAGGATTCCTTCATCCACCTCAAATGCGTTGATTGTAGGTTTTTGTTTTTTTCATACACAGAATCATGATAAAGGGTTGTGTGTCTGAGCTCAGGATTGTACTAGACACAGGTTTACAATATGCAGGATCAACTTTATGTTGTGTATACATGTCACATAGTTGCTTTTCCTTCACAGGCGGGAATAAGAAGCAGCAAGGTCATGTGACAGGCTGCTGCTTAGTCCTGCCAATCAACCAAGGCTGTGCAGTGCAGAAGAGAGTTGATCACATGATTTGTACAAATGTTTAATTTAGTACTTTTACAATTTACTTGCCTTGTTTTATGCCCAAATTAATAAGTTACCGTATTTTCCGGCGTATAAGACGACTTTTTACCCCTTGAAAATCTTCTCAAAAGTCGGGGGTCATCTTATACGCCGGTATACGGCATGCTGACACTTTTTAGGGGGGCGGCACGGTGCCGCCGCCGCCCCCCCCCCTCCTGAATACAGGGGTGGGCAGGGGCTGCTGTCTCTTACCTGGCTCCGGTCCCGTGACGATCCGGTCCAGGAAGCGCGGCTGCTCCTTCATTCGGTTCGGCCACTAGATGTTCGCGCGGCTGCTCGGCTCCACCTCTTCACCAGTGATTGGTCACCAGAACTGTAGCTCAGGAAAGGCACACAGGAGGCCAATCACCGGCGAGGAGGCGGAGCCGAGCGACCCCGCGAAAATCGAGTGAAGGAGCGGCCGGTAAGTGTCCCGTGCAGAGGTGCTGCTGCAACCACATATGCTGGCTGCAGCAGCACCATACTAGAACAGGTGTAATTGGTGTCAGTGGGAGGAATAGTGCCCCATCATTGGTGTCACTGATACCAATGATGGGGCATTATTCCTCCCACTGACACCAATGATGGGGCACTATTCCACCCCCCACTGACACCAATGATGGGATACTATTCCTCCCACTGACACCAATGATAGGATACTATTCCTCCCACTGACACCAATGATGGGGCACTATTCCTCCCACTGATACCAATGTTGGGGCACTATTCCTCCCAATGATACCAATGTTGGGGCACTATTCCTCCCACTGATACCAATGTTGGGACACTATTCCTCCCACTGACACCAATGATGGGGCACTATTCCTCCCACTGATACCAATGTTGGGACACTATTCCTCCCACTGACACCAATGATGGGGCGCTATTCCTCCCACTGACACCAATGATGGGGCGCTATTCCTCCCACTGACACCAATGGGGCGCTATTCCTCCCACTGACACCAATGATGGGGCGCTATTCCTCCCACTGACACCAATGATGGGGCGCTATTCCTCCCACTGACACCAATGATGGGGCGCTATTCCTCCCACTGACACCAATGTTGGGACACTATTCCTCCCACTGACACCAATGTTGGGACACTATTCCTCCCACTGACACCAATGATGGGGCACTATTCCTCCCACTGACACCAATGATGGGGCACTATTCCTCCCACTAATACCAATGATGGGGCACTATTCCTCCCACTAATACCAGTGATGGGGCACTATTCCTCCCACTAATACCATTGATGGGACACTATTCCTTCCACTGACACCAATGATGGGGCACGATTCTTCCCACTGGTGTGCATTGGAAGAGGGGTGGTCTTATACGGCGAGTATAGCCCAACACTACATTTTAACAGGAAAAGTAGGGGGTCGTCTTATACGCCCAGTCGTCTTATACGCTGAAAAATATGGTATGTATCCAGCCTAAATTATTGGAGAGAGCATTAGATTTTAATCACTTTTAATATATAAACTAAAGGCAAACATTTTTTTTTTTTTGGACAGAGTGGAGAGGGATTAGAACATCTGTCAGTTTTTATTGCTGTCTGTGCCATTATACTGTTTACCATTATCATTCAAAGTGAAAGTAAAAGAAAATCACAAATTTTAGGTTGTCCCCAGAATCGTAATAGAGGGGAAATCTTCTGGTGACCTGGGTGGCCCCTAGGGATTCCCTTAATTTGCAGGGAGTTCCTCTCATTTCCTGTTTTGGCTATGGAAGTGGAAGTGACGGTAATGCTCCCCAATGGGATATGGTTTAAAAAAAAACTGACAGGGGTTCTAACACTCCATTACTCTATCCAAAATTAAAACCAAGCTTTGCCTTGAGTTCTACTTTAAAGCAACTTGGGAGGAGGTCAATTTGGCTTCAAGAGCTGATTGAATCCTATCTTTCTTAACTTTTTTGTTGACATGATTTTTTTTTTTTTTTTTGTAACAGGATTTATAAATATTCATTTACGAAAGGATTTTGTATCCAAACAACTTTCCAAATTGCTGGTAAATGGGGTTCAACCGCCTTCAGTTGGAGAAAAGAAAAAGGTAAAATGATCTTACCCAATATAGCATGTTTCTAAGTTGTTAATCAGTGATAGATTTGTGTAATGTAGGAATCCTAAACACAGGTGTTACAAGGGAGACCTTGGCCCACATTCCTAATGTCTGGCATTCATTCCTGAACACTTAGTTTGGGAAGTGTGTATAGAAATAAAACAATATAAAACTAAATAGTATGTCAGATGGTTAAGTTGATGTGCCAACTGCACCCTTACTTACCCTTGGTGACCCCCTTACTACAGGATAGGTGTGCATACAAGCCTGTAACTCCACTTAAACAAAATCTTTGCAGCACAGGCTATGTAGTACCCAATGCATTTCTTCATATTCCTCTCAGTTAAGTGTGTGCCGTATGTCAAATTGAGAAGATACTGCACTTACTTTAATGATTCATGGAGGTAGGCATTTGTTTGTAGGCATGTGGGTACTCCACCCAGGTTTTTGTTGCTATGTACAAGTATAAAAACAAAATTTCACTAGCCCATTGTGATATCATAAAATATTTATTGAAAAGACACTTACATAATTAATTGGCAAAACGCATTTAAAAAGTGTGTTCCATCTAGGTAGAGGCTGTGTATTATCTAGAATTAACTGTTAGTGCATTGCAGTATAAGAAAAATGAGAAAGTAATAACAGTGTAATGAATGGACAAAGAGATTACCTTATTCATAGTCTGCTGATTTATGGTACAGTGCATGCTGCCCACCAACAGTAAAGAGGCAACATTTAACACTGACTAGCATTGCCTTATCCCAGCAACGGTACATGCCAAACCCAGCCCCTGCGTCTACAGCAAATCGGGTGACAGGGTGTATGTGAACTGCGCTGACTGACTCAGCTGCCCTTACCCCACCCCCCCATTGTTGTCTACAGTTTCTAAGGCTATGAAAGGTGTTTCTGATGTTGGGTTTAAGTCCATCCCACATGCAATTGGTGCCCCAAGAGACAATAGGGGTGTGTCTCTGATGTCAGGTCTAGGTTGGACCAGATCTTAGAAGCTGAATTGGCTTAACCCCACCGATCTCTCTAGCTACAACCCAACCACTATCTTTGCCTCTCTGGGTGGTGGTAGTATTTTACCCTTGCATAGTTAAACAGCTGCCAGTGCCTAGGACACAGGCTGATACCAATCCTCACTGATCTTAAAAATCTTCTAAAATGCAAGATGTATAGATCTTAGATGTATATAAAAAAACTATAGGATAATGCAGGCCGCAAAATTTCCTCTCGCCTGCTTATATTTGGCGAGTGGAAATAACATGGGGGCAAGTGTGCCCACAGGGCTTTATTACTGAGCAGGCTTTGTACTGGAGTTGGGCTGAGGGCATCGGCAGTCCTGCGGGCATCCTGCAGGTCCGAGCTGTGTCCCGAAGACAGAACAGCCCACACACATGTAGGGGCTGCTGTTTAGTAGCAGGCAGGGGTGGACTTACCCATTGGAGACTCCTGAACCCTGTGCGCTCTGCATTCAGTTCTCCATCTTCCCACTTCCTTAACTCTCAAAGCTTACAACGCTGTACACCATAGAGCCGCTCCACCGCCTCAACTACTGTGCTTTCTGCATTCAGTTCTCCATCTCCTCCACACAGTGCCTCTCTCTTTGACTCCTTGATGATCTCCTTAACATGCAACACTTACAGCGCTGTACATCATAGAGCCCTCCGCCTCCCAGCTCCGCCCCCTCAACTCAGCTCTCACACTTTCTTTCTTGCAATTGGTCCAGAGTCCTGCCAGTAAGGCAACCTGAATAGAGGTTTTAAAACGGGCAGGGGGCGCTGATATTATGGTGGAGATCTCTGAACTCTGGAGCTTTCTAAGGAAGCGTGGGAGGCATTGAAATAAAGGGACTGTGAACTAATGGGGGTCTCTACTGGGGGGGGGGAGCTGACTGCTGATCTAATGGTTGGTTACCAACCATTAGATCAGCAGTCAGCCGGACCCCCAAGAGAGTCTCCTTATAGCAGCACCAGGGGTGGACTGACCATTTGAGCGGCAGAGCTGTGAGAACAGAGCGGGTGGCAGTTGCTAATGACAGACGGGTCTTTGCCACCTCCCCACTGAACCTCCCAGGTGGGTAGTGACCTCCACCACCTGTAACCCTGAGCCCTGGTTCACACTGATGCAGGGCGAATCCTGTGCATTTCCAGTTGTGCTGTGTTCATGCGATCTGCTGTGGGTGTCAATTAAAAGTTAATTAGTGAAGCGCTAAAATACTTTATAAATTTATACTGATTGTGCCATTTGTGACAACATAATAGCGCTCAGTGATAAATGTCCCATATACACAAGTATATCCTTATAGTGAAATTAATACACATAAATGAAGTGAATATATTAACAGTGATATAAGATGTATCGTGTATAAACAAAGAGTATTCAATCTAAATAATTATTCAATAGGTTACCATATAAATGTGAATCACAAATACATAAAAAAACCAATCCGTGAATAATCAAAATATAAAAAGTCCATGCAAGTGAAACTGTGTAAAAAGGTGATCTTCACTCTAGTGCACAGATCCTCAAATGGAAGCAGTGCCTGCTCACCTCCACACAATGACCCACACAGAGCCAAAAGGCTAATGCTCTCCTCTATACCCGATCCTTCTAAATATGCTCCTCATCCATGGACCACAATGTAAATGGAAACTCCTCCCCCAGCGTATCTATTCCGCTCCACTTCCACTCAATGGCATATAGGTAAGACACAAAAAGATCCAGAGAGATGTCTCAGTCCTCTTTCCTGGCTGGATTCCACACAGGAACATCACCAGATCCCTCAGAATGATCAGGTAGATGGGAAGCTTTGGTAAAATCAGAAACTCCTTGCTGTTTGTGTTTCCTTCACATGTGTGTCTCTTTCTGCTCACCTAACACACAAGTGACACACATGTGAAGGAAACACAAACAGCAAGGAGTTTCTTATTTTACCAAAGCTTCTCTGTGTTTGCCTGAAGCGTATTGCAATAAACACTCATGCAATTCCATTCCAGTGCAAACAAAATAAGATGCCTGCACCTTTTTCATGTGGATGCGTTGCAAATTGAGCCATAAAAATAATTGGGCTCACATCACACCTCTCAGAATCGCATGTGATTTGCACAGGAATGTTGTGCGATTCCTGTGCAAATCACATGCAGTGACAATGTGAACCTAGGCTGATTATGAGGCATGAGTGTGCTGAGCCAAGACTCGGTGATCAGCTTCATAATTGGGAAGGGGTGCTGGGTACCAATGCCGCCCACCGGCTCTGGAGAGGAGATCAGACCAGAGCCTAGCATCGGTGAGGAGATCCCAGCTGACCCAGGAACTGGAGAGGAGAGCAACCGTACAGGGAGACATGTACTATTTCGGAGTACAGGGGGTATAGTGGGGGGCATAGGGGTCAGTGGCGAGTAATTCTTAAGGTCTGGTCTTGAAATTTGAACCCTGGGATAATTTATATTAAAAACCTGCAATAAAACCAATGAAAAAAGTGAAAACTAGTACATACTGTACACATAGATATATAATATATATATTGCTCAAAAAAATTAAAGGAACCCTTTTAAATCGGAACATAGCATCAAGTCAATTAAACTCCTCAGATATTAATCTGGTCAGTTAATTTGCAGAGGGGATTGTTAATCATTAGAAATTCTGAAGGACCCTCTGCACACTGGTATACCCTTTCAAGCAAACTATGCAATAAATAGGGATATGATATATCCCTATTTATTGCATAGTTTGCTTGAAAGGGTATACCAGTGTGCAGAGGGTCCTTCAGAATTTCTAGTGTTATGTGGTTACACCCCTTTAGCACCTGATGGATAAATGCATGCACTAGCTGTATGGATTTGAGCACAGGGATCTCTTGTTTGTTGTATTGTTGGGTCAGTAGCCAGACCTGAACCTTGTAGCTCTCCCCATTGTGTCTTTTCCCCTATGCTAGCATTGTGTCCACAGTAGCACTTGCGTAGGCAGGGCAGAGTAGGACTGGCCATAGAGGGATTACTTTGACGCAGTTGGCCAGCTTAAGCATGTATTGCAATATGTGTGAACTAGATATCCCTATTTATTGCATAGTTTGCTTGAAAGGGTATACCAGTGTGCAGAGGGTCCTTCAGAATTTCTAGTGTTATGTGGTTACACCCCTTTAGCACCTGATGGATAAATGCATGCACTAGCTGTATGGATTTGAACACAGGGATCTCTTGTCTCTTGTTTCTTGTTTGTGGGATTGTTAATCAGTCTCAGCTGCTTTGGTATTAATTAACAACAGGTGCACTAGATGGGCAACAATGAGACGACCCCCAAAACAGGAATGCTTTTACAGGTGGAGACCACTGACAATTTTTCCCTACTCATCTTTTCTGACTGTTTTTCACTAGGTTTTCATTTGGCTAAGGTCAGTGTCACCTCTGGTAGCATGATTGATACCTGGACCCTACAGAGGTTGCACAGGCAGTCCAACTACTCCAGGATGGCACATCAATACGTGTCATTGCCAGAAGGTTTGCTGTGTCTACCAGCACAGTCTCAAGAGCATGGAGGAGATTGTAGGAGACAGACAGTTACTCTAGGAGAGCTGGACAGGGCCGTAGAAGGTCCTTAATCCATCAGCAGAACTGTTATCTGCTCCTTTGTGCAAGGAGGAACAGGATGAGCACTGCCAGAGCCCTAAAATATGACCTCCAGCAGGCCACTGGTCTGAATGCCTCTGAGCAAACAATCAGAAACAGACTTCATGAAGGTGGCCTGAGGGCCTGACTTCCTCTAGTGAGCCCTGTGCTCACTGCCCGGCACCATAAAGCTTGATTGGCATTTGCCATTGAACACCAGAATTGGCAGGTCCACCACTGGCGCCCTGTGCTTTTCACAGATGAGAGCAGGTTTACCTTGAGCATGTGACAGACGTGAAAGGGTCTGGAGGAGCTGTGGAGAATGTGCCTGTAAAATCGTTCAGCATGTCCGTTTTGGTGGTGGGTCAGTGATGGTCTGGAGAGGCATATCCATGGAGGGACACACAGACCTCTACAGCCTAGACAATAGCATCCTGACTGCTATTAGGTATCGGGATGAAATCCTTGGACCCAATGTCAGACTCTACGCTGGTGCAGTAGGTCCTGGACACCTGAATGCCGACAATGCCCAGCCTCATGTGGTGAGAGTATGGAGGCAGTTGCTGGAGGATGAAGGAGTTGATACCATTGAATGGCCCCTACGCTCACATGACCTAAATCCAATAGAACACCTCTGGGATATCATGTTTCAGTCCATCCAACAGCTGCCAGGTTGCACCTCAGTCTGTCCAGGAGCTCAGTGATGCCCTGGTCAAAATCTGGGAAGAAATACCCCAGGACACCATTCTTCGTCTTATTAGGAGCATGCCCCGACGTTGTCAGGCATGCATACAAGCACGTGGGGGCCATACAAACTACTGAGTGCCATTTTGAGCTACTGCAATGAAATTTCAGCAAAATGGACTAGCCTGCTGCACTTTGATTTGCGGGGTGTCTTTGAATTCAGTTCTCTGTAGGTTGATAATTTTCATTTCCATCAAACGATGGGGCATCCTTACATTCCTAACACATTACCCAGTCCATATCAGTATAGGTATCCAGCATGATATTTTTCCCCATTGATATCTGATGTGTTTTCAAATGCCTCCTGTAATTTTTTTGAGATATATATTATAATTTTTCAAAAAAAGTTTTACATTTTTATATTTTTTTTTTAGAAAAATATTTTGTAAAAGTGCCGCCCTTAAGATCAAATTAATAGGAATGGAATAAATCTATATTAGTGCAATAAATCTTCTCAAAATAAAATAATCGAAAAAATAAATAAATAATTAATTTGCTTATGTGAAAACTCTATTATAATACCAAAGATAAATGTGAAATAAAAGCAATATAAATTGTGACCGATAAAATAAATGTCCAAATTATGAAGCAATAAAAAGTGTATACAAAGCGTCTAAATGGTAATTGTGTTTTCCAAAACCTTTAACAGATCCTTTCTGGGTAATGACACTCTATTGTGCTCACCTTCTTGTTAGCCTAATCCTAGGCTAAATAAACTGTTAGATAGTAATGAGCTGGACTACTTCAAGGTAAAATGAGATGTGAGACTTTGCTGTATTCTCCTGGATTAAATCGCTGCTATTAGGCTTTGTGTGGGTATAGAGATCTTTGTTTTTTTAAGCTGCTGTGTTTGGCTCCATCCCTCTGTTTTTCTCCTTGTAAAAGCAATGGGAAAAGAAAGAGATATATAGTGCCTTTTCCTTTTGATGTGAAATTTATTGTGTGCTCTATAAAATTTTCACTCACATTGTATAGTATGTTAAAAACGCCTTAATACAATTTAAACCTCTGATCACGGTTGTGATGAGCCTCCTCTGTGTGTCCTCTTCACACAGTGTATACTCGCCGTTCTGAAGTCAGGTTCTCGGTGCCGTCAATGCCCCTCCCCAATGAAATAAATCAGCCACGAGACCCTGTGGAGCAACACGTTGGGGAGGGGCATTGACTATACAATGTGAGTGCAAACTTTATAGAGCACGCAATAAATTTCACATCAAAAGGATATGGCACTATATATCTCTTTCTTTTCCCATTGCTTTTACGAGGAGAAAAACAGAGGGCTGGAGCCAAACACAGCAGCTTAAAAAAACCAAAGATCTCTATACCGACACAAAGCGTAATAGCAGCGATTTAATCCAGGAGAATACAGCAAAGTCTCACATCTCATTTTACCTTGAAGTAGTCCAGCTCATTACCATCTAACAGTTTATTTAGCCTAGGATTAGGCTAACAGGAAGGTGAGCACAACAGAGTGTCATTACCCAGAAAGGATCTGTTAAAGGTTTTGGAAAACACAATTACCATTTGGACACTTTGTATACACTTTTTATTGCTCCATAATTTGGACATTTATTTTATCAGTCACATTTTGTCACATTTTATATTGCTTTTATTTCACATTTATCTTTGGTATTAAAATATTAGAGTTTTCACATAAGCAAATTAATTTTATTTTCTTTATTTTTTCTATTTTATTTTTATTTTGAAAATATTTATTTATTGCACTAATATAGATTTATTATATTTCTATTAATTTGATCTTAAGGGCGCGGCACTTTTACAAAATATTTTTCTAGCTATTACTTTGCACATACCTATGAGGATGTGACTCCTGGTAAAATAAGCAGGAAGAGCCTGCGAACAATATAAGAGACATATAGTATTCATTTTGTGGCTCACAAGTACTGTTTAATTACTTAGTTTTTTTTGTTTTTTTAAGCATACTGTTACCATAGCAGTACAGTGTCACCATAGTGACACTGTACTACTTGTGGGGGGTGATGAAGATTTTTTTTTTTTTTTTTAAACTGATTGCTTTTACACCCATAAAGGCTGTAAAAGCAATACTGTGAGAGCTGTGATTGGTCACAGCTTGTCAATTGGTACAAGGCTGTTGTGAATATAAAATATAAAAGTGTGATTCTTGTGAGCTACTATGGTATATTTATGCTTTCATGTCTTTGCAAGGTGGATAAATAAAAAATAAATAATAAAAAATAAATAACCATTAAAAGTTGTGTGCTTCATTAAACATACTGTTGTGTGATGTGAAAAATTATTATAAGAAAATCAAATATGTGGGTCGCCTACACCATACACAAACACTTGTGTCACTAGAATCAAAAAACAAAATGTGTCGTGCTCCACTAATATAAAATTAGTGTGAATAGTCTTGTGACCTCTGTGATATTTCACAAGTAGTAAGCAATGATGTCAGGAAGTAACATCTTGTTTACTACTATTCACGTGATCACTGATTGGCAAATCTGTAATCACATAAATCGGCACCTCACACAGTGGGCGCCGATCGTGGACCCGTGCGCACCCAAGCAGTTTAGAAATGTCCACGCATCAGCAATGCTCCTGTCTGGCCGTTTATCTGCATGGGCCGGACGGGAAGTGGTTAATTAGGAGCAAAGCTAAATTTTAGACAACAAAATTCTAAGACTTTCATTAAGGTGTGTTCATTTTTGCAACTTGAATGAATGTGTTATAAAAAAATACTTTTCTGTGTGTGCAAATTAACAAATCTTGTTTGCAATCCATGGCCTGCTTATGTGGGACTATTTTTTAGTATATTGTCCCATAGGAAATGTTGATTCTGAAAGGAAAGTAAAGGTTTTCTGACAAATCTGTTGAGGTGTACTCATTTATGCTGAGCACTGTATATACAATATATAGCCAAAAGTGTTGGGACACCCCTCCAAATCATTTGATTCAGTTGTTCAAATCACTTCCATGGCCACAGGTGTATAAAATCCAGCACCTAGGCATGTAGACGGCTTCTACAAACATTTGTGAAAGAATTGGTCTCTCTCAGGAGCTCATTGAATTCAAGCATGGTACCGTGATAGGGTGCCACCTGATAGGTTGTCCCACTGTCTGTAGAGTCAGTAGCTAAAGACCTCCAAACTTCATGTGACCTTCAGATTAGCACAACAATAGTGCATAGAGAGCTTCATGGAATGCTTTTCCTTGGCTGAACAGCTGCATCCAAGCCTTATATCACCAAGTGCAAAGCATTGGATGCAGGAACATAAAGCACACCACCACTGGACTCTAGAGCAGTGAAGACGTGTTTTCTGGAGTGACGAATCATGCTTCTTTGTCTGGCAATCCGATGGACATGTCTGGGTTTGGAGGTTACCAGGAGAACGGTACTTGCCTGACTGCATAGTACCAAGTGTAAAGTTTGGTGGAGGGGATTAGGGTGTGGGGTTGTTTTTCAGGGGTTGGACTTGGCCCCTTGGTTCCAGTGAAGGGAACTCTTAAGGCATCAGCATACCAAGACATTTTGGACAATTTCATGCTCCCAACTTTCTGGGAACAGTGTGGGGTTGATCCCTTCCTGTTCCAACACGACTGCACACCGAGGCACAAAGCAAAGTCCATAAAGACATGTATGAGCGAGTTTGGGGTGGAGGAACTTGACAGGCCAATAATGCCATTCATTTTCGTGTGTGTGTGTGTAAAAAGAATGATTGACTGCTTAACTGATCTGACAGAATGTACAAATAGGAAAATAGGGAGTACATAAGACACTTCCTTATGTATTATCTAGTAAGAACGAACGAAATATAATCTAATACAGGAGTAAACCACCTTAAAGAGGTGGAGTTTTACCTGAACAACATTAAAGAAGTCAAAGATCACCAGGCACAGTGTCTGATTTAAACCTTCAATTGCCATTCTATTAAATTGCATGTATTGCGCAGCAATCATGGGTTTGAATCAGGTGGTGAGAAGGCAACATATCGCTTCCTCATCATCTGTCAAACACATTTGGATCACTTTTCAGTGGAGCAGCAGTGGCCTGCTGCACTTTGGAATGAGCCCTCAGTTGCATTTGGCAGTGGCACCCTTAGGGCTCCTTCACACGTAATCTTGGGGGGTGCCAAAACCCAGTGATTGAGTCACAGTTTTACCACCTCCAATTCCAACCCCCTTTAGCTGCTGAGGCAGCAGCCAAAGGTGTGCACATGTTGCAGCAGGAATTAAACCCCCTGTTGCTTTTGGTGGGTGCTACTGCCTGCCAATCGCAACCAATTCAAGTAAATGGGGTCACTCTGCAAGCTCCGCTAAACTGCATGCTTCTGCAGGGTCCACGGGTTAAAGCAGGTGGTGAGAACTTTTACCCCTTGTTTGCCACACTGCACAAGGTTGCCGGGCACTTGCAGAGCCACCTCATTCGGTTGAATGGGTCATTATTCGCAGGTGCTACATCCACAAACCACGACATGTGTACACCCTTTCCACTGCAACTAAAGGGTGTGCGGTTGGGGTGATATAAACACGTCTTAACTATGGGGTTTTACCACCCACCAAACTGCAAATGTGAATTAACCCTTACTGGTCTGAGCCCCCTATAAGGATGCTTTCACACTGATGTGCTGCAGTTTACCTGCACCACTGTGCAACGCTGCATCTGTGACTTTCCTGGATTAGCTGCATTTTGCCATAGACTTCTATTATATCCTGCAGGTTTGGTGCACTTTCTGAAAGCGCATCAAAATTCCTGCATTTAGGAGATTTAGTGCACCGTCAGTGCACCAAACCCACACGGTATAATAGAAGTCTATGGCTAAGCACAGCAAACCCACAGGAAAGCTGCAGGTGCACTGCACTGAAGCTGTGATGTGTGTAAATCGCAGCACATCAGTATAAAAGCAGCCCTATACTATTAAACCCAGTGTATTGCTTCACACTGACCTGAAGATCTCTTCTTTTCTGCTCCTGGCACCACTGTGGAGACCACTAGCTGGGATAAGAGGTCGAGTGCAGTTGGTATCACTCCTCATGGGACAGGAGTCAGCACTACAGAGGAGACATTGGCTTATGTAGTTCTTGCTCCCTACTACAGCTCTAACTTTAGAAGTAATGTCTCTGCATTGAACTTTGTTTGATGCTTTGGGATGACGAGTCAGCAAGCCCAGACCCCGATCTACCAGTCACTTGGCCACAAACAACACAATTCCACATGTGTGTCCCAGAAGTACAGCGGGAGCGTCACTTAATCCAGCATGTAAACTGATTTGATGGATTTAGAAAAAAACCTGCATGTTTGCTTTTAATGCAAAGGAATATACACATGCTAAGTTTATTGTGCCTGGACTTGTGCTTTAAAAAATAGACTGGCCTATGAGATTTAAGCAATACTATGGTCTATTCTGACTTATAAATATACTATCATGATCGTATAGGGCACTGAGCATTCGTAGACCTTGGGTTATAGGCTCATACCTTCAGGTATTTGAACACTAGCAAAGCTTTTAAAGACGCTCCCCCCTATAACCCAATCCTTTTTTTTTTTTTTTTTTTTGCGCTACTGTCCTTATGTGATGTACTTCTCCTTTACAGATAGATCACTTTTAACTGAGCTATTTATTATTTTTTCTTTGGTTTCTTCAATCAACTTTTCAGTCAAATCCTTCACTGCTTTGTAATTCCACTAGCAGTGAATCTAGATCGTTAAAACTTTGAAAGCCATGCTCAGATGCCACCTCTATGGTGCAGTCTGTAATTTTGCTTTGGACACTGGATCCTCCTTGGGTGCTCACCTTCGCACTTTGTGCAATGCGTGTAGTCAGGGGCAGGGTGCTGTACTGGTCCAGGTACTTGTTCCATCCCTTTAGAACCCAGACTGTGAGGACCCCTTTGGGGGTATTGCCACTGTGACAGGAAAAAACTGAACTCTATATAGGGCCCAGTGTTGTGGACAGGTAAAACTCAGTCATCTATGTCGCAGACCATTACCGTAAAAACTGGTGCTATGGTTGGAATTTATAGCCCTGGTCTTCTAGTAGTTAATACAGCTATCTCTGTCCAGGGGTGTAAAACACCAAGCCCTTTCTTGAGCTCCTCCTGCTCCTCTACCTGAATCGGATCTTGATATGCAAGCCTAGAAGAGGTAGACATAGAAGGGAGTGACGAGGCCCCAGGAGCAGTGTTTGAAGAGGCTATGGAAGATTTCTCAATCTTAGACTTCTTTACACTTGAAACCACAGCTTCAGGAAATATGCCTGTTAATGTGGACATGCTCACTTCCATTGTGCGCTAAAGCCTTGGCATTGTTGCACTTGACTCTCCTCCATCTTTCTAATCCCCCTTGGATAAAAAGAGACCTGCAAAATCTAAAAAGACATTCCCCATTCACAAACAAATAGAATGGTCAATCTGTGAGGATTGGGTCAGTCTAGAAAACATTTTCATTTCTCTGAAGACTATTGCTGAACTCTATCGAGCGAAAAAAAGAGTTCACTAAGTATTGGCTTTTTCCGGTAGCTGATCTTGCCATCTCAGTCTTAAAATAAGATTCCACTGTACTATATGAAGATGTTTCTTCATTCAAGAAATCTGCAGATAGGAAGTTGGAGACACTTTTAAAGGCTCAGTTTAAACATTCTCTTATTTGTGTTAATGATCTAGAACAAGTAATGAAACAAATTTTCAGAATTACTCTAATTAATCTTCAGTCACATGAATCTTTTGGCTGAAAGCCTGGTCAGCTGAAGCTGTTTGTAAAAGATGCTTTACGTTTATGGCTTTTGAAGGTGGATGTCTCTTTTGTGAGACACTTGAAAAATTATTAAAAGATGTCACAGGAGGGAAGGTCCTTCTTCCAAAGCAGAAGATTCTAAAAACTCCCTTCCTCACTTCCTCAGGAGCTTCTATCTCTTTAAATCGCAGAGCTCTTAATCAGTCTACTCAGGCTTCAGCTTCAAAATGTAGGTTCAGCTCTTCCTTTTGGCACAAGACTTGGTGCACAAAGCTCTCCAAGTCTTCTCTAAAGCCATCTTCCCAATGATGATGCACTCTTACTCTTTAGAGTGGGGGGTCGTCTGTAAAAATTCGCCCCTCTCTGGGTCCCAGACCTGTGGGTTCTGTTGGTGGTTTCAGAGAAGTACAAAATACAGAGTTCAGTGCTTTACCGCCTCACCGCTTTCTTCTCTCAAATCACCCAGAAATTGCCTCAAAACAGATTTGCAGAATGCCCTGAACCATCTCTTGTCCCAGGGAGCAGTTGTGCTGGTAGACGCACAAGACAAGTTCAAAGGTTTCTCTTCAAAACTGTTCACAACACCAAAGCCCAGTGGGGATATTCGTCCTATTCTGGATATAAAATCTCTCAAAAAATATCTTCAAATTTGCTAACGTTTCATGGAATCCGCAAGGTTGATTTACTGCTCCCTGAAACAAGGAGAGTACCTGGCATATATAGACATCCAAGATGCCTTTTTTCATATTCTCATTTATCTAGCTCATCAGCGTTTTCTTCGCCCTGCAGTGGCAGACAGTCACTATCACTTTGTCGCACTTCCTTTTGGCCTATCCTCTGCTCACAGATTATTCACAAAGGTCCTAGGACCTCTTTTTGCCCTTCTCAAAACTCAATGCATCAAGGTCACAAGTTATCTGGACAACCTTTTCATGAAGGCCTCCTCTCCTTTCCAGCTGTCTGCAAATATTCACAGGGCAGTCCAGATGCTCCAGGCTTTTGCTTTGTAGTAAGTGTCCATAAATCTAGCTTTCTGTTTTCCTGTAATACTTGGGTGTGGTTTTGGACACATCTTATGCAAAGGTTTGTCTTCCAGATAAGAACATTCTCATTCTCTCTCTCTCAAAAATTCAGATCAAAGTGACACAGAGTGATAGCAACATATGCCAGTCATTCAAGCTGGGGAGGAGTGTTCTAATCCCTCAGGGTCCAGAGAACATCCTGGGGCTCGGAGCAATAAAAAGAGCTCTCCAACACTGAACCCCCCTTTTTGCAAGGAAACCCAACCAGGGTGTAGTCAGACAATGCCATGGCAGTGGCCTACATCAGTGAACAAGTGAGCAGCAGGAGGCCTACAGCCTTAAAGGAATCAAGCCAGATAATTTCATGGACAGAGACTCACTGTCCAGCAATCTCTGCAGTACACATCCCTGGGGTGGACAACTAGAATGTAGATTGCCTCAGCCACCACCATCTGGATCAAGGGGAATGAGCCTTTCACTCAAACATCTTCAACTTAATGTGTCAGACTGGGGAAACCCAGATATGGTTATCCTGGCTTCCAGATTCAACAAAAATCTACATGCCTTGAGAATAAACCTGCTGATGTAAGGAACTCTGTCCCATTCTGCAATCCAGTCTGTGGCTTTAATGGCATTGCTGTTTAATCTCCGGTCTTACAAGATGGAGAGGTCTCTAATTTTGTTATTCCTAATTTGTTAAAAGCAAGAAAAGGCACTTTTGCAAAGATTGACTAATATACAGGTGAAACTCGAAAAATTAGAATATCGTGCAAAATTTCATTTATTTCAGTAATCCAACTTAAAAGGTGAAACTAATATATGAGACTCATTACATGTAAAGCAAGATAGTTCAAGTCGTGATTTGTCATAATTGTGATGATTATGGCTTACAGCTCATGAAAACCCCAAATCCACAATCTGAGAAAATTAGAATATTACATGCAATCAATAAAACAAGGATTGTACATAGAACAATATTGGACCTCTGAAAAGTATAAGCATGCATATGTACTCAGTACTTGGTTTGGGCCCCTTTTGCAGCAATTACTGCCTCAATGCGGCGTGGCATGGAAGCTATCAGCCTGTGGCACTGCTGAGGTGTTATGGAAGACCAGGATGCTTCAGTAGCGGCCTTCAGCTCTTCTGCATCGTTCGGTCTCATGTCTCTCATCTTTCTCTTGGCAATGCCCTATAGATTCTCTATGGGGTACAGGTCAGACGAGTTTGCTGGCCAATAAAGCACAGTAATCCCATGGTCATTCAACCATGTTTTGGTGCTTTTGGCAGTGTGGACAGGTGCCAAGTCCTGCTGGAAAATGAATTCAGCATCCCCATAAAGCTCGTCTGCAGAAGGAAGCACGAAGTGCTCCAAAATCTCCTGGTAGACGGCTGCGTTGACCCTGGACTTAATGAAGCACAGTGAACCAACACCAGCAGATGACATGGCTCCCCAAATCAACACAGACTGTGGAAACTTCACACTGGACTTCAAGCATCTTGCAGTGTGTGCCTCTCCATTCTTCCTCCATACTCTGGGTCCTTGGTTTCCAAATGAGATGCAAAAGTTGCTCTCATCAGAAAAGAGGACTTTGGATCACTGAGCAACAGACCAGGTCTGTTTTTCTTTAGCCCAGGTAAGACGATTCTGACATTTGTTGTTCAGAAGTGGCTTGACAAGAGGAATACGACATTTGAAGCCCATGTCCAGGATCCGTCTGTGTGTGGTGGCTCTTGATGCACTGACTCCAGCCTCAGTCCACTCCTTGTGAAAGTCCTCAACACTTTTGAATAGCCTTTCCTGACAATCCTCTCCAGGCTGCGGTCATCCTTGCTGCTTACACATCTTTTTCTCCCACACTTTTCCCTTCCACATAACTTTCTATTAATATGCTTTGATACAGCACTTTGGGAACATCCAACTTCTTTTGCAATTACCTTTTGAGGCTTTCCCTCCTTATGGAGGGTGTCAGTGATGGTTTTCTGCACAACTGTCAGGTCAGCAGTCTTTCCCATGATTGTGATTCCTACTGAACCAGACTGAGAGACCATTTAAAGGCTCAGGAACCCTTTGCAGGTGTTATGGCTTAATTAGCAGATTAGAGTGGGACACTTTGAGCCTAGAATATTGCACCTTTTCACAATATTCTAATTTTCTGAGATTGTGGATTTGGGGTTTTCATGAGCTGTAAGCCATAATCATCACAATTATGACAAATCACGGCTTGGACTATCTTGCTTTGCTTGTAATGAGTCTATCTCATATATTAGTTTCACCTTTTTAAGTTGCATTACTGAAATAAATGAACTTTTGCACAATATTCTAATTTTTTGAGTTTCACCTGTATATACAGTTGTGTTCAAAATAATAGTAGACAGACATCACTAACCTGATCAATCACTGTTTTTGGTAGAAATGATATTTCTACATGGCAAATAATTTACTAGCAGGTGTAGTAGAGTAATAGAAATCAAATAGACCCAACAGTCATGATATGCATGCTTCTGATTCTGTGTAATTGATCACTAATTGAAAGGGGGCATGTTCAAAATAATAGCAGTGTGGAGTTCTATTAGTGAGGTCATTCATTCTTTGAAAAACAGGTGGCAATTATTGCCCTTATTTAAGGAAGGAAGGCAGCAAATGTTGTACATGTTGGTTACAGTGCATTTCTCTCTGCAATTCTGAGGAAAATGGGTCGTTCCAGACATTGTTCAGAAGAACAGCGTACCTTGATTAAAAAGGTGATTGGAGAGGGGAAAACATATAAAGAAGTGCAGAAAATGATAGGCTGCTCAGCTGAGCGCAAATGCTTTAAAATGGCAACCAAAACCTGAAAGACGTGGAAGAAAGTGAAAAACTACCATTCGAATGGATAGAAGAATAACCAAAATGGCAAGGACTCAGCCAACAATCAGTTCCAGGAAGATCAAAGAAGGTCTAAAGTTACCTGTGAGTACTGTTACAATTAGAAGACGCTATGTGAAGCCAAGCTGTCTGCAAGAAGCCCCCGCAAAAGTCCCACTGTTGAAAAAAAGATGTGCTGAAGAGGTTACAATTTGCCAAAGAGCACATTGACTGGCCTAAAGAGACACGGCGCAACATTTTGTGGACTGATGAAAGTAAGATTGTTCTTTTTGGGTCTAGTGGCCGGAGACGGTTTGTCAGATGACCCCCAAACACTGGATTCAAGCCACAGTACACTGTGAAGACAGTGAAGCATGGTTGCGCAAGCATCATGATATGGGGATTTCTCATACTACAGTGTTGAGCCTATTTATCGCATATCAGGGATCATGGATCAGTTTGAATACATCAGAATACTTGAAGAGGAAATGCCCTTGAAATGGGTGTTCCAACAAGACAACGACCCCAAACACACCAGTAGACGTGCAACATCTTGGTTCCAGACCAACAAGATTGACGTTATGGAGTGGCCAGCCCAATCCCCCGATCTTAATCCAATAGACAACTTGTGGGGTGACATAAAAAATGCAGTTTCTGAGGCAAAACCAAGAAATAGAGAAGAAATGTGGAATGTAGTCCAATCATCCTGGGCTGGAATACCTGTTAACCAACTTCTGGCACCTGTGGACATGCAACACAGATGTACAGCAGTTCTCAAAAACAGTGGTTATACAACTAAATATTCATTAAGTGATTCAAAGGAAAGCAAAGTCTTGAAACTTTTTTCAGTTTATATAGTGAATGTTTGAGTTTGTAAAGAAGAATACAAACACTGCTATATTTTACAGTCTAATATTCACTTTTCTTCATTTTTGTTTAGAAGAACAACACAATTTTGATATATTTTTCTTCATGTTTTGATTTGGAATAGAATGTGTAGTGTTCCCAATGCATTTGTGTGTATGGAAATAAAAGCGAAGGATTTTGAGCTTTATTCACTTTTTTCAACACATTGCTATTATGTTGAACACAACTAACTATATATATATATATATATATATATATATATATATATATATATATATATATAGTACCTGGAAATCGTTCTTTGCCTGTTGTGAACACTGGCACTTCAGTGTCAGAGATTACTCTGCGCCTTGCATTTTGGTCTTCCTTCATTTTGTCCTGACCTCAATTTGCATACTGGATTTCCTGTTGCCTACTGCCATTTTACTCTTCGCATAAAAGGTCTCTGCATCCTCAGCTGGGCATACCTGGGGGTCGCAACCTGGTTCCAGCTTGCTGCAAGTCCATCCCCATCATCAGGGCTCTTGATGACGAAGGCTGGGTTTTAGACTTCGCACCTTGGGAAATCCCGAATTGCCGATCTACAGGGGCTCACTATCACAGACGCTTGACAGTGTGCTCAGGACATGAGGTCCTCAGAGACACCGCAGCCTCTTCTGGCACAACTTTAGTGTTTGGCGCAGAGAGTTGATGTCCAGCAGGTCTATGAAGAGTGGATTATTCAGTGTCTGCAGGAACTTTCCTCCCGTTTGAATCAGCTGCAGGTTTTGTCCACTTCCTTACCCTCTGTTCCGGTTCCTGCTGCTCTGGCTTTTGCTGTTCCTCCAGTAGAGGATAGTCCTTTGACACTCCAGCTGCCTCCACCTACTCACTTTTCTGGTGATCTTAAAGCTTGTCAGGGTTTCATCAATCATTAGTCAATTTACTTTTAGCTAGTGGCCCACCATTTCCTAATTGACTATTCCAAGGTGGCATACATGATTTCACTCCTTTCTGGTGAAGCTCTGGCTTGGACCTCACCACTGTGGGATTGTCAAGACCATACTATTACCCATCTCTCTGCCTTCCAGCAAGCTTTTCGAAAAAACCTTTGATATGCCTGGCAGGGCTTCATCCACTGCAGGAGCTCTTCTTCGGCTTTGTCAAGGGAACATGACTGTTGGTCAGTATGCAGTTCAGTTTTGCACCTTAACTTCAGAACTGACATGGAAAAATGAGGCTCTTACCGCAAACTTTTGGCCAGGTCTAGCGGATCATATTAAGGATGAACTAGCTGGCAGAACCATATTCACCACCCTGGATGAGTTGATTGCCCTTAGCAGCCGCTTAGCAATAAAATGATGTGGTGCTGCGCTTATATATACAACATACCAGAAAGAATTCTAGCATATAATAAAATCTACATCTATACAAAACCAATATCTAAGTGTGCTTATGTGTGACTAAAATACCAAAAAATGAAAACATGAGACAATAATTCCCAACAAAACCCAAGGGTGATGATGGGAATGATCTCCCCACTTCTGTGCTAAATTGTACACACAAGGGGAAAAAGTGACAAATATGTGCCAAACTGATACATTCAGAAATAAGAAAAAAAACAAATAAACTATATAAATCAGTAAATGATGAAATCCCCCCAATGTTGTGCTGAATAGCACAACTAGACAACTGATGTGAGAATATATCCACTATTATATGAGTGCCAATTGGGGATAAAGCGGAATATAGTGACTAGCTGACACCAAAAAAACTTTATATGGTGAAAATAAGGGGAATATAGGCTACACTGCCTATAGAAAAGGAAAAAAAATTAATTGATGTGTGACCCCCAACGTCAGGGATAAGCACGTGAACTTGTGACAAAATCAATTAGGTGAGAAAAAATGATAGGCTGCACGCCTATAAAGAAAGAAGTGATAAGTGACCCCAAATACGGGGATATGAAATAATGTACACGTGAAAACGTGACACAATAAGTGGCTCAAAACCTCCGAAATAACTCATAAATAAATTATAAGTAAATTTAACTCCAGAAAATTATAGATTTAAAAGAGTTCAAAACCACCTAAATGGTGGAGGTGTTCTGTAGTCCTTTTAGTATATGTGTATACAGAGCTGGATGACAGGAGTCCCACACTATGTGAAATGGCCCCTCACCTCCATGAAGCGACCCTACAGGGTCAAAATGCCTTTTAGGAAAATACCACTCCGATCGGGAACCTGGACCCCCTCCTGCAGATGTAAGGGCCTACGTAGTGTCAATCCCCCTCACTTGTGGGCAAAGGTACCGCAAGCAGACTCCTCAAAGTTGTCCTGGAAATGGTCACTCCTCACACGGCCAAAGAGAGAAAGGAAGATGCTCCCATAGTATAATAACAGTTTATTTTACTGAATGGTTAAATTAATACAAGTCCCACTCACATTTGACAATCCAAACATAAGCCTTAGTGCATAACCACATGCTATGGGTGTACTTTACATGGATCCTTATTGGAGTCCCAAGATGGCGTTCACGCCGGAAGTTGCGTCACAACGTCCCATGCGTTTCGTCACGTTACCACGTGACTTCATCAGGGTATATCCTTGCCCTTGCTTTTTAATATGTTTATAAACGATATAGGGTCTGGGATTATAAATACCATTTCAGTCTTTGCAGATGACACCAAGCTGTGCAGTGGAATAACGTCCTTACAAGCCGACCTCAATGCACTGTTTAATTGTGCAACTATGTGGCAAATGAGGTTTAATGATGATAAATGTAAGGTTATGGACTTTGGGGCTAAGAATATGCATGCATCATACATACTAGGGGGGGTACAACTGGGTGAATCAATGGTGGAGAAGGATCTGGGAGTTTGGGTAGGTCACACGCTTAATAATGGCAATGCCAAGCTGCGCTTTCTAAACCGAGCAAAATCCTCTCTTGCCTTAAATAAGGTATAGACTCCAGAGAGAGAGATATCATATTACCCCTGTACAAATCATTAGTAAGACCTCATCTGGAATATGCAGTTCAGTTTTGGGCACCAATTCACAAAAAGAACATTGGGGAACTGGAGAAAGTACAGAGAAGGGCAACCAAACTGATAAGAGGCATGGAGGAGCTCAGCTATGAGGAAAGATTAGAGGAACTGAATGTCTTCTCTCTTGAGAAGAGGAGATTAAGGGGGGATATGATCAACATGTATAAATATATCAGTGGTTCATATCGTGAACTCGGTGTAGAGTTATTCACCCTGAGGTCAACACAGAGGACAAGGGGGCACTCTTTTCATCTGGAGGAAAAGAAATGTAATCTCCAAACATGGAAAGGTTTCTTCACAGTGAGAGCTGTGAAAATGTGGAATAGACTCCCTCAAGAGTTGTTTCTGGCCAGCTCTGGATTTCTTTAAAAAAGGCCTGAATTCTTTCTTGATCCAGGGAATATCCGATTGCCTCGGGGGATCAGGAAGGAATTTTTTCCCTGCTGGACCAAATTGGATCATGCTTTGCTGGGTTGTTTTGCCTTCCTCTGGATCAATTGTGGGTGTAGGATTATAATTTTTTTTGTCTTTTTTTCAGCCAGAATAACTATGTAAGATGTTTGTACTTCCCTAACTGTTAGCCTTGTGGTTCTTTGAGGATGACTTTGTTTAAAAAAAAAAAGTTATCGGCCTCCTCCAGCAGTGTCCCAACTCAACAAAGCATTGGAACGATAAGGCGTAACACCCTACTTCATTATCTCTGAAACCATTTATTCAACAAAGATGTCAATAAATCTTCTCACAGACGTCCAGACTGACAAAACATATCAAAGTATTACAATCATTTCGTCCACTCTGCTTGCTCCTGCGCTTGGGAGGGCATCATTCTTAATGGCTTATGCATTTCTCTTTGGTCTGACTCTGAGGAAGAGGGTGCATCCATCAAAACGCATAAGCCATTAGGATCTTGATTGATGCCCTCCCAAGCCCAGAACAAGCGGAGTAGACAAACTGATTTGTAATACTGAGTTAAGTCTTTGTTGAATAAATGACTTTAGAGCTAATGCACTAAGCTGGTGCGCCCTTTCTTTGTGTTTTAACTTTCTGAAACTCCTGGGTTGAACCGCCCAGTTAGAATGTTGTTCAATGCAGAATTAGTCTGCACAGTGCCATGACAGTGGCATACATCAGCCATCTGTGAGGAACCGGACGTCTTGTGATAGACATAAATGAAGAGTGCATCCTGTCCTGGGCACAGCTTCATGTTTTTGCATATCTGCTGTTCACATCCCAAACGGGGACAATTGGCAGGCAGGCCTTTTCAGTTGGCAGCTTCGGGTCCCAAGGGAATGATCCCTACATCTGGTGGTGCTCCAGGATCTGTTTCATAGGTGAATGTTGGATGATGACCTCCTGACCTCTAGGATCAATGGCACGCTGAACTGTTTTGTCTCCAGGTACAGGGATCCTCTAGTGAAAGCAGTAGATGCTCTGGTGGTTGTGTGGGATCAGAACACCCTAATCTACACCAAACTTCTTCCTCATCTGTTTTGCAGGGTTGAGATATAGAGGATTCTCATAGTTTTGAATTGATTCAGGTCGATCTATTACTCCGATCTTTAAAGACTCCTGGTGGACATGCTATGCGCTCTTCCCTGGAAATTCTATGTGAGGTGAATCTTTGCCTTTTTACATATGGGCCTGGGACAGCATTTGGTCCACAGCACCATTAAAATGGTGATTAACCCTTACATATACCCACTGAAGTGACTAGCCTCAGGTAATAGGAATAAAACAAATCCTCCTGCATAAGTTGTACCTGTTTATCTGAAGCCCTCTCTCTATTCTACATCTTGCTAAAGTACACATTTTACGCAGTGTTCTTAAACTGCTGGAGGCAGGGGGTCGGGATCTGATGTCACACTCAGCACAGCATATAGCAGGGAGCTGAGTGTAATCTGAGAATCTGAGTTGAGTTAGACTGTCAGAAGTGACTCATGCAGATAGTAGAGGAAGGAGAGATCAGACAGAAAACAAACTAGGTTCTATAAATTGAGGCAAGTAGAAGAATGTGCTTTGTTCAATTTTCATTTCAGAGGTTTGCAACCACTTTAACGGTCCTGTCCCTGCTGTCCTTTCCCAAAGATCATTGCCTTATCCACTGATCAAAACCTTTTGTGCAGGGTATCTTCTATATGGCTCCCCCTGTTCACTTCTCTGTCACTCTTGATCTCTGAATTTAATTCTCATAAAAAACTGAAGGCCGGCCAGAGCCTTCCAGCTCAGCTGTATATGCTTGGAATCGATCACACATCATTCTCATCAAGCAGTGAAGCAAGAAAATGCTGCCCTGCAGCACAAAATAGTCGAAAGCCCTGAAGAAGAAGAAAAAAAAAAAATCATCCAAGTGTGGGTGAAAGAGGGCCTGGAGTCAGATGCAAAAAATAAATAGTTTTTAGTGGTGTAGGTATGCTTAGAAAAATACATTTTACCGTAAGTATGAAAAATCTCACTATTTGTGATGTTTAGAAATTTTTGTTCCCAACAAACTGCAACATAATTTCTTTTGCTCCAGGTCGTTGTTGATTTTTCTTCTCCAAACATTGCCAAAGAAATGCATGTGGGCCACCTACGCTCTACAATAATTGGTGACAGTGTATGCCGGTTATTTGAGTTTGTCGGACACGATGTTCTCAGGTAGGGCTTTTCTATGTTTTATCCAATTTAAGACAGAGATACATGGAATATCTTTTTGAAATAACTAACAATTTTTAACATCTATTGATAAAAAATAATGATTAATAGTGAGTCACTTATACTTTAAATGTGCTCCTACCAATACTATTATTAAATCAAAATGCGAATAGTTAGACCCCAGAGTATAGGTGGTCTAACAGAGCATGATGCTGAACATATCTCGTTTGTAACATCCTAGATAGAAAAGAGGTGTCACAGACTTCGGTTCCTGTCCTCCACGTTCTGCTCATTTGGCTTTGACGTTTTGTACGTGTTTTTTTTATTTATTTTAATAAATAATTTGAACGTTATCACATGATGGAATATTATCCTTTTTGACTGAGTACACATCAGATCACAATAAGGGAGGTGGAGAGATACCGAAGTCTGTGACCTCTTTTCCATATAAGATGTTACAAGCAAGATATGTTCAGCATCATGCATTGTTAGACCACCTATAATCCAGGTTCTAACTATTCGGTAAGGAGCAATGTGTTTTTTATGGTGGTGGGCACTAGAGTCTCTATTTTACTAAACACATGGATTATTGTGGATATGGCTGTTTATCATAATCTGGATTTTGTCATCAAAAGACTTGTTCATTGTTAGTTTGTGTTTCATGCATTTTGATTTTATAATATTATTTGTAGGGGCACATTTAAAGTATATTTTTTTATCAATAGCGCAGCAACAACTGGATATCATTTTTTGAGTATTTGTATTGGTATTTTTTGAGTACAGCTATTGCTTCACTGTTTGTTTATTGTTCACAATTTGTTTGGATTTTTTTGGCACTCAGCAGTTACATAATTTTCACAATTTTGAACATCTGCTGAGCTGCATAAAAACTAAAAATTCCCCTAAAAAAATGTTCTGTGTATTTTGCAGTTGAGATTTGTCACTTTATTTGGTAAAATTATAGCATTCTTTTATTGAAAGTTATACATACACTGCTCAAAAAAATTAAAGGAACACTTTTTAATCAGAGTATAGGATCAAGTCAGTTAAACTCCTGGGATATTGACCTACTCAGTTAAGTAGCAAAGGGGGTTGTTAATCAGTTCAGCTGTTTGGTGTTAATGAAATTGACAACAGGCGCTCTAGATGGGCAACAATGAAATGACTCCCAAAACAGGAATGGTTTTACAGATGGAGGCCACTGACATTTTTTTCCCTACTTATCTTTTCTGACTTTTTTTTTCACTAGTTTTGCATTTGGCTAGGGTCAGTGTCACTACTGGTAGCATGAGGCAATACCTGGACCCTACAGAGGTTGCACAGGCAGTCCAATTCCTCCAGGATGGCACATCAATCATTGCCATTGCCAGAAGGTTTGCTGTGTCTCCCAGCACAGCCTCAAGAGCATAGAGGAGATTCCAGGAGACAGGCAGTTACTCTGGGAGAGCTGGACAGGGCCGTAGAAGATCCTCAACCCATCAGCAGGACTGCTATCTTCTCCTTTGTGCAAGGAGGAACAGGATGAGCACTGCCAGAGCCCTACAATATGACCTCCAGCAGGCCACTGGTGTGAATGTCTCTGAACAAACAATCAGAAACAGACTTTATGAGGGTGGTCCAAGGGCCCAACGTCCTCTAGTAGGCCCTGTTCTCACTGCCCAGTACCATAGAGTTCGATTGGCATTTGCCATTGAACACCAAAATTTGCAGTGCGACACTGGCACCCTGTGCTTTTCACAGGTGAGAGTAGGTTCACCCTGAGCATATGTGACAGACGTGAAAGGATCTGGAGAAGCCATGGAGAACAGTATGCTGCCTGTAACATCGTTCAGCATGACCGTTTTGGTGGTGGGTCAGTTATGGTCTGAGGAGGCATATCCATGGAGGGACGCACAGACGTCTACAGGCTAGACAATGGAACCCTGACTGCCATTAGGTATCGGGATGAAATCTTTGGACCTATTGTCAGACCATACACTGGGTTCCTCCTGGTGCACGACAATGCCTGGTCTCATGTGGTGGGAGTATGCAGGCAGTTCCTAGAGGATGAAGGAATTGATACCATTGAATGGTCCCCACGCTCGCCTGACCTAATTCAAATAGAACACCTCTGGGATATCATGTTTCAGTCCATTCTACGATGCCAGGTTGCACCTCAGACTCTACAGGAGCTCAGTGATGCCCTGGTCCAATTCTGGGAGGAAATACCCCAGGACACTCTTATTAGGTGCAGGTGCCGACGTTGTCAGGCATGCGTACAAGCACGTGGGGGCTATACAAACTACTGAGTACCATTTTGAGTTGCTGCAATGAAATTTCAGCAAAATGGACTAGCCTGCTACATCATTTTTTCCCTTTGATTTTTGATGTGTCTTTGAATTCAGTCCTCTGTAGGTTGATAATTTTCATTTCCATTATACGATGGGGCATCCTTACATTTCTAACACATTACCCAGTCTTTATCAGTATAGTTATCCAGAATGAGATTTTTTCCCCATTGAGATCTGATTTGTTTTCAAAGTGTTCCTTTAATTTTTTCTTTTTAAGCAGTGTTCAAAAAGACATGAGACGAGAGGTGTGACCTTGCAAGTAATGAAGGAAGATATGTTTTCCTTTAGCTTTTGTACAATAAGCAGTTACTGTGTCTTTAGGGATGTGAATGAAAAAAGGGGGAGGGGAGGGTAAAGCCAAAGACACAATATTTATGATTAATTGACAACTTAATTCACTTAATTCAAGCAGAGGGTACTTGAGGCACTTTGGTTAAAAGAGTCAGCCACTATTGACAGTAGCATGTCTACTAACATCAGTTTTTCGAAAGCCATCAGGCATCTGAGCATACACCCTGTTCCAAATTATTATGCAAATGATATTTTTCTAATTTACCTAAATAATTTATGTAAATCAAGTCAGCATAATTCTCAACTATTAAGAGTACAATTCAAATTTTATTGAACAAACCTCCTAATGATAACAGTATTTTTTTTTAAACATAAAAAACTTACAATGCACTGTTCCAAATTATTACGCACAGTAAGTTTCAAAAACACTTTATAGGTTGTAAAGAACTGAAAATTGTCATTTGTTGTGTTTGCAGCATATTTACTGAAATCAAAAGCTATTTCAATCAAACTTTTAACAACATTTTAACTTTTTAAACATTTTAACAGGTCACGTTACATTTTAACATAGGACCCCTTATTTGATAGCAGCTTCACAAGTCTTGCATCCATTGAACTTGTGAGTTTTTGGACAGTTTCTGCTTGAATTTGTTTGCAAGATGTCAGAATAGCCTCCCAGAGCTGCTGTTTGGATGTAAACTGCCTCCCACCCTCCCACCGTCATATGACGCCCTCCCAGAACTGGCTGGCCGCAGTGTAGCCATCATTTGGCTATCTGCGGTTGGCAAGTAGTTAATAATGTGGAACACCCTCCTTTAGTAGTTTTTCCTTAAATTGGGCTTACCTGCCAATCTAATTATCACAGGTGTGCGAGATTGTTTTCAGTGATCAAAAGATCCCTGAGACACAATGCCATCCATGAGTTAAACTGAAAAACAAAATATTTAATCTTTGTGACACTTAAATAGAATTTGCATAGTAATTTGGAACAGGGTGTAATCTGACCAAGGAATTGAACGAAACAAGGTCCTTTTTACCCTAAGTCACTTACAACAGTGGTTGTTGTCCCTGGCGATTTGACCCACTGCTTTCCTATCTTGGGTCATATTGGTTGCTGATTCTAAAAAACTCTTTTTTTATGGAGTTATCCACAAGATGGTGCTAGGAGCAATAGCTGAGCCTGTGTCCCATCTCCACCAGGATATCCGGCTGCAACAAAGTGCAAGAGGGGTGGGCTCCTCCACTCTGATCTCCTCCTCTTCTTCTTCCTCCACAGGCCCTACACTGGCACCTCCTGGCCTCACCCACCCCGCACAGCCCGGTGCACACTGACAGCGGGCCCCGGCCCTCGCCCGCACTCCTCTGCAGCCGGTCCCCTGGCCCCTACTTGTGTGTCGGCTTGGCTGTACCCCCCCGATGGTGGTCCTGCCCCGCTCACACCCAAGGTGTCCCTTCTACATGGGGGTTTGCCACCACCCATGTAAAATGCCACCCCTGCCCACAACAGTCAAATCAGTCTGTATATGCAGTAAAGAATGCTTGTTATACTCACTGTGGAACCTAGGGGGTTAATCCTTTGCATTGTGTAAAAAGGATGTTTGAACCTGTCCTCTCTGATCCTCCTTTTCTTCCACAGTCCCAAATCTATCTGCTTATAGAACAGAGCCTTGGGGGCAAGTTGCACATCCTCAGTTTGGTGTGTATTGCTAGAGTTTTTTTTTGTCTTGGGAGAGTGCATGTGATCAGCCCAGGGCCAAGCAGCGCTGTCCAGACAGAGGGCCAGGGGTCCTGCGGCCTCATGGGACAATCGGGAGAATGAAAACTCCTCCTACAGGCTTTAACCAGTGTTCTGCTTGATAGAAGTCACAAGACTGCTCTAACTGCTAATGAGGAAATGTATTTAGCAGTTTATATTTACTAAAATAATTGCATTTCCATGTTTCATGTACTGTGCGAGATCAGATATAGTGAATATTGGTTTAATAACACTTTTTAGGTTTCAGAAATTCAGTTGTATTCAGTCAATCAGATCTGTGGTGACACCTTTTGTAGAGGAGAGAAAATCTGAAATCCATGGATATCACAGATGCCTAGCTTTATGTCTTTAGCTTCTCTTCACATCAGTGCTGCTTGTGATTTGTGATTGGGGAGCGTCATTTTAAAAAAAAATTTCTTGTCCTTCAGTCTGGCCATATTTTTGAGAGTTTTCTTACCATGATTCTGGTTTTGGGACCACATTTACTCAGAGCCAAGGACATCTCAGTCATGGCCTACCTTGATAACCTCTTCATCAAGATCCCATCATTCAGAGGGCTGTAGACCAGCATACTGGTGAACCCTGGAAACCCTTGTGAGAACCCCTTCTGTCACCACAAATTCTCTCAAGGGGAAAAAAAAAATCTCATTCTAAGAATTGTTTAGTGAGATTTACATAACCGCCTCATTTGAAGAATATTTATGGTAGAAAAATAACCAAGGTAACTAAATAATAACTACTATTTATACATCTGTTGTTAAACCACATTTCTAATGCATATTATTTAAGTAAAATAAAAGTATCTCTGCGCTATTGGAATAAATCTCTAGTCTGCTATTGGAGAGGAGTTAACACCCTAGTTCAGTGGTGGGCAACCTTTTTTTTCAACTGAGCCAAATCTCGCCAAAACCACAATTGAAATTTATTTTGAGAGCCACATTTTTAAAACTGAAAATACATAGGATGGTACACTGTTTTTAGTTTCAATAAGTTTTTATAGTAATTCATCCCCCATAGTAATTCATCCCCCATATAGTAATTCATCCCCCATATAGTAATTCATCCCCCATAGTAATTCATCCCCCATAGTAATTCATCCCCCATATAGTAATTCATCCCCCATATAGTAATTCATCCCCCTTATAGTAATTCATCCCCCATAGTAATTCATCCCCCATATAGTAATTCATCCCCCCATAGTAATTCATCCCCCCATAGTAATTCATCCCCCATATAGTAATTCATCCCCCATAGTAATTCATCCCCCATATAGTAATTCATCCCCCATAGTAATTCATCCCCCATATAGTAATTCATCCCCCATATAGTAATTCATCCCCCCATAGTAATTCATCCCCCATATAGTAATTCATCCCCCATAGTAAATCATCCCCCATATAGTAATTCATCCCCCATATAGTAATTCATCCCCCATAGTAATTCATCCCCCATAGTAATTCATCCCCCATAGTAATTCATCCCCTATATAGTAATTCATCCCCCATAGTAATTCATCCCCCATATAGTAATTCATCCCCCATAGTAATTTATCCCCCATATAGTAATTCATCCCCCATAGTAATTCATCCCCCATATAGTAATTCATCCCCCATAGTAATTCATCCCCCATATAGTAATTCATCCCCCATAGTAATTCATCCCCCATAGTAATTCATCCCCCATATAGTAATTCATCCCCCATAGTAATTCATCCCCCATAGTAAATCATCCCCCATATAGTAATTCATCCCCCATATAGTAATTCATCCCCCATATAGTAATTAATCCCCCATATAGTAATTCATCCCCCATAGTAATTCATCCCCCCCCATATAGTAATTCATCCCCCATATAGTAATTCATCCCCCATATAGTAATTTATCCCCCATATAGTAATTCATCCCCCATAGTAATTCATCCCCCATAGTAATTCATCCCATATAGTAATTCATCCCCCATATAGTAATTCATCCCCCATATAGTAATTCATCCCCCCTATAGTAATTCATCCCCCATAGTAATTCATTCCCCATATTAAGTCCCCAAGTCCCCCCTGTGTCAATTCACTTACCTTTGCTCCGCGCGTTCCTCTCGACGTTTTCCCGCGCCGTTCCGGTCTTCAGGGCGGACCGCGAGAGGAGCCTAGCTCCCCTCACGATCGTCACGCTGCCCCGCCTACACACATCCTGACAGCCACATCCGCGGGCCGGATTAAAAGGTCCTGACTTTTGGGCTGGCCGCCCAAGAGGAGGGAGGGGAGCGGGCGCCCGGCACACAGAAGAGCCGCATTAGCGTGTGTAAAGAGCCGCATGTGGCTCGCGAGCCGCGGCTTGCCGACCACTGCCCTAGTTGAATCACCAACTCAAGAATAAAAAATTCAAAGTGATAACAATGCAGCGCTTCTCCATATGCCTCCTACAACTTGTGCAAGTGATCAAAAAATTTCTGTGAATAGTATCACATGAACGCCAAAATAATCATGTATTGAAAACATAAATAAGTAGGTGTCAAGTTAAATATAAAGTTTGTACAAAATGTGAATATTTTGTGTAAAGACAAAAACCCACATCCCAGAAGTCCAATTAGATATGTAAAGTTCTCTAATAGCAGTCTTATCAATCCAAATTGTGCCACGAAATAAAGTTCATCGGTACAAACATTCACCAATTTACCCTTGTGTTACTTTAGGACACCACAATACTCTTCTTGTGTGTCCTCACCTATTAGGATAGACGTCAGTGTTCATGAGAGATCAAAACAGCATAGAATTTAAGCCTACTCTTGAATCTTCCTCATCCATGAGCTCTCTGCTCCTCTTGATTTTTATTATCTGCAAAGTGATTGTTATATTACTTGTTATTATCCAGGAGGCATTTTCAATTGTTGCCCTACTTTTTCTCTGTGGAGGAAGTGTGTATCTACCCTAGTTTAGGGTTAATGTCAATTTGGAATGCAATGTTGTTTTGCAAAAAAAAATATGCTAAACCTCTTTATCATAATACCATATTTTTTGAATGGGAGAGATTGAGATTGATACTTTTTGAAATCTCCCTATCCTAGTTTGGAAGTTCTATGGAGAATTTATGGTCTACATTCTAATGATATCAAACACTACATGCTATAATCCTACTGTTCTTTAAAATCCTAATAAATATTAGGTCATTTGTTCTCCCGTAGCCTTGGTGCCATGAGTATGTGCACCCCGTTCTTATTTCAGGTATATGTATAGTAAATGCCATAAAAGGGAGTTTAGAAAGTTGTAGAATATAGTAGGCATCAGTTTAGTTAATTTAGCAAAGGATTTTAGCTAAACAGATCCAAAATGTACCTCTCAGATAAGCAGGAGAACCAAAGGGCTATGGTAGTACGGCTTTGGTGTAGATGTCTGTCAAACAGGACAGAAAGCACTAAAAAATTCTACTTTATTGTGGCTCCAGGCCAATAGAATTTCTGTACTATTCTCTTTCCTGTGCCAGTTCTAATACAATCTTTCAGTACAGTTCGGACATATAATAGGTCCTTTTTTTAATGATTAAGTATGAGTGGGCAAACCTGTTGTCTGGGTTAACTAGATTCCCTTCTATTTTAGCCCATTTCCCTGGGGCATTATCAGTGTGGGACCTTCAAGTTATTCAGTGGCAAGATTTACTGTGTGGATGAGGATGCAGGCTCCTCCCTAGGCCCTGACAAGAGAAAGTCACGAAAGTCCTCCTACAAATCATAGGATTCACCTTCATGTTCCAAGAAAAATTGATGGGTGGGCTGGACGATCTTAAAGTTCCAGGGAATTGTGGAGGATCTCTGCCCACAATGGCATCAATCTATACCCACCTGATGACACAGCTTACCGAAGGTCTCGAAGGACACCTTTGCCACTGGATATTCTCTGGTGTTTCCATGTGTACAAATTGGTACCACTAATTTATAGTGAGATACTCTGTAACCACTCCGGCAATACAACATTTTTTCTAGTAATACACATTTTGCTTAAATGTTTCTCATTTCCCAGTATTGCACTGCATACAAAAATCACAGTTCGTGACTGACATCCATCTCTTAGAAAATCACAGTACATGTTCAGCTCATTTTCAACCAGGCAGTTTTCCATATTTGAAGAACTGTTTACATGGATTTTTGATTTGTGACCTTGCCAAATTTGGAGGCCTTTTGTATCACAATTTGCTCACCTTTCTTTTGACAATATTTTATTATTTCTACATGTGTATGCTTTAATTATCAGTGCTGTATACATTGAAATATACAGTTAAGTCCATAAATATTTGGACACAGGCACAATTTAATTTATTTTTTTGAGGTATTTACCAAAACATATTCAAGCTATAGTTACATATATACTGAAAGTTCACACTCTCAGATTTAATTTGAGGGTATGTACGTCCAAATTGGAGGAAGGGGTTAGGAATTACAGCTCTTAAGAGTAGCCATCCCCCCTTTTTCAAGGGACCAAAAGTAATTGGACAATTGAATCACAAGCTGTTCCATGGTCATGTGTGGGCTACTCCTTTGTTATTTCTTCATCAATTAAGCAGGTAAAAGGTCTGGAGTTGATTCTAAATTTCCAAATTTGCATTTGGAATCTATTGCTGTGAACCTACATCATGTGCCCAAAAGGAGTTGTCCATGCAAGTGAAACAGGCCATTGTAAGGCTTCAAAAACTAAACAAATCCATCAGAGATAGCAGCAATGTTAGGAGAGGCCAAGTCAACACTTTGGTACATTCTGAGGAAAGAAGAATGCACTGGTGAGCTCAGCACCATAAAAAGGCATGGACATCCACAGAAGACAACAGTGGTGGATGATCGCAGGATCCTCTCTCCAGGAGGTGGGCATTGTCATTGTCAAAGTCTTCAGGAGAGCAAAGACAGATGGTTCACCACAAGGTGCAAACCATTCATAAGCCTGAAGAATAGAAAAGCCAGATTAGACTTTGCCAGAAAACATAGAAAAAAGTCAGACCAGTTCTGGAAAAGCATTCGTTGGACAGATGAAACTAAGATTAATATGTACCAGAATGATGGGAAGAAAAAAGTGTGGAGAAGGCTTGGAACAGCTCATGATCCAAAGCACACAACGTCATATGTAAAACATGGTGGAGGCAGTGTGATGGCATGGGCATGCATAGCTTCCAGTGGCACTGGGTCATTGGTGTTTATTGATGACGTGACAGAAGACAGAAGCAGCCGGATGAATTCTGCAGTGTTTAGAGATGTACTGTCAGCCCAGATTCAGCCAAATGCAGCAAAGTTGATTGGATGGCACTTCACAGTACAGATGGACAATGATCTAAAACACACCGCAAAAGCAACCCAGGAGCTTTTGAAGGAAAAGTGGAATATTCTGCAATGGCTGAGTCAATCACCTGATCTCAACCCAATTGAGCATGCATTTCACTTGCTGAAGGCAAAACTAAAGGCAGAAAGACACACATACAACTGAAGACAGCTGCAGTTAGAGCCTTGCAAAGCACCAGAAAGGAGGAAACCCAGTCTTTGGTAATGTCCATGGGTTCCAGACTTCAGGCAGTCATTGCCAGTAAAGGATTCTCAACAAAATATTAAAAATGAATATTTTATTTATTATATTCATTTGTTCAATTACACTTGAGCATCTGAAAATGGAGGGACTGTGTATAAAAATGGTTGCAGTTCCTAAAATTTGCACTTGATATTTATGTTCAACCCCTTGAATTAAAGATGAAAGTCTGCACTTCAAATTCAGTTGGATTCTTTTTAATTTATTCTGGTGGCATGAATATTGTGCCTGTGTCCAAATATATATGAACCTAACTGTATATGTTTAAGAGTTCACTTTATTTAGCTGCTGAAGTTTTATTCAAAATAGCTTAGTGTTATTCACTGTATATATTTATTCAATGATGTTTTGTCAATATGCATCTTTTTTGGGTTTTATCTGTAGCACAGAAGGGTTGAAACATCATAGCTGGGGTTAGCCTGGTCTTGAGATGAAACATCTGTCAGTTTTTGAGAGAAGGGGTTAGATTCTCAGCAACCAGGTGGTTTTTCAAAAATCAGGTCCACAAGTTACATTTGTAAGACCTCATTTGGAATATGCAGTCCAGGTTTGGGTACCAGTTCACATAAAATATATCAGGGAACTGAAGAAAGTGCAGGGAAGGGCAATCAAACTGATGAGGCATGGAGGACCTCAGCTATGAGGAAAGATTAGTTGGACTGAAATGTATTCTCGCTTGAGAAGAGGTGATTAAAGAGGGATATGATCATTATGTGTTAATCAGGAGGCGGTCTATATAGTGAACTTGGTTTAGAGTTAATAATGTTACGGTCAGTACAAAGAATTAATGAATAAAAGGGGAGTTCTTTACGTCTGGAAGAAAAGAGATTTACCTCCATATATGTGAAGTCATCTTTACAATAGGATCTGTAAAAATGTGGAATAGGCTCTCTCGAGAACTAATTCTGGCCAGCTCAGTAGATTGTTTTAAAACAGGGCTGGATGCATTTCTAAATGCGCAATATATAACTTGATACTAATTTATAGGTTTTATCACCGGAGAATATGGATCCAGGTAATATCTAATTACTTTTTAGGGGATCTGGAGGAATTTTATTCTTTCACCTGCTGGTGCAAATTGGACTTTGCTTTAAAAGGTTTTTTTTTTTTTTTGCCTTCCTCTTGATCACATGTAGATAAAAGATTCCCTGTATTGAGGTTTTCTATTTTTTTTTTTTCTTCTTTTGATTGAACTAGATGGACTTTTTTTTTTTCAACCTGAATAGGCAACTATGTCCTCTGTGTCTGGATCTCCATGGCTCACCCAGTTTTTAAATGGCAGTAAGCAGGGATATCAGAAATTGGTCAATGAATTGGTCAGACCAGCCACTTCTTGGTCAGTGACATTTGTGATCTGTTTGGTTTTCCCATTCAGTAAGTCCTGTTGTGGGCACTGAGCCCAGACAACCAGGGTTATACCCAGCCATACCAATATTTCTGCCTTCAGATGAGCATAGCTCTTAACTTTGGGTCTTTCAAGATCATAACGGGGCCAACTTTCTTTAGCTAGCCTCTCAACAATAGTCCAAAACACTTCTGGGTCATCGTCCAGAGTCAATTTTGGCAATAAGCGGCTTACTCCGAAGTACCGTGTTTTGCCGGAACCATTCTCTTTATTCATCTGCTGTCTTTGTGGCACCGGCTGCATTTTTCCTCTTTGTCACTGGCTTCTCTGCTACTGCTAAAACAGCAATTTTCTGTGGAGAGCGGCTTGCTTTAGTCTTACTGTTGGGCTGCAAGGCTCTGCAACTGCTTTTGTGCCTCCTTATTTACTGATCTCTTTTTGCTGCAAAGCTTGATGCAGTTGTTCATTTGCCCTCATCCTCCACCATATGTAAGGACTAAGTTCATCTTAGTCATTTGCTCTCCTTCTCCACCATATGTAAGGACTAAGAGCCATCCCATACCATGTAGCTCAGCTGAGGAGTGTGTGACACTCCATAGAATATTTTACAACACTTGCAACCAAAAACAACAGTTCTCAGAGAAACACATATGCAAATTATTTACAAAGACTGCATATACTATGTACAGGAGCTAAACTGAACAGAAAACAAGAAAAAAGCATGCCACTGGGTGACTTACTAACTTACAAGATCCCTGGCTAACAGACCTGCAGCAACCTTCTGCTGCCCAGGCATCTAACTTTCTGCATATAAAGTCCTTGTCACATAGGCTGTGTCTTGCCAAACATGAGCTGTATTTCACCATACAGGTAGTCAAGCCTGATATAGCCTGATATACACAGAAAATATACACAGAAATTAGCTCCCAAGACTGATATGCACAGAAATCTGTTCCGTGGACAGAGCAAATCACTGAGCAGGCTGTGAGTTTATACAGAGCCCAAAACAACCTGATCTGCTTTTATCTGGGCTCATCTAATTTGCCAGCCCAAACAACCGCAGCCTCCTCACTTAATAAAAAAAAAAATGAACAAATTCAGCAAACAGAATGCATATACACATTCTTTCATGTTAAAATCTGATTGAACGTTCAGTTTAATTCGGCTAAATACATTCCAGATGCACCATAATAAAATGCCTTGAGTTCATTTTCTTTAGAAAGATGCCTTTCTATCGTGTAGAAATTGACAAGGATATTGCATTTTTGAAAGTATTCATCTCACACTGGCACAGTGCTTATTTGGTGTGTTGCATTTTAGCTGCATTACCATTGAACTTTATAGAATGTGTGTTTTGATGTAAATGCATCAAAGATGCGGCATTGAAGTTTTGTTTTTTTTTAACACACTGCACCTTTAATGCACAGTTGTGAATGGGGTCTAACTGGTAAAATTCCATTTATTACATTTTTATTTCTGGATTTACATACGCTGTAAGAAATGGAAAGTGTGGGTTATAGCTTTGCGCTTAAAATTTCTACAAAGAGAGTGTGACATACTGTAGTTGTAAATCTATTAAGAACAGGCATTCCACAAAATATGAGTGACCATGCAAGCAGGAGACATAATCTTTAACTGTAAGTGGTATTATTTACTGGGCTGTGTATGGGGCTCTGTCTGCAAATGTCAGGAAAAATGGACAGAGGTACATATCGTTTTACAGGTAAAACAGTCCCGTATATGTATTCAAGCTTTGTGGTCATTTCCCAGGAATTCGGATTTAAATAACAGTGGAGGAAAGTTGCTATTTTCAGATATGGAAAGCTATTAGAGACTTTGGGGTTGATTTATTAAAAGCAAATTTTGCACTTTGTAAAGAATTTACAAAGTGCAATCAGTGGTCAGTCTTGCATCAGGAGTGGTTGTTCATGCCCAGATGTCCATAAAGGAAGTATGTGCATGGCTTTACCCATTAACCTTAAAGGATAAGTTCACCTTTTGGACAAAAATAATAAATGTGCATTTTTTTGCTGGTGAAAAAATGTGCATTTATTATTTTTGTCCAAAGGAGCCTGGAAAGCATTGCACCAGCGATCAGTAGATCGCTGGTGCCATGCATATCTCATGCAGACCTGTCAGAATATCTGCTTGCCGTACAGGGATTTACGGCCAAGCAGATATTCTTATAGGAAGCTTCAATTAACTACCACGGCACTCCACAGCACCTTGGTAGTTCATTGAAAACTACAAGCCCACAGCCGCTAAGGCTGTCAGGACTTGCAGTCCATTCATTCATGAACAGAACTATACTAGTGCCTCTTTGTATAGTATCCCCAAAAAAGCAGTGTTAGTAGGATCAGCCCTGTTTGCTGTCAGCACTAGCATTTAGCCCCTCCGCTGTTTTTCACAGAAGATTTGTATCAGCAGTTCCACTGGCTGACAAAAAAATGCACCCCCTGCTCACACGCAAACACAAGCGGCGGTCTCATGGCGGTATGTAAACAGAGATTGCACCATGCATGTGAGGTATCACCACAAACGCCGGATCGAGTGCAGTAATTCTAGCCCTAGACCTGTGTAAATCTAAAGTGGTGACCTGTAAAGGATGGATTTTACAAATTGATTTACTCTGCGTATCATCTTTTTTATTTAACCACTTCAAGTCCGGACACTTTTACCCCCTTCCTGTCCAGGCCAATTTTCAGCTTTCAGCGCTATCACATTTTAAATGACAATTGCGCGGTCATGCAACACTGTACCCATATGAATTTTTTCAAATTTTTTTGAGACAGATGAAGCTTTATTTTGGTGGTATTTATGCACCACTGGGATTTTTATTTTTTTTGCTATATAAATGAAAATTCGAAAAATTTAGAAAAAAAGTGTTTTTCTTATAAAATTTTGCAAATAAATATTTCATCATAAATCTTAGCCAAAATTTATTCAGTTATCTTTTTAGTAAAAAAAATAACCCAAATTAGTTTATAACCAAAAATTATAATTGAAAAAAAATGTTTTTTACATTTTTATTTTATTTTTTATATTATTATTTATGGGGGTTTTTTCTACATACTGTCACCCTAGCAGTACAGTGTCACCATGGTGACACTGTACTACTTATGGGGGGTGATGAAGATTTTTTTCTTTTTTTTTACACTGATTGCTTTTATACCCATAAAGGCTGTAAAAGCAATAATTTCTCCTTCTCCCTGGCTGCATTCTTGCAGCCATTGAGAACTACTGTGTGAGCTGTGATTGGTCACAGCTTGTCACATGGTACAATGCTGTTGTGAATAGCCTTGTACCATGTGACCTCTGTGATCATTCACAGATTTCACACATAGTAAGCAATGATGTCAGAAGTGACATCTTGCTTACTACTTTGCATGTGATCACTGATTGGCCAATCAGTGATCACATGATTGGGACCTTGCACAGAGGTCCCGTACAACGATCAGTGTTCCACTGTGTCCGGAGGACACAGCGGGCACCGGATCGCGGTGCTGCGGGCTCCCAGGGAGCGTGCACAGTCCAGAATGGCGGGCACCGTTTATGAATGGCAACCCTCCCCTGGACTGCCACCGTTTGCCCGTTTATATACAGCGGCCAGACGGCAAGTGGTTAATCAAACAATTGGGCAATATATTGTGTTTTTGTGAAATAAAATTCTAAAAAGTGTATAATTTCCAAACAAATTTGTTTCAAAAATCGCTGCTCAAATACTGTGTGACATAAAAAGTTTCAACACCCACCATTTTATTCTCTAGGGCCTCTGCTTTAAAGAAATTATATGTTTGGGGGTTCGAAGTAATTTTTTAGCAAAAACAAAATATTTTTTCAATTAAACAAAAAGTGTCAGAAAAGGTTTGGCTTGGTGGTTAGAAGAGTGGGTGGCCTAAGCTTCTAATGTTGGCCCTGAAATGCCAGGATAGTAGAAGCACCAAAATCCAAGGTATTTGCTAAGAGGCATGGTGAGTATTTTGCAGATCTCATTTGTTGCCACAAGTGTTTTGGAAAACAAAGAAAGAGAATGAAAATTTATTTTATCTTTTCTTTTATTTATTTTCCAAACCCTGTGACAAAAATTATATCTGCAAAATACTCATTATGCCTCTTATCAAATTCCTTGGGATGTCTACTTTGGTAGCCATTTGGGGGGTTATTTGTCATATCCTGGCATTTAAGGTCCTCCAAAATTGTGATAGGTAGTGAGGAAGTGATATGAGGAAATGTGCCCTTTGAAAGCCTGGAGGTGGTCATTGGATTTTGGGGGCTTGTATGTGGCTAGTCTTCCAAAAAGTCCCACATGTGGTATCCCCATACCCTGAAGTAGAAGAATGTGTTTTGGGGTATTATTCCTTATAAACCCATGGCATGTGTTAGCAATATATAATTTAACTTACAACTTTGTGTAAAAAAAAAAATTAAAAAAAAATTGTCTTTTCCCAAAAATTTGTGGCAAAAAATAAAATGTTCCATGGACTCAACATGCCTCTCAGCAAATTTCTTGGGGTGTCTACTTTCCAAAAAAGGGTAATTTGGGCGGTTTTTGTACTGCCCTGGCATTTTAGCATCTCAAGAAATGTGATCAGTCAGTGTGGCAGTCAGAAAGTAAAAGCTGCGTAAATTTCAATATACAGTATATACCATAGTTTGTAGACGCTATATCTTTCACACAGACCCATTAATATACATGTATTGGGATATTTTTTTTTTTTTACCAAAGACATGTAGCAGAATTCATTTTAGCCTAAATATATGACTAACTTTGAGTTCTCTATATATTTTTTATAACCGAAAGTAAAAAATATCTTTTTTTTTTTTTTTTTTTTTTTTTTTTTTTTTTAAATTTCAATCGTTTTTTAGTTAATATATAAAAAAAACTCATCGGTGATCAAATACCACCAAAAGAAAGCTCTATTTGTGTGAAAAAAAGGACATACATTTCAATTGGGTACAGCATGGCATGACCACGCAATTACCAGTTGAAATAGCGCAGTGCCGAATGGCAAAAAATGGCCTTGTCATTAAGGGGGGTACATCTTCTGGAGTGCAAGTGGTTAAAATAGTTATTATAATTAGGTTTTACATTTGTGCTGAAAATTGCTGAATATTTGTGCTGCGAAATTCTGGATCATTATTTTCCGTTATCTCTTTAACTCTTTTTCTCTCTCTCTTTAGATTAAATCATTTGGGTGATTGGGGTACCCAGTTTGGCATGCTTATAGCTCACCTTCAGGATAAATTCCCCAATTATCTGTCTGTCTCACCACCTATTGGAGACCTCCAGTCTTTTTACAAGGTATCTGTTCACATATAATTTATGTATTTTTGGGTCTAGCTTAAATTTGTTTAATGCTTCCCACTTTCTCCCACTGGTCTCTGAATCCTTGTCTATTTCTCTTATTGTCAGCATGAATCACACAGTCCTGCTCTCTGTCACAAATAAATACCGTTATACTACTTGGCTAATGTTTTATATACTGCCAGAGCAGCATATTTGCATGTATTTTGTTACATAGGTATAAAAAGGTTAAAAAAAAGACACAGGGAAATTGAGTGCATCCTATGTGGATGTGATTTTTATTCTTTAACAATTTCCATAGCCCTGTGCATTCTGCTTCCTGAGGAAGACATCTAAAAGTTTACCCTCAACTAGTACCACTGTCTTGGAGAGAGAGTTGCATATTATTAGTTCTCTAACAGTAAAGAACCCTTTTCGCAATACAAGGTTACACCACCTTTCTTCTAACTTCAAGCCATGGTTTCATGTCCTCTTCAGGGACCTTAGAGTAAACTGTTTTACAGTTACTGAAATCACCTTTTAGTTATTTGTACATTGTTATCCTATCCCCTCTTAATCGCCTCTTTAAAATTTAATTAATCCTCATTGCTGAGGTCCTTATTCCCCTTTATTAGCTTTATTGCCCTTCACTGGAATATTCAGCAACGTCTTTCTTGATGACTGGGGACTAAAACTGTGCATATCCAAGATGAGGCTTCATCAGTGTATTCTAATGGAGTAGAATTTTCGCTTTATCCCTTGAATGCATGCTATTTTTAATACATGACAGTGCTTTGTTAGCTGTGGCTTGGCATTGAAAGCTATTGTTAAGTCTGTAATGTACAAACCCCCCCCCCCCCTGAGATACTTTGTCATCACTGCTTCTCTCAAGTATCCCCCTCCTAATGTGTAATTTGCATATGTATTTTGGCACCCAAGTGCACAACTTTACATTTTTCAATAATGAACATTATCTGCCATGTAGATGCCCAACCCCAAATTTTGTCAAAATCTTCCTGTAATGATATTCTATCCTGTCCATAAGTTATTTCCCTGCATAATTTGGTATCATCAGTAAATACTGAAATTGAGCACCTAATTCTGACCTCTATACAATCAATAAAAAAAAAAATTAACAGCAATTTGTTAAATGCTTACAGTAGTATTAAATGGTGAAAGGTGTTTGTCGATGTTTTTTGCAGTCCTTCTAAATAACAAATACATTCATATTACCTAGCTGTCCTTTTAATTGCAGGGGTCTTGAATTAAAATTCACAGAGGTCCGGTCAGCAAAATTTCCTTACAGCAGAGGTCCAAATCTCGTTAGCGATATAACATGTCCCCTGCTACATTATGATCTTTATTGTACCTTTTCACACTGTAGTCCCCTCTACATCACAGTCCCCTCTTTAAAGAAGTCGCACAGTGTTCTCATTTCCCCTTCACATCTGTGCCCCCTTTACATCACAGCGCCCCTTAACAAAACACAGCATCTCCTAACACAATGCCCTTAACACAATGCCCCTAACACAACACAGTGCTCCTAAAACACACAGCACCCCTAACAATACAGCGCCCCTTAACACAAAATGCCTCCTAACACAACAGCGCCACTAACACAATACAGCACTCCTAACACAATACGTCACCACTAACAACACAGCACCCCTAAAACACACAGCGCCCCTAACACAACACAAAGCCCCTTTTAATGCAAGCCTTCCCTTGGTACCTTATGCAGGGCAGAGACACTAATCCTTCTGGGGTGTCCTCTCCTGGGCCTCCAGCCTGCCACCAGTGTCGTCCTCAAGGTGAGGGGGAGTCTTGTCCAGACCTTGGCCGTGCCGCCACCGCTGGTGCTGGGTGTCGTCTTCTGGGCCTCCCGTCTGGCCGCCAGTGTCGTCCTCACGGTGGGCGAGGTGTGGGGGACTCCGGGTTGGGACTGGGGGGCTAGAGCTGGTGATTGCCTGACTTGTTGGTGTGTGGGGACTTCCGCTCTCTGCAGCTCGAGGCGGGGCCAGCCCACTTGTTGACATGGTGACTTGGGCAGCTCCCGCCCCTCGGTCCCCATCTGCAGCTCCTCACACCCCGCCCGCTGTGGGGATGGCCTCGGTGGCTGGGCGGGGGCCCTAGGGAGGGCACCTGGCAGTGGCTTGGTCACGGTCCGGATGGGACTGTCCCTCAGTCTGGTTCCGGACCGTGGTCCTCCATTTAGTGGTTCTAGTGTGTTTCCACAGTATACCAACAGAGAGAATATGATAATTCCTTTTAAATTTTTACAGTTCACTGAGAGAGCATTTAGTACATATTGTAGAAGGCTACATTTAGCAAGAATTCTAAGAGCACTGGTATATAGTACATTAACGTGTAATTAAATGTACTATGTTGTTTGAATTAAAATAAAAATGAAAGCAAGTTAATGTGTCAAGGTTCTACCTTTCCTCAGGGCTTGTTTTGCTCCATGTGCTGGCATCCATCTTAGGTGTCTGCAAATCATTGTGGGATCCTTTATGCTTTCAGCCCCCTGCGGCTCCTCCCCCAGGAGGTGGCAGCTTATCACATGTAAGTCTGCTGTTTGTAGCTCTCTATTGCATTCGTGTCCTGTCTCTTGCACAGCAGCAAGCTCCCGTTTAGCTACTCATTGCTTTCCTGGATACCGACTCGGCTTTGGCTAAGACTCCTCCTGGCTTCTGACCCCGGCTCTAGCGGCGATTCTTCCTGGCTCCTGATCCCGGATCTGGTGACGTTTCTTCCTGGCTCCTGATCCCGGCTCTGGTGACGATTCTTCCTGGCTCCTGATTCCGGCTCTGGCAACCATTCTTCCTGACTCTTGTCTTATTTTGATATTAATAAACCTACCTTTAATTGCACCTCCTTGTGTGTCTGGCTCCTTGCTCCCTGACACTACATGAATGCCATGAATCCTGACAGTGCAGGTATGCCCTCGCTCCCTATGTTGATTGCCAGACTTGATCAGAAGGATCTCTTGTTGGTTCAGTTCGCTCAGGCGTTGCAGACGCTGCTTGCACGCACAGCGCACCTTACTCCTGGTGCTATTAGGCCGGTTGTCACTCCTGTGGTCACTCCCGCTGTTGCTCTGGTTGTTGTGCCTACATCTGCATCTGCTGCCACACCTGCGGTGCCCAGAGGTATGACTGGTTCAGCCCCCCTTCCACAGAGCTTTGGGGGTGAGCTGAGTCAGTGTCAGGGTTTCCTTAACCAGGTAGGCATATATTTTGAATTGATACCCCACGCTTTTCCTACGGAGAGGTCAAAGGTGGGCTTCCTAATCTCGCTGCTCTCGGACAAGGCCTTGGCCTGGGCAAATCCCTTATGGGAGAACGATAACCCTGTGATTCACGAGTTTGCCGGTTTTGTTGCCTCCTTCCGTACGGTGTTTGATGTGCCTGCTCGCTCCGCCTCTGCTGCTAAGCTGCTCATGTCCATGCATCAGGGTTCACGAACCGTTGCCGGGTACGCCATAGAATTTCGTACCCTGGCGGCAGAGGTGGGTTGGAACAATGAGGCTCTGGTGGCTGCTCTCTCTCATGGTCTCTCAGATGCGTTGAAGGACAAGATTGCAGCCAAAGAACTGCATGTGGAGCTCGAAGCACTCATTTCCTTCCTAATCCTGATTGACACCAGGCTCAGGGAGAGGCCTTCACTTAAGGAGCGTCTGCTGTGGCCTCCTAACCGATTGGCCCCTACGTTTTCTGTCCCACCTGTTCCTCCCTCTCCTCCCACGCCTCCTGGGGATGGCTTGTCTGGCGGTGAGCCCATGCAGCTGGGGTTTGCTCGCCTTTCCGAGGGGGAGCGGGCCTCTCGGCGTCGGGAGGGTCGCTGCCTGTACTGTGGTCTCAGTAGGCATTTTTTTTAGCAGTCCTGTCCTGTCCGTCCGGGAAACGCTTGCACCTGAGATCCTGTCGGGGGCAGATCTTGGGTGGAGTTTCCTCGTCCCCAGTTTCCCACAAAGATAAACCGCTAATCACCGTTGTCCTCTCTTGGGCGGAAGGCTCGGTGACGGCCCAGGCGTTGGAAGACTCTAGTGCTGGTGGGTTGTTTATGGACAGTTCGTTTGCTGCCCAGTACGCCATTCCTCTGTAGGCTCGAGTTACTCCATTGGTCCTCGAGGCGATAGATGGCAGGCCCCTGCAACCGCCGCAGGTTACCCACAAGACCGTGCCAGTTGAAGTAGCTATTGGGGCTGTTCACAGGGAGTTGGCCTGTTTCCAGGTAATTTCTTCCCCACACTACTCCGTGGTTTTGGGATATCCCTGGCTTCAGAAGCACAGTCCGACCTTTGATTGGCAGTCGGCTGAGATTCTCTCGTGGTCTCCACAGTGTGGGGCCGCTTGCATCGGTGGACCTGTTAAGGTATTGTGTGCCTCCTCAGACTCTGTGTTGCCTACTGACTATGGGGAGTACCTGGACATGTTTGACAAGGTGCGCGCCGGTGCTCTGCCTCCTCATCGTCCATACAATTGTGCCATAACCTTACGACCCGGTGCCACTCCTCCACGTGGCAAGGTGTATCCTCTTTTGGTTGCGGAGAATCAGGCCATGGAGGAGTACGTTGCGGATGCGCTTTCCCGGGGGGCATATTCACAAGTCTACTTCTCCAGCAGGATCTGGCTTTTTCTTTGTGAAAAAGAAGGGCAGTGAATTGAGGCCTTGCATTGATTTTAGGGGTCTCAATCGAATCACAATTAAGAATGCTTACCCAATTCCGTTGATTACCAAGTTGTTCGACCGCCTCAGGAGAGCAACGGTTTTTACTAAACTCGACCTTAGGGCTGCGTACAACCTCATACGGATCAAGGAGGGTGACGAGTGGAAGACCGTGTTCAACACCAGAACCGGCCACTATGAATCCCTGGTTATGCCCTTCGGGTTGTGTAACGCGCCGTGGTCTTTCAGGAGTTCATTAATGATGTCTTCCGTGACTTGTTGCAGCAGTGTGTGGTAGTTTACTTGGAGGACATCCTGGTTTACTCTGCGTCTATGGAGTCTCATATCCAGGATGTTAAGTGGGTGCTGCAACGGTTATGTGAGAACAAGCTTTTCTGTAAGCTCGAGAAGAGTGAATTTCACCGATTCCAGGTTGCCTTTTTGGGCAACATCATTTCCGCTGTGGGATTTTCCATGGACCCTCAGGTTTCGGCGGTTCTGCAGTGGCCTCGTCCCAGTGGTCTTAGGTCCATTCAGCGCTTTTTGGGATTCGCCAACTATTATCGGAAGTTTATCAGGAACTTCTCCACGCTGGCCAAGCCTCTCTCAGATCTGACCAAGAAGGGCAGTAATCCCCACGAGTGGTGGTCTGAGGCCATCTTAGCTTTTGAAGCTCTGAAATCCGCCTTCGCTTCGGCTCCGATACTGTCTCAGCGTCGGTCGCCCAATGGACCCCTACTTCCCTGTTGGTTCTACTCCAGGAAGCTTTTCTCCGCAGAATGCAACTACCAGATTGGAGACAGGGAGTTGTTGGCCATTATTCTGGCTCTCAAGGAATGGAGGCACCTGCTCAAGGGTTCTGCGGTTCCGGTCCTCATTCTCACTGAACACAAGAACCTGACGTATCTTTCGGAAGCTAAGAGGTTGATGCCCCGTCAGGCCAGATGGACTCTGTTCTTGTCAAGTTTTAACTATGTGGTCTCCTATTTGCCTGGCTCCAAGAATGTCAGGGCTGATGCCTTGTCGCGGCAATACTCTGAGCTGTCTAGGGAGGACCTGGCTGCCATTCGTACCAGCCTGACTTCTCCCCTTGGGGAGCAGAGTTTGGCGGCTCAAACTGATGCTCCCTCTGAGAGACCGGCTGGTAGATGTTTCGTACCTGAGGGATTGCGCACCCGCTTGCTGCGTACCTACCATAATTCCAAGACTGCCGGTCATCCAGGGAGGAACCAGTTGTCCTGGGTCGTTTCTCGTTTATTCTGTTGGCCATCTCTCCGTTCCGACATCGCCTCATATGTAGCGGCATGTTCCGTCTGTGCCCAGAATAAATCTCCTCAGCATCTTTCATTAGGCCTTCTGCAACCCATTCCCAATGGGGAGCGTCCCTGGTCACAACTGGGCATGGATTTTATTGTAGACCTCCCTGCGTCTCGAGGCCATACGGTCATTCTTATGGTCATTGATCATTTCTCCAAGATGTGCCATTGTGTTCCGTTCAAGAAATTGCCAACTGCGCAAGAACTGGCTACGGTTTTCGCCAGGGAGATCTTTCGCTTGCATGGGTTACCTAAGGTGATTGTCTTGGACCGTGGGAGCCAGTTTGTGTCCAGGTTCTGGCGCACCTTTTGCTCCCAGTTGGGTAACAAGCTCCCCTTCTCTTCGGCCTACCACCCACAGTCCAATGGGGCTGCAGAGCGTTCCAACCAGGCCCTGAAACAGTTCCTTCGCTGCTATATCTCAGACCATCAAGACAATTGGGTCGATCTCCTGCCATGGGCAGAGTTTGAGAGGAACTCGGCTGTCAACTCCTCCTCCGGGATGTCTCCCTTCATGGCCAACTATGGGTTCCAACCCGCGGTATTGCCTGAGTTGTTCTCACCACAGGACATTCCGGCTGTGGATAACCATCTTGCTGCCCTGCGTTCCTCGTGGGGGCAGATCCAGAGGTCCTTGAAGGACTCAGCTCCAGAAGCTCCAGACTGATCGTAGACGGTTGCCCGCTCCTTCATACCAGGTCGGAGATCGGGTGTGGTTGTCCACTCGTAACCTCAATATTCGGGTGCCCGCACCGAAACTGGCTCCCTGTTTTGTTGGTCCTTTCCGCATCCTCCGCAGGGTGAACCCGGTTGCCTATGCCCTTGCTCTTCCTCCTGGGATGCGTATCTCCAATGTCTTCCACGTATCCCTGTTGAAGCCTCTGGTCTGTAATCGCTTTACTGCCTCTCCGCCACGGCCTCGTCCTATCCGGGTTGACGGTCATGAGGAGTATGAGGTGAGCCGCATCCTGGACTCTCGGTTGGTCCGTGGTCGGGTGCAGTTCCTGGTCCATTGGCGTGGTTATGGTCCCGAGGAGCGTTCCTGGGTTCCTTCTGCGGATGTTCATGCCCCTGCCCTCCTCCACGCTTTTTGTGCCCACTTTCCCCAGAAGCCTTATGTTGAGCCGCGGAGGGGGAGGGGCCTTTGAGGAGGAGGTACTCTCAAGGTCCTACCTTTCCTCAGGGCTTGTGCTGCTCCATGTGCTGTCATCCATCTTAAGTGTCTGCAAATCATTGTGGGATCCTTTATGCTTTCAGCCCCCTGCGGCTCCTCCCCCAGGAGGTGGTGGCTTATCACATATAAGTCTGCTGTTTGTAGCTGTCCATTGCATTCGTGTCCTGTCTCTTGTACAGCAGCAAGCTCCTGTTTAGCTACTCATTGCTTTCCTGGATACCGACTCGGCTTTGGCTAAGACTCCTCCTGGCATCTGACCCCGGCTCTGGCGACGATTCTTCCTGGCTCCTGATCCCGGCTCTGGTGACGATTATTCCTGGCTCCTGATCCCGGCTCTGGCTACGATTTCCGCTGTTGGACTTGCATAGACTCTTGTCTTATTTTGATATTAATAAACCTACCTTTAATTGCACCTCCTTATGTGGCTGGCTCCTAGCTCCCTGACATAATGCAGGCCATGCCTTAATGGTGGGTAGCCAAAAATAGGGATATTGTAGGGATTGTTACAAGTTTGTTTAGTAAGAAAACATTTCCTGCAGTAAAAGCAACTACGATGTATACTATTGTACAATTTTGTGTATCCAGTATTTGTTTTTATTTTTCAAATGCAGGAATCCAAAAAGAGGTTTGATGAGGATGAGGAATTTAAAAAACGAGCATATTCCTGTGTGGTGCAGCTACAGAGCAAGCAATCTGATATCATAAAGGCATGGAACTTGATATGTGAAGTCTCCCGTAAAGGTAACCTTCATTCATATCCTTCTAGAATTAAACTTTTAAATATGTTAAAGGATAAGTTCACCTTTAGAGAAAAAATAATAAATGCATTTATTTTTGCAGACAAAATATGCCTGTATTATTTTTTTCCCCCAGTAGCCTGCAAAGCTCTGCACACATGATCAGTGGATCACAGTTGCAATGTCAGCTTTCTTGCCCATGTCTCTGTACATGCTTTTTGTTTGAAAGCTGGAGGAAGTGTCATTGGACAACAAGGGGTTCATCAGAGCTCATTAGCTACAGTGGAAGACGGGACTTGTAGTTTCTTCATTCACGGTTTACTGTGAATGAGCGATGCAGTTCTGCAGGCAGAAGGCCTGTACAGTCTAGCCGCTTTTAAATGTGAAAACAAATGCATGGGAGAGGAACCCCTACCCACTATCACAGGAGGTAGGAGTTGCTACAGCATTTAAGATTTAACACCCTAAATACAGGTGTAATGTGCTCCAAAAGTGAACTTGTCCTTTTAATTGTTTGACCTGAGGAAGCTTTTGTAATTCTACTAGCTAGTCTTGTAATAAACATTACTGTTACACAGTACAGCCTGATCTGGCGATTACTATATTTATTTGCTCATGGCTCTATGTTTAAAAGTAAACATGCTTTAGGGTTCAGCCAACCATTACTGAGGTTTTAGTTATAAATAATTGTTGGTGGGTGGGTTGAATCACCCACTTCTCTATTCTTATGGTTACTCCATGGTTCTCAATCTTTGCCCCACCCAAAAGTAGCAGGAAAGCATTTCAAATTAATTGAGCTTAGAAACAATTGAATAATTTTTTTTAAACTGGCAATGATATGTTTTTCTATGTTCTGATTATTATTGCCATTAATGTACTGCAATATCGCAATGTATTATCCACTTGCCACCTGCTAACAGTACATTTATTTCTACTGGGGGGCACAGCCAGGCTGAGAGACATATCAGTAAATTGCTCAGCACTTGCACATTGGCACTCCCCTTGGGCATGCAGCGGTGCAATCCTGTGACCGCTGTGTCTGGTGGGCACGGTGGATCACAGGGCTCAGTACCTGGCCAATATCATGTGATCACTATGTCCCATCATAGCGATCAGGTGATAACTTATAAGCAAAACTGACAATGGCTTCCATTCATGCCAGCTTGCTTACTATTTTGTTGCTGTGATTGGCTCACAGCTATCACACGGTACCTGGCACACTGTACCATGTGATTAGCTGTAGCCAGTCATAGCATCACTATAGTAAGTAAGCTGTCATTATTGAAAGCCATTCATGACCGTTAAAACTATTGCTTATAACAGTAATCATCACTGTTATAAGCAATAACAGTTTAAAAAAACTAATTCCTGATCACCCCCCTAAAGCAGTGCAGTGTTATTATGGTGACATTGAACTATTCTGATGATGGTAAAAAAAAAAAAAAATAATAATTAGAATTTATTTTTTTCCCTTACATACCATCACCAGTCAGTATCCCTGATCACTGCCACACTAGTCATATGATGATGGTGTACTGCACTGGTGACAGTATTTAAAAAAAAAAAAAATTTATTTAATTTCTTTATTGTCCAAAAAACTGTGACAAAAAAATTACAATTTCAAAAAACTCATCATGCCTCTTACTAAATACGTTGGACTGCCTGCTTTTCAAAAAGGAGTAGTTTGGGGGGTATTTGTTCTGTTGGGGCATATATATATATATATATATATATTGTAGACTGATTTGGGTTATTTTCACCAGAGAAATGTAGCAGACTACGACAAATTGGCCTAAATGTGTGGAGATTATTTGTTTCAAAATTTTATAACAGAATCTTAGCAAAAACTTTTTTTTTTCAACATTTTTGGTATTTTTTTCAGTTACAGTATATAGCAAAAAATAAAAGAAACCCAGTGGATAAATAAATAAAGCTCTGTGTGAAAAAATGTATATAAATTTAATTTGGGTCCAGTGTTGCATGACCGAGCAATTGCCAGCTAAAGTAGCACAGTGCTGAATAAATCCTTAAAACATCCTGGTGATGAAGGGGTAGAACTGAGTGAATGTCAAGTGGTTAATACATTTAGGCTGTTAATCTTACGTTTTCTATTTGATCGTCCAAAGAATATTTTTGGTAACCAATGACTACAGTTTTCTGGTTGAATCCAAATATTGTAGTAAAATTTGTAGAGAGAGAATCACATGGTTGTTCTTTCACCCCAGGTTGAAATTATATGTAAATATCAGCCAGTTTTTCTGGTTGGCAGCCTGCCCCCCTCTTCACTGGTCTTAAAAATCTTAAACTGCAATCTACAAATAAAGGGAAAAGACAGTTTGTATCGTTAAAAATTTTCTTCGATCTAGCAAAATTGTCAGCTGAAGTGTTTGTAGAAACCACCACTTTCCAGTGTCACCCACTGCATTCTGTGGTTCCTCCTGTCAATCCATACATCACTACAGACCAGTCCTATACAATATGTACTATCCCATAAACACAGAACCTGTACATGCAGCATATGAGTACAAATCTCAGGATATTGCTTTACCAGTATGACCAGTGATGTATGTTTAGTCAGTTTTACACTGTTTACAGGGCTTTCCACACTTTTCAATCCCAGGATTTGCATGCTTTTCTGTATTCTATTGTAATGGATTCATTGTGAGGCTGAAAGAAGATATTATTGCAGTGAAATAATAAATGAAAGCATCAATTAGCTACATTAGAATCATATTTTGATGCCTGTCATTCTGCTGTGAAACCTTGAATAGTTTAGTTCAGCAGAATAGATTATAGACTACAAACAATAGCCGCTGATCACTTGTGTTTCTGTACTCCCTATTACCTACTGAAAATGTTGATTGTCAAATAAAATTTCTTAAAATTGTTTTCTGATTGTGACAAACCTATTTTGAAATAATTGTTTCTTGATTGTAGTACTTGAGAGAGAGTGCAACAACACTTTTTCTTTCTTTTCTTTGTTTATTGAGGGACAGAGGAAGTCATTTAACTCTAGAGTTTTAGCCCAGGTTCACACTGGATCCGACTTTGAAATCATGCGACTTCAATTGAAGTTGCATGATTTCAAATTCAGATGTCAAGTCGACTTGGAAGACATCTGTGTGACTTCATGCACAGATGTTTATGCAAATCACACCTGAAATCGCAAAAAGTAGTGCAGGAACTACTTTCAAAATCAGTGCAACGCCGACTATGTCGCACTGATTACAACGGTTCTATTGCCGATCATAGGGTACGACATTGTCAAATTGCATGACAAGCTGCACCATGTGAACTAGGGCTTATTGTTGTTTACAGGAGGATTGAACAATGGCAGACAAAAAAAAAAATCCCAGGATAACCCCCTCCTACTACCAGCATGCCTTAGTTTATTGCTAGTGTCCTCGGAAGATGGACATCTTTTCTTCACCTTTTTTTTTTTCTTCTTTAACCTCTTGCCGACCGCGCATAGCCGAATGACGGCTTCACCGTGGCCGGCCAGTTCTGGGTGGACGTCATATGACGTCCTCCTAGAACGCGCTCTCCTGGGGCGCGCACCCGGCGATCTCCGTGATCGCTGTGTCCTACGGACACAGCTGATCACGTGATGTGGTAAAAGGCCAATCACAGCGGCCTTTTACCACCTGATCAGCGGTGTCCAATGACACGCTGATCAGAGGGAAATGCAAGTGCCGGTTCTCGGCTGCACTTTCCTCACACTGTCAGATCGTGAGGAAAGTACTGCCGAGAACCGGCAGTTGTCAGAGCGGGGATCGGCACCGATCATCAGGGCACTGATGATCAGTGCCCTGATGATCGGTGCCCAGCAGTGCCACCCGCAAGTTCCGCCCAGCAGTGCGCCCGCTAGCTCCGCCCACTCGTGCCCAGCAGTGCACCCACCTGTGCCCAGCAGTGCACCCACCTGTGCCACTCTGCAGTGCCACCTACCTGTGCCCAGAAGTGCCACCTACATGTGCCCAGCAGTGCCACCCACCTGTGCCCACCCACCAGTGCTGCCCACCAGTGCAGCCCAGCAGTGCTGCCAGTCAGTGCCACCAGTCAGTGCCCAGGGGTTGTGCCAGTCAGTGCCGCCAGTCAGTGCCGAGCAGTGATGCCAGTCAGTGCCGTCTATCAGTACCCATCATCAGTGTCACCTATCAGTGCCGCCTATCAGTGCTGCATATTAGTGCCGCCTATCCGTGACACCTCATTAGTGCTGTCTATCAGTGCCGCCTATCCGTGACACCTCATTAGTACTGCCTATCAGTGCCGCCTATCAGTGCCGCCTATCAGTGCCCATCAGTGCTGCCTCATCAACGCACATCAGTGAAGGAGAAAAAATGCCTGTTTGAAAAATTTTATAATAGAAACAAAGAAACTTTTTTTTTTTCAAATTTTTTGCACTTTTTTATTTATAGCGCAAAAAGTAAAGCGCCCAGCGGGGAGTAAATACCACCAAAAGAAAGCTCTATTTGTGAGGAAAAAATGATCAAAATTTCATATGATTACAATGTTGCATGACCGCGCAATTGTCAATCAAAGTGCGGCAGCGCTGAAAGCTGAAAATTGGCCTGGTAAGGAAGGGGGTATAAGTGCCCGGTAGGCAAGTGGTTAAATCAAGTCTATTCTGTACATTGCTGCTAAAGCCAGTTCCTCCAGTTGCAGCTATCCTGCACAGCTGTCTGCCTGGCTTTCGGAGTGCCATGTCTGGACCTCATTGGACTTAATATTACAAGATTAACTTGGAAGTGAATTTAGGGTCCTTTACAGACTTCATTCTGGTAGAAGCCGCTGTGTTCTTTCCAGGTCCAGAGCCTCCCCCCCAATCCTTACCTGAGCCCCCTCTGACCCAGCGACGTTCTCAACAGCTGTCTGGGAACTCTTCCTGCTCATTGGCTGAGACAGCAACAGGAGCCCATTGGCTCCCACTACTGTCAATCATGTCCAGTTAGCCAATAAGGAGAGAGGGGGGGGGGCGGACGGGCGAGCTGTGGCTCTGTGTCTTATGGACACTTAGAGCAGTGGCTCAGGAACGAGCATGCAGTTGTGTCTCCAGGGCGAATGGCTTTTCCTGGGGAGCACTGCTTGTGGGGGAGGATTAGGGTTGCTGTGTGCAAAACCATCTATCTTGGTGGATTTCCAATCCAGCCTTCACAATGGGAAATTTCTACCACAGCCCTGGAGAGTGATAACAGACTTCAGCCTCACATACTGGAGTGTTCCTTTCCGCTGCCTTTGACAGAGTCGACCACCCGCTCCTCCTCAGTAAACTCCACTCGCTTGGCCTCCATGACTCTGCTCTCTCCTGGTTCTCCTCTTACCTTTCTCAGCGCACTTTTAGCATCACCTACAACAACTCCTCCAATGCTCTTCCCCTTTTTGTTGGGGTCCCCAAGGCTCCATCGTTGGGGTCCCCAAGGCTCCGTCCTTGGGGCCCCTCCTTTTCTCTCTCTACACCTCCTTTCTGGACCAATTGATAACCCACCATAGCTTCCAATACCATCTCTATGCTGACGACACTCTGATCTATCTCTCCACTCCCCAGCTCACCTCTTCAATGTCCTCACGTATTACAAATCTACTAAGTGACATATCAGTATGGATGTCACACCACTCCCTCAAACTCAATCTTTCTAAAACCGAGCTTGTAATATTTCCTCCTCCCCAATCCACCACTCTCAACTTTACCATTAAGATCAACAGCACAACCATTGGTAATTTCCCTCATGCAAGGGCACTAGGTGTAATCCCACACTCTGATCTCTCCTTTGGACCCCACATCCAATCACTGGCTAAATCCTGCCACCTCAACCTCCACAACATTTCCAAAATCTGTGTGAATGAATAATTATGGTGAATACTTGTGAGCTATTATGAATCGAGGTGTTCAATAAGTTCTACAAGTGTATGGGGTGCGCTGGCACTTGCACTGACTCACTTAGCTAGTGTGTACAAATGATAGAAAAAAGATTGCGCTGCGCTCCTATATATTAATATATACAGCTTAAGCTTCTAAAGTGTATCAAATACCAATATTACCAAATATGAACTGTGACTATACCACTAAATGCATATGAAATAATACATATAGATAGCATGCATGGTAAATAATCCTAAAGCAATAGTGCCTTAATGGGTGCCACGGTATAAACCTATGTTGCACCTATATATAACTGTGTATACTCTATATTGATAGTGCAAAAGCATATGTGCACGTGCTAATATTAAACAAATATATATACAGTCTTTGAAATAAATGTGCAGGTGGATATTCTGTTCCTTTTCTCCGAGTGCTAGATGGTCTCCTTATATGCTCACCTCTATATTTGCCTGAATGAATCCAGGCAAATACGCTTTTTATCCTTCCAGGATAGATGAAATGGGATGATGCCTTTGCTCTAGCCGTCCTATGAGGTGGACATGCATGTGGATGGATCCTCCTGTTATCTCCTTTATCTCCCTGTGTATCTATGAGTACACTGAATAGCTCTCTTGGGATCTCCCAATTCCCCTCCTGGGGTTGTTTCCTCGTTCGCTCCTCCTTATATCAAATTCCCCCTGATGAAGTCACGTGACCCTGTGACGCAACGTGTAGGGGAGGGGCTCTGACGTCACGACATTGCACTGGAGAAGCGAGCAGATCCGAGCACAAGCACAGGCAGACAGCACTGCAGGGGCAGCTGCAGAGAGGTTTCTTTTTACCTACTTTTTACCTGCTGATTGCCATCCATGCCTGTTTGGATCATATATGAGCTGCATACCATCAAGTTATACCTGTTATTGGCAGAAATAAATCCATCTTGTGTATAAGGATAAGACACTATGGTCTGCTTTTTCCTCTTTTTGACCAAACATCCCATGAACTGATATAAGGAGGAGCGAACGAGGAAACAACCCCAGGAGGGGAATTGGGAGATCCCAAGAGAGCTATTCAGTGTACTCATAGATACACAGGGAGATAAAGGAGATAACAGGAGGATCCATCCACATGCATGTCCACCTCATAGGACGGCTAGAGCAAAGGCATCATCCCATTTCATCTATCCTGGAAGGATAAAAAGCGTATTTGCCTGGATTCATTCAGGCAAATATAGAGGTGAGCATATAAGGAGACCATCTAGCACTCGGAGAAAAGGAACAGAATATCCACCTGCACATTTATTTCAAAGACTGTATATATATTTGTTTAATATTAGCACGTGCACATATGCTTTTGCACTATCAATATAGAGTATACACAGTTATATATAGGTGCAACATAGGTTTATACCGTGGCACCCATTAAGGCACTATTGCTTTAGGATTATTTACCATGCATGCTATCTATATGTATTATTTCATATGCATTTAGTGGTATAGTCACAGTTCATATTTTCTATCATTTCCAAAATCTGCTCCTTCCTGACTAATGACACCACAAAACAACTTGTTCATATCCTACCTTCACTACTGCAACTCACTCCTCACTGGCCTACTGTTACACAGGCTATCACCCTTCAATCTATTTTGAAGGCTGCTGCTAGACTTATACATCTTACCAACTGATCAGGGAGTGCTGCCCCTCTCTGCCAATCCCTTCACTGGCTTCCGCTGACCCAGTGTATAAAATTCAAAATAATAACCACAACATACAAAGCCATCCCACAACACTGCCCCTAGCTACATCACCAACCTCATCTGCAGATATCGTCCAAATTGCCCGTTCCGCTCCACCCAAGGCATCTTGCTGTAGCTCTCTCGTTACCTCCTCCCGCACTTGCCTTCAGGACTTTTCCAGAGCTTCTCCCATCCTCTGGAACTCCCTACCCCAGTATGTCTGGCCAACCCCCACCCTGTCTGCCTTTAGGCAATCTTTGAAAACTCATTTATTCAGGGAATCCTAGCCCACCTCCATCTAAGAACTGTACTTGAGTCGCCTCTATCAGATTATCCCATGCAGCTATCACTTTTTGTACCACCACAGATTGTAAGCTCCATGAGCAGGGCCCTCCTATTCCTTCTCTACTGAACTGTATTGTAATTGTACTTTCTCCCTTTAGATTGTAAAACGCTGCGCAAACTGTTGGCGCTATATAAATCCTGTATAATATTAATATCTCTCACAGTTCAGGGAACATGGGGAAACCAAACTTCCCAATCAACATTCTGGAGCTCAGAGCAATAAGACTAGCTCTGAATCATGTGACCTCTCCTTTTAGGTCACCCACTTATGATACAGTCAAAAAATGCCATGGCTGAGGCCTCTATCAACCACCAGGAGTCAAGTAGCCTTAATGGAAGTAAGTCTGATCATCTCATGAATGAAGTAACACTGTCCAGCCCACCCTGCTATTTGAAGCTCAGACATGGACAGTTGGACGGCGGATTTACCTGAGCCGTTACCAGACCAAGGGAAATGAATCCTTCATCCTGATATCTTTAATCTCCTATGTCAGAAATGTGGAACTCCAGATGTGGACATCCTGGCCTCCAGGTTCAACAAGTTACCCCTGTTTGTAGCCAGGACCAAGTACCCTCTAACAAGAGTATGCTCCGAGCAAGAGAATATTCATTAAACCAAATTGGTCCCGAGGAACCTCAAACGTCTAGCAGATGAGCCCTGGTCTTTCCCAAAGAGGCCAGACCTGCTGTCTTGGGGGCTCCTATTTCATTATGCTTCAGTCACTGGCTTTAACAGCATGGCTATTGAAAGCCAGGTCTTGAAGAACAGGGTAATCTTTGACAATGTTCTTCCCACATTGCTAAAAGCAAAAAAAAACAATTAAAAAAAATTATTATTGTACCTGGGAATCCTTCTTTGCTTGGTGAGAGACAGAAAAAACCTCTGGCTTCATTTTCCCTTGTAAAAAAAAAAACCTTTATTGAAGGTGTTTCTCAGATTAGACCACCCTTACAGCACCATGGGCTTCATTGGATTCAGCCTTTCCTTCCATATATTCACAGTGAGTCCAAAAAAAGAATTTCGACTTACTGGTAGTAAGTCCATAGTTTGGAATACAGGATAGAGGTCATACTTTCTTCTGTTCTTTTGGTACATTACATTGCTTGCTAAAAAAACTGAGGCCTTATGGGCAGGGGTTGTGTTAAAATAGTATGCTTGGGGGTGGGGGGGTTGCGTGACCAGCAAAGCTCTACCAGTATCCAACAACCTGAAGGTATCAGGCTATAACCAGGGACTGTGAACATTTAGCCTGTGTCCCATATTGTATTTCAAGATATCGAATTTACAGGTACGTAAAAAAATTCCTTTTTTTTTTTTTTCCTTTTTTATGGTACCTATCATAATATTTTTTTCGTAGTTTATTGAAGGCCACATGCCACCCTCCTTTGTGTTTATAACCATGCTTGGTACTACTGAGGCATGTTGTGAACTGGAGGGGTTATTCTGGGCTGACCTATGAATTTTATTTTGCCAGTGTCCTCTTGTAGGTGGTAGTATAACACAATAGTAGCTGACTTCTTGTGTCCCTGAATGAATTCTAAGAAAGCATTTTATGGTGATTTAAAAGAAAAATCCACTCATCCTGTATGCAGCAGTATAACCTGTAGATGATTGAATTCCTGTGTCTTGTTTGTTTATTTTAAAGAATATAATGATTATTCTTTGTGAATGCCCCCTCTAGGAATGGCACACTTCTGCTTATTGGCACATTTCTTCTTAACTACTTCCTGACTGCGCTATAGCCAAATGACGGCTAGAGTATGGTCGTCATATGATGTCCTCTCAGGACACCCCCCATCAGTGTTTCCTGTTGGGCGAGGGACGAGGCAGGGCTGCCCGCTGTCCCCGGCGCTCTTTGTCCTGGCGCTTGAGCCACTGGCTTTAGCGCTCCGGACCGACTGCAATGTATCGGGGATTCCATACGCGGGACAGGAGTTTAAGCTGAGCCTCTTTGCGGACGATGCCCTCTTGACCCTTACTAATCCTCTGACGACGCTTCCTAATTTGCAACGGGTTCTTGAGCGCTTTTCCTTGATCTCGGGTCTACGTATTAATTTGGATAAAACCGTTGCTCTCAATATTACTTTGGCTTCAGATTTGGTTTCGCGCCTACAATCCCACTTCCCTTACCGGTGGGCTTCCTCTTCTCTTGAATACTTGGGCATTCGCTTGACCCCCACCTATGACTCCCTTTTTGCTGCAAATTATTATCCTTTGCTTAGCTCCTTATCTTCTCTTATGCATTCCTGGCAATTTCCGCACCTGTCTTGGATAGGACGGGTTCATTCAGTGAAAATGACCATCTTGCCGAAATTGTTATATTATTTTCGCACCCTCCCAGTGCAAGTTCCCCCTCATTTTCTTCGGTTGCTTCAGGCGAAGTTTATGCGTTTTATCTGGGCCAATAAGCATCCCAGAGTTTCTAGAAATACGCTCTTTGCTCATAGACTTCAAGGTGGTCTTGGGGTACCCAATGTAACTAAGTATTATCAGGCGAGCCAAATTGCCCCGCTGTCTATGTTGCACGCTTCCTCCGATGTTCCTCTCTGGGTCCTGCTGGAACTGCCTAATTGTGCCCCTATCGCACTATCGACACTTCTATGGCTTCCCCCTGCCCTGCGCCCTACGGCGCTGAGTCCGATGTTGCTCCATGGCCTACGAGTCTGGGACTCGGTACGTTACTCCAGTGGTTTGATGTCACCTTTCTTGCCCTTGCTTCCAATCGTTAATAACCCTCTTTTCCCGCCGGGTCTAGATCACCCGAGGGCATTTTCTTGGTGGGTGGCTCATGGTTTCTCACAGGTGCGACACTTTTTGATTTTTCGGTCCTTTCCCACCTGGAATGTCCTCCGGGAGTCTCGGGATGTTCCCCCAGCGGAATTGTTTCGGTACCTTCAATTGCGGCACTGGCTACTCTCGCTGAGGGCCACTTCTGCTTTCCCATATCAGACATCTGCCTTTGAACGGCTTTGCCAGCAGCGTCCGGGCGCCCCGGGCCTTATCTCCCTTCTTTACGCAGCTTTGAACAGATGCTCGTCGCACACTTCTCTTTCATATGTAGTTCAGTGGGAACGCGACCTGGGAGTGGCTGTGGATCCGGAGGACTGGAATAAAGCCTGGTCACTCATAGCTAAATGTTCGTTTAATACGTCCACGCTGGAAGCAGCCTATAAGGTATTGTTTCGTTGGTATTGGGTGCCGGCCCGTTTGGCCCAGGCTAACCCTGCCTGTAGTGATCGATGTTTTCGGGGTTGTGGCCATCGTGGCGATGTACTGCATATCTGGTGGTCATGCCCGAGGTTGGTTCGTTTTTGGTCTCGTGTGTTTGGCCTCCTTTTCACTTTGTTTCATCTCTCCATACGCCGGGATGCTCGGTATGCTTTGCTTCATTGCCCCATACCGGGCCTCTTGGCTCGTCAGCAGCGATTGGCTTCCTATTTGTTTTTATCGGCCACTAAGACAATTGCCCAGGCCTGGAAGAGTCCGTTTGTACTTTTTCAGGGGTGCGGGATCGTATGACTACTATGATGCTCAATGAACAGATGTCGAGTATATGCAATGACTCTCAACATAAATTTTTGAAAATATGGGAACCGTGGTTGCAATATGCCTTTTCCACGCTCCCCCCGGCCAGTGTAGGGAGGTGATGGAGTTTTGTATTGGCGCTCATGGACCCTTGCTCTCTGGTGTGTGTTTTTGTTTTTTCTCTTTCTTTCTTCTCTGCTTTTCTTCTTTCCTTTTCTGTTTGTTTTGATGTGACAGTGGACAGCTGTCTTTAGTTGCGATAATCTGAGTTTCACTGATGTTATTGTAACCTATGTGCCATTGATAGCCCCTACGTGGGCATACGTTTTGCCTTATTGGAATTAGAGCGTTGTCTGCTCTATTATACATTTTCTATCGGTGCAATTGATAGCCCCTGCGTGGGCGTGTTTTGTTGCCTCTGTTTTATACTGTTTAAAATTAATAAAAACCATTGAAATACAAAATATTTGTAGCATGAAGTTTTAAGTTTTAATTTTTGGCTTTTAGAATTTCAGAAAATTTATGACTGTCTGGATATTCGCATCATCGACCGAGGGGAATCGTACTATCAAGAGAAAATGATCCAGGTTGTGAAAGAATTTGAAGAGAAAGGTCTGGAATATATATTTATAAACACAACATACATTGCCGTTTATCTTTCTGCTCAAACACAATAAATAGTGAAGAAAATCTTCTTCTATTAAAGCACTTCAGAATAGCCCAGACAAAGGTGCAAAGCTTGTTATCATACAGTTATTGACTGCTGTCAGTTCCTCTACAGAAATTGTAACTGTATTTGCTTCAAGGCAAGGGAGTCATAAATATATATCACATTAATTGGTTTCACTTGAGAAAATAAAAATTACTGTTGAAGTGGAAAGCTGATAAATCTGAATACAAGGCATGGTAGGGTCATGTGTGTTGGTGTGTGTTTTGTTTGTTTTGTGTTTTTTTTTGTTAGTTTGCTTTTTAACTCTGGTTGCTTTTTTCAATATATATATGTGGTCTTTTAGTGTAAGAACAATTGAGCACTGTCCGTGATACTTTTTTTTTTACTATTTGCACAAACATTCAGTTTTTCAGGTCAAGGTTTTCGGGGTGTATCTCCTTCTTCAAAGCTAAAGCCCATGCATGGACAGCACACATTTATTTTTGTTGCAAATGCATTAATACAGCTACAAATACCTAATCTTTTAGTGCAGCATGTGCCTGGTAAAACACAGAGTTTTGTGTTTTGTGATCTATAATTGTTCTTATGTTTACTAGTGACCCAGAGTTAGAATTACCTAAGTCACTGAAAACCATGCAGATTTTAGCACCACACAGTACTAGAAGTTGTTATGCTTAATAAAGATGTACTTGTAGTAGTGATTAGCCTATGATTGCCTTCCCAGTTTTTGGTAATGTTATATCTATGTGGACATAGTTTTTCCTTTCACCCTAAAGGTCTTTTACTAAATCAAAACCTGTCTGTTAAAATTGGTCTGCAACCCCTCCCTCACATCTCACTGGACTGGCTGCTGGAAATGATGGTAGCTCCATTGTGAACAATAGGAACATATAATTGAGGTCTATAATTCAAAAATTATTTTTAGGGTTTAGCTGAAGGTATGATCCAGACATGTATTCCAGCCCCTGAAGCAGAAGCATTAATCCTTATTACCGTTTGTCATCCCTGTGTTTCTTTCAGCGTTCATTAGGGGACATAGTTGACTACTGGGTGTGTGTCCTGCCATTCCTCTTTGTGGGTTATACCCTCCTGCACAGCTAGCCAGCCAGCCTCAGTTTAGATTAATATGTTAAGGCAAAAAGAATGTACAGCAGGTAAAATAAGTATTGAACATGTCACCATTTTGTTTGGTAAATATACAGTTGTGCTCAAAAGTTTGCATACCCTGGCAGAAATTGTGAAATATTGGCATTGATATTGAAAATATGACTGATCATGCAAAAAAATGCTTTTTTATTGAAGGATGATGATCATATGAAGCCATCTATTATCAAATAATTGTTTAGCTCCTTTTTAAATCATAATAACAGAAATCACCCAAATGGCCCGGATCAAAAGTTTACATACCCTGGAATGTTTGGCCTTGGTACAGACACCCAAGGTGACACACACGGATTAAAATGTCACTTAGAGGTTGCAATTAGTGTCAGTGTATAAATAGTCAATGAGTTTGTTAGCTCTTATGTGGAAGCACTGACTATGCTAGATACTGAGCCATGGGGATCAAAAGTCCTGCATAACAAGGTAATGGAGCTTTATAAAAATGCAAAAGGACATAAAAAGATGTCCAAAGCCTTCAATATGCCAGTCATCACTTCCACTAAGAAGTAGAAAATTCAGGGACCTCTTGATACCAAGTTCAGGTAGACCAAGAAACATTGCAGCCACAACTGCCAGAAGAATTGTTCGGGATACAAAGGGAAACCCATAGGTAACCACAAGAAAAATACAGGCTGCTCTGGAAAAAGACAGTGTGGTTGTTTTGAAGGAGTGCAATATGATGACACTTGAACAAAAATGAGCTGCATGGTCGAGGTGCCAGAAAGAAGCCTTTGCTGCATCAATGACACAAAAAGGCCTGGTTAGGCATGTCAAGGTGGCACTGGCTGGGTGACAGGGCGCTCAAAGAGTTAATAGGGGTGCTCAAAGGGTTAAATGTGCTAATCTACCGTGTGTGTATAAAATGTAGTCCTGTTACTCAGTACCGTGTTTTCTCTTATCTCCCTGGACCAACTGTGGGGGCAGTGGGGGGCGCAGGTGTGTAGGCGTGTTCACTCCCTAACGCAGGAAGCGATGCAATATTACGTCACTTTGCCAAGAGCTATAAAATGTGGGTAAGTGGTTGGCAACTAGTTAATTTAAAAAAAAAAAAAACCTTAAAAAAAAAAATTCTCAATACAGTATTCTTTATTTTATTATTTTTTTAATTTCTTTTTTTTTTTTTCATCAGAATAGTAACATTGTACTATTGTGGGGGTGGGGGGTGACTATCGTGAATGAGTTAGGTTTTTGACAGCTCAAGATAGTGATCTGTGATTGGCTAGAGCTGGTCACATGGTAGAGGGTGCTGTGTTTGACCCCATCTATCATGTGACAGCTGTGGGCCAGTCACAGCTCACTAGGAGAAGCAGAGCTGTTATGAATGAGATTGATTCATAACAGCTTTGCTTGCATTGTGATCATGTGATCGCATAGGGTTCCACCGGAATCTTCATTCAGTCGCATGGGGGGGAGCTTTGCGTCCCTTTGCCTGTAGCGGCCACCTAGCAGCAGTACATTGCGGGCAGGCGGTGGTTAAACTGAATTTTTACAATGATTTTTATTTATGTAGAACGTTTTATCTAAAAAAAATATATATATTTCGATAATTGCTTATAAAGTGTTAGCTGAAGTTTGGCTTTATTTTGTTGGTGTACATAAATCTGCAAGTACATCTAACACACCATTCACCCCCAGACTGTCAATGCTGCTGTCCAAAGGTGCCCCTGTGCTCCTTCATCCAGAGTGGAGGCACTCTAATACAGGAAGGGTGTTAATAGCCAGATCACCAGGGGGAAACTGGCAAAAAAAAAGCCTAAAAAAATACTAATGCAGCCACCACTTCTAGTAATTGGTAAGCTACAATACATGACATTTTTCAGTTTTGGCTTTATTGCTGCTTTAAGAGGCAGAGGGGTCTTTGAGTCTGTCATTTCTATTCTGCTAAAAGCAAGAAAAGCCATTTCCAGAAAGATCTATCGTATCTGGAAATCCTGCTTTGCTGGAGTAAACACAGGAACTTCATTCCCAGAGATTTCTCTGTGCCTTGCATTCTGGCTCCCCTACAGTCTAGTATCCACCAGAACTTGGCCTTTTGTAAACTGAAAGGACAGTTTTCAACCCTGGCAATTCTTTTTCAAAAAACCTCTGTCTTCACTTTGCCTTGTCAAAATCTTTATTCAAGGTGTAACTTGCATCGTGCCCCCTTTTGCAGCACCTTGTGATTTTCAATGATGAAGAGAACTGGAAAAAAAGGCGCTGTGGAAAATGCTCTCAGACAAGCACCTTAGTGGAGGTGCATCTTTATTGGGTGAGATAAAGTAGCAAGTATAATAAAATTAACCAGCCTGAAGTGGACAGTGTGATTCCAATGGACGGCCCGTCCGCTCTGAGGGGAGCTGAGATCAAAGAATGCTCCTGTCGGCTTCAAATCACGTGGTGTCAGCGTACCAGCGTCCTGGGTGGTGTCACCATGGCAAACGAAGGCAGTGTCCGGCGTTGGCTTCAGCTGGGAGCATATGTGGGGTTACCAAGACGACATGTTTCGCGCAGTTGCGCTTTGTCAAGTCTCTGGTAACCATGGCCGGCGGCCATTATATAGAAGACCATTAAAGGGAAGGCTGGCTGAGTGTAATTAGCAGGGGATGGGGTGTCAATCAGAGCGGACGGCTCGTCCTGAAGCAATGCTGAATACAAATTTAAAGGTACAGATTGCAAGTTATAAAAAATGATATGTATAAAAACAATAGCATTGGAAAGCATGATATACTTTCATCTTTAGTGAAATAAAGGTAGTACAATAACAAAAAAAAAAAAAAAAAAAACCCCACACAAGTTAAAAATGACATCGCTGGTTCATGGAAGCTATGTCAAAAATTGCGTTTACAGTGAGGTAATTATGGGTATATGGGCAAAGAAGGGAGTAGGGAGAAGTGAATGCTAGGCATATGAAAATGACTGTATCAAAGGTATATGAAAATGACTATATAAAAGGTATGACTAAAAGGAATATAATAAAATCAATCCTGGTATCAAATTAGGTAGCTCATATGTTCATAATTAAATAAATATAATAGATGCGTAATAACATGTATTCGTAATTGAGTGCACAGAATATATACATGGTGACAGTGCAGATTAAAAAACAAGGATTAAAAGAAGACAATACTGTATGTAATAAAAAAAACACACTGGAGGATCCTAGTTCCGGCGACTAGAAGTCAAACTTGTTAAATAATGCTATGGATTTCAAGATCCTCATTAAGACCATTGGGGGTCATAGAACCTAATTTGTAGATCCAGAACGTCTCTCTCTTACACAAACGGGCTAGTCTTTCATTGTCAGTAAATGTACCCTTTGGAATATGTTCGATTGCTAAGACCTCAAGAAGACTGAAATTATTTTGATGGGATTGCAAAAAGTGCCTAGGGACACTATGCTTATCGCATCCATCTCTTATAAGTCTTCTGTGCTCCCCTATGCGTTTGCGTAGAGGGCGTGTGGTTCGGCCTACATATAGGAGCTTACACGGGCATGTGAGAACGTATATGACGTGGTCAGTTGCACACGTTATAAACTGACGAATGTGGTAGCTGTTGCCCTGGGAGTCCAAAAACTGTGATCTGCCATGGGTGATGGACTGACAGGTGAGACAACCTCTTTTGTTGCATCTGAAAATACCAATTCTGTCGTCAAATGTAGGAAGGGGGCCGTTGTCTATGTAGGTGGACAGTGACATTTTGCTTGGGGCTAGAATGTTTTTCAAAGAACGGGCTCTCTTGAAAGTTACTTGTGGGGCGCGTGGGAGATTAGGTGCTAATCTAGGATCTAATTGTAAAATGTGCCAAAACCAAGTCTAAAAAGATTATATCTTGAGAGTCCACCTACATAGACAACGGCCCCCTTCCTACATTTGACGACAGAATTGGTATTTTCAGATGCAACAAAAGAGGTTGTCTCACCTGTCAGTCCATCACCCATGGCAGATCACAGTTTTTGGACTCCCAGGGCAACAGCTACCACATTCGTCAGTTTATAACGTGTGCAACTGACCACGTCATATACGTTCTCACATGCCCGTGTAAGCTCCTATATGTAGGCCGAACCACACGCCCTCTACGCAAACGCATAGGGGAGCACAGAAGACTTATAAGAGATGGATGCGATAAGCATAGTGTCCCTAGGCACTTTTTGCAATCCCATCAAAATAATTTCAGTCTTCTTGAGGTCTTAGCAATCGAACATATTCCAAAGGGTACATTTACTGACAATGAAAGACTAGCCCGTTTGTGTAAGAGAGAGACGTTCTGGATCTACAAATTAGGTTCTATGACCCCCAATGGTCTTAATGAGGATCTTGAAATCCATAGCATTATTTAACAAGTTTGACTTCTAGTCGCCGGAACTAGGATCCTCCAGTGTGTTTTTTTTATTACATACAGTATTGTCTTCTTTTAATCCTTGTTTTTTAATCTGCACTGTCACCATGTATATATTCTGTGCACTCAATTACGAATACATGTTATTACGCATCTATTATATTTATTTAATTATGAACATATGAGCTACCTAATTTGATACCAGGATTGATTTTATTATATTCCTTTTAGTCATACCTTTTATATAGTCATTTTCATATACCTTTGATACAGTCATTTTCATATGCCTAGCATTCACTTCTCCCTACTCCCTTCTTTGCCCATATACCCATAATTACCTCACTGTAAACGCAATTTTTGACATAGCTTCCATGAACCAGCGATGTCATTTTTAACTTGTGTGGGGTTTTTTTTTTTTTTTTTTTGTTATTGTATTACCTTTATTTCACTAAAGATGAAAGTATATCATGCTTTCCAATGCTATTGTTTTTATACATATCATTTTTTATAACTTGCAATCTGTACCTTTAAATTTGTATTCAGCATTGCTTCAGGACGAGCCGTCCGCTCTGATTGACACCCCATCCCCTGCTAATTACACTCAGCCAGCCTTCCCTTTAATGGTCTTCTATATAATGGCCGCCGGCCATGGTTACCAGAGACTTGACAAAGCGCAACTGCGCGAAACATGTCGTCTTGGTAACCCCACATATGCTCCCAGCTGAAGCCAACGCCGGACACTGCCTTCGTTTGCCATGGTGACACCACCCAGGACGCTGGTACGCTGACACCACGTGATTTGAAGCCGACAGGAGCATTCTTTGATCTCAGCTCCCCTCAGAGCGGACGGGCCGTCCATTGGAATCACACTGTCCACTTCAGGCTGGTTAATTTTATTATACTTGCTACTTTATCTCACCCAATAAAGATGCACCTCCACTAAGGTGCTTGTCTGAGAGCATTTTCCACAGCGCCTTTTTTTCCAGTTCTCTTCATCATGCATATGATTAACAAGGCAGCAGTGGTGAGCTCATGATTAACTGTTCACATGTTTCCACCTGGAGTGGCCTCTCTGCGCTCATTTGTATGAGTTTTCCTTGTGATTTTCAATGTGGTTCTTCCTGCTTTGCAGAAACTACTCTTTGAACCCATCAGGGAAATCCTAACCTGCAAAATTACCTACAGTGGGGATCGAAAGTTTGGGCACCCCAGCTAAAAATTTGTATTAATGTGCATAAAGAAGCCAAGGAAAGATGGAAAAATCTCCAAAAGGCTTCAAATTACAGATTAGACATTCTTATATGTCAACAAAAGTTAGATTTTATTTCCATCATTTACACTTTCAAAATAACAGAAAACAAAAAAATGGTGTCTGCAAAAGTTTGGGCACCCTGCAGAATTTATAGCATGCACTGCCCCCTTTGCAAAGCTGAGACCTGCCAGTGTCATGGATTGTTCTCAACCATCGTCTGGGAAGACCAGGTGATGTCAATCTCAAAGGTTTTAAATGCCCAGACTCATCTGACCTTGCCCCAACAATCAGCACCATGGGTTCTTCTAAGCAGTTGTCTAGAAAACTGAAACTGAAAATAGTTGACGCTCACAAAGCTGGAGAAGGCTATTAGAAGATAGCAAAGCGTTTTCAGATGTCAATATCCTCTGTTCGGAATGTAATTAAGAAATGGCAGTCATCAGGAACAGTGGAAGTTAAAGCAAGATCTGGAAGACCAAGAAAAATAGACAGAACAGCTCGCAGGATTGTGAGAAAAACAATTCAAAACCCACGTTTGACAGCACGATCACTCCAGAAAGATCTGGCAGACACTGGAGTTGTGGTACACTATTCCACTATAAAGAGATACTTGTACAAATATGGTCTTCATGGAAGAGTCATCAGAAGAAAACCTCTTCTACGTCCTCACCACAAAAATCATCGTTTGAACTTTGCAAATGAACATATAGACAAGCCTGATGCATTTTGGAAACAAGTTCTGTGGACCGATGAGGTTAAAATTGAACTTTTTGGCCGGAATGAGCAAAGGTACGTTTGGAGAAGAAGGGGCACAGAATTTAATGAAAAGAACCTCTGTCCAACTGTTAAGCATGGGGTTGGATCAATCATGCTTTGGGGTTGTGTTGCAGCCAGTGGCACATGGAACATCTCACGAGTAGAAGGAAAAATGGATTCAATAAAATTTCAGCAAATTTTGGATGGTAACTTGATGCCATCTGTGAAAAAGCTGAAGTTAAAGAGAGGATGGCTTCTACAAATGGATAATGATCCTAAACACACCTCGAAATCCACGGGGGATTACATCAAGAGGCGTAAACTGAAGGTTTTGCCATGGCCTTCACAATCTCCTGACCTCAACATAATTGAAAATCTATGGATAGACCTTAAAAGAGCAGTGCGTGACAGACAGCCCAGAAATCTCAAAGAACTAGAAGACTTTTGTAAGGAAGAATGGGCAAAGATACCTCAAACAAGAATTGAAAGACTCTTGGCTGGCTACAAAAAGAGTTTACAAGCTGTGATACTTGCCAAAGGGGGCAGTACAAGATATTAACTCTGCAGGGTGCCCAAACATTTGCAGACGCCATTTTTTTGTTTTCTGTTATTTTGAAAGTGTAAATGATGGAAATAAAATCTAACTTTTGTTGACATATTATAAGAATGTCTAATCTGTAATTTGATGCCTTTTGGAGATTTTTCCATCTTTCCTTGGCTTCTTTATGCACATTAATACAAATTTCTAGCTGGGGTGCCCAAACTTTCGATCCCCACTGTATATGGTCTCTATGATATCTGTCAGACTTGTCTCTGAATAGGTGTCTCTCTCTTGTAAGGAGCCATTCCTCTTTTTCACAATGACAAGGTAGTCTTACGCCCAAAACCATGCTTTCTTCCTTAGGTGATATCAGTCTTCTTCCTCAAGACCTAGTCCTACCATCCTTATGCCCTTCTCCAAAACGCCTAAGGGAAATTATTCCATTCCATTGCCTAGATCTAGTCAGAGTCATAAGTCTACCTTAAAGCAACAGGTTCGTTCAGGAAGATGGGCTTCCTATTTTTGCTGTCCCCAGCACCGTGCAAGGGACATCCTTATTCCTGAAGGATGAGATATTTGATCACTAGAACTTACACTGTGTTACAAATATCCTCCTGAACTTTTACGTGCCCATTCGACTAAGTCTGTGAGAGTTTCCTGGGCATTCCAGCGCCAGCCATCTGTAGCCAAGACTTGTAAGTCCATCACCTGAACTTTTGTTCATGCCTTTTTAAAGTCCTACCAGGTGGACGTCCAGTCTCCTGTGGGTGCTGCTTTCAGCTACAAAGTTCTTGCTGTGACACTATGAGGTTGGGCTGTTGGCCCTTATAGAATTTACAGGTAAGTCAAAATTCTCCTTTTTTTTTTTTTTATTTGTACTTATACAATATGACCAAAAGAGCATTGGTTTGTCCCCCCTAAAAATGTGCTTCTGTATTGTAAAAGTAATTAGCAAATGAATAAGGTCATGGCTGCGTTGCTCTTGAGCCTAACTGACATTTAAATGTACATTTGCATTTCCATACAATTAACTGTATAGCATTTTTTTTTCTTGTAGGTCTCTTAGAGCTTGATGAAGGAAGAAAAGTTGCTTTTCCTCCTGGGTGTACCGTGCCTTTAACAATTGTGAAATCTGATGGTGGTTTTACCTATGATACATCTGACCTGGCTGCTTTAAAGCAGAGACTTGCTGAAGAAAAAGCTGATATTATCATTTATGTGGTTGATAGTGGACAGGTGAGACAATGAAGACGGCCATCCCCATAGTTTGGATAATATAAACTGCAATGAACTTAGTTACAAAAACTGTGTTAAATGTTGTCTGCATCTAGACCAGGGGTGGGCAAACTTTTTGACTTGAGGGCCGCAATGGGTTCATATATTGGACCCGGGGGCCGGACCAAGAGTAGATGAATGATGTGTATGTGTCATCCATAGTAAGTATAGTAATATTCCCCCATAGTAAGCATAGTAATTAATCCCCCATATAGTAATTCATCCCCCATATAGTAATTCGTCCCCCATATAGTAATTCGTCCCCCATTTAGTAATTCATCCCCCATAGTAATTCATCCCCCATATAGTAATTCATCCCCCATAGTAATTCATCCCCCATATAGTAATTCATCCCCCCTATAGTAATTCATCCCCCCTATAGTAATTCATCCCCCATATTAAGTCCCCCCTGTGTCAATTCACTTACCTTTGCTCCGCGCGTTCCTCTCGCCGTGTTCCCGCGCCGTTCCGGTGTAGCATGAAAATCTGTCTCCTATGAGGATCTGTCCCCCTCGATGTATCTGCGCATGTGCCAGTTTCAGGCATTAGCAGCCGATCGGCGATCTCCGGCACATGCGCAGATGCGTCGAGGGGGACAGATCCTCATAGGAGACAGATTTTCATGCTACACCGGTCTTCAGGGCGGACTGTGAGAGGAGCCTAGCGGGAGCCTAGCTCCGCGGACCGGATTAAAAGGTCCGCCGGGCTGTATACGGCCCGCGGGCCGTAGTTTGCCCATTGCTGATCTAGACTAACCATTTAACACAACCCACTAGCATTAAAAACCCTTTCTGTGAAAAGCATGTTGTTCATGGAATTCCTATGGCTCCAACAGTCATACACATGTGTAACTTTGCAGAAACAATTAGGTCCTATACTGTATGTGGTGACTCTCATGCATGATCAGTATTGGAGGTGGGCACAGGCACAGCATAACACCCAGTGTTTCCTAGCAATCTTAAAACAAAGCTGTGGTCAGGATAATAATGTTTCATTATTAACATGTTCTTAACAAACAGTAAGTAAAACAAGATATTACAGACCTCTGTATCTGCAGACACTGTGGAGTAATCTGTCCTCAGTTTACAGCAGATGCGCTAAATTGTTTCAGCAGCTCAGTTCTCTCTCCTTTCTCCTCAAAGGCGTGTCTTGCCAAACTTTAGGACTTGTAAAATATAAAGAGAGGAGCAGAGAGCAGACATCAGTGCTTCTGCTGTGAATGTTGAGAATTATTTGTTCTACATTGTGGCCAGCTACAGAGAAGACCCTCCAGTTATGATTCTACGGATGGTAAGGCAAGGACCTACAAGCCCAGAGCATGACAGGGCTGACAGCCTCAGGTCACCTTGTTCCCTCCAGTACCTGAGTTCTCAATTTCAATCCAGTTAGGTAGGCTACTGCACTATACAGAGAATATAAAGATGATTATAATATGTGGCCAGCTAGTATTACAATTTCTTTTAAATATGCTGACTACTGTCTAATGTAAGGACATGCTTAAATATAAATGAAATGGATTAATTGGGTAGAGCTTCACACTACATATTTGTTAACCGGAATTTATAATCTTTGATATTATGTTGTGCATAGAACTACCTTAGGTGTGACGAGCACTTAAAATTATCTGCTGTTTTCTAGGCAGTACATTTACAGAATGTGTATTCAGCCGGACAAATGATTGGCTGGTATGACCCAAAGGTGACAAGAGTGGAACATGCTGGATTTGGTGTTGTTCTAGGTGAAGACAAGTAAGTAAGACAAATACACTGTACAGACCTGTTTACAACCGTGCTAAAAATGAATGCAATTTAATTCAGTATTTAAGTATACATTATAGTGCACTATAATGTTTTTCTTTTTTTTTCAAGCCTTTGCAGATTTTTTTTTGTATGTGTTTTCCAGAGAGTTGGACATTTTTTGTACAGCTCCATGCAATAAAATGTATGTATTGTGTGTTTAATGCAGTAGCATTCATATATATATGTTCTATCTGGATGTTGCAGCAAGTAGGATTTTGTAAAAAATAGGTCCCCTTTTGCAAATTGAACCACTGCATATGATGGCACAAGACTTCCCATGCAAAATTAACTGCAGTAAAGTATAGATGTATAAACAGATCTTTAAAGTTTAGTACTTCCTGTTTATTTACGTACACCTGTGGGTTACACAAAAGCCAAGACCTGCAGCTGATGGCATAAGTTGCCTGCTCATATCTTTTTGATAAATTAGTTCCCAATCTGATCTACCAATTGTTGTGCCTATTAGCTGAAAGTCTTAATTTATAGGCTTGAATTATCCATAGGTTTGCTTATAAAGACACACTCAAAATATATCACTAAGCCTGATGGCCCCTACATCTCTAGCATATTTGTGCCATGTTATTATGGAAGGTTTACAATTCAGGAGCCTATAAGCACAGAAAACTTGGAGGCCATACATTCAACCAGCAGGTTCCACTCAATGTGGATGGGGGAATCACTACAGCTGTGCAGGAGTGATACAATGAACACTGATTTTTCAGGAAAAACCCGACAAGTCAATCAATAGATCCCCTGAACCAAATTAATTTTAGATCCGTGTATGGCCAACTTTAATCCTATTGTGGTGATAAAATGGAATTTGTTCCAGCCAACGAAAGTGGAATTTTCTGCGTCTGTCACAGTTCCTGCAATTTTTTGCAACCATGTCAGACTTTCTTGGGCAACTAATGGCTTTAACACAACCATTGCTTTCCAGAGCTCAGAAGCAGTGTTGGCATGAGGCTGGGGTAAGGAATCTTTCTCAGCCTCCTTTATGGCTGCATGGCATATGCTAGTCAGTGCAGATATGCGCACTTTTTTGTGCACAAAAGTCTCCACATTGTCAGACTCTATCCTTCTCTGTTTTGCCATATCTCTTTGGTTACGATAAGGCCTGCTAAGTCAGCCTAAAAAGACTTTCCCTATTCATAAACAAAGAGAATGGGCAATTTATAAGGATTTGGTTAATCCAAAAAATCATTGTTAATCTTAATCCAGTTGAAAAAGAGTTCACTGCCCTCTGCCTTAGGCCTACCATACATGGGTTGAAATTAGACTGATTTTTCATCCGAAAATCAGACCTAAGAATAATCGGCCTATTTTCGCTCTGTTAATGGGTCAATGGTACCGGCCGATTTTCATGGTTCCTCCCCTTTTCGGTGATCAGGCATGTTGGAAAATTCGTGAAAAACAACCAATTTTCGACTCAATGATGGTCAAATCGTACGATCATTTTTCCGAAAAGAATTTACGCATGAGCCATGACCTGGAAGGAACAGAAGTTTTGCCTGTTGTATGGGGTGAACGTTATGACTTGGTCAGCCAATTTTTTAAATCATTGATGGCACCATCGGATTACCGAGCAAACAACGTTTTCGATTTTCGGACGAAAAATCGTTAGGAATTCAAACCATGTATGGCCTGTATTTGTCTTTTGTGTTGATTCCCTAGAACAAGTCATGACTTGGATCTCCAGAATAGCTCTCCTCTCTATCCATATGCGCAGAATCTTATGTCTTAAAGCCTGGTCAGCTGAAGTTTATTCCAACTGTCGCCTTAGATATATGATCTTCAAATGAGAGTGTCTGTTTGGTGAGGCACTTGACGCATTCACAAAAGATGTCACAGGAGGAATAGAACTCCTTCCACAATAGAAAGTTCCAAAACCCTCTACTTCTGGAGTTTCTAACCCCTCAAAAAGTAGTGTGTCCCATTTATCTATTCAGGCTTCATTTTCCAAGCTAAAGTTCAGTCCTTCATTTTAGCTTATGACAAAACCTACCAAGTCCTCCCCAAAAAACCTCTTCACAATGAAATGGTGCCCTCACTCCTAAGAGTTCATAGATGCCTGATACAATTTACCTTTCTCTGGGTCGCAGATGTCCCAGAACTGTGGGTTTAATCAGGGATTTCAAAGGGGTACAAAATAGAGCTCATCCTCATCATTTTCTTCAGATCTGTATATTTATTATGTTTTTAGTAATATTTTCATCATATGAAATTTACGAAAAAGAGAAAGACAGAACTTTAATATAAAGCAGAGCCCATGAGTACTAAAAAATACACTTAACAGCATAGATATGGCTCTTGGTATAGATTGCTTTAAGAGAATTAAAACAACGTTGCAGATTTAAAAATAAGCACGTTAAGACATATATATATGCCAAAAAGAAAAAGCTTGTATAATTAAGGTGTTGAATTGTAAAAACTAATACTAAAAAGAAAAGGGAAAAGGAGAGGAAAAAAAAAAAGAAGGGAAATGGACCATTCGGCAAGATATTCAATACTATGTGAAAAAAATGGGATTTAAGAAGGTTCAAAGGCCATATAAAAAAAGTCTAAGATGATAAAGTTGCAAAATTAGAATTGTTTATAAAATATCTTTTTATATTATAGAGAGCCATATTTTACTTACCTGTAAATTCCATATCTTTTCGTATAGTACAGAACCCCCTCCACTGTTTTTGTGTTACTCTTGCTTACTGATGTTTCAGAGAGTGGGGTAGGATTATAGGGGTGCACTCAGGACATTTCCAGCAAATCTTTGCCAGTGTCAAGTCACCTGAAGGTACCAGCCTATTGCTTAGGGTCTATGAATATCCAGCCTAGGTCCTGTACTTTACTGCAAGATACAAAATGTACAGGTAAGTCAAAATTATATATATATATACATACACTGTATTGGGACACCCCTCCAAATCATTGGATTCAGGTGTTCCGATCACCTCAGTGGCCACAGGTGCGTAAGCACAGAATAGCACCTAGGCACATTTTGCACACTTTTACAAACAATTGTGAAAGAATGGGTCGCTCTCAGGAGCTCAGTGAATTCAAGTGTGGTACCATGATAGGTTGCCACCTGTGCAATAAGTCCATCCGTGAAACTTCCTAGCTACTAAATATTCCACGGTCAGCTGTTAGTGTTATTATAACAAAGTGGAAGCAACTGGGAACAACAGCAACACAGCCACGAAAAATGTCAGCGTGCGGTCAGCGCATGCTGAAGCACACAGTGTGCAGAAGTCGCAAACTGTCTGTAGAGTCAATAGCTAAAGACCTCCAAACTTCATGTGGTCTTCAGATGAGGACAACGACAGTGCATAGAGAGCTTCATGGAATGGGTTTCCATGGCTGAGCAGCTATATCCCAGCCTTACAATCACCAAGTGCAATGCAAAGCGCCAGATGCAGTGGTGTAAAGCACGCCACCACTGGACTCTAGGGCAGTGGAGACGTGTTCTCTGGAGTGACCAATCACGCTTCTCTGTTTGGCAATGGTACTTGCTTGACTGAATTGTGCCAAGTATAAAGTTTGGTGGAGGGGGGATTATGGTGTGGGGTTGATTTTCAGGGATTGGGCTTGACCCCCTAGTTCCAGTGAAGGTAACTCTTAAGGCGTCAGCATACCAAGACATTTTGGACAATTTCACGCTCTAAACTTTGTGAGAACAGATTGGGATGGCCCCTTCCTGTTCCAACATGACTGCACACCAGTGCACAAAGCAAGGTTCATAAAGACATGGATGAGCGAGTTGGATGACATGGATGAGCCCTGTATTTGGTTCCTTGCATATTCCCATCAACTCTGACCAGCTTCTCTGACCCTATTGAAGGAAAGCATCCCCGCAACATGATGCTGTCACCACCATGTTTCACGGTGGGGACCGTGTCTTCAGAGTGATGTGCAGTGTTAGTTTTCCGCCACACAGCGTTTTGCTTTTAGGCCAAAAAGTAAAATTTTGGTCACATCTGATGAGAGCAACTCCTTCCACGTTTGCCGTGTCCCCCACATGGCTTCTCGCAATCTGCAAACGGGACTCTTTCAACAATGGCTTTCTTCCTGCCACTCTTCCATAAAGGCCATATTTGTGAAGTACACGACTAATATTTGTCCTGTGGACAGATTCTCCCACCTGAGCTGTGGATCTCTGCAGCTTCTCCAGAGTTACCATGGGCCTCTTGGCTGCTTCTCTGATTTAATGCCCTCCTTGCCTGGCCTGTCAGTTTAGGTGGATGGCCATGTCTTGGTAGGTTTGCAGTTGTGCCATATTCTTTCCATTTTCAAATGATGGATTGAACGGTGTTCCATGAGATGTTCAAAGCTTGAGATATTTTTTTTATAACTGAACCCTGCTTTAAACTTCTCCACAACTTTATCCCTTACCTGTCTGCTGTGTTCTTTGGCCTTCATGATGCTGTTTTTTTCACTAATGTTCTCTAACAAACCTCTGAGGGCTTCACAGAACAGCTGTATTTATACTGAGATTATATTACACACAAGTGGACTCTATTTACTAATTAGGTGACTTCTGAAGGCAGCTGGTTCCACTAGATTTTAGTTAGTGGTATCAGAGCAAAGGGAGCTGAATACAAATGTACGCCACACTTTTCAGATATTTATTTGTAAAAAATTTAGTAAAGCATTTATCATTTTCCTTCCACTTCACAATTATGTGCCACTTTGTGTTGGTCTATCACATAAAATCCCAATAAAATACATTTACGTTTTTGGTTGTAACATGACAAAATGTGGAAAATTTCAAGGGGTATGAATACTTTTTCAAGGCATTGTAGCATGCTTGTTGAAGCAAGCCAGCAAGTTCTTGTCCAATCCGAACCTCAAGGTGCTCAATGCTTATATTCGGTTCTGGAAATTCTTCATGGAGTTGACTAGGTATATTGTAGTATGTCTGGAAAAAGATAGTGTTCTGGCCTCTGGGAATGTCAAACATGTCTATCTTCATATCCCTATCTTAGCTTCACCCTCTGCCTTTTTTCAGTCAGGGAACTTCCAGTTTGCCTAGCCACAACTACAATTGTTTTAACTGGTACTATCCACTGTACTCAGAGATAATATCTAGCTCTCTGTCCTCCTGGCTTTTACCACACTAGCCAAACATTCTCTCTTGGACCAATCCTGCTTCTCAGTTACTAACTTTTAAATGCATAGCTTTTGGTTCTAAAAAGAGCAGGGCTTGACTGAAATAACATATCCACTATAACTAAGCTTGCAAACCCCATCTTGCCCCAATTATATATTTTAAAAAAAATTACTTCTGTATATATATATATTTTTGAATCAAGGCCACTTAGAGTTTTTTGCATCTTCTCCATTTGTACGCATTTGGTGCATGTGTGCGTATTGTGTAGATGCGCTTACATGGATGTATGTATATGCATATCCACATTTATATGCATTCAAAATCAAATTTTAATGACCATTTATCTACCAACACAACACATACATATTTGTTTAGGAGTATACATACATATTTTTTATTATCATCATTCTACTATATATATATATATATATATATATATATATATATATATATATATATATATATATATATAGATTGTAAGCTCGAAAGAGCAGGGCCCTCGATCCCCTCATGTTTTGCATTGTATTGGTATTGTTCTGTCACATGTTCTGTCCCCCTTTGTAATGTACAGCGCTGAGCGAACTATTGGCGCTTTATAAATACTGTATAATAATAATAATTTTTTTTTTGTGACAATGGTGTCGCTGCAATTTGTCCATCATAGATATTGTTGTTACCATTTTTTAGTAAGACATTTTTGGACTGTTCTCGATTTGTATATTTGCACTCCAGTTCATTCATTCATGGTGTGTGGGTGGATGCATTGGATCTTTGGTTTCCCTCCCACAAGGGCGGTGCCCTGTTCAGTGGCTCACCAACAGTGAAGCGCATATTGTTATCTATTGTTGTATTGTCATGTTTTTATTTATTATTTTTTGTTGCCGCTTTTTGAAGGTTGCACATTGTCCTTGCGATCCATTGTGTGTTCTTTCTCCCCCCTCTGCTACTCATCATGTCCGGAGCAAGTGCACAGGGTTCCGCCTCTCTTGTGGAGCCACCACGTGATCAGGTTGGCCCCCATTGGCTCCAGGTGGAGCGCATTGGCATCCGCCGCCTTCGGGAGATGCATTTATCATATGGCTCCACGGCACCAGCCCATTGGCTGCCAGTGCAGAGCACACGTCCGCTCCTCCTGCTTGAGGAGATCCTGAGTCTATTAGGCTGGGGCGCACTGACCGGCGGCTGTGCAACGTGCCTTTGGAATGCACACACTGGCGTGCGTTCCAGCCTTTCATAACAGGATTCCAATTCCTCTCCATTAACACCCATATTGTGTTTGCCATGCCTCCCACTATGTGATCCTTCATCACTATCTCACCATCCTGATATGGGATCCTTCATTTACCATGATATACACATACAGATATGTATGTCTATTGTTATATAATCATTCATTACTGATTCCCTCCCCTCCCTTTTTTTTTTTTTGTTACTTCAATATGTATATGTGCGTACACAAATATCCAGGTATTTTAGAACTCTGACTACGTACAGTCCTATGCCTATCTGATGTGTTTTTTTTATATGTTTTACAGGTAATCCAACTCTTATTGGATTGATCATTGCTCATATGTAGTTTTTATTTATGTTATATTTTATTTATTATGATATATGATAACAAGTCATGTGAAGGCAGTCCCCGCCCCTGGGTTTGCCAGGGACAGCCCATATGTATATATTAGCATATACAAGAGAGGTGCAGACTCTTGGTGTGTTGGCTTTGAGGAAGAGGCTGAGTCCTCGAAACACGCTAGCCAGGGTTCCTTTGTATATGGATTGAACACCGCTGTATATTGTGATGTGCCTGTGTTTTATATGTCCATTGTGAGTATGATACCTACTTTTTATCCTTTCATTAAATATTTTTTACAATAATGCACTAGGCCGGAGCACCCTCTTTTTTTGTTTTCTTTTGCATTCAGTGACTTTGGACTACCCCGGTCCGTTGAGGGCAGCAAGGAGTGCATATTCCAGGACACCAATGACACTTGCTGACCCCTGTTCCAGCATGGTGCTGCTGCAGCTGGCGTGCGTGGTTGCAGCAGCGCCATCTGTATGGCACACTTACTGTCCGCTCCCTCACTCGATTTTCGTGGGGCTGCTCGGCTTCGCCTCCTCGCTGGTGATTGGCCGCCTGTGTGCCTTTCCTGAGCTACAGTTCTGGCGCCCAGTCGCCGGTGAGGAGGCGGAGCCGAGCGGCCGCACGAACATCAAGCGGCCGAACTGAATGAACAGCCGCGCTTCCTGGACTGGATCGTCGTGGGACTGGGACCGGAGCCAGGTAAGAAACAGCAGCCCCCTGCCTGCCCCTGTACTTAGTGTCCCTTCTGTTGGAAAGGGGGGGGCGGCGGCGGCACCGCGCCACCCCCCTAAAAAGTGCCGCCCTGACACCAGCTCGGAAGTGTCAGCACGCTGTATACCGAAGTATAAGACGACCCCCGACTTTTGAGAAGATTTTCATGGGTTAAAAAGTCGTCTTATACGCCGGAAAATAAGATAGTTCTTTACAAAGAAGAGTTTTACTAAACTCCCCCATCACTTGCGCTGCTGATCCTTACTGTATTAAAAAGAAACTGCCACTTAAACAGAGAATGTTGTGGGCTCCCCCACTGTACAATGGTTCTTCTGTTGGCCCTTCATCATAAGTGGCAGTGTCTTAAGAGCCAAGATCAAACCATTAAGCAATAGCAGGGGACCAGGCATCCAGTTAGGAGATGAGGTAGTGTCAAGTAGCTAGATACTAAATATGTCAAGGCTCAAAACTGCATTCTCCTGCATGGCGAAGAATTACAGTGCCTAAAATTATCAGTAGGTGGTGCTGTAAATGCTTTTATAGCTCATCAGTTTAGAGTTGGCCATAAATGAGGAGGCTAGAATTGTTGCTCACTCTGGTGTGGGGTGTTGTTGCCATTTTGCCTTCGCAGATCATGACTGATTAGCTGCTTTCCTGCACACAGGATTCGGAATAATGGCCCTGAATGTGGGAACACTCAGAGCTGTGCGCTTCCAGCTTCATATACACTAATGTTCCTTGATCTTCCCCCACTTACAGCCCTGAAGGCATTGGTTGTCCTGGGCTACCCCCAGCACTACTGTGTGTGTTGTTGTTTGTTTTTTTGTTTTTGTTTTTTTTCCCTTCAAGAAATTTTTATGGTGTTTCTCTGCCTCCTCCTTGTAATGTCCTCTTGTGAGCTTTCAATTTTTTTTATTTCTTCCCTCCCCTCCGTTTGAAACAGTGCATGTTAGTTGCTGTCCTGTGCACTGCTGTGTGAACATTACAAATCCCATAGTCCCTAAACTATTTTTTGGACTAAGTCCCTTTACTTTACTTTTTTAGGTAACTAGGTTGCAATATATTTCTTTGTTTTGACAGTCTGTAAAATTTAGCAATGTCTCTGATGTATACATTTATCAGTACAAATTTTAAGAATTTTTTTCTTTTTCAGTTTCTGTCTATGGGTGCTATGGCTCAACCTACACCTTTTAACCTTTTAAGCCTCCCTCCCACTATAACCCCATCAACTCTCCCCTCCTCTGACCTCGCTACCGCCCTACCCCCCACCACACCTAACGTCCCGCACACTATAACCTCCCCAACACTCCGCTCCTTCAGCCTTGCTACCACTCAGGAGGTCACTAAGGTCTTCTCAGAAGCCCGCTTCACCACTTGCCCACACAACTCCTCCAGTCACCCTCCTCCTCCATCCTACGCTCCCTCACCCACATCTTCAATCTCTCCCTCTCTACTGGTGCATTCCCCTCCCCCCTAAAGCACGCGCACATCACCCCCATACTCAAAAAACCCTCCCAGGACCCCACCGACCTGAACAACCTTAGACCCATCTCCCTGCTGCCATTTACTTCCAATCTCCTTGAGCGCTTAGTCTACAATCGCCTAAGCGCCCACCTCACTGACAACAACCTCCTTGATCCACTACAATCTGGCTTCCGTCCCCTACACTCCACCTAAACCGCCCTACTCAAAATCACTAATGACCTGCTAACCGCCAATGCTAATGGCCACTACTCAGTCCTCTTACTCCTTGACCTTTCCGCGGCCTTCGACACAGTTGACCACCCCCTCCTCCTTAATAAACTACACTCCCTCGGCATCAGAGACTCCGCTCTCTCATGGCTCTCCTCCTATCTATCCCAATGCTCCTTCAGCGTTACCTATAATGCTACCTCCTCCCCCTCTCTCCCCCACGGCTCTGTCCTCAGGTCCCTTCTCTTCTCCATCTACACCTCCTCCCTCGGCAAACTGATACACTCCCACGGCTTCAACTATCACCTCTACACCGATGACACGCAAATTTACCTCTCCACCCCTCGCCTCACCCTTTCAGTCTCCGCTCGTATCACCCACCTACTGAACGACATATCAGACTGGATGTCGCTCCATTTCCTCAAACTGAACCTTTCAAAAACCGAGCTTCTGATTTTAACCCCAGCCCGTGACCCCCCCCACACCCTCTCCATCACGACCAACAACGCCACCATCAGTCCCACCCCACAAGCCAAAGTCCTAGGTGTCACTCTAGACTCAAACCTGTCCTTCCAACCCCATGTCCAATCGTTGGCAAACTCATGCAGGCTCCACCTCCACAACATCTCCAAAATACCCCAGACACTACTAAACAACTCGTTCACTCCCTTATTATGTCACGTCTGGACTACTGCAACTCCCTTCTCAACGGCCTACCTCATCGCAGACTATCCCCGCTTCAGTCTATCCTGAACTCAGCGGCCAGACTCATCCACCTTACCAACCGCTCCGCTTCTGCCACCCCCTCTGTCATTCCCTCCACTCGCTTCCGATTGCCCAATGCATTACCTTCAAACTACTAACACAGACATACAAAGCCATTCATAATGCTGCCCCAAACTACCTCACCGACCTGATACCCAAATACCACCCTACCCGTAATCTTTACTCCTCACTAGACCACCTACTTTCTAGCTCCCTGGTCTCCACCTCCCACGCCTGACTGCAGGACTTCTCCAGGACTTCCCCCATCCTCTGGAATTCACTACCCCAATCCATCAGACTGTCACTTACCCTCCTCACCTTTAGGCGCACCCTGAAAACCCATCTCTTCAGGGAAGCCTACCCCGCCCTCACCTAACAGCCGATCTCCTCCACTCCTACCACTCCATCCCCCACAGCCACTTCCTCTTGTACCACTATCCCCTCCCTCCTAGATTGTAAGCTCGAAAGAGCACGGACCTTGAACCCCTCGTGTTTTGTTATGTTACTGTATTGTCTCATGTTCTGTCCCCCACTATAATGTACAGCGCTGAGCAAACCTTTTAGCGCTATATAAATACTGTATAATAATAATAATAATATTTATATTGTCACCCTAGCCTCTGCTGAGTCCATCCCCAGCGCAGGAGTACAGAATTTGCTGTGTTTGAAATATCAGCATGTTTGGAAATCATATTTCCAGTGTGTTAAATCCTTGGACCTTCTTTATTGCAAGGGTCACTAGCTTTCTAGAGTCCAGAGTCTGTCATCAAGAACCATCAAGGGACAGATATCCGCCCTGTCCATCCCTTTCCTATGGCGACTGGTGTTTTACTCCCTGATATGTACATTTTATGTATGGTACTCTTAGCAACAATACAAACAAACGGCAACTGCCCCAACCTATAACTGAGCTTTGCAGCACGGAGCACATGGAAGGGCGATGCATGTCAAACAACAACAAAGAAAAATTCCCAGCTAACTTACCAACCAGCCTGCAATCAACCGAATTATCCTGTCTAACAGTGAGAGCCTCCATAGTAGAGGCACATGTGTAATAATGGATAGATTGAGGGTAGGAAAGCCTGGAGGAAGCCCACCCCTCCTTAACAGCGCAGTGGCACACTGGACACCCAGCACATAGCACAGTGGCAGCAAAGGTGTCCCAAGTATTCTTAGCGACATCCTGTTTGGACATACTATAGGACCTACTTGTTGGGTGATAAAACTTTCTTTATGGTCTTTGGAATGGTGTGTGCTAAAATAAAGGTTTGGATTGAGGTGGATACATACTGTAGGTCAAATAGCGAGGCTGTACACAAAATCATTCTTCCAGAAAGACCTACATATAACTGTTGTAAATAGATTTTTTTTTTCTACCTTGTGGTTGACTGTAGTTAATAATCACACATTTCCAGGGTATTTTATTCTTTTTAATATCTAATATGATCAACTATGTAAGGAACACTATAATCTGGGAATCACTGCACTTTTGACTGTTTGTTTAATTTCTTCAATTTTACCCAGGTGAACCTTCTTACTTTGAATTTTGTTTATTTTTCAGGAAAAAATTTAAAACCAGGTCAGGTGACACAGTGAGACTCATTGACTTATTGGAAGAGGGGCTGAAACGCTCTATGGACAAGTTAAAAGAGAAAGAGAGGGATAAGGTAAACTACCTTATGTGTGCATTAACAAACATTTATTATGTTTTGTGAAAGGTTTTAAAGATGGTCATTTTTGCCTCCTCCTCCCCTATGGCAACCAGCATAGAGACTGCTCCTGCCAGCTAGGGGAAATGTGAGCCACATGTGCTGCATAGAAGACATGAAAGGTTGTTTTAGACATGAAAAGTTGTATGTGCCTGCAACTCCTGGACAAGGAAATATAGCTAAACTTTTCAGCTGTACGGCCCCAGGTGGTTGTGTGCATGAGTTAATTAAAACCTTGTTAATTGGCTCTATCAAACACTTGATAGTATTGTGATAAAAAAGCTATCGGACCACAAAGTTTTATATTTAACAAACCTTTTTCATTTTCTTGTTTTGATGTTTTCTAGGTTCTGACTCCTGAGGAATTAACAGCTGCTCAAGAATCTGTTGCCTTTGGTTGCATTAAATATGCAGACTTGTCACACAACCGGATGAATGACTATATTTTTTCATTTGACAAAATGCTGGATGATCGAGGAAATACAGCAGCTTATCTTCTCTATGCTTACACTAGAATAAGGTACATGTAGCCAGATACAAATAATGATGTCATGGCTCCATAGTTTGCAGTCTCATACACAGAGGTTTTATGAGCTGTTTGTTTATATGGAAATAGGACTGTCATTCACAGAGTACCATATTAGATGCAAATATCATTTCTATGTCTATTAAGGGACAAAGGAAGTTCTCTACAGGAGGACTATACAGCCAGCTACAGGAGGATTGGACACTGGCAAACAAAAATCGATAGGCCAACTCGGGGTAACCCCTCTTCTTCCCAGCATGCCTCACTTTTTTGTTGTGTCCGGGCTGTCTCTTTTTCAGCTCTGCATTGGAAAAGCCAACCATATTTTTTCTTTGATTCTTCCATTTATTTTTTTCAATATACAAGATTCCTTGCTACAAGCTCAAGCTGAGCTTTGGAGTGTACCAGTGACAGTAAAAGTTCACTGTTAGGTTTTTTTTTTTATTCTTTTCCCAGACTTCATTCTGGTTAGCTGTGGAGTGCTTTCCAGGTTCAGAGCTGTTGCCATTGTTTCTGCTCTTGCCCTGTTTCTGAAGACTCACTCTGTGAGAAGGTTGATCATACTGAGCACCAGGAGCTACTTTGCTATTTCCACTGCTGGGCACCTTATAATTTTCTGCTGTCTGGTTAGCTGTGGAGTGCTTTCCAGGTTCAGAGCTGTTGCCATTGTTTCTGCGCTTGCCCTGTTTCTGAAGACTCACTCTGTGAGAAGGTTGATCATACTGAGCACCAGGAGCTACTTTGCTATTTCCACTGCTGGGCACCTTATAATTTTCTGCTGTCTGCTAGTTATACCACATATGACATAGTGCTGAGGAATTGAACATTAGTTTGTGTGAGCGTTACATAGTTAATAAACTAAAGGCATAAAAAAAGTCCTTCTAGTTCAACAAAAAGACTAGCTATTGATTTCTAAAGCAGAGATGACTTTAAAAAAAAATAAAAAAAAATTGCACAGATTGAGTTGAAGTTTGAAGGTTTTTCTGCGGCTATGGCATCTGCAGTGCTCTGTAAAGCAGCTTCCCTTTATGTTCTGTGCCTTCTTTCCTGTAATTCAGTGCAGAGCAAGCATTGCCTTGCTGCTGCACCTGCTTTTTAAAAAAAGCCACATGGAACTTTGATCTACAGTCCATTTTTAAAGCCAGCTACCTTGGTTTGTGACTACCTGAGGCCTTACCTTGTACCTTGCACTAGTTGCTATACTGACACACAGTTGCAGCATATCTACACTTCAACAGATGACTGCAACGCACCCTCTCCTAATGAATCTGGAACTTTTACTCTGTGCCTTCTGAAAGAGAGGATGTAATCAGGAATCCTGCAAATCTGTTATACCTCTTAGCTCTGTCAGGTGAGGCAGAAACCCCTTGTCATCAGAGATCCTTACTGCAGAGAAAAGTCAATTTCCGATCTCTGCTTGACCTTGAAAAAGTACAGGCCACCGATTGCAACAACCATATCTGACTAAGAATCAGGGTCTCCCTCTGATGATATTGCTTTTGAGGACTTGCAGTCTCTTACCATTCCCAGATTTACAGCAGACCATTTCGGCCCTCATGTATCAGGTTACATACTACTCTGCACCTGGAGGATCAGCCTGCTGTCTCCAGCCTTGGGTCTTTGAAGACCCTCTACAGCTGCAGAGGTCTTTCCAGCATACCTGCTATTCAGGTTATTCCTTTACTAGAAGCAGGTCCTTGGGTAATCTGCCTCTCAACCATCCTTGTACAGATAATACCCCTTTAGGTTTACAGGCTAAGCCCTTGCCTCTGGCACTCTTCAACTCTTCACCCTCTACCCTTTTTGCCACCACACAGATTATTAGTCTTTCCCCTGCCTACTTGGGGTTCCCTCAACCCAGGAGTTTTTGCTTTAAATCTTGTAACCTACCCTGGCCACCACCCTCTCTTTCTGAGCAGTTCCCTTCTCTTGGGGCATGTAGGACCTTTAGTGGTACCTATTACCCATCATTGTCATCACCCTTCTCCAGAAGAATCCTCTGGTCTGTTCAGTCAGCTGGGATTATCACTGGCTGTTCTTCAAATTAAAGGCTTAGTTCACCTTTAGTAACATGTTACACCTGTATTCAGGGTGTAAAATGTTACTAAAGCAGCAGCTCGTAGGTTAGTATTATAGTGTTTTTATAGAGAGAAAACAGGTGGCGCACACACCTAGTGCATTATCCAAGGTTTATTGTAGGAATTAAATCATAAAAACATACTCACAGACGAAGCATGTATCTAAAAAGCATAGAAAAATGACAATGGCCACAACGGCGGGCAAGGTGTTCTCACTGTCAGTGCGGTCAAATGTCTGATGCGTTTCGGGGACGAATCCCTTTCCTCAGATCTGATGACCAACCTCTGATGCTGATGTATGATGAATGGAAAGTGAAGTAAGAGCCTCGCTGTTGATGCCTATATATGTGTGTGTATGCTCAAAAAATTAAAGGAACACTTTTTAATCAGAGTATAGTATCAAGTCAATTAAACTCCTGGGATATTGATCTGGTCAGTTAAGTAGCAGAGGGGGTTGTTAATCAGTGTCAGCTGCTTTGGCGTTATTGAAATTGACAGATGGGCAACAATGAGACATCCCCAAAACAGGAATGATTTTACAGGTGGAGGCAACCGACAATTATTTCCTTACTCATCTTTTCTGACTGTTTTTCACTAGTTTTGCATTTGGTTAAGGTCAGTGTCACTACTGGTAGCATGAGGGGATACCTCGATCCTACAGAGGTTGCACAGGCAGTCTAACTACTCCAGGATGGCACACCAATACGTGCCATTACCAGAAGGTTTGCTGTGTCTCTCAGAACAGTCTCAAGAGCATAGAGGAGATTCCAGGATACAGGCAGTTACTCTAGGAGAGCTGGACAGCGCCGTAGAAGGTCCTTAACACAGTAGGACCGGTATCTGCTTCTTTGTGCAAGGAGGAACAGGATGAGCACTGCCAGAGCCCTACAAAATGACCTCTAGCAGACCACTGGTGTGAAATGCCTCTGTCCAAACAATCAGAAGCAGATGACCTCTATCAGAAGGTCCGATGACCTCTAGTGGGCCCTGTGCTCACTGCCCGGCACCATAGAGCTCAATTGGCATTTGCCATTCAGCACCAAAATTGGCAGGTCCACCACGGGATGCCCTTTGCTTTTCACAGATGAGAGCAGGTTCACCCTTAGCACATGTGACAGACGTGAAAGGGTCTGGAGAAGCCATGGAGAACGTTATGCTGCCTGTAACATCATTCAACATGACCGTTTTGGTGGTGGGTCAGTGATGGTCTGGGGAAGCACACAGACCTCTACAGGCTAGACAATGGCATCCTGACTGGCTTTAGACATCAGGGTTAAATCCTTGGACCCATTGTCATACCCTACGCTGTTGCAGTGGGTCCTGGGTTCCTCCTGGTTCACGACAATGCCCGGCCTCATGCGGTGAGAGTTTGCAGGCCGTTCCTGCAGGATAAAAGGAATTGATACCAATGAATGGCCCCCACACTCACCTGACCTAAATCCAATAGAACACCTCTGGGATATCATGTTTCAGTCCATCCGACGCCATGTTGCACCTCAGACTGTTCAGGAGCTCAGTGATGCCCTGGTCCCAGATCTGGGAGGAAATACCCCAGGACACCATCCGTCGTCTCATTAAGAGCATGCCCTGATGTTGTCAGGCATGCATACAAGCACGTGGGGCCCATACAAACTACTGAGTAGTATTTTGAGTTGCTGCAATGAAATTTCAGCAAAATGAAAAAGCCTGCTGCATCTTTTGTTCACTTTGATTTTCAGGGTGTCTTTGAATTCATTCCTCTGTAGGTTGATCATTTTCATTTCCATCAAACGATAAGGCATCCTTACGTTCCTAAGAAATTACCCAGTCCATATCAGTATAGATATCCAGCTCCAGCATGATATTTTTCCCCATTGAGATCTGATGTGTTTTCAAAGTGTTCTTTTAATTTCTATGAGCAGTATGTAAAATATATATATATATATTTATTTTCCCTATATCCCAAATTCCTTCTATTAATTTCACAGTAAATCTAGGTTATTATTGGTTAGTTAGATTAGTAATTTTTGCTATTATCACTGTAGTTAGTTTTGGATTGCCTTCTATGTGCAGTTCTTAAAAAAAGAAAAATGCACACAGATTAAACACACACAGTGGAAAATGTATATCCTTTGTTGGCCTTTTCCATAACCTTGAAGATTCTTGAAAAAAAAAAATAATGAAGATCCTTTTGGAGATTCTCTGTTGGTGACTTTGACAGCAGTGAAAGCAGTGTGTTATATGAGCCAGCTGTTCTAGCCCCTTGGACTAGTATCTGCGCATAAGATCAACATAAGATTCCCAGTATTAGTGCACAGGAGGATCAGATGCATGATTCTTGTTTTCAGACAATGCATTTCTAACATGGGGATCCCTAAATTCTGGCAGGACAGGTAGTGATGGTAAATTTCTTCAATGGGGACACAGACAAAAATGATTAGAAGGGAAATGAAATGTTAGAACTGATCATTTTTTTTTCTTTTTGCTGTCCATAACTTTCTGTCCAGGGTAAATCTGCCCGGTGGGGTCACAGGTTGAAATAAAAGACAGGAATTTTACCGCTTCACTCTTTCTAAAACTATACATTTTGATTGAAGTTAGGTTTTAAATGCAATTCAGCCTTGCAGTTTGTGTAGCATGTTATATGCATGTGATTTCATATTAATTTTATAAGCTATATTTTTTATGCCTTCAGATCTATAGCAAGATTGGCAAACATCAGTGAAGAGGTTCTGCAGAAAGCAGCTCAGGATGCCGAGGTCACTTTGCAGCATGAGAAGGAGTGGAAACTGGGCAAATGTATCTTGAGATTCCCGGAGATTCTGCAGAAGATCCTGGATGACCTCCTTTTGCATGTACTGTGTGATTATCTGTATGAGCTGGCCACCACCTTCACAGAGTTCTATGATAACTGCTACTGTGTGGAGAAAGACAGACAAACTGGTTAGTATATTGTTTTGTAGAGTTAGAATGTATTAATTTTGTATTTTCAAGCAGCCCATGAGAAACTCAAAAACATCTTTCTTTTTAATAAGTCAATATAAGCCTGGGCACAGTACATCTGAATTGAGCAGCACTCCATTTAGCCTTTGACTCTAGTTTGAATGGCGTGTGCTGAGAGTGAAATGACAGATGGTGCTGCCAGGAAAACAAGTAAATGTGTAGAGTCACCTGCAATTCTGATATGTATTTTTTGACTTTTTTATGAGAAAACTCTGTCCCACAAATGTCTATGTTGTGTTAAAAAAATAAAAAGGATTCTGTTGTGCGCCCCAAAACAGAGACTTAGCAAGGCCTGAAGCATTGACATTTATGCTGTAACCTAGTGTTTTACAATGAAACTGTAGAAGACAAACTTATTGGTGGTTCTCTACAATTTATAAAAAAACAAAAATATATAACTTGTGCTCAGACCAACAGACAGCTGCACAAAGTAAGGTTTGAATACAGGACCTGACAAATAAATTAAAAGGTGTGCTTATAATGAAATTATCAAAAATATAACTTAATCTATGCGCAGAATCAATGTATGCAACTTATTCCATGTGCAAAATAAATATTCCTGAAATTTCTGAAGACACCTTATTGGGTAGAAAAATTCAATGGGCGGAGCCGATCCTGTGACATCATCCCACATCCAGCTCTGGAGCCATTAAACATTCAAACGCTTTGTTGATCTCTGGCAGTGAGATGAGTGCTGTTGGTAAGCTGCTTTGTGTTGCACGGGAATACTGGAAAACTGAACACTTTTATAATCCTCTTTTTGAACATCTCTGCAGATTAGCACTATTGGATTGGACTTCATTTTTTGCACATTTGGATTTAGTTACATATGTTGATATGCATAATTTATTGCTCTTTGGACACTGTAATTTATTTATTTTGCACAAGTACTGAGTTACATACATTGATTCTACACATAGATTAAGTAAAATGTTTGCTCATTTGCACAGGTGCTCTACAATTACCAGGCCTATCCAGAGACGCACATTCTTTCACAGACAGACAAGAGTTGGAAATTAAGCATGGATAGGAAGTTAGGTTTCTTTGCTGATTACAAGTAAGAAGAATAATCTGCTGAGCATCTAAAACCACAGCTGCTCTCTTTGAAAGACTAATAAAAAGCACCCTTTTACAATCACATATCTGCAAGAGCTACAGTGCATTCAGAAAGTATTCAGTCTGCCTTTACTTTTTCCACTTTTGTTATGTTGCAACCTGATACTACATTTGTTTAAATTAATCAGGCTGCAACATAAAATTGAAAAAGGGGGGTGGGTCTTAGTATTTTATGAATGCAATGTATAAATCATTGTTAATTTATGCTTCTCTGTGCTGTCTACTACATTGACTAGTGACTACTTATTTAACCTGTAATTAATAACATTGATGCATGCTGAGGATGACAAACTTCACATATACTGTGCTTTATGAGAAATGTAAGCACTGGTAATGAGCTGCTGTTGTATGCTTAGGTGCAAAAGACACAGGAGTTTGACAGGAGGTGAGGACATTGGTAAAGAAGAAAAACACTAAATTTAAATGAGGAGACAAAGAAGTAAATGAGGTTATTTTTTTTTAACAGATTGTGTTTTTATTAAAACATTTTGTAATAGATACAAAGACAAACTGTCACACAGGACAGTAAATTAGGAAAAAAATACAGCTCAATACACAAAGGTCTTTAATCATTGTGACAAAATGAAAAAGTACCTAAATTCTTCTGGTTTGGCTAAAGGAAAACCTTAGATTGGGTAAATGGTACCAGGCAAAATTGTTGAATCTAAATGATGCCTGTTGGGATCTAGGAAGCAGCAGCAACAGTCATTTTTATAGCTCTGTAATGGGCTAAAGGTTTAGTTTATCCTTATGGCAGTCAGACTTTTATCTCAAGGAACACTGCATTTATCTATCTGGAAACTGAGTGGCAAATCCTCAAACTTAAGGGACTTTTACATGATGCATTTTTCATTTTTTTTTTTAATAAAGACTTCTTATTGAAGTTCTATAGGTTATTATTTTAAAAAGAAAATGCGTATTATTACAAATGTCACATAGTAATGGTCATTACAGTAAAAATGCAGTAGTTATATTGCAGTAATAGTGAGTACAGCTATATTGTATTTAACGGAGTAAAGGGCTGCATAATGGCATGGACAACTATAGAGGGAGAGTTTTAAAATATAAGCATGTCTTAATAGATGAGGTGTAAGGTCTGTATGGAGATTGAAGGGTAAAATGTATTTATACAGATGTCCTAGATTTGATGGTAGTATTGGAGGTGCACCATCTTTTTTTTGTGTGTTCCAAAGGTATGATACTAATAACTGCAGTAATCCATGAATGTAGGGTGGAAGAACCTGTAGATCCAACCTTTGAAATTTTCTTTATAAACTACAAATGGTTTACTGATACTGGTAGTCTTTATTTCTGAGCTGACACATCCCAGCAAATATATCCAGTTGCATGACAAGAATATCTGCTCTGGAGTGACATTGTTGCAGCATAATACCTCCCTAGCTGCCAGGAGAATGACTGCATCATTAAGGATGGACAGGGGTGCAAGGAAAGATACACAGATACTAGTGGTAATAGACTCTTTAATTAGGATAGGTCAGGGTAATCTTCCAACAGGATGGTTTTTTTTACCAGGCGCTTGGGTTCAGCACATTGCAGATTAGATTTACAGATTGTTGAATGAGCCTGGGGAGGACCCAACTGTAATGGTACAAATTATAAAGTTAGAAGAAGTTGGAGTATCCCTAAAAATTATTTTTTAAATTGATATCCTATTCTTTACTGTGTGGCTGGTTCACATGTACAGGTTGCAGTTTAGTGTGACAGAAAAAGGGCCTGTTTCGATGGCTTTTTGGTGTCTGTCCATAGCATTTGTTTGACATCCGTTTGAGACACTTTTGACATCATTCAGAATTGGACAGATCCATTTGACTTGCAGTTGACCTCCATCTGACATGTATTTGGTCTGCTTCAAGTGGGTTTTGCATTCCCATAGACATGTATGGGAACACAAAAACTGCTTGAAGCGAACAAAAGCCCATTGATACAGTCCCAAAGGGAAACTATGCAGTCCTTTTCACACCAGCAGAAAATTGTGAACCCAGTCTAAAGTAAAACAATTCTATCAAGATCACTATTTGCAATTACATCACCTATGATTGTAAAAGAAATCCAAGCTTTCTTAATGAAAAGAGAGTATTTTTTTTTTTTTTTAAAGATAGTATTGATTTTTAGCTGTATAGTGTTTTTAGGCACCAAGAGGTTATCTTACCAGTGCTAAATATGAGAAAGGAGACAGTCCTTCCTAAAGACCTAATATGGATCTCCAGGCAAATTGTAATGAAGAAATTGAATTGCCTTAAATATTACCTTCCCACAATTTCCTGGGTAATAAATAGAATAGGGGCACAATGTCACAAAAATAGGCCCGGCTCTGATTGCACAGTGCTTTTTACTTAAACATGTTTTCAGACAAAGAACTGGTGGCCCAGTGTCCATGTAGCTTATGGGAAATGTATGCCAGTTCATTGTCCAGTGAGTAGGCAGCTGTCGCCTTGCAGGCTATGCAGTATGGAAGGAGTTTTAAAATCACAAGAGCTGGTGAACAGATTTACAAATATTTTGGCAGGTAAACAATTCACATATGTATTTCATCTTTGTAGTGTGCTTGGGGTTTAGAGCTTATGTAGGAGAAGTCTCTAAATGTAATATCTGCCTCAGTCAACCAAATCTTCAAGGCAGCTATGTAATCAGGTTTTCACAGTGTTCGCCTGTCTCTGATCCTTAAAGGATATCTAAACCCATGAACAGAAAAACTGATATATTGCATCTTACCAGGCATTAGCCTGAAAAAAGAAAGCAAATACTGCCACCACATTTAAGAGGTTTTTTTTTGCAAGTAAAGAAAAATGCGTTAAATCTTGCCAGAAATGCAGAAACCTTGTCACTTCCTGTGAGCTGAACCTGAAGCATAAAACAGTCCAATAATTTTTCTAGTAAACCACTAATCTTTCCATGCTCCATATAATGGAAATGGGGCAGTTAAAGGCATGTTTTAAAGCAGTAGTGAATTCCACTTTTGAAATTGTACCTGCAGGAAAAGGCAGGCCATAGGTTAGTTGAAATCCAAAAGTTTTGTCAAACGAAAATGGCTCATATGGTTGTGCCATTAATTGTTTTCATTTTTCTATTAGAAATCCATCATGTTGGATCAAGCCCTTTTGATTGCAGCATGAAAATCGCATGTCGCAGTTGGCATGCTAATGATGTGAAAAAGGAACAGTTTGAAATTTTCATTCATTTTTTGCATCGGCTATGGAATGCCTAAGCCTGTAATAAGGCTTACCTGTACATACAGTGAATATCTATCTTTTAAACACCAAAAGTTTAGTAATCACACTGGATGCAGCCGGTGCCGTCCCTTCAGAGCTCTGTGCCATAAACCATAACTCCTGTGCGCATGCGTGGGAGTAACGTCGTCGCAGCTCAGCCATTCAAAGAACCGGAACCACCGAACCCAGTGGAAGATGGAAGCCCTGTCAGCAGTGATGGCGCACTGCTGGAGGGCTTCGTTCTAAAGTAAGTATTTCATAGCATGCTAGTTAGTACAAACATAGATTGAGGAACAAACAAGCATTTTCATTATGATGGCTGTAGTATATCACGTATTTATAATTTTGAAATTGGTGCTGTTTTGGCAAAAAAAAACCACTGTCAAATAGCATGGCACTGATGTACACATCTGTTTGGTATGTTATGCTCTGTTTTGTAACATGGTTTGTATTTTCCAGGTAACATTGTCAAGATAAACATGGGCAGGATGTTGTTGTCTGAAGCTACAGCTGCTATAATGGCCAAAGGGTTTGAAATCTTGGGCATTAAACCAGTCCAGAGGATGTGAGAATATATTGAGCTATATTTCTTCAATAAATGCAATTGTATCAGATGTCTACTTTCCAAAAGCTGAAGAATAAAATTCTTTAATTTACTTCATTCTTACTTTTTTCTTAATACTGAAACATATGAAACACACTTTTGTAAAAAAAAAAAAAAGTATACCCTGCTGAGCTGCTGCACAACCACTGTATTATATTTTCCAAAGTGCATCCTTTACATTTCAATCTGCAGTGTTTTTGCTGACACTAACAAAAAATTAAAATGTCCCTTTTGTGGTGGTATTCTGTACACTGGTAATATATTATTATTACAGGTACTTATATAGCGCCTACAATTTACGCAGCGCTTTCCATATATATTGTACATTCACATACCTGGAGGAAACCCACACAGGCACAGGGAGAGAACATATAAACTCCAGGCAGGTGGTGCCGTGGTTGGGATTCGAACCAATGACCCTAGTACTGCCAGGGGGAAGTGCTAACCATTTAGCTACGGTGCTGCTTCTATGCTGACATAAGCATCTATATTAACCAACTCAATACCACTGTACGTACAGTTTATATACGGCCTCATATTGAGGTGCTCCTACCAGATAGGGAATTGCAGGCAGAAAAGAATGATACCAGGATTATGTAGCTGCAACCATGATTCTGGTATAAGTGATCCCACCACCTTTACCATGCTACTAATGCAACTGCCCACATCAGGTGCACTAGACAGAGTGAGAGGACCTTCAACTACCACTCTGTGATGTCAGAAACTGGAAGCAACAAGGATTTAGTCACTTCTGATTTCAGTTTGTTTACAAGCCATTAACCGCTTATAAAGCAGCCAAGCAAACCAATCTTAGTTTGATTGGCTGCTTTGGAGGGCATAGGAGAGATCTGGGGTCCAATAATCCCCAGATCTCTCCAAAAGGAGGACCTCTCACGACCCATGCTATTACAATAGATGTTGTTCATTCCTTGTGATAGCAATAAAGTTGATCAAAAAATAAAAGGTACAGTGTAAAACAAAAAAAAAAAACGACAAAGTAATTTTTAAAACATTTTTAAATGGTGTAAACGGTAATCACACGACGTGATGGTATCACTGTGAATGTCAGAGTGAGACAATGTTTCTAGCCCCGTAACAATAAGCTGGTGGTAACCTGTTAAGAAAAAACAAAACCATCCAGGCGCATGTGCAATTTAAAAGCACGACATGTTTGGTATCCATTTACTCGGCGTAACATCATCTTTATATTTTACCAAACAATTGGGTATTATAATGTGATGTGCAATAAAATTCATTAAAGTTTTTTCCCCCTGAAAATTTGCATTTGATAAACTACTGCGTAGATATCAAGTGACATATAAAATTGCAACATGCACCATTTTGTATTTAACCAGGGCCTCTGCTTCAAAAAAATAAAACCTCCAAACATTATATAGAAAATATTCTAGCAAAAAATGCTTTGTGAGAAATATCAGAACTGGCCCAGTTTTGAAGTGGTTAAACACCTCTCAAAATCAGTTTTCCAGCTTATAGATTTTCCCAAGGTTGTGGAGATCTCCACAAAGTAATTTATACAGTACAAACCCTGGAATAGTAGGTCAGTGAGCTGCGTAAAGCGGTATTAAACTCAAAACCAAAATGTAATATATTGCAGCTTAAAATTATTAGATGTGGTGGCTGCATTAGTTTTATTTTCTCATTTTTATTCCTTTGCTTTCACCTGTTGATTTGGCCAGTAACACAATCCCTGTATTAGAGTGTCTACACTGTGGATGGAGGAGCAACATTTGAACAGCAGCATTGTTGGTCTGGGGGGAGGGGTGTGTTTAGATGTACTAGCAGATTTAAATACACTAACAAACTGTGAAGCCAAGCTCCAGATAACACTTTTTAAGCAATTACCACAACAGTTTTCTTTCCTTTGAGACAAACCATTTAACAATTACAGGGATGCTTACAATGGTCAGCTTTTTATTTATGTAAAACCTTTATCCCAAACAACAGACCTACTTGCAGGACGACCAGGTGAAAATAAAAGAAAAACAAATGTAGCCATCACTGCATAATGCAGCTTTTGGTTTAATACCACTTTAAACAATGGCAGATCCTTTCGCAAACTGGTGGTTTGTGAAAATCCAGCGGGAAGGGATTTCTAGAAAAAAAAAACAAAGCTGGAATTTCAATGTAACAGAAAAAAGTAAAAGCGTAACCAAATCTATTAAGTTCACACTTGAGCGTTTTGTAGCTTCTAGCTCGAAGCTCAAAAACACTTGAAAAGCAAAAGCCTATTGTTTTCAAGAGCCCGTGTTCATATTTGAGCATTCTGAGCAAAACGTCTGTCGCTCAAAAAAAGGACATGAGCTACATTTCAGGAAGAATTGAGCATTTTAGTCCCCATATACTTCAATGGAAACACCTGAAAAGCGTGACATGAGCGATTTTGTGTGTTTTTTCAAGCACTTTGTTGCACGTTTTCTGCTCAAACAGCAGCACTCCAAACGTATAGTTGAAAAACGCTTGGAAAAAATGCCTGAATAAAGCTGCAGAAACATTCAATTCTGCTCCAAAAAAACACTCAAAAAATGCTTGAAAAAATGTGACACTTAGCTTTGAATTTAGCCTAAATATGTAGTTCTAGCTGGATTTGGATTCTATCCCTAACTGTTATGAGTGCATCATCTTTGTTTTAGCAAAACCTCAAAATTTGGAAATGGCCTGTTATCAATTGGGTTGCACTCATTGTATAAAATAAAACCAACTTAAAGTGGAGTTCCACTCAAAAGCGGAAGCTCCACTTATTTGCCTCCTCCACTGCCATATTTGGCACATTTTGAGGGCCGTGGGGGGAGTGGATACCTATTTTTGACAGCTACCCATTCCCACTTCTGGCTCAGTTTGCCACCGCGAAGTGAGCCAGACGTTCGGTCCCCTCCTTGCTCATGCAGTCTCCTGGGCTCTTTCACAGGTCCCAGGAGACTGCCGGACCAATTAGGAGGCTCACACATGTGCAGTGGGCACCAGGCTGTGAAGACGCAGGCTGTCACAGCCTGGTGCCCACAGTTGACATGCCAGGGCCGTGAAGGGGAGAAGGGACAGCGCATGTGAGAACATCGCTGGACTCCGGGACAGGTGTTTATTAAAAGTCAGCAGCTACAGTTTTTGTTGCTGCTGACTTTTAATAAACACAAAAACAGCTGGAACTCCGCTTTAAAGAAATTCTGGGGGGAAAAAATAGGGGGCTGCAACAGCTGACCGCCTCCTAAAACCATTGACACTTTTGCAATCATGCTGAACTTCATGCCCCCATGCTTTGAATCAAAACAAGTATGTAGCAAGAGAACTCAAAGCTCAAGATCCACTTTATGCAATCAGGTCAGTGAATGTGGATCACAAATCGCCACATTTGGGCAATTTTGCACTCTTGTATTAGAAACTTGATGGTGGGGGCGGAGCCTGGCTATGGCGGCGTGGATGAGCACGGAGTGAGTGCTCCCTGATGCCTCCACCCTACCTCGGATGCCTGATGAGATGGGGACACTGAGCCAGGGATTTGTCCGCTAGTAGCCGGGTCTGCGGTCGGCGATCCGGGCTGCGGCGGGGAGAGAGAGTGTGGAGACGAGGAACGCTGAAGGAGGTACGACCCAAGGAGAGGGGCTGCTGGGAGGACGAAGAGACGGGGTGGGATCACATGATCAGCCGCAGAGGAGCTCTGGTAAGGGGAGAAAGCCGGCCGGTGGCCGAATAAGGAGAGAGACGCTGATGCTTCTTCCCCCCCCAGCACTCTGGTACTGTGACAGGACAATGGTTAGTGAGCCCCTGGCGCCCCTGGGTGAAGAGATGCTGATTGAAGAGGACTGGGAAGTGAACTGCTGGAGGAGAAGCCCAAAGGAATCCCCCTGAAGAAAAAGAGGATAAAAGCTCATTGTCAGAGGTCCATGCTGTCTTAATAAACTCACTGGAGAGAATCATATGGAGAGGGTGAGTGTGGACAGTTTGGGACGGTAAAAAATGCACAAAAGTATACTGTTGCTGGAAAGATAAAGAGGATATGTAAAAGGGGGGGATTCCCTGGGGGAGTTTGCAAGTGACCCAAATGTAAAGAAGAAATAAAAAGGAAATAAATTGGAAAAGTGGACTAATTAATAGAGGATTGAAATTTGAGCCCCAGGCCTAAGGTGTCTAGACTTTATTGTGGTTCCAGTTTTCTTTAGGCGAGAGTAAGGAGAAAAGAAGGAGGAAAAGTCGAGCCTAAAAGATGAAAAACAAAAATATGAAAAGTAGTGGGCCAAAGGGGTCTCAGACGGGTACAATAAAAAAATATACGTCTCAAGGTAATATGACCCCAGAAAGGTCTCAAGTGATTGGGGAAAAAAGTGAACTGGAAATAAGTCTGGAAGGTAGCCCTAAACCCCTGGGGGGAATACAATATAGCAACCAACATACAACAGAAAATTTGGAGATAAGAGAACTAGAAAAGGAGCTACAAGTACCAAACAAGAAAGAGATGGCAGATATGTTTAAAAACTTGGAAAAAACGATTAAGCAAGAACTGGTAAATATTCGGAGTGATCTGGGGCAGATATTATTGAGGGTAGAGGAGACGGAGGAAAGAGTTAAAAACCACACCCAAGACATTTCTGAACTGGAAAAGAGAACAATTGATATCAGGAAAGAACAAAAGAAACTACTCTATAAGATGGAGGTACAAGAAAATAGAGACAGGAGAAACAATCTCAGAGTAAGAGGAGTACCAGAGACCGTAAAGGGAGAAGAGATACGTAGTACAATATGTAGAATTATAAACTCTATATTGGATAAACTAGAAACAGAAGTGGTGAATCTTGAAGGTGTATATAGAGTAGGAAGAATGCAACAAAGAGGTGGAATAGAGAAACCAAGAGATATAATTGTCCAATTCCAGACAAGAGATAAAGAAGAGATTTGGAAAAAGACAAAAGGAAAAGCAAATATCAAGTATAGAGATATGGAAATACAGATTTATGCGGACTTGACACCAGAGACAATATGGAGAAGGAGAACATTGAAACCCCTGTTAGAGCAGATGAGAAAGCAGAATGTGCACTATAGATGGGGTATACCAGAATGCTTAATCGGGTGGAAGAACGGAGTTACAGCCCATCTGAGATTCCCTGAAGACTTGAGAGACTTTTGTAAGAGACTTGATCTACAAATAGTGGAGATCCCTGGGTGGGAGGAGGAAAAAGGGGATTGTGAAGCTAGAGGAAAAGAATACTGGAAATTGGTTAGAAGAAGGACATAATAGGGGAGACTGAGGGGAGATTTGAGTTTTTTTTTTTTTTTCCTTCTCTCCTCTTTCTCTATATTAACATAGAGAGGGTCTTTTTATAATATTTGTCCGGGACTTTAGAATGATGCTGGTACCAAATGAAATCTTAAAAGCTAGACCAAGGGTATCCGAGGGGGGGGGGGGAGGTAGAGGGCGCCGTGTATGGGTGGAGCTCAACCCCAAGGCGTAAATCTATGGAGGGATGGGACCCTCAAAAGATGGATAGGCAAATGGAAAGCCTAAACAAGGGAGGGGTGGGGAAGGGAGGGAGGGGAGGTGGAGGGAGGGAGGAGGGGGTGGATGGGAGGGAGGGAACTGGGAAGGGAGGGGAAGAGGGGGTTTTAAAACTGACATCTTGCACAAGAGAGGAGGTACAAGGAAGTGGAAGAAGAAAGCAGACGGTAAAATAGGAAGAAGATAAATGAAATATGGATGAAATACAGTTTGTAACTCATAATGTAAATGGGTTAAATTGCTCAGGTAAAAGATTTAGGCTATATAGAGAATTACAGCATAGAGAGGCATCAGTGGTATTTTTGCAGGAAACCCACCTTGAGTTAAAAAAAAATCTTAAGTTGAACTCTAGGTATCATCCGACCTGGTATTATGCAGATTCCCCTGTTAAGAGAGCGAAGGGTGTGGCTATAGGATTCGCAAAAAAAAAAAAAATATTAGGTTTGAACTGGAGGATAGGAAAACGGACCCGGAGGGGAGGTTTTTGTTCTTGAAAGGTAAATTGCAGGACATTGAGTGTACTCTCGCAAACATATATTGCCCTAACAGGAAGCCGGAAATGTTTTTGAAAGGGGTTATGAGAAGATTGATGGACTTTGGAAAGGGATACTTGATAGTGGCAGGAGACTTTAACATATGTATGGATCCACAAATAGATACAACATCTGTAGTGCAGAGAGGGGGAAATAGGTCGATGGGATTATTGAAAAAGGTGATGAAAGACAGCCAACTGGTGGATAGCTGGAGAATTACGAACATGAGAGACAGATTATACTTTTTTCTCTAGTGTACATAGGACATACTCTAGACTGGACTATATATTGGTGGACCATCGACTCGTTGAGGACTTGGTTAGAGTAAAAATAGAAGCAATGACTATTTCGGATCATGCACCTGTGGTAATGAAATTAAGATGGGGAGGGAAGCTGTCAGGAGGCCTATCATGGAGGTTGAATGAGGCACTCCTCATGGACCAAGATACCGATCGGAAGATCAGGGTGGAGATAGAGAGGTTCTTTGAGGAGAATGAAACAGGAGATGTATCACTAGCTACAGTATGGGAAGCGCATAAAGCATATATAAGAGGAATCCTTATTGCAATTGGGGCAAAGAAAAAAATGGAAAGGCGAGAGAAGATTAGTGGGCTTCTGAAGGAAATAGCCGAGATGGAACTTCTATATAAAAACAGCATAAGGAAAGAGAGCAAAAAGTGATAAAAAAAGAGGGAAGAATTAGAGAAAGTAATGGAGGAAGAAAAAATTAGAATCTTTAATAAGATCATTGGGGAAAGATATAAATGGGGAGATAGATTGGGAAAGTATCTGATGAGAGCCTTGAGGAGAAAGAAGAATAGGAATTATATAGATAAAATAAAAAACTCAAAGGGAGAGCTAGTCCATTCAACTAAAGACATCGCAAAGGTATTTAAGGATTACTACAGTAAATTATATAATATTGCCCCCAAGGATGACATAAATAAAGATAAAATGTCAAATATTGAAAAAAGAAGGGACTAAGAAACGCAGGATTACCTAAATTAAGCGAAGAATTATTAAACTCCTTAGAGTCCGAAATTACACAGGAAGAATTAAAAATAGCATTAAAAAGCTTTATGGCGGGAAAAAGCCCTGGTCCAGACGGGTATACCGTGAGGTATTATAAAAAAATATAGCGACTTACGGTTACCTAAGTTAAAAATATATATGGACGCGTTGAGGGGAGAGATGGAGATGAGACAGGAATCCCTACTCACACAGGTGGTTCTAATATATAAGGAAGGTAAAGATATCACCCAGTGCTCAAGTTATAGACCGATATCGTTATTGAACATAGACACGAAGTTGTATGCAAAGGTATTGGCAAATAGGTTAAAAGATCTGATGCCAGATTGGATACATGGAGATCAAGTGGGCTTTGTTAGAGAAAGAGAGGGCCGAGATAATGGCTTGAGATCCCTGTTGCTTATGCAGAAAAGTAAAATGGGAAAAAATCCAGTGGTGCTGCTCTCAATAGATGCGGAGAAGGCGTTTGACAGGGTTAACTGGAGTTTTATGATGGATACACTAGAGGTCCTGGGATTGGGTATTAGGATGAGAAGATGGATTGGAAGGTTGTATGAAGGACCTTCCGCGTTGGTAATGGTAAATGGAGAGAGATCAGAGACTTTTTCGATGTCAAATGGAACCAGACAGGGCTGCCCACTTTCCCCATTGTTGTTTGTCCTATCTCTGGAACCCCTGCTATCAACAATTAGGAAAAATATAGATATAAGGGGAATTAATGTAGGAAAGATAGAACATAAGATAGCCGCTTTTGCGGACGATTTATTGTTCTATGTTGGAAACCCTAGGATAACACTTCCTAACCTAATGAAAACACTGAAGGAATATGGGAAAATGTCAAATCAAAAAATGAACCCGAGCAAAACAGAGATATTAAATATAAATCTTCCAAAGAGTGAAAAAGAAAAGATACAGAGAGAATTTCCCTTTATATGGAAAGATAGAGAAATAAAGTATTTAGGAATAAAACTTACTCCTTCACAGAAAAACCTTTATAAAGTTAATTATATCCCATTGTTAAACGAGATTAGGGAGGAATTGAAGAAAATTGGTGGAGGAAATCCTTCCTGGTTGGGTCGTATTAACCTGATAAAAATGGTGATTGTCCCTAAGATACTGTATAAATTTCAGATGATTCCCATCAAACTTCCAGAGGTGTATTTTAGGAGAATTAAGCGAATGGTAACAAAATATATATGGAAAAATAAAAAACCTAGGATATCATACGAAGTGCTAAGTAGAAACAAAGAAAAAGGGGGGTTGGGAGTACAGGGTTTTATAAATATATTACAGGGCAGTTATCTTAGCAAGAATTTTTGATTGGATGCACAACTCAAAGAGTAAACATTGGGTCACAATAGAAAATGCACTTAGTGGAAAGGAGTTCAGAGTTTTTTCCCCCAGGCAAAGAGGAAATTACAGGCAAATGGATTAAGAAGGAAGACGCTCAGTTGAGAGATGTATTGGAGGGGGTAAATCTAAGAACACTGGAGGAATTGAAAAGGGAGGAGGGAAAGATTTTCACCAAGATGGATATATGGAGGTATAATCAATTGAAACAATTTGTGGGGAAATTGACGAAGCCTCTTAGAACCAGGAAGGATTGCAATTTATTTGAGAAATATTTAGAAGTTCGAGGTGACGGGAAGCACAGCACTGCGAAAGCATATAAAGCTCTCACTGATTTAGATAGTAAGTTAAAACTAAAGTATATAGAAAAATGGGAAAGGGATTTAGGAGTAGAATGGGAAGAGCACACACAAAGAAAAATATATAGAATGGTACATGAGAATATTAGTATGCGTGAGGTGGAAATGAACTATAAATGTTTGATAAGGTGGTATGTTACACCGACGATAGAGCACAAGATGAGTGGGGAGAAACAACCTTCGTGTTGGCGAGGGTGTGGAGGGTTGGGCACGATGTATCATATATGGTGGGAATGTTCAAAAATACAAGTATATTGGAAAAAAGTCATAAATCAAATTAGGCTTATTACCGGAATTGAGATCGGACTGGACCCTGAAACCTGTCTTTTTCATAATTCAAAAATATCTGTGAATAAATATAAAGAATGGGGTATATGGTGTTACCTAAATGCTGCAAAGAGTTTGATACCCAGGTTTTGGCGCAAAGTTGAGGCACCGAGGGAAGAGGATTGGATGAATAGAGTGGATCAGATTGCCAGATTGGAGAAACCCTATTATATACAGGAAGATAGGATGGTGGCATATTATATGAAATGGGAGGAGTTTAAAGTAAAGGTAAAAGAAGGTATTATGTAAATAAGTATAAAGAATAGGAAAAAGAGAGAACGAGAAGAGAGAGAGGGAAAAGGGGAAAGGAAAAGGAGAATATATTGTAATTTATCATTCTTTCTTTTAAATCTTTGTATCCAGAGGATGTGAGATATAAGCTGATCAGATAGATGTCAGGGGTTTAAGGAAGTGGGGTGGGGTGGAGGGTGGGTTGAAAGGAAGGGAGTTAAGGGGAGAAAATGGTACGAAACAAGTGGTTTTATGAGATTTTGTAATGTGTTTTTTTTCCTTTGTGGAATTTTGTATTGTTCTATTTGAAAATGAATAAATATTTAAATTAAAAAAAAAAGAAACTTGATGATGAATCACAAGTTTCCCTAACTTGCCAGGTCTTCAGATATATAGTGATTCACAATTCACTCGTGGTCACCGAAAGCTCAACTTCAGACAAGAAATCTATTTCTCAGTTGCTACAAGTTCAATTTGCGTGCAACATATGCCTTTGCAAAGCCAGATGCTTATTTGGTGGTGCACACAGGCAAACTGTAGGACTTGTTTCACTCTTGGTTATGACAGGGATCTGGAAGAACATTTAAGTAGGAATATACAGTTGTGTTCAAAATAATAGCAGTCAGACATCACTAACCTGATCAATCACTGTTTTTGGTAGAAATGATATTTCTACATGGCAAATAATTTACTAACAGGTGTAGTAGAGTAATAGAAATCCAACAGTCATGACATGCATGCTGCTGATTCTGTGTAATTGATCACTAATTGAAAGGGGCATGTTCAAAATAATAGCAGTGTGGAGTTCTATTAGTGAGGTCATTCATTCTTTGAAAAAAAGGTGGCAATTATTGCCCTTATTTAAGGAAGGAAGGCAGAAAATGTTGTACATGCTGGTTACCGTGCATTTCTCTGAAATTCTGAGGAAAATGGGTTGTTCCAGACGTTGTTCAGAAGAACAGCGTACCTTGATTAAAAAGTTGATTGGAGAGGGGAAAACATATAAAGAAGTGCAGAAAATGATAGGCTGCTCAGCAAAAATGATCGCAAATGCTTTAAAATGGCAACCAAAACCTGAAAGACGTGGAAGAAAGGGAAAAACTACCATTCGAATGGATAGAAGTATAGCCAAAATGGCAAGGACTCAGCCAACAATCAGCTCCAGGAAGATCAAAGAAGGTCTAAAGTTACCTGTGAGTACTGTTACAATTAGAAGACGCCTATGTGAAGCCAAGCTATCTGCAAGAAGCCCCCGCAAAGTCCCACTGTTGAAAAAAAAATGCGCTGAAGAGGTTACAATTTGCCAAAGAGCACATTGACTGGCCTAAAGAGAAATGGCGCAAAATTTTGTGGACTGATGAAAGTAAGATTGTTTTTTTTGGGTCTAGTGGCCGGAGACAGTTTGTCAGACGACCCCCAAACACTGAATTCAAGCCACAGTACACTGTGAAGACAGTGAAGCATGGTTGTACAAGCATCATGATATGGGGATGTTTCTCATACTACAGTGTTTGGCCTATTTATCGCATACCAGGGATCATGGATCAGTTTGAATACATCAGAATACTTGAAGAGGTCATGCTGCCTTATGCTGAATAGGAAATGCCCTTGAAATGGATGTTCCAACAAGACAACGACCCCAAACAAACCAGTAGATGTGCAACATCTTGGTTCCAGACCAACAAGATTGACGTTATGGAGTGGCCAGCCCAATCCCCGGATCTTAATCCAATAGAAAACTTGTGGGGTGACATCAAAAATGCAGTTTCTGAGGCAAAACCAAGAAATAGAGCAGAACTGTGGAATGTAGTCCAATCATCCTGGGCTGGAATACCTGTTCACAGGTGCCAGAAGTTGGTTGACTCCATGCAACACAGATGTACAGCAGTTCTCAGAAATAGGGCTTATACAACTAAATATTATTTAAGTGATTCAAAGGAAAGCAAAATCCAAATTATATCAGACCACAAGTTGCACATTTTAACGCCACTTCTGCCTAGAGCCCTTATAAAGTATTCAGGCACTTCCTCCTGCCCTTTTGCCACAAGGGTTCATGCAGGGTGATCTACTCCGGGGTTATCATGCATTCCTACTGGACACGTTTACCTTATCTCCAACACTCTACTGTGAATACCCCAAAGGGGGTTACCCTCACTTGTAGCTATGGCGGAGACCAGGTGAAAGGGAGCCAACACTGAGGTAGGTGAGCAGTTGCTTTGCTGAAGGCCTAGTCAACCTCAGAGTGGCGAAGCATCCCTTGCAGCAGAGCAGAAACCAGTCTTAACACCAGCTGCAGCATCTGATCCTAGCTCTATTTCAGCCACATATCAGTTGCCCTACTTGACTAAAGCAGAATTTTCTGTATCTATATCACAGACAGGTTATGACTTTTATTCAGCCATCTTTGTCCAGAGCCCATAATGCCCTGCCATTCTCCTATTCCTGTTTCAAAACCAGAGTCAGACTTTGATATGCCAGTACATCAGTGCACCACCATCAGTGGATCTGTCAGTACATTCATTAGTGCAGCCATTGGTTGACACAACTGCCACTCACCAGCAGTGTACCCATCACAGTCATCCGTCAGCAGTTTACCCATCATACAGCCACAATCACCAGAGCCACAATGTCCAAAAAATATTTTACTAGTGAGGAGGCACTCAAAATCCTCAGCATGTTAGATGACAGCAGCGGGCAGCTCTCACCATCTGATTCGGAATATGGGCCAGTAGAAAGTAGTGGGTCAGTGACCGAATTGGATGAAAGGCCCAGTACCAGCACTGGAGCACCCCACCAGAACCCAAGAATTAGGGCCCAAACATATCTTCCTGATGCCCTGGCAAACCCTTTATGGCTGCCTTCCAGCTCAGGATCAGCTTCAATCCCACCTTTCACCACACAGCCAGGTGTGCAGACCAATACTGAAAATCTTTCTGAAATTTATTTATTTTTTGTGTTTTTCCCTGCCGATTTACTGCAATACATTGTGGACCGGACAAACCTTTTTGCTCAGCAGTATATTGATAATAATCCGAGTACATCCTATGCCCATCCTTTTCTATGCAGACGTCTCATAATGGAGGAGTTGAAATTGTTTTTGGTCCTTACGTTTAACATGGGGCATACAAAAAAAAACTAATTGTATGCCTACTGGTCCACCAACCCCATCCATCATATGCCCATCTATTCTGCTGTAATGTCCCGGTCACGCTATGATCTGATCATGTGATTTCTGCATTTCAATGATAACTCACAGTGCCCTCCCCGAGATCATCCCAACTATGACAAGCTATACAAAATCTGCCCCCCAATAAATTATTTTGCTAAGAGAATTGTGGAACTTTATGTCCCTGAGCAACAAATTTGTGTGGATGAATCTCTTGTACACTTCACTGGCCACTGGAATTCAAGCACTACATCCCCAGTAAAAGGGCCAGGTATGGATTGAAGCTGAACAATCTCTGCGAAAGATCTACAGGATATGTGCATTCTGCATGTATGAAGGCAAAGATTCCCAGCTCCAGCCCCCTCAGTGCCCAACCTACATTGGCACAATTGGCAAAATTTTCAATGATGACCACAATTTTCAATGATGACCACACCTTGTAAACTAACTTTCACGCAGACTAAATAATATACCCTGATTTGGATTATTTTTACCAAAGAAATGTAGCAGTAAAAATTTTGGGCTAAATTTATGAAGAAAATGTACTTATTTGCTAAATTTTTAATAGAAACAAAAAAATTTTTTTTTTTAATTTTCGCCCTTTTTCGATTATTTCAAAAAGATAAAAACCCAGTGGTGATTAAGTACCACCAAAATAAAGCTCAATCTCTGAAAAAAATACAAGCTTTGTTGAAGTAGAATGCAGCATGACTGAGTAATTGTCAAAGTGTGAGAGCACCGAAAGCTGAAAATTGGAGTGGTCAGGAAGGGGGTAAAAGTATCCTGTATTGGAGTGGTCAGGAAGGGGGTAAAAGTGCCCTGTATTGGAGTGGTCAGGAAGGGGGTAAAAGTGCCCTGTATTGGAGTGGTCAGGAAGGGGGTAAAAGTGCCCTGTATTGGAGTGGTCAGGAAGGGGGTAAAAGTGCCCTGTATTGGAGTGGTCAGGAAGGGGGTAAAAGTGCCCTGTATTGGAGTGGTCAGGAAGGGGGTAAAAGTGCCCTGTATTGGAGTGGTCAGGAAGGGGGTAAAAGTGCCCTGTATTGGAGTGGTCAGGAAGGGGGTAAAATGCCCTGTATTGGAGCGGTCAGGAAGGGGGTAAAAGTGCCCTGTATTGGAGTGGTTAAGGTCATGTCCCCGTGTTCTTGATTTGTTGAAAATACTGCCCTCCTGAACCTTGTTCACCCCCTTGATGTATTTAAAGGTTTCAATCATGTCTCCCCTTTCCTCTGGGCTGTACATGTTAAGTTCTTAAAGTCGCTCTTGATATGTTTTATCCCCCAGACCTTCCCCCACCCCCAGAAAAGATACAGGACAGCTGTAGGAACAGAATACAGCTGGGTCAGCTGTGACAGCATCGGGGAGACAGCATGGAAGATATATAGGTTGGGTAAACAGAAGACAGGCTAGATCGGGGAGAAGGCGGAATACAGGAGTGAAGGACTGTGGTGAGACACTGGGGCACAATCAGAGAAACATCAGAGCGTGATTGCAGAGATGGGCGACGAGGGGCTGATATCTGAGAGGCAGAGTGAGTATGGCAAGTATCTGGAAGGAGGAAGGGGAGAGAAAGTTACAATCAGATGTAAACAGAAGAAAACATAAATGAGTCAAACTTGTGGAGCAGAGTGGGAGCACAGATATTCACAGCACTGAGCCACTCTGTGATAGAATGACAGGAGGCAGGAAACCTGAATGTAGTTTAGCGGACAAGCCCATCTGCAGCCGCTCCTCAGGCCCCCTTCTCTGCAGCTGATGGGGCTGGTCCCTGTACAGTGAGGCTGGTGCTACCCCCCTTAGCAGCAGCCCTGGGTATATGTGCTGGGAGCATGGTTTGCTGTGCACTCGCAGCACATATATGGGGCCCCACAAATAAAGACCCACTTACGTGAGGCCGCTCATCAGGAAGAGGTTAATCAAGCTAAAAAAAAAAACCTGTATTAAATATTTTTCAAAAACTACTTTTCCCATTTTTTTCTGTAAAACCAATTACATGTATTGCATAACGCAAGGTAATCTACATTTATTAATTTAGAATTGTCACAAAAGCTATGGGTCACAAAGCATTGTTGTATTTTGTATCGATTTTCTCAAAGCATCGACCATGGTTTCTTTTTCCTTATACGCAAAAAGTAAAGTATTTTACAAACATGTACAATATTATGCTTTTTAATACATAGAATTGTTGGTTCTTTAGTCATCTTTAAAAACAATCATGCGCTTCATCTCAAAAATGTTTTTACAAATAGTTTTTTTATATATATATATATATATATATATATATATATATATATATATATATATATATATATATATATATATATATATATATACACACACACACACACACATTTAGAATACATTTAATAAATCTGTCATAATGTACCATTTGTGTATAAATAAAATCTGTATGTATTATAAAATTAAAACAAAATTCAAGTACCTTTCCTACATAAAAAAATTTAAAAATAATACACGCAGGAACTATTTAAACCTAGCCAAAACTGTTCATAAAAATTGCATTTGCCTTTCTGGTAACATTCATTTTGCTGCAAAGTCTACAGGAAACATCATCCATATGGCTTCTCAGTTCATGTCTTCATTGCTTATTTCTTGTCAAAGGAGCTTTTTATTCTCTGGATCTCAGTGGCACATGTGTGACCAAAAACGCTATTGTACCATTCACTTGTACGACCCCTGTAAAAAACAAAGCTTCACTGAATACGTGAAAAAAAAAAAAGAAAAAAGAAGGACAGAGGTCCATCTAGTTCAAGAAAATAAATACATTGAAAACCTTGTATAGAATCCTTTACCCACAGTTGATCTAAAAAGGAAGGCAAAACCCCAAGTTAGACTTACCAGTAACTGGTAGGAGTCTTTCCAGGACAGTAGAGAGGATAATGGAGTACTTACCATCAGGGTGGGACAACAGCCTGCAGGAACGTCCTGCAAGAAGACTGACCTAGCTGTTAAATCCATCCTTGGTTGCTCTACAGACCTAATCTGGACTGGCGCCAGACCTTTCTGCTCAACATGCTGCCACTGCTCTCTTAGAATGAGCTCAATCCCTGACAGAGCAACCAGACTCAAAAAACAGCACAAGCCTCTTTAATAGCAATCTAAGCTACCTGGCTTTTTGCACTTTACAGATATCCAAAAACAGCAGAAACAAGATTCTTGAAACTCTGAGTGATGTCCAGGTAACAAATCACGTATCTTCTGATATCTAATGTGTGAAACTCTTTCCCGAAGGAGGAAGACAGAAAATAGGAAGAACAAATCGTGTGTATGATGGAAAGTTGGATACCTTTTGCAAAAAAAAAATAAAAATAATAGTTCTCAAAACTGATCATGTTGGGTTTTTTTTTATAAGGAAAATTTGTCAAAAATGACTCAAAATTAGTCAAAATGGATTTATATGGATAAAGCCTGAAATTCACTAAATTCTCTGAGCTGAAGTGACTGCCACCAAGAGAACAATTTTCAACACGAGCAGTCTCAACATTGGTTCTTCTGCAGGTCTAAAGGTTCAAATGGCTCCTTAAATAGAGCCTGAAAAATAACTGAAATATTCCACTTTCAAGGGCATTGGCCTGGACCTGGCTAGAGCCCTAAAGAACCAAAAGAAAAAAAAACAAAAAAAAAAAAAACACAAGGGTCTTGCGCAAAGGTTCTTTCTAGACAAACAGTAAGGGCCACCACTTGCACATTCAGAGTGCTTGAGGTAACCCTTTGTCTATTTTTAGAATTTTTGCAAGACAGAAAAGATACAGTGTCTTGAGGAGCAAGACTGAGTTTCTCTCTGTTCAGGGCTGTAAAATAAACAGCCCATCAAAAACGTGCTCATTGAATTGCCATACTTAATAGCGTTGGCCTCTTACCTAGTGGTGTGTTGAGAATCTTTTGATTAACCACCTCCTGTCGGCCCATGTATATAAACGGCCGGACAGTGGCACTGCAGGGTCGAGTGGCCATTTATAAATGGCCTCCCTGCACCCTGCTTGTGCCTGCCCCCTGGGAGCACGCAGCACCGCGATCTGGTGCCTGCTGTGTCCTCCGGACACAGTGAAACACTGATCATCAGGTCCCAATCATGTGATCACTGATTGGCCAATCAGTGATCACATGCAGAGTAGTAAGCAAGATGTCACTTCTGACATCATTGCTTACTACGTGTGAAATCTGTGAATGATCACAGAGGTCACATGATACAAGGCCATTCACAATCACAGCTCACACAGTAGTTCTCAATAGCTGCAAGAATGCAGCTAGAGAGGAGAAATGTTTGCTTTTACAAAGGCTGTAAAAGCAATCAGTGTAAAAAAAAAAAAAAATCTTCACTACCCCCCACAAGTAGTAAAGTGTCACCATGGTGACACTGTACTGCTAGGGTGACAGTATGTAAAAAAAAAAACCCCAAAAACACGAATAATATAAAAAAGTAAAAAAAAATGTTTAAAAATGATAATTTTTGGTTATAAACTAATTTGGGTTTTTTTTTTTTTTTTTTTTACACTAAAAAGATAAAAAACGGAATACATTTTGACCAAGATTTATGATGAAATACTATTTATTTGCAAAATTTTATAAGAAAAAAAACACTTTTCAAAATTTTTGGACATTTTCATTTACATAGCAAAAAAAATAAAAATCCCAGTGTTGAATAAATACCACCAAAAGAAATCTTTATCTGTCTCAAAAAAAGGACAACAATTTCATATGGGTACAATGTTGCATGACCGCGCAATTGTCATTCAAAGTGTGATAGCGCTGAAAGCTGAAAATTGGCCTGGACAGGAGGGGGGTAAGGTAAATTGTCCATGCAGGTAGATGAAGGAGCAGCATCAAGATTAGAGACCAACAAAGGATGCAAAAGACAGAAGTATATGCCTATAAGAAAACAACTTACTTAAGGGTAGATCAAAGCGGTAGAATAGAAGCATGATAGAAGAAAATCCTTCTCCCAGGGAAAACAGCAGAACACTACTGCCAGTGGTGCACACGTGCCAATAACAGCCAAACAGAGCACACGCACTCGGTAACTCGGGCCATTGATTGTGAAGACATTTCTGCCTACATCACTTCTGGTGTGTGGAACACACAGGAAACAAACAGCAAGATGGGTCAGCAGCAACCATCTTGGATCCATGTGGTATAATTGAATACTGGCATTTGTATTTTCAATGCGAGTGCACACTTAGAAGTGTTTAGTTTGACTACTGCAAGAAAAATGACTGCACTATGGCTTTCTATTTTATTGGTTATTCATGATGGCCAAAATGCATTTGGAGGAATAAAAGATGCAAAGATCAGAAGCTGGAGAGGGGGGACTTAGATTTATGCAGTCATTCCAGGCAGCCTTCCAAGCTAATGTGGACCCACTTATTTATGTTAAGAGGGTCATGGCGGTTTGGTGAGAGCGAGCATGAAGAGAGCACTGGATTTGTGTTTTGGGAAGGATATGTTTTGTAGTCCACTGCACACAGTTTGCTGGAGCATATTTTGAGACCTGAATGAAGATCTGGATTTTTAGAAACATTTGTTTATACTTAAATTATATAACTACAAAGGACAAGTTAAAGCGGTAGTAAACACGCTGTCACCACTGCATCTTCACCCAGGTTTGCTTGAATTGCTTGAATGACCTCACTCCCGTGCATGTGCGCAGGAGTCACAGCCATGGCACAGAGCTCTGAAGGAATAGCATGACACACAGAATATAACTGGATACTAACATTTATAGGCAAAGTTGATCCAGGGAATATCTGATTGGAAGGAATTTTTTAACCCTGCAGGAGCAAATTGGATTGTGCTTTGCTGTTTTTTTTTTGCTTTCCTCTAGATCAACTGTGGATATAGGATTATAACTTTTTTTCAGCCAGACTATGTGACTATGTGAGCGCATGCACCAGCGATGTAACTGGCTTCCAACCAAGCAAGTATCTCCTAAACAGTACACGTTTGGAAGGGATTAATTTAACCTACAGGCAAGTTTCATTATAAGCTTACCTGTAGATAAAAATCAAATTCAGGAGTTTACTATAGCTTTACATGGACAATTTCACTTGATCATTTTTCACACAAGTATCCAATGAAAAACCATAAATTCATTTAATGTGATGTTACATATGTTTTACTTTAATTATAAGAGCACAGTATTTATGTATATAAGGGGAACACAATACGTCATTGTATTTATAACTCGGTAACCCAAAAGATAAAAGCAGTGACAGGACATACAAAACATCAGTAAACAAATAAGAAAAAAGAAAATGCCAGAACAGGTACTGTATAAAAAATAAAGAAAAACAAAGCTCTGAAACTGCTGCTGCTGAATCCCAGTCCAAAGACCTAAAATATATCTGAAAAAGATCCACAGAAAAATGGAACTGCTTATCTCATGGGCACATTTAGTAGTCTAAGTAGTATGACTAAAGACTTCCAACAGGAGAGTATGAACCTAAATAGAGGACTAATGCAAAAGATCAGTAGATTAGATCCTGAAAGTCTGAAGGACAAAAACTGAAGGGTGAGCCTGGGCTAAAGCCTAATTTTTTTATAGCACTATGACTGTTCCTGTGGAATGATGCATCAACCATATGTATGCTGCCATGAAGGCACCAGGAAACAGAACACTGGTCTTCTCTGTGAAGATCTGTACGGGGGGGAATGTTAGCACAAGTCTGACTTCTGTGCTCCCTAGAAGAATGCAAAACAGAAGACTGACCATGCTGGAATGGATGTACTGCCATGCCTGTTGTGGTCAGTTTTTAAAAGGAAAGCATGGGCGCTGGCAGGATCACCAGGGATTTCACACAAAGGAAGCAATACAAAGAGAAAACAATACTTGTTTCATGGTTTCATGGTATCAGACATATCAGGAATATTGAATGTTTGGGTAACATATACTTTAAGTCAGTTGCACCTTCGCCATTCGACAATTATAACCAATTTATTTCCAAGACAAAATGATCCGTCTAGGGCAATTTTAGCTTAACCACTTGCCTACCGGGCACTTTTACCCCCTTCCTGCCCAGGCCAATTTTCAACTTTCAGTGCTGTTGCACTTTGAATGACAATTGCACAGTCATGCAATATTGTACGCATATGAAATTTTTATTTTTTTCTCACACAAATATAGCTTTTATTTGGTGGTATGTAATAGACACTGGGGCTTTTATTTTTTGCACTATAAACAAAAAAATTAGAAATGTTGCAGTAGAAACAAAACTTTTATTTTTCAATTTTTGCTAACAGGTAATTTTTCTCCTTCAATTATGAGCACTGATAGGCTGCACTAATGAGGCAGCATTGATGAGGAGGCACCAATGATGCTGCACTGATATGCAGCAATGATGGGCACTGATAGGTGGCACTGCTGGACACTGATTGGTGCAAATGCTTGGCGGCACTGCTGGGCAGCACTGACAGGTGGCACTGCTAATCAGTGCCCTGATTATCAGGGAGTAGGCTGCAATGCCCTTAACAACTGAGTCATCAGTGGCCAGCGGGGTTCCTTCCCGACAGCTGATTAAAAATACAATTGCCGACAATGAAGAAAAAAAATTCAGGAAATAAAAACATGGCGCAGAGTCCCCAAAATCCATACCAGACCCTCACCCAAGCATGAAGCCCGGCAGGTCGGGAAAGAGGAGGGGTGTGGGGGTACACAAGCGAGCGAACCACACCAGGTCATATGCCCTCAACATGGGGGGTGTTGTGCAGGAGAGCCTTTGTCGGGTGCAAAGCGCTCTCTCAAGTTGGTGGCAGTGTTAATTTAAAAAAATAAAAAATAAAAAATTGTCAATCACGATGAAGGACTTGTCAAAAATGGTTGTGATTTTACTCTTGACACTTTTTGGTGAATATGTAGGGGTACAATATGGGAGGGCAGGATTTGGAAGCCCCCCTTGTTTAAGGAGGCTTCCAGATTCCGATAGGTCACCCCCAGGGCTGGGGGGAAGAGGCCCTTGTCCTCCAACATAAGGTGCTTTAGGGACCCCCCTTCCCCAACAGAACGGACTTTAAAAAGTAATTTGCAAACAAACCTTTGCCCAAAAAAAACACGTACCTCAGACCCAGCCTCCAACACTTCTGGGAACTCAAACTCACATGATGCACTCTTCGCTCAGAGCATCGCTTGTGGCTCCTAAGAATGTTGGAGGTTGGGATTGAGTCTTTTTTGAGCCAACCATTTGTTCATATATTGTTGCCTTTTTTACATTATCATTTTTTTTTTTTAATTTGTCACAGTCTTCTTACCTGCTTGGAAGAGACACCAGAGGGCAGGCAGAGTGCAGCTGTATCCCTCCACAGTCTAATGTAAGGGACATGCAGCTGAAACTAGAGTGGGTGCATCGTAAAATATGGAGACTCCCCGCTTGCATGCTTACTCAGTGGACTACGGCTGAAGTCCTTGGCTGCACTGACTTCTCACACAGCAATTGAAGTTTACACAAAATGGCCTCCCACTCACAGCACAGCCGCCTGCCACTGGTGTATATTTAGCAGAGCTGCCGGACCGAGTTCTGGCATTTCTGCTAGAAGAAATCCCAGTGCATGGGGGTAATTAGGGTTGCTACATGATCATCCCATTATCATACAGACGGGTGCCCCTCTAGAAAGGGCGCCTGTAGGCACATGCCTACAGTGCCTGTTGGGGAATCCGGCCTTGAATGATGCAATGCGTTTTACCTTGTGTCTGTCCTACAGACATGGGTAACTTTACACTTCTGAGTGCCAAGGTTTTCTATGAGGTGCTCACACAAAACAACATGTCCCAGGATTCCAGTGATCGGAACATCTTCACATTCAATTGAAGTTGCTGCCAAAATACAGGTGCCACTTTGAGGGTCAGTCCTCCATGTCCTGAAAAATAATGTATTGAATGCAAATATAGCAAAAACATCTTGTATAGCAGAGATTTACCAAGACCAAAGACAAAAATATGTTAGCACTCTAGTATGGAAATGACTGTCTCAATTATATATTCTCAAGGCTATTTGTAAAAAGCTGGAGAAATAAGGAATTTAAAGTTAAAGCCTGGACACTTTTTTTTTATTTCATATTCCCAGGAAATTAGTTAGCAACAATTCCCTCTACAAAGATAAACGTTTGCATTTCTTTTTAGGTTTTTTAAAGTGACATTAAAGGCATTTTGTTTTCTTTTTAAAATAACAAACATATACTTACCTGCTCTTTGCAGTGGTTTTGCACAGAATAGCCCCATTTCTCCTCTTGTGGGGTCCCCCATTGGCACGCATGGACCCTCCCTCCTGCCAAGTGCCCCCAGAGGAAGCAACTTGCTATGGGGCACCCAAGCAGGCTTGCTCCTTAGCCAATGCTCTGCTCGTCCATTCACACACAGAGCCATGGCTGGGGGCCCCCCACCCCTCTCTCTCCTCATGGTCTCACTTGGTGTCTCAGTGCCAATGAGGAGGGGAGAGTCCTCGTAGAGTCAAGGCTCTCTTGGACATCACTGGAACAAGATGGGGCTCTGGCAAGTATTTGGAGGTTGAGGGGGAAGTTTCCTGTGCTAAAACTGCAATAATTTTTGAGAAGTGAATAATATTTATTTTTTAAGCGAAGCTTCCTTTCACATGAAGGGTCCAAATCAGGTCTACCTCTCAGTTTTTCAGACAGACCTGATCGGACGCACCATTCACCCCTATGGACCGGTAGGTGTAAACAGACTTCAGATATCAGTTTACACCCACCTACCTTCAAACCAATCTGAGCCACAAAAAAAAACCAAAAAAAAAAACCACACTCACGCAAAGGGGGATCTGTCCCTCACACTCTAGGAAGATCGGACAGCATAAACTGATTAGATGTGGACCTGTCATCCACCTGCTATGATCAGCAGGGGATCAGCTGATCCAACTGGAATCTGTCCCGTGTAAAAGGGGCCTTAGTTAACCTAAATGTTACTATGGGACTTATTTAGGAGATCCCTCAGTACAGACACCCCTTCCCAGTGTACAGTGTAGACCCCTCTGTATAGACCTCTGCCCCAGTACAGACCATCTCCCCTATACAGCACACCAGTAGTGACCCCCCCCCCTCCTTAGTATAGGCACATCAATACAGACCCCTCAGTACGGATTCCTCCAGACAGTCATTCCCCCCTCCCCTGTACAAAACTTTCAGGAAAGTCATCTCCCCACCCCTCTTTCCCAGTACTGATCTGCAGGAAAGGACTCCCCCTCCCCAAACTTTCTCACCAGACCAGAAACAGTGACAGTTCAGAGAAAGTGAAGTCCTCCTCTTGGCTCTGTCATATGACCAGAACAGGGAAGGGGGCTTCCCCTCTGCCACTGTCATGGAAGCGGAAGCACCAGGTACCAAATTGCTTGGGGTGTTGTGTTCGCCTGCATTTTTTTTTTAGTTTTTGTGTTGCATGGCGTTGCAGTGACAGCTTCCTGATGTGATAGCTTAGGTGGGTTTGGACTATGATCTGAACATGCCTGAGATCATCCCTTATGTCCATGTGTTAATTCATCAAACTTGTCTCTAGAGACAGGCAACTGTTTGTTTTGCTTCAAAACAGCATCCAAACATGCCTTACCATTTCCTCTACATTGCAAATGTGCTGATCCTAATGTGATGAAACACCTCTTCTAGAATGGCGAGTTCTCTGTTAATTGCTCTGCTTGTTTGTGTCTGCATCAGATCTAATTACTCTTTAGACTTTAGCTCTCACCTGCAGAGACCAAGGATTGTGGGATACATAGTTTCTTCAAAGGAAATGTCTATTAGAGCCTTGATGTCTCAATAAGCAAAACCCACAAAGACATTATAAAAAACATTGGGGGCACCTATGTATGAAAGCATCACTTGCGCTACACGTTACATATTGCCACACATGCCGCAATGAGAGTAATAAATCTACGACCATTATTCATGGTCAACTCCAGTGCGATGACCTATGGGTGCTTTTAAAGCATCATCTATGGAATTATAGGGTACCAAAGTTCTTCACTGTTTTATGGGCATGTTCAATTTTAAGGTTTGATATATTGGATCTGTTTACTCGGTGCATCCTCATTTTATAACTTCCCCAAAAAATTGGGTAATACATAGCATTTGTTGGAAGTTGGTTACAAATGACAAGGTGAAGGCAACTGTATTAAAAACATTCTTCTCAGTTTTACAAAGGATTTCTTTTACAAAGAAATCTTCCTTGAGAAAGATATACAAGATATATATATCCAATTGTCGGTATAGGCGGGAGGTGACGTCACAAGTACAGGGACATTGCTACAGAGTGTGCACGGTCATCAGATTATTCACTATTAAATACAGGTTAGTTGCCAGTTTCTAGGGCCCAGCCTGTTCCTTGCGCTGCTCCTACTGTACTCATCATTAGGCACACACATGCTTGCACTGCATTAGTAACATTGAAGCAACACAACTCAGAAACAACATGCAGCAGGAAATATAGTAAGTGTGCAAATATAAACATAAAATAAATGAAGTGTACGTATAACAATAAACCAAGACAAAGGATTTGCACTGTTAGGTTTAATTTTTGCACAAAGGCTGTGTGTGTGAGTGCCGCAGGAACTGTTAAGAATCCGCAAAGGTGCTTCATGTGTGGCATTTACCAGAGGGGCAATTTGAGCCACTGTGAAGTAGTGCCAGAGGGAGGGTACTGCCAATCCACCAGCTAACCATTGACGATATAGCGTCGACATGGACAATCACGACCTGGAGTCAAACCAGATAAAGTTAAACAGTTTTATGTTGTAGAATCTTAAGAATATGGTTTGGTATGGGGACTGGCAGAACGATGAAATAGTACACAGTTTAGATAGGCAAATACATTTTATGGTGTAGATTCCAGGAGGCGAGAAGAATGATCAAGTCCCTAAATAGAGATACTTAACCTTGTAAAAGGTTTTGAAAGAGAAGACCGATTTGACACCTAAGTGAGGTAGGCCAGGCAAAGTGATAGTTGTCTTGAACATTCCCAACTTGGTCTGGAGTCAGGGTTAGGTTTAGTGCCTTAGATTAAGCCTCCTTGACTTGTAAGTTTGAGATGCGCCCGAAGACCGTGACAGCCACAAAGACTGGGGAGGGCAATATGGGGAGAGCAGATGTATATTAAGATGTCATCAGCGAAAAGCATTCATTTATGATGTTCCCCGGCTATCTCAAGGCCACGGATGTCCGGGGTTGGCCTGAATAGTCATGACCAAGGGTTTAAATGCCAGGATGAACAGTATAGGGAGGAGGGAGCATCCCTGTCTCATACCCTATTCAAATTGGGAAGGGGGCTGAGGCGAAGCCTGCATATATATGTCAGGGTGATTGAAGGTTGGGCATAAAGAGCTGAGATCCATGACAGGAAATGTTCATCAAAACCCCACTTCTGTTGGGCAAATAAACATATAATCCCAGGAGGGGGTATCAAATGCCTTACGGACATCAAGGGACAACGGCATAGCAGTTTAGCTGCTCTGTGTACATTGTCACCCGCTCCTTTCAGTGGGACAAAGGCTACTTGGTCTTTGTGGATTGGTTTACCCAATAATGTGTTGTCGGGTTGCCAGGATCTTGACTAAAATGTTCATGTCAGTGTTTAAGAGGGATATAGGGCGATAGTTAGGCCATGAGTGAGGGTCCATGTCTGGTTTAGGAATCATGACCAGGTTGGCCTTCAGAGACTCCTGAGGAAAGTTTCCCTATTTGAGATGGTTAAAAGTACACTGCAATTGTGCTGTAAGGAAGTCATACCTTATTGTAGAATAAAGAATTGCATCCATCCAGGCCAGGTTGTTTTAGGACATTGAGACTTTTGATGGGAGCCTGGACTTCGTTGGTGGTAATGTCTGCATTTAAATGTTCCTGGTAGTGCACAAGGATAACAGGAAGTCAGGCTCTACTACAGAATGCCTCAGCCCAGGCCCCAGAGGTCAAGTATAGATGAGATAGATTGTGTTTCAAATTCAGCCAAAGCTCCCTTTGGGTTGCTTGTGAGAGTGTGCTGCCTTGTATGAAGAGCGATTGGTTTTATCTGCATGGCGAAGCGACACAGACGTTTCACCAACATAGTGTTAGGTTTATTACTTTGGACATAGAATTTTTGGTTGGCCCAGCCTATTTGCCTTTCCGAGATGTTAGTAAAACAAAGCTCAGCTCTTGCCTTGTCCAGGCGGATTTCAGGGAAGAGATCACAATTTGTCCATCACTTCATGGTGTGAAAGTAGCGAATCATTCAGAGCCCAGTTTGATGGTTCAGATTTCTGTATCAGAGATCGTCAGAAAATGAAAACTGGGTCATGATCTGACCAAGTCACAGTAGGAGTACTTATCCATGCTGAGGTGAGTGATTAATTTGGAGTCTCGGCCTACGAAAATGGCCACTGTGGCATGAGTGCCAAGTAATTCCAAGAGGTAGGAAAGGAAGGGTAGGTTGTTGACATTGGGAGCTTAATAACAGAGGATGGTCACTTCAGCAGCCTGATGGATAAGACAGGCAAAATGGGTGGAGGAGCAAAAGACTGCAAAGAGTGATCAGAGTTTCAATTGGAGCGCTGGGGAAACCCTGTGCTTAGAGAGGGACGACAAGAATCGATTGGGCTAGGGACAGTATGGTATAGTCCAAAGATCATGCAAATGTAAGCTAACAGTGATCTGCCGATAAATATGTAATGGTTGGCTGAGGGTCTGGCAAATAAGGTTTAATGTTGAAAAATGTGAAATAATGCACTTGGGAGCGAACATTCATGAGTGTTACTCGCTAGAAAGTGAACCTTTGGGAGAATCCGTGATAGAAAGCGATCTGGGGTTCCTAACAGATCACAGGCTCAGGCGTGCATTTCCAAGCTGCAGTAAAAGGGTATTTACTTAGGAGATAAGACTAATTCTACCACTTTACAAAACAGTGGGCCAACTACATCTTGAATATGCTGTCCAGTTCTTGTCACCAGTCCTCAGGAAGGATGTGCTGGAGCTGAAAAGGGTCCAGAGAAGAGAAACAAAGCTAATAAGGGGAACAGAGGACAACTAAAAGCATTAACCTTATCCTCCCATTAACCTTATCCTCCCTGGAGAAGGGAAGATCAAGAGTGGATATGCTAGCGCTATACAAATATCTGAATGGTGATTTCAGCATAGGGAGAAAACTATTCAGTCTCGGGTCACTTTAAAAGACACATAGCCACTCAATGAAGTTGGAAGAGAAGCAGTTTAACCTCAACCTGCATGAGGGGTGCTTTGCATGCACTGCTTCTATTGTGATAGTACAAAACAGTGAGGAGTTGAATGAAGATTTAAAATAAGTGTTAGCCAAGAGTAATTTCTCCAAAAGCCTTAGGACATCAACAAAAACTGGGGACTCCCTAGGCATAGTGGGGATGCCAAGGGGGCGTGTCCTTTAACTATTTTCCAGTGTTCAATCACCTAAAAAGGTACCAGCTTATAACCCAGGGTGTATGAATATTCAGCCTGTGCCTTGTACTGTGCAAATAGGAGACAATTTTCATGATCTATTTCTATTCTAGCATGTATTACTATTTAATTTATGATTAATAATTGCTTTTGACATATGTAGGAAAATGATTTGCCCTGGGAATCAAATATACTAGGTACACCAATGCAAGGGGGGGGGGGGGGTAGTGCTCTGTAGTTCACTAAGGTGATTTGGGCAAGGCTAATCATGCTTAAGAGAACACTGCAGAGTACATTAGAAGACAGGACAGCAGTGGATATATGGCCGAATCATCTGGCATTTTGTTGTATTTGTTAGTTCTGTAGAAAGGAATAATTATCTGGTACTGCTCATGTACATGTTACTACATTAATTGCATACAGAGAAAATTACCTTAAAATAACATATTCCTTGTATGGTATTGGAGGCATGCTCTCTGTAGAGTAGTGGTAGATTTCAGTATCTGCATCCAGAGTATCTAAAATTTTGGACTGTTGTAGACTTGGATCCCATGTATGCTGTTCTCTAAGAATATATTGTAAGGCCACGTATGGTGTTGCATTAAGTTCAATGGACACTTTCCATAACCTGATCGGATAATCATTACTTTCCACCTGAGAAATATACACAAACCATCAGCATTACAGATCTCCAGATATTTGGATCTATAATTTTATTCCAAATCTATAGAAACAATTGAGTACTGTCCGTGATACTTTTTTTATTTGCACTAACATACAATTTTGAGGACAAGCTTTCGGGGTATGTCCCCTTCTCCAAAGTCTAAGCAGTACTGTACAAATCACAAAGTTTCAGCAGAATGTTAGAAGAGATGAAGAAAAGAAGAAAAAAAAGAGGCTATAGATAAGATACAGCCAAAGTGAGGGGGGGGGGGGGAGAGGGGATACTACACTCACACAGAGGGAGTCAAGCTAGCTCATAGTCATAAAACAGTCATAAGACAACCCCCCAACCTCAGAAATAAACTAATCAGTAGGAAACTTCCTTCTGATCAAGATGTCACAAATAATGGAAGCACACCCTGCAATAAGAAATGCTGCAAACTGTGCAACCAAATCAATCCATCAAAAAGTGTCAGACACTCAAAAGGGATCTTCAATATTTCTGGCTCATACAGCTGCACCTCCAGTAATGTTGTGTACTTTATCCAGTGCAGAAAATGCAGCAAAAGATCTTATGTTGGCGAAACAGGACAGAAGTTGCAAACAAGGATGAATTTGCACAGACATACCATCAAGGAACATAAAGAAGATGACTTCTGCACACCTGTGGGACACCATTTCGCACAACCAGGCCACACAATGGGAGACCTCAATACTTTAGTTCTTAAAGGAAATTTCCAATCCATCCAGGAAAGAAAAACTTTTGAACTAAAAATGATAATTCTATTTGACACAAGAGATACCGGCAATAATTTGGACATGGGATTCCTCACTCATTATCCAACAGTTTTATGACTATTAGTTAGCTTGACTCCCTCTGTGTGAGTGTAGTATCCCCCCCCCCCTCACTTTGGCTGTATCTTATCTCTAGCCTCTCTTTTTTTTTCTTCATCTCTTCTAACATTCTGCTGAAACTTTGTGATTTGTACAGTACTGCTTGGACTTTGAAGAAGGGGACATACCCCGAAAGCTTGTCCTCAAAATTGTATGTTAGTGCAAATAAAAAAAGTATCACGGACAATACTCAATTGTTTCTGTAGCAAATGCACTAATACGGCTACAATCACCTCATTCCAAGTCTATGAAACACACATTTGAAAACACATAAATTTCAATAAGCTACTCTGAATACTGTAATTTGATGTCATACCTCCGATGCTTACTGCTAGACTGAAGATTATTAGTACAAATCAGAGGCAGCTGCATCTATTTGTTTTAGGACATTTCATTATAGCAGTAAACAGCATGGACCTTACTCCTTGCAAGGTCTGAGCCGTAAAGAGACTCCAAAATTGACAGGTTTCTACTGCATACGCTAGCATCAATGGTGTGCTTATACATACACAGATACACACACACTTTTGTTTTTTTGCACACACAAAAAGTTCAGTTTTCTTATCAGATTAATTGGTTTCACATGCTATTGTCTAAACAAGTGTTTGCACAAGGCCAGTTGTGTTCTCCTTAAAACAATAGGCAGAAAGCCTTGTACACAAGATGAAAATATCAGGTGAATCCTAGTCTTATATCGAAAAGGAATAGGTTACTAAAAAGGTACAAAAATTTTTGTAAGGCAGAATACAATGTTCTGTTATGATTTATTGTATTGTAATGTATTCTTTTGTTTCCGAACATGCACAATCTTGGTCACTCTATTTTTTATGGATGAATACTGTACTAATTAAGTGAAAAATTGTTTGTTCTGTTAACGTTCAAGAAATATATTTGTGCATGTCCCTTCGGATAATTTTGCATAAACTATCATTGGCTCTCGAAAGGTGTGAATTAATGATCAGCCAGCGCTCTCCAGAGCAAGCAGCTTGCTATGGAGGCAACCAAACAGGCTCCCTCCCAAGCCGCTGCTCTGAGTGTCCCTTCACACACAAAGCCACATTTTGGCTCTATCCTCATTGGCTCACTGGCTGTGATTGACAGCAGTGGGAGCCAATGGCTCCCACTGCTGTATCAGCCAATGAGGAGGGAGAGTCCCTGGAGATCTGAAGCTCTCGTACACATCGCTAGATCATGAATGGGCTCAGGTAAATATTAGGGGGGCTGCTGCACACAGAAGGTTTTTTAACCTTTATGTATAGAATGCATGAAAGTAAAAAAAAAACCTTGAGCCTTTACAACCACTTTAAGACAGCATTGGAGTATTTACAGTTCATCTACAGTAAACCATTTAACAAGAAAAAAGTACACATCCTCAGTCATATCCACTGTTTGGAGGAGCTCTGGTCAAATACTGGACCCAAGGTTTACAGCTGCTTCATCTGAACAAAATCTCCAGCTACAGTGGTAAGTGATATATTCTTTGCCATTCAGCTCTTGGGGATGGTGGTGGGCATCACTGGCCAAACATGGCCATAACTGGTCAATCACATCATTCACCATACCTGTCCTTTTGTTTACAAACCAGCTGTCAGCTGGGAATCTGTCATTATTATTTTTTGTCTGGCATATTTTTCTTTTGGCAGTCAGCAGGTATTATTCATCATGATTGGCAATGGATTTACATCAAGGGACATTTTATGTTTTCTTCCAATTGCAAAAAAAAAAAAAAAAAAAAAAAAAATGATTACAATATAAAAGGAAAACAACATAAAAACAGCATTTCAGAGTTTAAAAGAAAAAAAAAAACTGTTGGTGGTAGGTTGCATTGAAGTGTTCAGTAGTTTTTGCCATAAAAGTTGGCTGAAAATGGTTCTCCAGTGAAAGGCACAGCATCTTCAAAAAAACCAGGTATATTTTACAAACCTTTTTGTAAGCTAGTTCAACATTTTCAAATCCTGCACATGTCACCCAGCTACGGAATCTGTCCTTTGCGTCTCTCAGAAGATTCTGCATAGAGTTTTCCAGGGATATGAGAGTATTGCAATAAGCGGCCAATGTGTTTGTGCATGTGTCTTTGGTCACTTTAAAAGGTGAAGATATTGGCTGATGACAGAAGTCATGGCAGTAGTCTGGTACCTTCAAAACACAAAAAAAAAATACATTTTATGTAAAAAAAAAAATACATTTTATACATAAAATCTTTCCTTATAGCTGAGCTTCTCCATGACTTATCAGTTTGCTTGCACCTTTCTCCAAAATCCTTTTTATGAACTGGTGACAAATCTGAACTGCATATTCCAGATAAGGTATTGCTAATGATTTGCACAAGGACAAAATTATGTCCTCTCTGCGGTCTATACCTTGTAATACAAGAAAGTCATTTCATTTTTTGGAAACCGCAGCTTGGCACTGCATACTAACATATTAACTCTATGATCTACCAGAACACCCAAACAGTGCATTAAATCTGCTTGTAAGTTGGAGATACCCTATAAGGAAGTTATTTCACAACATAGCTTGGTGTCATCTACAAAAACAGAAATGGTACTTTTAACCCCAAACTCTATATCATGTATAGGTTGGTTAAACAGTAAAGGGTCCCAACACTGAAACTTGGGGTACATCACTGTGAGGGGGGGCAGTGTCAAACACTTTTGCAAAGTCCAACTATCCACAGCCACTTCTTTGTCTAAGTTTTTTCATAAAAAGAAATCAGACTTGTTCAACAAAATTTGAACGTTCATGAATCCATGCTGTCCATTGCTTAAAATATGGTTTTCTAGCAAAAACTCTTCCATGGGGTTTTTTGTTTTTTTTTATCAAATTCTCCAGTATTTTCATAACTGAAGAAGGCAAACAGGTCTGTAGTTACTTGGTAAAGACTTGGATCCTTTTTTTCAATATGCACTGCATGGGCCTTGGGCTATTCCCATGGTACAAAGCCAGTCATTAATGAGTACATCTATTTTCCAATTAATCGAAAGCCTTCTTTTTCTGTTTATATTAGTAAACAAAGTGTAAAAAAAAAAACCCAAAAAACTACAAGTGTACCAGATTCATCCTTTAGCAAAACTTGGGAGTAGATTGTGAAAAAAGGGAAAACACCTCAGGAGAAGCTTTTTCCATTACCCACTGCTCTCAGTTTCACCTTATCTATATATTTTTATGCGATGATGCTGTATAACACAGTCATAGCCAAAAAAAAATGGCACCCCCGCATTTCGGTCAGATAATGCACCACTTCATCCAGAAAATTGTTGCAATTACAAATGTTTAGGCATTTTCATGTTTATATTTTTAGTTTGTATTGGTATGACACAAAAATGTGGAGAAATAAAAAAGCCAAATCTGACACATTCCACCCAAAATTCCAAATATGGACTGGACATATTTATTGGCCCCCTCAATTTAATATTTGGTAGCAAATGGAAAAAATTACAAATCAAAAATCGCTTCCAGTAATCATCAGCGAGTTTCATACACCTCCCTACTGGAATCTTCTTTTGCCAACTGTTCCAGGTCTCTCAGAATGGAAGGGTTCACCACATGTGCGCTATGGGATTGAGATCTGGACTGGAGAGTTCAGTACTCTCCAGCACTTTGTCTGAAACCATTTCTGGGTGCTTTTTGGAGGTGTGCTTTGGGTCATTGTCCTGCTGTAAGACTTGTAAGATTCCATGCTATTCCACAATTTTTGTTCTCAAATCCTCAGACAATATACCATCTTGCCAAACACTTATAATTAATTTCTACCTCCTGCATATTTATATTTTCAAGGATTATTCTATACATTTTCCTCTGTTTTTCCGCATCTATTGTAACTCCTATTTCTCTTTCCCATTTTTCTATATATGGAGGACTTATATCTGCATTTATTTCAGTGAGAATCTTATATATTTTAGAGGTTCTGTGTTTCCCATCTCCCCGGGTACCTAATAAGTGCTCAAAAGGATTCCAATCCTCTCTTATTCTTAAAGGCTTTGGAAGCTTTCCTATAAAGTGTTTCAATTGAAAAGAACGCCACTCATCCATTCTCGTAACTTTTTTTTCCAATTCCTTAAGTGATCCTATTTCCCCCCCCCACCATTATATCCCTTAATTGTGCATCTTCCTTCTTAATCCACTTCCCTATGATACCTTCTTTACCCGGGGGGGAAAAACTCTGTGGAAATCTGGGACTTCCAAGCTTATTCCCGGCTTTTATTCCTCAAAATAAATCTTAACTTTTTTGAATTGATCTAAAGTAACTTCTGGTAGTTTACTTGGTATCATTTGAAATTTATATAATATTTTTGGAACAATCACCATTTTTATCAAATTTATACGACCTATCCATGACGGGGTTCCCCCTCCTAATTTCATTAGTTCATCCCTGGTCTCATTTAACAATGGGATAGAATTCAATTTATACAAGTTCTTAGTGGATACAGTTAATTTTATTCCTAGATATTTCAATTCTTTTTCTCTCCAAACAAAAGGTTATCCTTGAGTTTCCCACATAGAACAGCATGTCATCTGCATAAGCTGCCACCTTATGCTCTGTATCTCCTATCCAAATTCCTTTTATATCTATACTATTCCTTATTGTAGCCAAAAGAGATTCCAATGATAAAACATATAGCAATGGAGACAAAGGGCATCCCTGTCTAGTTCCGTTCTGCATGCCAAAAAACTGACAATTCCCCATTAACCATGATTGCTGCTGAGGGTTGACTATATAATTTCCTTATCCACTCTCTCATTCTAGGTCCTATCCCCAATACTTCCAATGTATCCAACATATATCCCCAATCTACTCTATCAAATGCCTTTTCAGCATCTATAGAGAGTACCACCACAGGGATTTTCTCTTTCCTACTTTTTTGTATGAGAAACAGAAATCTCGGTCAGTTATCTCTACCCTCTCTCCCTGGGACAAAGCCTACTTGCGTATCCATTCCAACATAGGTCTTTCAACCGGTTTGCCATAACATTTGCATATAGTTTAGTATCTGTGTTTAATAAGGAAATTGGTCTGTAACTTGAACAGTGAGTATCATCTTTACCTTCCTTATGTATGAGAACTACATGGGCTTGTAGGGATTACTTCCTCATTTCCATCTCTCCTCCCAATGCATTCATATATATCCTCAGTTTAGGTACTAATAATTCTTTATATTTTTTATAATATCTCACGGTGTATCCATCAGGTTCTGGACTTTTCCCATCTATAGTGCTCTTTAATGCTAAGTGTAGTTCCTCCTGCGTTATTGCTGATTCTAGGGATTTTAATTGCTCCTCACTTCATTTTGGTAATCCTGCCTTTTTTAAGTATATCTGTCTTTTTTCTATTTTCCCTACTTCATCTTTACTTATGGAGCTGTGGGGGATAATATTGTATAGCTTATTATAATATTCTTTAAACATTTTAGCTATATCTTTAGTTGAATACATTAATTCTCCTTTGTGGTCTCTTATTTTCTCTACATCGTTCCTACATTTTTTTTTCTCTGAGCCCTCAATAAATACTTTCCTGGCCTATCTCCCCATCTGTATCTCTTACTTATTTTATTGAACACTCTCTTATCTTCTTCCAGAAATGTATTTAATTCTTCTTTTATTTATTACCCTCTACATAATCTCTTTTGTTACTTTATGTATCTGCTCTGAGTTCACTAAGAAGCGTGTTTATTTTTTCTCTTCTTTCCCTCTTCTTTTTTTGCTCCAATCGCTATCAGGATTCCTTATGAGCCACCCATACTGCTACTACGGACACTTCCCCAGAATAACTTTCCTCAAAAAATTGCTCAATTTCTTTTTTAATTCTTTGATCCACCTCTGAATCCTGAAGAAGTGTCTCAATTAACCTCCATAAATTTCCCCCCCGATCTGCTCATTTCCCCATAATAATTGCATTGTGACAGGGGCATGGTCCGATACTGACATAAATTCTATTTTTACTTTGATCAAAGACTCGATAAGTCGATGATCCAGCAATATATAATCCAGTCTTGAATACATCTCATATGCATGAGAATAAAACGTATAGTCTCTGTCCTTCATGTGCTTAATTCTCCATGTGTCTACAAGTTGACATTGGTATATATCATTTTTTTCAAGGATTTCAGAGACCTACTACCATCTCTCTGTACAGGGGACGTCATATCCATCTGGGGATCCATACAGAGATTGAAATCACCTGCCACAATTAAATTGCCTTTTTTGAAATCCATTAACTTCCTCAGAGTATTTTTTAGGAATACCTCCAGTTTCTTATTTGGGCAATAAATATTTGCTAATGTACATTCTATTTCCTGTAATTTTCCCTTCAGAAACAGAAACCTCCCTTCCGGATTTACCAATCTGTCTTCCATCTTAAACCTTATATTTTTCGCAAAACCTATTGCCACTCCCTTGGCACGTTTAATTGGGGAATCTGCATAAAACCACATTGGATAATATCTGGAATTTAATTTCACATTTGATTCGTGCACCAAATGTGTCTCCTGTAAAAAAAAAACACTGAAGAAAATCTATATTGAATTTCTTTAAAAATCCCAAATCTCTTCCCAGGGATATTTAACCCTTTAACATTATAAGTCACAAAGTGAATCTCTTCCATTGTTCTCTCCACACCTCTATCTTCCCTATCTCTTCTCTCTTCCTCTTTCCTCCACATCTTCCCCTTTGGTCTCTAGGATTTCTCCAGACTGATGTTTCTCCCACTATTTCACAGAGTCTTAAACTACCTATCTCCACCCCATACCCTCTTCCCGCTGCTAAATCAGCAAAGATCTGTATATTTCTCCATATTTTATTATTGCTCAGCACTTGTTAATTGATACAGGTGAGTTTAATTACAGATTGCGAGAGCATCACAAACTTAGAATGTAATTATTTCTTACAATTTTGAGACGGTGCCAATAATTTTGTCGAGTCCATTTTTGGCGCTTTGCATGAAACGTGTAATATTTGGCTTTTTGTTTCTCTACTTTTTTTTGTGTTCTACCAACACAAAACAAAAGAAACATGAGAATGCCTAAACATTTGTATTTGTAACAAGTTTCTGGGCAAAGTGGTGCATTTTCTGACAGAAATGTGGGGGTGCCAATATTTTTTGCCATGACTGTATATGCATCTAGTTGTGTATTAAATATTTACAAATTTAAATGTTTAAAAAATGTCAATAGCAAAGGCTACTTCTTCTTGTGATAAAAATCAATATATTTAAATGATGTACCTGAAATAGCCTCCTGCACTCTGAAATCATGTGAGCCAAGCCTTGAGTTGCTGCTAAGTTTTCACTTAAGTCTTTCTGGTCTGGTTTTCCAGTACTGTATTTCCTCTGACTTGACCTAAATTCAAAGAAAAAGATACAGATAGATATCTACGCATAACAGATTTCAGCTCTTTTTTTAAAAAAAGGAAAAACACTACGATAAAGTTTGAAGTTAAGCTACCATACATTGATTTTTTTTTTTTTGTCGATCAGCCAGAAGGCTGATGGAAAAAAATGAGTGGTCCCCCCCCCCCACAGGATGGGCTATGGAAAGGTTCCCAGCTAAGCTATTCTATTCTGACAGCAGGACTCCCTTCACTTTCAGAATAATTTGATCAGTGTTGCACCCTTAACCCCTTCACACCTAAGGGTAAAACAAATCTAAATACTAAAGCACAATTTTCCAACATTGACATGTGTTAGTAAAACCATACATATCACCACAACTATTTTGTACATCCAGGTGAATTATACCGTTTTTTTCAGGACAAATTGAGCTTTCATTTGATAAAAAAAAAAAATCATCAGGGAGATATCCATTACCATTTACCACCAAAGGAAAACTGGCCCAAAATAGCTAAATTAAAAAAAAAATATATATTTTTTTTTTTTTACTGTGTGCTTCTTGTTACTACCATAACCTACCACCAAAGAACAAACCAAAATAAATTCTCCAGCTCTTGGCGATCGCAGCGATACCATATATGTGTACGTTATTTGTGCCCGTAGTACAGCCCAGAAACAATAGTGGGCATTTCGTTTTTGTCTTTTTTTTGTCTTTTTTTTTTTAACCTAAAAACACACAGACACCAATTGTTTTTTAAAATCCTGACCTTTGACCCTGAACTTTTGACCTTGACCCAAACAATAACCCTGGCACTGAACTAGATCAAACCTTGATCTAGGTATTTTTTTCTTTATTTTTTAATATTTATCTTTTTTTTTTTTAACAAAATCTTTTTTTTTCTCTATGCCAGGAGTTGGAGAGATACAATGTATCTCTCTTCTCCATTCACAGAGAGAAAAAAACAAAACCAAAAAAAACCAAAACACTAGGGGGCCGGGCTGCACAGTGACTGATCACTGTGATAGCCAATCAGAGGCTATCACAGCGATCATGAGACCCGGGATCGGGAGTCCCGATCATTAGAACAGGACTGGGGCTCTCAGTGATAACACGGTCTTTGTGCTAGGAGCGCGCACTGTGGTACGCTCCCAGCAAAAAGACGGGTATGCAAATATGCGACCCCACGGAAAAAGCCCAGTTCCTTGAGGCCACATATTTTTGTAACGTCAAGAGGTTAAGATGGCCATATACTGTATAATATTTTTTCCAGCTAGCAGGCAGAACAAAGAAAAAAAAAAAGATTTCTCCATTCACACAAATCGAGGTGGTTAGAGGAATTCTCCCCACTAAAGACATTGTATTGCAGCTGCTAATCAAGCAAAAAATTTCCCGACAAACCCATTTAACAGAAGTCAATCTTCAGCTGGCCCCTGCTGCACTGGCCAAATTTTGATCCATCTAAGGCCAGATTTACAGTATAAATACATTTTCTTTATACACGTGCTATGGTTATTTTAACAGCTTCCCGTCCGCCTTATAGCAGTAATACTGCTGCAGGGCGGCATGGGTGTGCCCGCCGACCCACAGGTGCCATGATTCGGTCCCCAAGGGATCAATCATCCGAGTTAGGCCAGTGATAAATTGGATGATCGATCCCTGACCTAGCACAGATCTTCCTGTACCTGTGTTTACACTTACACAGGTACAGGAAATTAAGCAATTTTCACTGTCTGAGCACATTCCGTCCCAGAGAGAGAAGAAAGAAGAAACAGTGAGTAAAAGCAGCACACTTACACAGTTTAGAACACTTTTAGGACACATTTAACCCCTTGATCGCCCCTCCAGTTAACCCCTTCACTGCCCTGTCACCAGTGTCGTTAGTACAGTGTACAGATTTTTTTTTACTGATCACTGTATTAGTGTCACCGGCAACTTTAGATAGTGTTAGCGTCCCTTCCAGATAGCGTCAGATTGCCCGTCACTACACCAGTCATCTCATTTAACCCCTTGATTGCCAGGAACATACACAATAAACCTCCATTGCTAGTCTAGTGTCTGAACAGATCAATATCTTTGATCGGATCAGCACTATACCAGCGTTCACATTAGTAGTGTCCTCTAAAATGCAGCATTAGTGGGATCAGCTCCGGCACCTGCGTTTAGCCCCAATGCTTATCCCCTCCCCCCCCAGCAAGTGCAGTGTCAGTAGATCACTGTCACGTGATATATTGCACACAAAATTGCAGTGATCACAGAATCAGGTTTGATCGCTGTAAGCACTTGCAGGTACATTTTTTTGTAGTGGTTCAAACAGTCCCTGACAGCCAGGCGCTCTTTCCCGTGAGTAGAAATAGGTACCTATAAATTTAGTGGCCAAAATGTACAATGAAAGGTACTCTAGTGAAGAGGCCTGGAGGATTCTGACCATGTCAGGTTAGAATGAAGAGGAAGCCTCACTTACAGAATCTGCCTCAAAATACAAACTTGTAGACAGCAGTGGCACCCTGACAGACAGCTCAGACGATGGAGAAGAGGTCCCTGCTAAGTAAAAAAAATTACACACACACACACACCAAAAAAATGGATGTCAATCCAGAACACACCCCCTGCATGCCACCAGCGGTGTGCACCCTGTACCGCCAGTGATCACTGTGTCCTACGGATACAGTTGATCACGAAATATAGTAAACGGCCAATCACAGCAGCCTTTTACCACGTGATCAGCTGTGTCCAATGACATAGCAGATCACCGGGTAAACACAGTCACAGCATGAGGAAAGTACTGCCGATAACCAGTAATTGTCAGAGAAGTAATCGGCACTGATCATCAGGGCACTAATAATCACTGCCCAGCAGTGCCACCCACCTGTGCCTGCCAGTGCCACCCCATCAACGCACATCAGTGAAGGAGAAAAAAACTACCTGTTTGAAAAAAAACTTTTTGTTTCGATTTATAAATTTTTGCTAAATTTTTGCTGTTTTTTTGTTTATAGCGCAAAAAATAGACAGCCAGTGGTGATTAAATACCACCAAAAGAAAACTCTATTTGTATGAAAAAAAAATTATAAAAATTTCATAGCAGTACAGTGTTGCATGACTGTGCAATTGTCACTCAAAGTGCGACAGTGCTGAAAGCTGAAAATTAGCCTGGGCAAGAAGGGGTTAAAGCACTTGAGTTTTGTTTGTCAAAATCAACTCATACTAATTCTCTCCCGATATAGCAGCTTACCAATCATTAGATGTGGAGGCCGCATCAGTTTTTTGTTAAGCTTTTGTCCCTCTGTTTTTACTTGGTTACCTGGCCAGTAACATACAGTGGATATAAAAAGTCTACACACCCCTGTTAAAATGTCAGGTATCTGTGACGTAAAAAAAAAAAAAAAAAAAAAAAAGGATTCAGAACTTTTTCCACCTTTAATGTGACCTACAGACTGTACAACTCAATTGAAAAACAAGCTTCCAAAGCACGCGCGAGAGAGAGAGAGACAGACAGGTCCATAAATATTGGGACATCGACACAATTCTAACATTTTTGGCTCTATACACCACCACAATGGATCTGAAATGAAACCAACAAGATGTGCTTTAACTGCAGACTGTCAGCTTTAATTTGAGGGTATGTACATCCAAATCAGGTGAACGGTGTAGGAATTACAACAGTTTGCATATGTGCTTCCCACTTGTTAAGGGACCAAAAGTAATGGGACAGAATAATAATCATAAATGAAACTTTCACTTTTTAATACTTGGTTGCAAATCCTTTGCAGTCAATTACAGCCTGAAGTCAGGAACGCATAGACATCACCAGGCGCTGGGTTTCATCCCTGGTGATGCTCTGCCAGGCCTCTACTGCAACTGTCTTCGGTTCCTGCTTGTTCTTGGGGCATTTTCCCTTCAGTTTTGTCTTCAGCAAGTGAAATGCATGCTCAATCGGATTCAGGTCAGCTCTGTGTGTGCTTCACTGTAATCACACTACTTTGGATGGCTGTGCTCTGCCATCCAAAGCAGTGTGTAGGAGCTGACAGAGAGAACTGTATTGTTTATATGCAGTTCTCCAGCCCATCGGAGATGCTCGGCAATCACTGGTTCCGGCGATTAAATCACCGGCCGGGACCCGGTGATTGACAGCCGTGACCGCTAAAGGCAGCATGGGTAGCGCTTGCACCCCCTACCCGGAAATGCAAAATCACACGTATGTATGTATGTATATGTATATATATATATATATATATATATATATATATATATATATATATATATATATATATATACATACACACACACACACACACACACACACACACACACACATACATATACATATACATACACACACATACATACATACATATACACACACACACACACACACACACACACACACACACACACACACAAAGCGATTCTGCACACCCGTGCCACCCTGTAGCAGTATATTTGCTATAGGACAGTCGGGAAACTATTAAAGAGAGCTGAGGGGGGAGCTGCACACTGGATGTTTTTTGCCTTCATTCATAAACTGCATGAAAGTAAAAAACCTTTAGCCTTCACAACCACTTTAAGAAAGCAGCCACAGCCTGAGCGGAAAAGTCTATTTCATGTGAACTGGCAGTAGAGAAGAAACCTTGCTCTCCGTGTGGTTGCAGTGGTCTTCCTTTAGGTCCTGCATGTCTCCTGACAAGTCAGACCTATAGCTCTTCAATTAGTAAATCTCATGCTCCCTGATGACTAGATAGGATATGGTATGTTGCACTTCTGCAGAGAGACCAATGATTCCATACAGCATGCTAGATGAGGAAAGATACTTCTTTTAAGCCCCATTTAAAAAAGGCATTTCTGAGAGGTTATGGGGCTGCCAAACACATGTGATATAAACTATATATACACACATACATATACACATACACACACATATACATATATATATACACACATACACACACGGTCAAAAATATTGGCAGATAATGCACCACTTCGCCCAGACAATTGTTACAATTACAAATGTTTAGGCATTCTCATGTTTGTTGCTTTTGTTTGTATTGGTATGGGCACAAAAAACTAAAAAGCCAAATCTGATACATTCCATGCAAAAATGGACTGGACAAAATTATTGGCGCCTTCTCAAAATTGTAAGAAACAATTGCAAACTTGTGATAATCCTGTAATTGTTAATTGAAACAGGTGAGTTTAATTACAAAGTACTGATCATGTAGAAATCACACCAGCAACAAGTTAAAATGGTGAAAAATTTACTCAACTTTTCTGTTGTGTTTCTCTGTGTGCCACATGGAGGAGAGAAAGAGCAGAAAAGAATTGCCTGAGGATTTGAGAACACAAATGGTGGAAAAGCATGGACAATCTCAAGGTTACAAGTCCATCCCCAGAGATCTTAATGTTCCTGTGTCCACTGTGCACAACATTGTCAAGCAGTTTACAGCCCATGGCACTGTAGCTAATCTCCTTGGATGTGGATGAAAGAAAAACTTGTTCAAAGATTGCATCAAAGGATTGTTCGACTGGTGGCTAAAAAACCTCAAACAACTTCCAGACAAACTCAAGCTGACCTTCAGGCACAGGGTACTACTATGTCAGTTCATACTATATGTCGCCATCTGAATGAAAAGGGACACTATGGTAGGAGACCCAGGAGGACCCCCCTGCTGACACAAACATAAAAAAGCCAGATTGGCATTTGCCAAAACAGGCACTGGATGTCTTGACCATGTGCATGGGATTATGAAATCTGAAGACTACCAAAAGAATTCTGGGGTGCAATGTAGGGTCCAGTGTCAGAAAGTTGAGTCTCCGTCAGAGGTCATGGGACTTACAGCAGGACAATGACCTAAAGTACACATCAAAAAGCACCCAGAAATGGTTCCAGACAAAGCGCTGGAGAGTACTGAACTAGCCAGCAATAAATCCAGGTCTCAATCCCATAGAGAACCTGTGCAGAGATCTCACAATAGCAGTTGGGAAAAGGAACCCTTACAATCTGAGAGACCTGTAGCAGTTGACAAAAGAAGAGTGGTCCAAAATTCCAGTAGAGCGGTGTAAGAAACCCAATGTGGGTTACAGGAAGAGACTGATTTCAGTTATTTTTTCCAAGGGGTATGCTACCAAAAATTCAATTTTAGGATACCAACAATTTTGTCCAGTCCATTTTTGAGCTTTTGCGCAAAATGTGTCAGATTTGGCCTTTTGTTTCCCCAATTTTTTTTGTTTCATACAGTACAAAAGAAATAAACAAGAGAATGCCTAAACATTTGTAACTGCAACAAAAACATAGTGGAAGCATAGAAACATACAGCATTCAGCCCAATAAGCACCAAGCAGTTCAAGACAAAATTACCTTTTTAAAAAAACGTATTATTTATAATAGGTCTTGTATACATGAAGGTAAACTTTCATCTAATAGAATTAGGAATTTGACAATTCTAGGTAAATAATCACTTTCACAATTAACTTTAAGTAAAAGTTCTTTATGACATCATTACAACACATTTCCTGCCTGATTATCTACAGAACACCACTTGTGAATGACACCACACAAAGAAGCCACTGATAAGAGATTAATCCCTGGAGCTAAGGCTTTCAGATTATACTTCTTTTAAGACTCCATTACAAAGTAAAACATTAACATCTATATATCTGGTCAGTTCCTTCAAAGTTCAAAGTAGTCTTTTAAGTATAAAAGACGCTTTATTAAAAAAAAAAAGAAAGAAAAAAAAAACCCACACACCACATTGAACTACTCAAGCTGCATACAAGAACGATTTGTAAAGAGCAGGAGAATTAGGTCATTCAAAATTTAAAAAAAAGTTAGACATTTAAGCAGAATTGCTTAAAAAGGATTATCAGTCTCCATGCATGTTAATAGGGTGTAGGGAGTGATTTCTGAAGAAAATGAAGGACTATGGACTAAAACATGTAAATTATTAAAAAAACTTTTTGGCAGATTTGACTTTCACCCAAACTAAATAGCAGACATCCCATCCCACGGCAGAAGTATGTGCTTTTACTCTGGTCTAGTGTAGGATCATCCAGATGTTAGGATGTGGACCGGATGCAGCCCACTCTAGCTTTTTCTTTGCTCCCACAGCTGCCTGAGAAATTTGTTTTCTTTACATCATTTTTAATGGGATCCAGTAAGTTTGAGATAAAGGTCTTCCCACACAACCAGACAACTGATATCACTAAACTGCAACCTATTTAAAATTTTAAAAAAGGTGTTCTATTAATATACGACCAATAAATTATGTTTAACCACTTATGCTCCAGAAGGTTTTACTCCTTTCATGACCAGAGCTTTTCTGCTTTTCAGCACTGTGCGGTTTTAACTGGCATTTGTGTGGTCATGCAACACTGTACCTATATAAAATTGTAATTTTTTTTTTCACAGGGCTTTCTTTTGGTGGCATTTGATCACCACTGGGTCTTTTATGTTTTGCGATATGAAAAGAAAAAAAAACAAAACAAAATATTTTCTACCTTCTGTTATAAAACCATTCTCATAAAATAAAAAAAATTTTTTAAAAAATCTAAATTTCTTCAGAAAATTTAGGTCAAAATGGACTCTGCTTCATGTGTTTGGTAAGAAAAAAAAATCCCAATACGTGTATAATAATTTGTTCATGTGAAAGTTATAGCATCTACAAACTATGGTTTATATACCGGAATTTACGCAGCTATGAGATTATGCTAGTAATGGCTGTAATCTAATAGTGGGACTGACAGTGTAGCACGCAAGCCGACGCTGGCTGGAAGGGACTGACCTTGACAGTGACCCTAATACAGTGTTCAGTGCTAATACTGTACACTGACACTATACTAATGACACTGGCTGGAAATGGGTTAACATATAGGGCAGGGGTGCTGAACCTGTGGCCTTCGACCTCAAACCAGAGAAGCGCATGCCTGGGGTTGGCAACCCATTGATCGCGATCTGGACTTGCCAGCATGCTATCCGAAAGCATCAGAGTGCATCGAGCCGTGTCAACAGTGGCGGGAGGCCATGGACGGAGCAGGAGCCTCATAATTCGATGTTACCTCCGTAGTGCTGGCTCTTGGCCCAGGTGGATTAATACCAAATTCATTTTGCCGTTAAACTTTCTAGCAGCTTGTAAATGTAGAGGGATGCCAGCAGAAGCTGGAAGAGGAAAAGAGGGCCAGTGTCTTAAACACATACACTGCACTTTTGCAATGGGCATATTAGCACCTATAAAAGGGTAAACCACTATGAAGCTGCTTTCACACTGATCTGCAGGTGCATAACCTGAGGGTTTGGTGTGCTACCTGCATGAATAAATAGAAGTGCAGCTAACCAGCAGGAAAGTCAGAGGCGCACTGCGCTGCACCCACGGTGCAGGTAAACTGCAGCACATCAGTGTGAAAGCAGCCTTATAGGGGGCTCAGGACAGTATATACTCATTTTCAGTTGAGACATGTTTTCAGACAGACACACACCTAAACCACTGATGTAGCATCAGGTGTCGCAATGGCAATCCCCGCCCCATGCTTCAGGGGCCCATACGGCCTCCCTGTCACATTCTGTTTTATACACAGACAAGAGGGGCAGCATATACAGGAACCAATCCTCTTGCAACAGCTGAAAGCAGTCTTTACTTCCTCTTGTTTCTGCTGGCATTTAGCGGCTGCAGTATTTAAATGTTCATTATGCAAGTCAGAATAAAAAAAAAAAAAAAATATAAGCACTGTTGAGCGCTGTGGCAGTTTGTGGAGTCTTCCTATCAGACTGTATCTGCTTTCCCGTACTGGATGTACAGGCAAGCAAATACACTGACAGTTTGCAGGAGTCCTGCATGGCACCAGCGATCTGCAAAAAAATAAATGCACATTTTTACAAAAAAAAAAAAAAAAAAAAAAAAAAAAAAGGGAGGAGCATTTATTGCTTTTTTTTAAAAAAAGTGAACTTATCCTTTAAGTGGCCCTCTTTCGTTAACTACTTGCCCTCCAGAGGATTTACCCCCCTTCCTGACCAGGCCATTTTTTGTGATATGGCACTGCATTACTTTAACTGACAATTGGAGGACAAAACTCTTTACGTCTGGGAGGAAAAGAAATTTAAATCTGCAAAACACGGAAAGGTTTCTTCACAGTGAACTGTGAAAATGTGGAATAGACTCCCTTAATAGTTGGTTCTGGCCAGCTCAGTGGATTGCTTTCAAAAAGGCCTGGATTATTTCTTAGATACACAGAATATAACTGGATACTAACATTTTAGGTAAAGTTGATCCAGGGAATATCCGATTGCCTCTCGGGTTATCAGGAAGGAATTTTTCCCCCTGCAGGAGCAAATTGGAGTATGCTTTGCTGGGTTTTTTTTGCCTTCCTCTGAATAAACTATGGGTATAGGATTATAACTTTATTTTTTTTTTTTAAATGGTTGAACTGGATGGACATTTGTCTTTTTCAGCCAGATTAACTAGGTAATTGCGCAGTTAAGCACCGCTGTACATGAATGAAAATTTATGTCCTTTTCCCCACAAATAGAGCTTTCTTTTGGTGGTATTTGATCATCTGTGCATTTTTTTTTTCTGCGCTATAAACAAAAAAAGACCGACAAATTTGGAAAAAATAAAAAAAATTAAAAAATTTACTTTTTGATATAGGCCAAAATGTATTCTGCCACGTCTTTGCAAAAAACAAAAAAACAAAAAAAAAAAAAACACATGTAAATTAATTGGTTTACATGAAAGTTATAGTCTACAAATGGCACTATATACACACACACAGATTTCTTTTTAGTTCTAGTAACGGCGGCAACTGGCAACTTAGAGCGAACTGTGGTGGGCATTCTTGTTGGTTATGTGTTATAGAAGACACTGGTAGTGATAGCAGAATTCAGGCTTTACTTGTGTGGCTTAAGTTACAAACATACAGAACACATTTCAGCAGACTGTATAACAGCAGACATATTACTTCCTGAAGAGATGATAGAGAAGAAGAAAGAAGCAGCAAGTTTTACACGTACACAACTAGTAACCTTTAGCGTACAGTGCCATCTACTGGTCAAGTGATATTAACACAGAAATACTATATACAGTACATTATAGTACATGCTGTTGCATTCCCAACAATTCTGACACTGGGGGAGAACTGACTAACTGCTACTGACATCCCAATGACACTAACAGTGATCAGTGCTAAGAAAAAGCTGACACTGTGCTAATGACAATGGGCAGGAAGGGGATAACATCTGGGGCAATCAAAAGGGTCAGTGTGCCGTTTTATATAATGTGCCGCGTGTGTTTTACTTGGGAAACATGCTGCTGTGTATTTTTCTTCTGTGCAGAGAATTACACAGCAGCATGTTACTGCTGGCAGAAGAGAAGACCTGTGCTGTTTACACACAGTTCTCTCCCCTGTCACGGTTTCTCGGCGATCGCCAGGTGCCAGCTGGGACCTGGTGATGGACATCTGTAGCTGCCAATGGCAGCGCGGTTTGGGCAGTGCGCAGACCCCCTACCCAGAAATGCAAAATCACGTGATTTTGCACAGCCCCGCTGCCCTGTAACAGTAGTTCTGTATAGGGCGGCGGGGGAAGTGGTTAAAAAAGGTTGAGTACCACATATCTAGGGGCACTCAAAAGGGTTAACTGTGTGCTTAATGTGTATTATGTGTGCTACTTTTACTACTGTAGGGCTGTTTGTTCTCCCTGCTTCTGTTGCGTCTACACAGAACTCTATGTGTGTGATAAGACACAGCCAATCAGCTGACTTCAGCCAAAATACCTAGCTGAAATCAACTGCCAATCTCGTGTCCAATCACAGCACAGGTCAGCAGGGCAGACGCATGTGCGCCCCAAACCTTCAAGAAAGGTCACGATGTACCAGTACATCAACTGGCCTGCAGCTGTTGCCCACTTGCAGTACAACTACTGTGGGTGTGCAGCAAGCGGTTTAAAAAAAAAAAAAAAAGGAAAATGTGATGTTTTCTGCATGAATCAAATAGAACAGATTCAAGCTTTGACATATGTGGACACATGTTTGGAATAGAAGTGTATGCATATGCAGAACGCCTTATATATTTTTTGGTGAACAGAAATGTAAAGACTCAGTTGGTCATTATTGGCAGCAATGAAAATTAGGAGGCAAACTGAAGACTGGTCCTTTTTTAGCTTTCAGATGTTTTCTCCCCAAAGGGATTAAAGAATATGCACTGTTCTCCAAATTCGCTACTTACCTGTCCACAGTTTATTGAGATTTTGGCTAAGGGACATCTCTTTTCTGGGTTGGGCAGTGCATGCATAACAGATTTTCTATTCATTCCTTTGGTAAGGCTGTCAATTGTTGGCCTCAACAAGTGCTGACAGACTTGGTGAAGTTATGCAAGTACTGCAAGCATAAAGTATATACTAGAACATATACATAGTATACATATAGTGCAGCGCTTTGATGCGATTCAAAACAACATGATTTAAAATAGTTCATCAAGTCTTTAGTCACAATAAAATCAGATATGTGCAGGCCTTCTCCTCATTAGGTGACTGGAAAACAATAAAAATGCGCACTCACCGACTGCACATTTTAAATGCGCCTGTGTGTAATCTTATCCAGAGGACCAGCCAAGCATGCAGCTCCAGAACACATATGGATCCTCCCTCTCAAGCACTGATATCAACCTCGGGTGCAGTAATACCTCCAGATCCAGAGACCCTCTCGCCCCAAATGACAGGCAGACTGGGATCCCCCTCATGACTCCAGGCACCCCAAAAACGGAAGGTGTAGATCTGCAACCCTCCAACAGGAGAGTCAAGGAAAGAAAGGGGTACGCCAATAGTGTGGTAGATTCAGAACTTTAATGTAGCAACACTCATAAAGCCAGGATCACATATACATACATACACTATTAGCCAGTAAGTATGAAAAAATGGTACTAACCCGGCAGTAGTAAAGATTAGAGACCACTGGACCTCCTCGTGGTCTCAGTGGTCAGGAAGTCACACTTGCTAATGGCTCCTCCTGAGGCCTTTCGTGCCAAATGCACTTCATCAGAGGATGGACGCCACTGATCCTGGCTTTATGAGTGTTGCTACATTAAAGTTCTGAATCTACCACACTATTGGCGTACCCCTTTCTTTCCTTGACTCTCCTGTTGGAGGGTTGCAGATCTACACCTTCCAATTTTGGGGTGCCTGGAGTCACGAGGGGGATCCCAGTCTGCCTATCATTTGGGGCGAGAGGGTCTCTGGATCTGGAGGTATTACTGCACCCGAGGTTGATATCAGTGCTTGAGAGGGAGGATCCATATGTGTTCTGGAGCTGCATGCTTGGCTGGTCCTCTGGATAAGTTTACACACAGGCGCATTTAAAATGTGCGGTCGGTGAGTGCGCATTTTTATTGTTTTCCAGTCACCTAATGAGGAGAAGGCCTGCACATATCTGATTTTATTGTGACTAAAGACTTGATGAACTATTTTAAATCATGTTGTTTTGAATCACATCACAGCGCTGCACTATATGTATACTATGTTTCTGTTGTGAGGTCCGATGATTCCTTGAAGTGTTCCAGCTGCTGATATCTCTGAGCGCTCGCTATATATCTATTGTTTTAAATACTAGAACATATACTATATATTGTAACATACTATAAAATGTAAAACAAGGACAGAGGAAGAACATTTATAAATCATAAAAAACTACAATGCAACTTACTTCCCTGAACGGTCTTCAATCTAAGTATAGGATTGATAAGACAAATGCCATAAAAAAGTACATTTTACTCTTACAACACAAGTCACTGGGCAATCATAACCATACCTGTTTGAAGACGTGCTCTCTCTTCGGAGGGAGTTTAAATGAAATAAACTGGGAGCGAGACACACAGCAATATTTGTTTGGGTCATCTGGTTTTCACTTGCGCAAGCAACCACATCTCTCAGGAAATATAGAAGCATCTTAAGGGCTTCACGATTTTCGTCTGGAAGTAGCATTACAGCAGCTTGAGCTGCAAACATTTGTTGATCCTTTGGCACATCTAAGACAAGAAAAAAAAATATATATATATGGATTCAGTCTTCACAAGGAAACCTGAACAACCAAACAGCTGCAAACAAGTTCAGCTGAAGGCAGTAACACAAGTGTTTGTTCTTACATTACTTTAGCAAAGCTGCTAGTTTTAGCAGCATATCGTTTTCCCAAACAATATTTTTCTACATTAAAAAAATAAATAAAACATGCAGATACCAGAAGACCCCAAATATTGTCTTTTGAGTATTTTCAGTGACCTTCCAATTGAGGATATTCCCAAGCAGGCAATAGCTAGAGCCCTTTTTCAGGTATGCATACGGATTCTACGACATTGGGCATCTACAGATCCCCCCACGCTGAAGCAATGGACATCCCAAATGTGGGAAACTATTTGGCTACAACAATATATTTACCAGCATAGAGATGGTAGTGGTAAATTTGACAAGCTATAGGCCCCTTGGCTAGAGGTTCCTGGATTTGCCCCAGTTGACTTGATCATAGACCGCATACTTTAAGGCTTCAAAAGTGCCATGATCCCCTCTCTCAGGTATTTACACATGTGTGAGAGATATACATACATTATATATATATATATATATATATATATATATATATATATATATATATATATATATATATATATATATATATATATCTCCATATCCTACTATGGAGCTGGCATTAACTTTGGGTGTGCAGATGATGTGCCAAAATGTACGCTGCTGTTTGGAATGTGTTAAAGTAACTTACAATGCTCCGGTCTTTTGTATATTTTTTTATGTTTTAACCACTTGCCCTCCAGAGGATTTACACCCCTTCCTGATGGCGCTACGTTACTTTAACTGACAATTGAGCAGTCACGAAACACTGCACCCAAATGAGATCCCTCTCCCTCCTCTCTGGCCCTCAAGAGGGTATCGCTACAATTATCTGACTGCTGGATTACCACTGGTGCCCCATATACTCACTCTTTTTGGTGGGATACTACCTTTTCTTTTAGACATCATTCTGTTTCTGTTCCGTGACAGAACACCTCTTACTGCCCAGTTTTCAACAAGTGTGTGTGGCATCTTTCACATGGGCAGTTTCTATTGCCCTCTGAAAAGCGATCCACATTGGGCAGCAATACAGCAGGTTCTAGGCATTCAGGAGATGTTCCTGCCACCTCCTGAACAGTTTTTTGCCTTTTTTTTCCTCCAAACTAAACATGGTATTTGTATAGAAAAATTGCATCGCAACTGCAATCCAAGCGTTTTGCTCGAAGCTCTGGAGCAGCACCATTGACTTCAATTTGATAGGTGGTGCAGTTTAAAGGGATTCTATAGCCCAAACATACACACTTTCATTTTATAAAACCAGCATTGTAATAGCAATATAAACAATAGTTAATTTTGAAAATCCCATTTAAGCTTACTTAAAAAAAATCTTCTTGTGAATGCTGCCTACCCAATTCTACAAGTTCCTAGATTTCCAGCATGCATTGCAGCTTCTCCTCTGATGTTTACTTTCAGTTTCTAAGGATTACATATCCCGTGCTACCTTGCTGCCTGCAAACTGAGATTCCTGCACTAATTCCACTTCTTGCAACGCCTTCAGAAGGCAGGCTCTGTGAAATGTGTGACACAGCAGTTCCTACTCACAGGGCATAGTGAAGAGACAACATAATTCAGTAAGTACATAGTTAGTATGGCTGGAAAAAAAAAAAAATACAAAAGTCCATCCAGTTCAACCATAAAAAAACAAAACAAAAAAAAAAACACAACACGTTATAATCCTACACCCACAGTTTATCCAGAAGAAGGCAAAAAAACCCCCAAAAAAGCATGATCCAATTTGCTCTTGCAGGGGAGAAAATTCCTTCCTGATCCCCTGAGAGGCAATCGGATATTCCCTGGATCAACAGTAGTTCATCTCTAGTTCATCTAACATGCAAAGCTTACTTTAAAATAAAGCTCTCCAGCGGTACACGGTCACCGCTGTAGAGGCTTCCATCTTCACCTGGTCTTCTTTCCAGGTTCGCGAGCTTTGGTTAACTTCCTGGCTGAGCCCCGATAACATCCCTGCCGCACATGCGCACGGGAGTCTTGGGACACGGCACAGTGCTCTGAAGGAACAACTTGGGTATGCCATTCCTTCAGAACACAGACGCCAGCTGTAAAAGAAATTTGCCATGTCATATGTACAGTCCCCTCCGGCTGCATGTTATGGTGGGCAGTCAGTCAGGGGGGATTTAACCATGTCTCAACTGCCTGTTTCCTTCCCCCCTTTCTCTGGCCACCCATAGGACAGAGGCCATCAAAAACAAAACCTAAACCGCGTCGTCCTCCCAGAATATAGTACTTGGGACTGTGTGGCCATTTGCCATTTCTGAATACTATCCTGGAAAGGAGAAGAGGAAGTCATTAACGTAGTTTCAGATGGTGCCAAAGCCTATAGGGAGTTAGAATTTCTGTCTCTCGAAATGGAACAGAATGGAGGAAGGTATGTATCAGTGAGTGGGGTCTGTTCTTTTGAAAAAGAACCTGGCACTTTACTCTGAATGGGCACATTGACAGTCTCTTTAATGAATAAACTTCAATCAATTTCTTGGTGACAAAGAACACAGACACACACACAGAAGCATCTTACACTGATAAATGTGCAGGAAAGATTCATACAACTTGCTGGTGAATATAGGTTCAGGTAAATCACGAAAATACTGCTTCACCATGTCTGCCACATCGAATGCAAATTGGCCTTCATAATTCACAAAGTTAGAGTTTAATTCATTCATCTCTCGTAGAGACTGGATTCTAGACTTTACACCAGACTTTCGAAAAAGACCAACCTGTACAAAGATAATCATTGGTAATAGTTTTCAGTATATAAATTTGTTTTCAGTATTTTATAAGCATTTTTTTTCATGTGATACAATTAAAAATTATCCTTAAATCAAGGGGGATATTTCTACAACTTGACAACACTTTTAGCTTTGCAAGCAAGGCAATGTAAAGTAATTGTGTGAAAACATAAAAGAACAATGTAGATTACCTTTTAAAACACTTCATAGATCTAAACATACACCGCGTTCCAAATTATTATGCAAATTCTATTTAAGTGTCACAAAGATGAAATATTTTGTTTTCAGTTTAACTCATGGATGGCATTGTGTGTCAGGGCTCTTTTAATCACTGAAAACAATCTCGGACACCTGTGATAATTAGATTGTCCGGTGAGCCCAATTTAAGGAAAAACTACTAAAGGACGGTGTTCCACATTATTAAGCAGAGCGCCATTTTCAAGCAATATGGGGAAGAAAAAGGATCTCTCTGCTGTCGAAAAGAGTGAAATAGTTCAATGCCTTGGACGAGGTATGAAAACATTAGATATTTCACAAAAACTTAAGCGTGATCCTTGCACTATTAAGAGATTTGTGGCTGATTCAGAGCACAGACGGGTTTGTGCAGATAAAGGCACATTGAGGAAGATTTCTGCCAAATCCATGCATCGGATCAAGAGAGCAGCTGCTAAAATACCATTACATAGCAGCAAACAGATATTTGAAGCTGCTGGTGCCTCTGGAGTCCCACGGACATCAAGGTGTAGAGTCCTCCAGAGTCTTGCAGCTGTGCATAAACCTTCTATTCGGCCACCAATAACCAATGCTCACAAGCAGAAACGGCTGCATTGGGCAGAAAAATACATGAAGACTAATTTTCAAACAGTCCTGTTCACCGATGAGTGTCGTGCAACCCTGGATGGTCCAGATGGATGGAGTAGTGGATGGTTGGTGGACGGCCACCCTGTTCCAACAAGGCTACGACATCAGCAATGCGGTGGTGGAGTCATGTTTTGGGCTGGAATCATGGGAACAGAGCTGGTCGGCCCCATTAGAGCCCCCGAAGTTGTAAAGATGACCTCTAAAGTATGTGGAGTTTATGACTGACCACTTCCTTCCCTGGTACAGAAGGAAGAACTATGCTTTCTGTAATAAAATCATCTTCATGCATGACAATGCACCATCTCATGCTGTAAAGAATACCTCTGCATCAATGGCTGTTATGGGGATAAAAGGAGAGAAAGTCATGGTGTGACCTCCATCCTTCCCTGACCTCAATCCTATTGAGAACCTTTGGAGCATACTCAAGCAAAAGATCTATGAGGGTGGGAGGAAGTTTACATCCAAACATCAGCTCTGGGAGGCTATTTTGACATCTTGCAAACAAATTCAAGCAGAAACTGTCCAGAAACTCACAAGTTCAAGAGATGCAAGACTTGTGAAGCTGCTATCAAATAAGGGGTCCTATGTTAAAATGTAACGTGACCTGTTAAAATGTTTAAAAAAAAGTTAAAAATGTTAAAAGTTTGATTGAAATAGCTTTTGATTTCAGTAAATATGCTGCAAACACAACAAATGACAATTTGCAGTTCTTTACAACCTATAAAGTGTTTTGAAACTTACTGTGCGTAATAATTTGGAACAGTGCATTGTAAGTTTATGTTTAAAAAAAATCCTGTTATTAGGTTTGTTCAATAAAATTTGAATTGTACTCTTAATAGTTGATAACATGAGAGTTATGCTGACTGTTATTACATCAATTATTTAGGTAAATGAGAAAAAATATAATTTGCATAATAATTTGGAACACGGTGTATAATGTCGACACTTGAGGCTTCCTGTCAACTTCAGTCATCCCTATTGGTCCTATAAAGTGATAGCCAGTCTCAATGGCCAATAGATAGTCACAAGAGGGCGGCGGGGCACAAACATGTCACTCAGAAGCTGCAGCTGCAAGGCGCTCTAGACACCCGCCGTATAATGTTGTACAGCTACATCCGCTTACCCTATACACTTCTGAAGTGGGTTCTGTTTGAGGAGGCCTGGCATGACCTGAGGAGCCGAGGTCCTGCCACTGAGGGAAGCCAGTGAGCCGCTGTGGGGCTGGAAGAGAGGAAAGGTCTGGCGGAGGAGCGAGAAACGCTAGGAGTGACCACGTGACGGTGGAGTGGAGTCCCGGAGTAACTGGCAGACGGCACAGGGTGAGGACCTGTGGAGTGTGACCCCCCCGAACACCAGGGGCATCTCCCTGAGACCCTGGAAGACATACAATCAACATAAATCCAGTATCAGCTCAGGAGGAGTGGGTGAGTCGCCGCGGGAGGCGGTCAATTACCAGTGTTACTGCTGTTTCTGATACTGGAAACAAAGAGGAAATAATAGAATTAAAAGGGTCTCAGAGGTCGGTGGGATTGTGGAAAAATACAGAAGTACCAGAAGATCAATAGACGAGAGGAGGGGGCACCCAGGATGTGGTAGATGGACTAAAACTCTCAGAAAAAACTGAAAGAAAAAAAAAAAAAAAAAAAAAAAAAAAAAGAAGAAGAAGAAGGATTAAAAGCCGGATTTGTATCTGTGGTAATATTCCAGGAAAAAGTGAAAAAATACCCTGTCTGAAGTCATAGAAATTATTGTATAAATTAAAATAAGATGAAGAGCAGATAGATTAAAGGAGGAGGCACAAACACTCTCCAACTGAGTCTAAACACAAGCACAATAAAGAAGTATATACATTCACAGGAGAAGAGTCCAGAAGATCAAATCAAGACAAGGAGATGTAAGTTGCATTGGAGATCAAACGAGACTATCCTTTGGGGCAATGGATAAGATCCAGACTAAAGAAGTCACAGATTCGGAAAATGAAATAGGAAAAAAGCACGGAAGAGCAGAAAGCGAGATCACAAATGCCTACAAACTTAGATATTGCGGAAATGTTTGAAAAAATTAGAAAGATCCATAAAGAGTGAAATGGTATTACATAATTATTTTTTTTATAATAATACTTTTTTTTTTCCAAGAGAGACCAAGAATTACGACGGAAAGTCAGGAAGTCAAACACGCTGCCAAATTTCAGACTCAAGATGAGATACTGGGGTCTGTTTGGGCGTGTGTCTGAAGCCTCGCCCCAGGACAGGAACCAACTGTGATAATGAAGCACAATTGATTCCAAGTCAAAAATATAAATATAAAAGGGAATACAGAAGAGGATAGAAGAATGAATATGATCAACTTTATGACATATAATGTAAAAGGTCTGAACACTCCAACAAAAAAGACATAAGATTTTAAGAGAAATATCAACGCTCTATCAAAGTGATGTTTCTTCAAGAGACACATATAACCCAAGATACAAATGTGAAACTACACTCCAACTACTCCAACTACTTCCAACCTAGCATTATGCAGATTCACCAATAAGATGGGCAAAAGGAGTATCTGGTTTGGGAGAAATATAAAATATATTTTTTAATTTTTGAGAGGAAACATGCAGGGTTTGGAATGTACTTTAGCAAACATTTATTGTCCCAATAAAAATCCAATTGTATACCTGGAAGGGATATTAAGAAAACTTACAGACTTTAAGAAGGGATGTCTGATTGTGGCAGGGGACTTCAATTTTTGCATGGACCCAGAGATGGATGCAACATCATGTGCCCGAAGAGAGGGAGGCAGGAGTCTAAAAGTATTTTAAAAAGCTCTTGCATGAATGTCAATTGATAGACGCATGGAGAGTTAAACATCCAAGAGAAAGGGACTATACCTTCTCCTTGGCACATAAGATGTATTCATGACTGGATTATATGATGATTGAACATAGACTTTTGGAGTCTCTGGTGAAAGCATAGTAATATCTATATCAAATCATGCTCCTGTCACAATGAGACTAAGGCTTGGAAGTGAGCAGAATAAAATAAATATATGGCGATTAAATGAGACAATTTTATAAGACCTTGAAACCGAAAAAAGGTTAAGAGGAAATTGAAAAACATATTTTTGGTTAAATTAGAATGACGACATGTCCGTGGCTACAGTATGGGAAGCACATAAGGCCTACATTAGGGGAATCCTGATTTAAATTGGAGCAGGAAAAAAAAAAAAAAAAAAAAAAGAGAAGTAGAAGGAGAAGGAGGAGGAGAAGAGTTTATTCAACCAATTTATTAAAAATACCTTCTTTAGCTCTGTGTATACAAAAGGTGCATGGGGGAGCTCTTGTCCATAATGAGCATGGTATTGACAGCTCCAGATAATCCACATTAGCTCACAATTGAGATGATCCAAAAATATTTAGAGATAGAATAAAAGGTGAATAAAGCACCTGGACTGGATGGCATACACCCACAGGTTCTTAAAGAATTGAGCTCCGTCATTTCAAAGCCATTGTTTCTAATTTTTAGGGACTAATGACTGGCATAGTACCACTGGATTGGTGTAAAGGTCAAGGTGAGGGGGGGGGAGAGAGGGGATAGAGAGGGGGGGAGAGAGAGAGGGGGGAGAGAGGGGGGGGAGAGAGGGGGGGAGAGAGAGAGGGGGGAGAGGGGGGAGAGAGAGAGAGGTGGAAAGATCACATTTTTCCCCTGTAAAAATTAGTAAGACCTCATCTGGAATATGTACTTCGGTTTTGGGCACCAATTCACAAAAAGAACATTGGGGAACTGGAGAAAGTACAGAGAAGAGCAACCAAACGGATAAGAGGCATGGAGGAGCTCAGCTATGGGGAAAGATTAGAGGAACTGAATTTATTCGCTCTAGAGAAGAGATTAAGGGGGATATGATCAACATGTATAAATACATCAGTGATTCATATAGTGAACACGGTGTAGAGCTATTCACCCTGAGGTCATCACAGAGGACAAGGGGGCACTCTTTACATCTGGAGGAAAAGAAATTTAAATCTCCAAACACAGAAAGGTTTCTTCACAGTGTGAGCTGTGAAAATGTAAAAATGTAGAATAGATTCCCTCAGGAGTTAGTTCTGGCCAGCTCAGTAGATTGCTTTAAAAAAAGGCATGGATTCTCTTAGATACACAGAATATAACTGGATACTAACATTTATAGGTAAAATTGATCCAGGGAATATCCAATTGCCTCTCGGGGGATCAGAAAGGAAGATTTTTCCCTGCAGGAGCAAATTGGTTCATGCTTTGCTGGGGTTTTTTTTGCCTTCCTCTGGATCAACTATAGGTATAGGATTATAACTTTTTTTTTTTTTTAATGGTTGAACTGGATGGACGTTTGTCTTTTTTCAGCCAGACTATGTAACTATGTAACCACTGATATCACTGAGACATTCCAGAAATATAGTCTATATGGAGCAAAATTTAAGAACCAGAAAGAAAAAAGATGAAGGAAGGAGAGAAGGCAGACATATTTAAATGAAGCTGGCTTACCCAGATTGGATGAAGTTAGATTAACAGCTTTAGAAAGATTAATTTTGCAAGATGACATAAACTTAGCATTAAAGAGCACAGCGGCAGGTAAGAGTCCTGGGCCAGATGGATTTGCAGTGATAACAACTAGTTCCCAAAATGTGTACATATATGAAGGAATTAGGAAATGAAACAAAGATGAGGGAGGAGTCACTACAGGCATATATTACACTTATACCCAAGGAGAGGAAAGATGGGTCTCAGTGTACCAGCTATAGACCAATATATTTATTAAAATGTGGATACAAAATTATATGCAAAAGGTATTAACAACTAGGTTGAAAGAAAGAACTGATGCCAAATTGGATACACTTAGATCAAGTAGGATTCATTCCGGGCAGAGAAGGAAAAGATAATGGATTAAGATCATTGCTCCTCCTTCAAAAAAGTAAAAAAAGGGTAAGGTTCCAGAGGTTATCTTATCATTTGATGCTGAAAAGACCTTCAATAGAGTAGATTGGGTATTTATAATAGATACATTGGTGATGTTAGGAACTGGGCTCAGAATGTGAAAATGGATTAAAGAGTTATAGAGGAGTCCATCAGCTGCAGTGAAGGTTAACGGATCGCTGTCAAAGTTTTTTTTTCAGAATGTACTACGGAACAAGGCAGGGATGCCCACTTACTCCCCTTCTGTTTGTAGTATCTTTGGAACAGTTATTGGCAACTGTGAGAAACAGTGTAGATGTCAAAGAAATTTGGATATGAGATGTTGAACATAAAGTCGCAGTTTATGCAGATGATATGCTGTTTTACATTACAAACCCCAGACTAACATTACCTAATTTAATGAGATTAAAAGATTATGGAGAGTTATCAAATCTGAAAATTAATCATTAAAATCAGAGATACTAAATATTAATGTCCCAAAAAAAGGAGACACAAATTTCAAAAATAATTTCCTTTTACATGGAAGGAAAAATAATTGGGAATAAAATTAACCATATCCTTAAATTTATATCAGGCAAATTATATCCCACTAATAAATTAAATAAAACGGATGAAATGAGGAGAATTTCAAGAAGTAGGCTGTCCTGGATAAGTTGTATAAATATGATAAAGACGATCATAGTACAAAATTGTGTCTTGTATAAGTTTAACATGCTCCCAATACAGCTATCAGGGTTTTTTTTTTTTTTGGCGGCCCTTAAAAAAAAAAAAAAAAAAAAAAAAAAAAAAAATTTTCAGATACATATGTGCCGAGAAATATGAAATTTTAAGTAATAATAAACTGAGAGGGGGACTAAATATGCTGTATTTCAGGAGACATTGTATCTTAGTAATAATGTCACGAATAGGGGATTGGATATATAATACACAGGGAAGAAGTTGGGTAAAAATGGAGAATACACTAAGTAAGGCACAATTAGATTTGGATACCACATGAGTTTCACACATTGGGTGAAGACACTAGCACTTTGACAGGGAATGTATTGAGGATATGGGATGTATTACACAAGCAAATGGAATGGAAGTAGAATTCACTTTTAAATTCCATTGGTGGGAACAAAATTTTTCCCATCGGGAAAGAAAATATCTCGGAAAAATGGATAAAGGATAGTAACACACGTTTGAAAGATATTGTAAATAAAGGGGCATTATGTTCTTTTCTCGATTTAAAAAATAGGAAATAAACATTTTCAATATTGAATGGCGATATTATCAATTGAGACATTTGTTGCAAGGCTCCCACAACCATTAAGGACAGAGGAGGATATGTACCCTTTAGAGCAGGCCTTGAAAATTTCCACTCGCCTGCTCACCAACGGCGAGTGGAAATTATGGTGGAGGAGAGTGTGCCCCCCAAGGGCGTATTTGCCGCGAGGCAAACAAGGCGATTGCCTAGGGCGGCTTTTTAGGGGGGTGGCGCAGCGGCAATGCTGCCCCCCTCTTTCCCACGGAAGGGACACTTCTTACAGGGGCAAGCTGCTGTGTCTTACCTGGGTCCGCGACTCTGTGTCCCAGTCCCAAGTCGATCCAGTCCAGGAGGAGGGGTAGGGAGGTGGTCAGCGGGTCCAGTGTCTTCATTTCCCTGGATCGCAATGTGTGGGCGGGATGACATGCTGCCCCTGCCATCTTGCCACACCCCCGGGATCACTCAGCCTATGGCAGCTTGTCCCTCCCTCTGCAAGCTTCGCTTCCTTGCCGATTGGCAGCCAGAACTGTAGCTCAGGAAAGGCACACACGTGGCCAGTCATTGACAAGGAGGCGGAGCTTGGAGACGAGGAGCCGAGCAGCAGCGTGAAGATCAAAGAAGTGAGGGAGCAGCCGGCGCAAGTGAAGAAGAGAGCAGCTGGAGAAGGAAGACAGCTGACCAGTAAGTGTGTGTCATGCAGATGGTTCTGCTGCTAGTTATGCTGGCTGTGGATGGGAAAGGGAGGGAGCGAGCCCAGGCTGGAGCAGGGGTCAGCAAGGTAAGTATCATTGGTGTCAGTGGAAAGAATAGTGCCCCATCATTGGTGTCACTGATACCTCCCACTAACACCAACGATGGGGCACTATTCCTCCCCTCACTGACAAGAACAATGGGGCAGTATTATTCCCCCCACTGACACCAACGATGGGGTAGTATTTCCCCCCCCACTGACACCAATTATGGGTCACTATCCCCCCCCCCCCCCCAACACTGACACCAATGATGCACGTGTCTGTGTATGTACGTACATGTGTCTGTGTGTGTACATGTATCTATGTGTGTATGTGTGTATCTGTGTGTGTATGTGTATGTCTGTGTGTGTGTGTACAGGTGTCTCTGTGTGTGTTTGTTGGTGGCGAGTAACTCTTAAGGCCTGGCTAGTAGCTCAGGACTTGAAATTTTAATCCCATATGTTTAGTTTAAATAAAATACAAAAACATGCTATCTCTAGAATCTATAAGATCCCAAGGGTTCTTAGATAAGTGGAAAAAGGAGCTTGGAACAAAATTGAATAAGCAACAAAAAAATTAAATGTTTAGATTAACACATGGAACGGTGAATATGAACACAGTTATTATATTATACAGGAATCTAATTATAAATGTCTTGTAAGATGCCCCAAAATACAGGAGTACTGGCAGGTGATAATTCAATACATACATACATACAGGAGATACTGAAGATTAGTATACCGCTAGATCCGTGGATCTGTCTCTTTCACATATCTGAGACTTCTGTGAAACACTATGAGAACACGTTATTGTATCACTTAATAAATGTGGCCAATGGCCTTATTCCTAAACTCTGGCAAGCAACAGAGCCCCCCCCAAAATAAAAAGACTGTATAGCTGGAGTGGAGTATATACATAAGATGGAGGAACTATACCGTATAGATGAGGACAAAATTAAAAAAAATCTTGGGGTAGTTGGTACGATTTTAAAAGATCAAAAGATATTTAGAATCTGTTGGAGTGTAAAGAAGGAGGCAGTAATAGAAATAAAGAGTATGGAGAAGGACAGGAGAGAAGAAAACAGATAAGAAAAAAACAGATAAGAGGGTGGATAAGTTTACTAGAATACCAAGAAGTAAATGAAAAGAAAACAAAAGGGGTAACTACGCGTTTTATGACTTGTTATAAAAGTGGATTTTGTATTGGAAAAAAAAAAAAAAAAAAGTCACAAATTGGGAGTGGAGTGGGACTAAGCTCAAGAATTACAGGAAAAAAAAATAAAATCAAGGTTTGAGTCCAACCTCAACTACCCTTATTTCTGTTTTTTTTTTTATGACATTTTCATGAATAACCTCTCCGTATGCATTTATTTTCATTATTTTTAAAATTTTTAAGATTTGTGATAGAGTAATTTTTAAAGGGCATGCATATTGCTTTTGTATGCAAATTATATTCAGGGCTAAAAAAAAACAAAAAAACAAAAAAAAAAGCTTTTATTTTGAGTTAGGTAAATATAAAATATTGCATATGAACAATTTGTATTTACTAATAACAGAAAGCAGAAGAAGCATAAGGCTCAGTTCACACTTGGGATTCGACTTGTGAGAACCCAAGTCGCATGACATGTAAAATCCCATGTTAGTCCATGAGCACTGTCTTGATTAGCACTACTAAGTTGCTCCGACTTTAGAAAAAAGTACCTGTACTACTTCACGGCAACTTCTGACTTGTGTTCATATACTTTAATAGAAGTCGCCTCCAAGTTGGATCCTCATCTATATTGATGTGATTTGGATCCAACATTACAGGAAGATTACCCATGCATTCCCTGAAAGTTGTGCAACTTTCAGGGAGCAGTAGTGTGAGCGGAGACTTAGTTAATGTGACAAAATGTGAAATGTAGCCTAACTGCTTTGCAGAAAAGATTAACTGGAAATACTAGTTGCTGGATGAAAAAATACCTGATCAACACAGTGTATCCGCAAATATTCCATAGCCTGACGGATGCTTTTTGGAATAGGATAGCCTGTCCTCTGCACATTTAGGATAAGTGGAACACCAAACACATTTTTATCTTTGTAGTCTGGAACCCTTATTTTACGAATAAATTTGGGAACATTCCTATAAAATAAAGAAATCATATGCAAATGATTTATTAAGAAAGGAACTGCACAAATCAGCATGCATATCCACAACAAAGACATCTACCCATCTCTGATCAAACGCTAAACCTACTCCCAAACCCCATTCTAAACCTAATCTATCTAATCCTGTAAAGAAAAGATTTCTATATTTACCTATTCCTAAACTGCTCTGGTCCGGTCCCAGGCTGTCAGCGTTGGCTTCTGTGTAGAGCAGAAGCAGCTGACAACGTATGCCCCATAGTAAGTCTAAAGGTGACGCCATCTCCTATTCATTTCTCAGCTGTTGTCCACTTTCTCTCTATGCACACAAGCCGCCACTGGAGATCGGACCAGAGCGGCTTCAGAATAAATATAGCAATCTTTTCTTTACAGGATTAGATACAGTAGATTATGTTTAGAGTGGGGCTGGGATTAGGTTTATCATTCGATAGGTTTTGGCTTTGGCTCAACTGCCACTAACAATTTAACATGATGCATTGCTACTAAAAAGGTAAATCTATGGTCATAGCATATACTTATGTTATAATATCAGCATTGTAACAATAGTTAGTTTTGACAATCCAGTACAAGATTTCTCCTTTTATGCTGTGAGCCCTGTCTGTCTGGTAACCATCACTTTCCACAACTTTCTGGATTTCCTGCAAGCGTTGCAGCTTCTCTACTGCTTATTTTCAATTTCTAAGGACTACAAATCTCATGGTACCTTGCTGCCTGCAAGCTGTGATTCCCAAGACTCCTCTTAGCACCTCTGTAGTTTAGAAGGCAGGCTTTGTGAATTTTCTGACACAGCAGTGCGTATCAGAAAGACATAATGAGTAGGTGTCAAAGAATTCCAGGAAATAAATGTATGGGGAGTTTCACAAAGTCAGTCTACAAAAACTTTAAGATTGTTCATAATAATAGTTGGCTAATAATTGAAATACAATGTAGAAATGAATATATGATTTTACAGTTTGACTAATCATTTGACTACAGTTTGAAACTGTGGTGGTGATTTCAAGTCAGAGGATTCTTCCATGGTCACTCCTCAAGACCAAATGAGAACTCTATCCAACAGGTCACATCCTCCAACAAACCATCACTCCTAATTTTGGCCGAGTTAGTATGCAAAGTATTGGAAGGAATAATAAGGGACCATATCAAAGAATTTGCTGATGAAAATAGTACCATTAGTAGTAACAGACCTACACTTATGAAAGGCCATTCTTGCCAGACTAACCTTTTAACATTCTACGAGAAGGGGAGCTTTAATTTGGATAGAGGAGGCCTATGGACATAGTATATTTAGGTTTCGGTACGGCATTTGATTCAGTACCCCATAAATGCTTGATTTACAAACTAAGGTCTTTTGGCTTTTATTAGAGCATATGTATCTGGATAGAAAGCAGGAGGTTGCAGTAGCATGTTCAAAGGGTTATGATTAATGGCAGTTTAACGGTTGTGAGCAGTGTGCCCCAGGGCTCAGGCCTGAGACCAATTCTATTCAACCTGTTCATAAACGATATAGAGGTTGGAATAAATAATTCATTCAATCTCAGGGTTTACTGAAGAGACAAAGCTAAGCAGGGTAATAATGTCAAAACAGGATAGAACAAATTTGCAATAGGACCTACTTGAAGTAGTATTAAACCCAAAATCAAAAATGTAATATATTGCAGCTTTAATCGAAGTGGTGGCTGCATTTATATTACAGGCTCTTATATAGCGCCGTCAATTTTACGCAGCGCTTTACATTTACATCAGTCTCTAACTGTCAAGGGGTGTACAATCTAAAGTCCCATTCATACATAGACATACTAGGCCCAAGTTAAACAGGACCCAATTAACCTACTAGCAGGTCTTTGTAGTGTGGGAGGAAACCGGAGAACCCGGTGGAAACCCATTATGTTTTTCTGGGTTGTATTCCATATATTTTCACCCAGGTGATCTGGCTATTAACACATCTGTGTAAGGGTGTCTACACTCTGGATGAAGGAACACAGACAGCAGCATTGTCAGTCTGAAGGGAGGGTAGGGTTAAATGAGCTAGCAGATTTAGATACACTTAACTAATGAAGGCATACTCCAACTACCACTTTATAAGCAGTTACAACAGTTTTGTTCCTTTTGGGATAACAGTTTTACATATATAAATGCTGATCACTGAAAACTCCCCCCGGTCAGTGGTAAATAATTTGTCACAACCCTCCAACTGCTATATCTGCAGGACAGCTTGTTCTCGTGAAAATAAAGAAAGCCTAAAAAGTAAAACTAATGCAGCCATCACATCTAAGAATTGTTAAGCTGCAATAGAATGTTTGCGGTTTAAAAGTTTGCTTTTGGGTTTAATACTGGCTTAAAATAGAGGAGAAGGCAGAAGTTGTTGAATATAGAAAGATGCAAAGTAATGCACTTGGGAGCTAAAAATATACTTACTTGCTAGGGGAAGAAACTCTGGGGGAAATCGAAGATGGAAAAGGATCTGGGGGGGGTCTAGTATATCACAGACTCAGAAATGGCATGCAATGCCAAGTTACGGCAAGCAAGGCCAGCAGACTATTAGCAAGCATTAAAAATGGTATTTACACAAGAAATAAAACTACATTTTCCACTTTAAAAAGTAAAACAAAAAAAAAAAAAAAAAAAAAAACTGGTTCGGCCACATCTGGAGAGTATGCCATCCAGTTCTTGTCACCAATCCTCAGGAAGGATGTGCTTGAACTAGAGAGTCCAGAGAAGAGTAACAAAGCTAATAATGAGGCTGGAGGCACTCAGATTTAACTACTTAAGGACTGCGCACCCGCAATGTACTGCAGACGGGCAGCCCATGCTGGCAAAGCAACATACTGCCCGTTTCCTGGTCTAGGGCGCACGCATGCACACCCACTGAGATTATACACAGCGGGAGTTTGGCTGGCCATACACTATACAATTTTGTTACAATTTTCTGTCCAATTTCCTTTATATTTACCTTCAACTATGTAGTGCAAGAACCTGCCTAATTGGATACAATTAAAAGTGTTGTTAGGCTTGACCTATTATATGGTTTTTGGTAAGTCTAAACAAAAAATCTCAAGAAAATTGTATAATTTATGGCCAGGCCAATGGTTCATGGCAGGGATCTGCTGATTGTGTCAATCACAGCCCAGAGCCCTGTGTTGACTGTCAACACAGGGCTCTGTACAGAGAATGATCTTGGTTTTTTAGCTCTGCAAAGCAGGGATAAGAAACCAAGATCTGTTAGTAAAAATGGCAAATATTACACATTGTTAGGCACACATTTAACCCCTTGATCACCCTAGAAGGTAACCCATTCCCAGGCAGTGCCATTAGTACAGTGACAGTGTATAGCATTGTGAGGGAAAGTGGAACAGCCATTTTATATATCAAACATTTAGTTTTTATTAAGTGGTTATATATTGAATGTATATTTTGTTATTAGAAGTCTTATTGTGTAACAGCTGTATTTCTTGTGTTAGAATGCCATTTACACCTCCAGCTGGGAAGATTGCTATCTAAAGAAGCAATGGGAAGTAACATTTGTGTGAATGTCCATTTACATTTCAAAAAACTCCACCAGAAACCAGAATGTAGCTTCAAAGCAGTCAGATAGCTAGGTACCATCCCATCTTAGGACATACACATTGTATTCGAAGTCCCTAGCTAGGTAGAGCATTACTTTTGAATCCAACACTGTATTGTTTTGCTCTCCCTGTATGTAGTTCTAGCTACATGCTTGTATAAATAAACATCTACTTTTCAATCTGGCTTCAGCGGTCAAAATGTTACTGAAACCCATGAGTTTTGGGTTTCCACAACAGTATTATCACTGATCACTGTATTATTGTCAGTGGTGATGTAGTTACTGACAGTTAGTTCCCTCCAGCGTCAGTGTCAGATTGCCCACTGCACTATCAAAGCCCCATTATAAGTCGTTGATCACTGCCATTAGTAATAAAAATATATTATATTATAATAAAAAAAATCCAATAAAAATACCAGTTAAAGTAGCGCAGTACTTAACAGGAAAAAATGACCTGGTAAAACCTTCCAGGATGACTACAAACATTAAACGCTTATTAGGGAATAGGATTTCAATATACAGATCTTTGAATGGTGACTCTAGCACTGGGGGGGGGAAACCTTTTTACCTAAGGTTTCCAAGGAAAACATGATTTCTACACAATGAAGTTGGATGAGAGGTGGTTATGTCTTGAGCTCCATAAGGGGTTATTTACTGTTAGAGCTGTAAAGGATGTGGAATTCCCTTCCACAGTTGGTGGTGTCTGAAGGGAATGTATGAAAATACAAAAAAAAAAAACGTGCAATGTTATAGTTTTACTTGAGCTGTACTATAAATGGTTAATATATTGCAAATTATGTAAGGGTAAGTAACCAGTTATAAGAAAGTTACTGTCACATGCTCCTCCCCGCTGATGAAGGATCTACATTCGAAATGTGTAGGGTTATATATCAGTGCACTCTAGTGGGGTTAGAATCAGATACCCCTGGTTACTGCAATAAGAAATCCAGCCTCCAACAGATTGACCTAGTTGGAATATACAGTAAGGTCCATAAATATTGGGACAACACCACAATTCTAAAATTTTTGGCTCTATACACCACCACAATGGATTTGAAATGAAACTAACAAGATGTGCTTTAACTGCAGACTGTCAGCTTTAATTTGAGGTATTTACATCCAAATCAGGTGAACGGTGTAGGAATTACAACAGTTTGCATATGTGCCTCCCACTTGTTAAGGGACCAAAAGTAATGGGACAGAATAATAATCATAAATCAAACTTTCACTTTTTAATACTTGGTAGCAAATCCTTTTCAGTCAATTACAGCCTGAAGTCTGGAACGCATAGACATCACCAGATGCTGGGTTTCATCCCTGGTGATGCTCTGCCAGGCCTCTACTGCAACTGTCTTCAGTTCCTGCTTGTTCTTGGGGCATTTTCCCTTCAGTTTTGTCTTCAGCAAGTGAAATGCATGCTCAATCGGATTCAGGTCAGGTGGTTGACTTGGCCATTGCATAACATTCCACTTCTTTCCCTTAAAAAACTCTTTGGTTGCTTTTGCAGTATGTTTGGGTCATTGTCCATCTGCACTGTGAAGCGGCGTCCAATGTGTTCTGAAGCATTTGGCTGAATATGAGCAGATAATATTGCCTGAAACACTTCAGAATTAATCCTGCTGCTTTTGTCAGCAGTCACATCATCAATAAATACAAGAGAACTAGTTCCATTGGCAGCCATACATGCCCACGCCATGACACTACCACCACCATGCTTCACTGATGAGGTGGTATGTTTAGGATCATGAGCAGTTCCTTTCCTTCTCCATACTCTTCTCTTCCCATCACTCTGGTACAAGTTGATCTTGGTCTCACCTGTCCATAGGATGTTGTTCCAGAACTGTGAAGGCTTTTTTAGATGTCGTTTGGCAAACTCTAATCTGGCCTTCCTGTTTTTGAGGCTCACCAATGGTTTACATCTTGTGGTAAACCCTCTTTATTCACTCTTGTGAAGTCTTCTCTTGATTGTTGACTTTGACACACATACACCTACCTCCCGGAGAGTGTTCTTGTTCTGGCCAACTGTTGTGAAGGGTGTTTTCTTCACCAGGGAAATAATTCTTCGGTCATCCACCACAGTTGTTTTCCGTGGTCTTCCGGGTCTTTTGGTGTTGCTGAGCTCACCGGTGCGTTCCTTCTTTTTAAGAATGTTCCAAACAGTTGTTTTGGCCACGCCTAATGTTTTTGCTATCTCTCCGATGGGTTTGTTTTGTTTTTTCAGCCTAATGATGGCTTGCTTCACTGATAGTGACAGCTCTTTGGATCTCATCTTGAGAGTTGACAACAACAGATTCCAAATGCAAATAGCACACTTGAAATGAACTCTGGACCTTTTATCTGCTCATTGTAATTGGGATAATGAGGGAATAACACACACCTGGCTACGGAACAGCTGAGAAGCCAATTGTCCCATTACTTTTGGTCCCTTAACAAATGGGAGGCACATATGCAAACTGTTGTAATTCCTACACCGTTCACCTGATTTGGATGTAAATACCCTCAAATTAAAGATGACAGTCTGCAGTTAAAGCACATCTTGTTAGTTTCATTTCAAATCCATTGTGGTGGTGTATAGAGCCAAAAATGTTAGAATTGTGTTGATGTCCCAATATTTATGGACCTGACTGTATGTTCTGATAAACCTATGACACAGATCTGCTTGTGAGTACAGTGATGTTTTTATACAATACAAAATCTTTGTGATACTATTCAAGGAAGAGCGATTTTGTTTCCATAATAGCACTATCACAATTTGTGGTGAAGAAGGGGTTAAAGGTGTTCATCACAGGAGAGCACTGGAGTAAAGCAAATAAGCAGTGGACTGAGCTCCCATGGGTATGTGAACGGACAGATTTTTTTGCTGTATTCCCCTAGAGCACAGGTGTCAAATGGATGGCCCTTCAGCTGGCCCAAACTACAAGCCCCATGAGGCATTGCAAGACTGACAGTTACAAACATACTCCCAAAGGCAGAGGCATGATGGGACTTGTAGTTTCGTAGCAGCTGGAAGGCCATCAGTTTGACACCCCTGTCCTAGAAGATACCCTGTGAATGACAGTGCAATATCTGTTGTGAATACAAAAGTAGCTCATGTACCTTTTTTCAGCACTGAGCCAAGCGCGTTTTGCAACGTGCATTTTTGTGTGCAGGACTGCTTTCCACTTTTGGGATGCCTTTAACACTAGGTTCACACTAAATCTGACATTCAAATTGAAGTGGCAAAATTTAAATGGAGCAGGTCAGTGCGATTTCAGGTGCAACTTGCCTGACATCTGTGCAAATTTATACACGTATGTCTATGCAAGTCGCACCTGAAATCGCAACAAAATAGTGCAGGAACTATTTTTTCAAATTGCAAAATTGGAGTGGCACTAATATGAACAGTTGCATTTCTGACAATAGGGTGAGCGTTCTCATGCGATTTGGAACGGTCACCAGTGTGAACCAGGAGTAAGAAATAATAGCATCACAAGCGCAATGTGAATTTTGCACATTTCTGCCCACATTCCCAGAAAACTTAAATGTGAAAGAAGCCCAACTCCTGCAGGATGTCTGCATGAATACGTTTATATGTAATATCAACTATTTGCTAGGGACACACCTGAGTAATTCCAAGCCAGTTTCCCAAAGTACTTCAGCACTCAAGAATCCCATTACATTCAATGGTGTTTACAGCTCAGTCATGTCACTTGTAGCTTGTCGTATGAAGCTCTGAAAACTACATTAGCTTATTTGGGGCAGAGTCCCATGTTTTCGTAGATTTCAATAGAAGCGCTTGAAAAACACCTTACACGTTTTTTGCAGATACTTGACTCTACTTCTAGTAACTACTAGTAAGTAGTTTTCCATATTTCAGTTGAAAATGCTTAAAAAAGTTAAAGTTTAAATGTGAATGTAAGCCGTGTACCGGGCTGGGCTCCCCAGGATACAGTGAATTCACGAACAAGGAAGGCAACCCCAACACCAGGTTTTGCCACAACAGAACTTTTACTTAGATGTGGCAAATAAACACAACCACAAATGTTGGGAACGTACAATAAATTTACATACACCCAGCCCAAAAGCTGAGACCCTTGTGCTGCACAGCACGGCGCCTTCTGATGGATGAAGGTAGAAAGCGAAGTAATTTACCTACTGGCGGGCACAACTAAGCTGCCACACCTTACCTGTTATTACCCTAAAAGAGCAGGAATCAGTGTATGGGTGTACGGTATGGGCTAGCCTGCAGTGCAGCACAACAGCTTACAATCTTACACAAGTCTACAGTATTCCCCCTCCCATAACTGGTCCTGTAGCACGTGCCCGAGTATTCCTTCTGAGCAAAACGCCAGTCTGGCTTGAGTTTGTGGGATTTTATGTCACTTTAAGTTGTGGAGTCCTTCCAATGATCAGTAACAACACTTGTGGCCTGACACAAACAGAGACCCTAACTAACTATAGGCCTGTCTCAGTCTCTGGAGGTGCCAACACTGAAATGAGGTGCGTGCACGATCTTACCGACCCGGGTCTTCCTTGGATCCGCTGGTGACTCAGAACAGAACAAATGTCTCTCCAACAAGCATGCGATCTCCTCAGCCTTCCTGGCAGCGATCTTCCTTTCTCTGAACAGGATCAGAGTCTTGAACACCATCAGCTTCACTAGCTGCAGTTCTCACACCTGGATGCCAACGGATTCTCTGCTCACATGGCTCTTTTCCTTCACCATCAAAACATGGCTGCAGTCTCTGTTCCTGTTCACTGAGCTCTCATGTGTAAAACCCCACCCCTTCCTGAATATAGAAATATCTATGCAGTCTGAGGCTGTTAGAAAAACAGTGACATCTTGTGGCTAAATCGCAGAATGTCAGTAAAACATTTCCAAACGTTTAATTCACAATGAGAGCTGTTTCCCCATCTCACATGAACCTAGCCTAAAAAGCAGTCTGAGCTCAAATCAAGAGATTTTGCCTAGGCTGGAGAAAGTTCTTCCATCCACGTTCTCCCAGTGGTCAGACTGCGACTGCCTTTTTGGCCCTGTGGCCAATACCACTTCCCAAACAGTCACTTGAATAGAGCGAAATGTTAAAAATTATATCCAATTATGTCTCCCCTACCTTATGCAAAAAAAAAAATAAAAAAATTGTGTTTAATTCTACTTTGAGGCAAAACTGAGCAACAGATGTATTTGTTTAATAGACATGCACATATTTATTACCAAGCACAGATCGCAGTACTACCTCCTTCCAGAAACAGAACACCATCTTTGTAAAGGCATCATCCAGAGTAAGCATCTAATTTCTGAGCTGATAGGTTAGCTTGCAGATGACCATCAAATGCTGGTGCCTGTGGAATTCTTGATGGTCACAGAGACATATTTTTACAAGTACTATCCTATTTTAAGAAGCTACTTCCTGGGCTGAGATGATGGCTTGCAGATGACTCAAATCCTGGAGTCTGCACTCCTTGGCGGTGTTCATAAATGTGTGACACAGAAAAGCTTCTGCTGCAGCCTCTCACCTTATGACTTACACAACAACTGTTATGCAGTCTGATCACTAGTGGAAAGGCAGACCGAGTTAATGTGTCCTCCTACCCACAGCAGAGAGGTAACATCTCAGGCTAGGCAAGGTCATTTGTCTGGAGGACAGTTTAAGGCTCCATGCACACTAGCATTTTTCTTAAGCTCAAAAAATGCTGGTAATGTTTTTTTCTGTAGCGTTTTTACAGTACACGTAGAGGGGGGAAAGCTAGAGAAACAGCTGTTAGAAGCATTTCAGTAGCGCTCAGGAGCATTTAGCATTTTTTTGGTGGAAAAACCTACATTTTTTTTTTGCTCCTAGATGCTGCAACTCAAAAAATGCTAGTGAGAAGTGAGCCTAGAATTGAGGAGGGTTTTGGAGTGTGCAGCATGGAGGTGAGCCTACAGAGAGAAAGCTGTGGATGGGGAGGAGCTAGGAACGGAGAGAGCTGTGAATGTGAGGGGTGCCAGGCACAGGAGGGAGAGGTGTGGATAGGCAGATGCTAGGTACAGGAGGGAAATGTGTGGACAGGCAAATGCTGGGCATAGGAGGGAGAGGTGGGGATAGGCAGATGCTGGGCATAGGAGGGAGAGATGGGGATAGGCATATGCTGGGCATAGTAGGTAAACTGTAGAAGAGTGGTGCAGAGGTGAGCAGTGGGTGGTTATTGTGAGGATATATATTACATAATCCTCACCACTCTGGATGCTCAAAGTACAGCAGTGTTTGTGCAGTACAGTATGGTCTATAGAGTTAGTCAGATGTAATGTATGGCACAGCTTACAGAATGCAACATTCAGCAGTATGTAACAGTCTAGTGTAAAGAGAGCAGGGGTTAGAATTATATAATGTCTATCTCAGCATACAGGGTAGTGGTCTGGAGAGTGCAAAGTACAACACAGCATATCGGTTGCAGCAGAATTGCTGTACTGTGTGGTACATTGCCCTCTGTACTCTTGACTGTACATAATGTACCCATTACCACTGCACTCTGAACACTGGGCTGTAAAGGACACACTTCTAACTACTGCACATTATATACCCCTGACCCCTATACTGTATATCAGGGATACTGAATCAAAATTCAAGGAGGTCCGGTCACAAATTCTTCTGGCCAAGGTCCGAATAGGCTGTGCCCATCAGGGTGCCCCTATACATTAGGTGTTGCCATCAGAGTGCAACTCTACATCAGGTATTCCCACCACATCAGTTGTCCCCATCAGAGTGCCCCTTACATCAGATATCTCCATCACAGTGCCCCTTTTCACAGTATGTGCCCATCAGAGTGCGCCTTTCCACAAAATGGGCCCGTCAGAGCACCCATTCACATAAAATAAGGGGCATGCTGATGGGCACATTTTATGTTGTGCCCATCAGAGTGCCACTGTAAGACTACACGCTACCTTGAGGGCAGACAGGAGCTGTGCCAGGATCCTTGCTGAAGGTTGCTTGTGTACAGGCAGGGAGCGAGAGCCAGTGAGCTGCAAGGGGCGGGCGCACACTTGTTGTTGTCGTGACAATCGCCCTACATGGCGGCAGATCTGTCATTGCGGGCTCGCGGTCCAGAAGGAAGTGCTGCTAGGGCTGTTCTCGGACCGTGGTCATTTAGTGACCGCTGCTCTATATGCTATGTTGGAATTCTAGACTGCTGCCCAAAGTGTTCATTGCCTCAACAGTTGCTGGTTGCTACGCAGTCCCTGACTATTTTAATAAAGTTCTTCTTTAAGGTGGGCTAAGAAACTATTAGTTCTCGGTCTATATTCTGTGGGCATACAACATATGCAATTGAAGAATTTAAGTTTTTTAAAAATTGTGATGTGATGCCCCAGGTCCTTCACAATGCCAAGAATGCCAGTACTTGGGAGAGCTCGGTGTGCAGCGTGGGAATTCTGTAATAGGATGGCCAGGAGGAGGAATGCTTAGAGCTGCACTGTAAACAGAGTGGTTTCTTCTAGTAACAGCCACCAGAACAGAGGCAAGAGCAGAGTGGGAAAAGAGGCTGGAGAGTCAGAAAAACAAGGGGCAATCTCCATGGATCTACCCAATTTATCTGCGATGTAGTCTGTAGCGCAGCAAAATCTGTGCTGTACAGTGTGCACGTGTTCTTTATTTGGTTAGCATCACCTAGTGCATCGTCTTTGTCAAATTATATTAGTAGTTTGTTATGCATCTTTTTTAGTTTGGAAAACAGGCCCCTTTACTTTTTCACTGCCTCCTCAGATCAGTCAGGCTAGATCTGGCCCTGATTGTATTGTCATTCACTCTCTTGCAGCAATACTTCAGATTCCTGAGCTGTATTCTGCACAAGGAAGTTATCTGCATGGAGTTTGCATGTTCCCTCTGTGTGTTTATGGGTTTACATCCATGTTCCCCTATCTAAAAAAAATACCAGTTGGTTAGGTAGGCTTCAGGCACAGAAGTGTAATTTTGGAGATAATTTCTAAGCACATCTGGAAACATGTATTGCTTTTCTATGGCTGAATGCACACCTACATATTCAACAGCATCACAGTGCATTCAGTCTTGCTGTGTTTATAGAAACATTAAATATGTGCTTCCTAGGACCATGTAGCCCTTTTTCAGCTGAACCCATGTAAAATGCAAGTACATTTATAAAATGTTTGTTCATACTTCCCAGATCAATTTCTTCAGCATTTAAATAGCCTGTGCTCATTCACAGTACACTGAACTGTGCATGTGCCATCTGTATGACTTCACGGTATGGTAGTCGGGGCCGGTGCAAGGATTTTTCTCTACACAGGTGAAGGTGCATTTTAGCAATAGACATGCTGGCACCCTTAGGCAGCTGCCTCAGTTGGCTAAAACTGAGTAGACCAGCCAGAGCAGAAAATTATCGAGCGTGTTGTATTGAATAACAGGACTGAAATACATTGTGAATCCGTTTAAGTTTTGATCAGATTGTATGTCTGATACAGAGATTCAATCAAAAATTTACATCTGTATCTTTCAACTATGGATTGGAATTCTCTTCCCTGTCCACTCCCCATACAGATAGAATGGGTCGCTGACAATAGATGGATCAGAGATGATTTCATTAATGATGATTGATGAAAATGTGTATGGCCACCATTACACAATGCCATGGGGAAGGTGCTGTGCTTGCACATGTATTGACAGGAGATGGTCCCTAGCTCCCCCCCATGTACACACACACACACACACACTCAGCTCTGGTCTGCTCCCTTCTCTGGGATCTGAGTACAGCTGGGCTGTTGTGTGCAGTGCCCCGCTGGACACACCATATGCTGCTCTATCCAATGTGCTCCTGTTTGTGATCCGGGATAGCATGTGATGTCTCCCAATGTGTTGGGGATCCAGGAGCCGGTCCGGCACATGGAAGATAAGTTGTGTGCATGTAGCGGCTGGGGGATGGAGAGAGTGGTGCCTGTGTCAGTGTGTAGATTGTAAGTGTACAGACAGGCCCTTGCATTGGGCTCACCCAGATCCTTAGACCACCACCCTAAGCAGCCTCTGTACTGCCAGGTAAAACCTCAACACATGAATTCCCTGAATCAACTACCCCTGGTGTTATTACCTATAAAATGCAATTATCCAATTATATTTTATGCATTTAGAAATGCATACAGTCTTTTTTTTTTTTTTTTTTTTTAAACAATCTGAGCTGGCCAGAACTAGTTCTTGAGGGATTCTATTCCACATCTCTTCTTGAGAGAATAAATTTAGGCCCTCTAATCTTTCCTCGTAGCTGAGCTCCTCCATGCCTCATCAGTTTTAGTTGCCATACTTTGCACTTTCTCCAGTTCTCCAATATACTTCTTGTGATCTGGTGCCCAAAACTGAACTGCATATTCCAGATGAGGTATTACCATTTTACCCCTGTACAAATCATTAGTATCTTGCTCTGGTATCTATACTTCTTTTAATATAAAGTATTTTGCTAGCTTTAGAAACTGCAGCTTGGCATAGCATGCCCTTACTAAGGCTGGCCATACACGAGTCATGTTTTATCGTTCAATCAGTGGATTGAAAGAAAGAAAAATTACTGATGTAGATGGGAGAATCCTCCTGTGAAGCCTTTGTATTCTGACAGGGAGGAGACTACCTGCCCTCAGAATACAGTTCAACTGCTACCACTGAATGAGAGAAAATTTTCCAACAGAATGGTTGTACACAATCAGACCGATCAATAGATAGACTTGTGTACAACTGCCTGCCCTACAAGGATTGAAATTTGGCCAGTCTCTGCTGATCCAGCCAAAGTTTGATCCATGTATGGCTGGCTTAGTTCTATGATCTACCGGAACAGCCAGATTCTTATCAACTGTTGACTCCCCCAGCTGTTCTCCTCCTAGAATATATGATGCATGCATCATTACAAGGGATTTTACAGAAAAAAAAACAAAACAAAAAAAAAAAAAAAACACACAACACCACACCTCGATTCAATTCAGCAGAAGATATCAGCTTTTGTTGATCTAACCATTTAAAAGTAGAACTCCAGTAATTTTTTTTTTTCCATTTTTTTGGCAGGGATCTCTGTCACACTTTTTCTGTGTTTTTTTCTGTGTTCCCATTGGGGAAATTCATTTTAACATACTTTCCCAGAGACATGACAGAATAGACATTTCTTCAAACTTCGCAAAAAAAAAAAGTTGTCACCAGAACAGGTCCTAGTGACAACCATAAAAGACTGGATTCCACCTCTTCCCCAACAAATGTGCAGTGACAGCAATCAATATCACAAAGAGCAATACAAATGTGAAAGTGGTTCTAGTTTTTCCATGTTCTATCCAAAAACGCAAAAAAATTTACACTAAACTTGGCAATTATATTACTCCTTCCCTTGGTAAAACTGAGAAAAGCAAAAAAACTCATAGAAAACAATCAAAACTTGTTTATGCTTTTGCACAAACCTCAAAGAATGTTCCACTGAAATATAGGTTGAGGTTCAGCTAGAGCAGATTGTGTCACACAGAATTCCCATGAACTCACCAGTTCCATCCTTGTTTGTTGGAAGGGGAATACTTATCCATCAGCGCTGTGAGCTTTAACAAAGACAGTTTCTGGATCCTGTTCAAGTGAGCTGCTGACTGTCTTTCAACTTGCATGGAAATATTTTCATGCTCTGGACTTTCTCTGCAAGATCAAGGATCACAAATGGCTTAAAATGCTTACTGTATCCCAGGATACTTAGCACATTATTTTTTAAAAGGAATATAGTCAAAAGTAAAAAAATAGGCATGGTTCATAATAATTAGTAAGAAACTATACAAACCTTAATGTGGTTCTAAAGGCTGAAGGTATTTTACCTTCATGTATTCTGTACATGTATACACATACGGTTATCCTTGCAAGGAGAAGAAAGGTAGCTGCGGTGATTTCAAACTCCCCAGACCTGTGGAGCAGCTCTCTCCTCTCCTTGCATGGCCTCCATGGCCACAGGTGTATAAAATCGAGCACCTAGGAATGCAGACTGCTTCTACAAACATTTATGAAAGAATGGGCCGCTCTCAGGAGCTCAGTGAATTCAAGAGTGGTACCGTGATAGGTTGCCATCTGTGCAATAAGTCCCTTCGTGTAATTACCTTGCTACTAAATATTTCATGGTCAACGGTTAGTGGTCTCAAAGTGGAAGCAATTGGGAACATCAGCAACTCAGCCACAAAGTGGTAGGCCACGTAAAATGACAAAGCAGGGTCAGTGCATGCTGAAGCGCACAGTGAGCAAAAGTCGCCAACTGTCTGCAGAATAGCTAAAGACCTCCAAACTTCGTGTGGCCTTCAGATTAGCACAACAGTGTGTAGAGAGCTTCATGGAATGAGTTTCCATGGCCGAGCAGCTGCATCCAAGCCTTATATCACCAAGTGCAAAGCAAAAACGTCAGGTACAGTGGTGTAAAGCACACTGCCACTGGACTCTAGAGCAGTGGAGACATGTGACCAATCATGCTTCTCTGTCTGGCAATCCGAAGGACGTGTCTGGGTTTGGCGATTGCCAGGAGAACGGTACTTGCCTCACTGCATTGTGCCAAGTGTAAAGTTTGGTGGGGGGGGGGGAATTATGATGTGGGGTTGTTTTTCAGGGGTTGGGCTTGGGCCCCTAGTTCCAGTGAAGGGAACTCTTAAGGAATTAGCATATCAAGACATTTTAGACAATTTAATGCTCCCAACTTTGTGGTAACAGTTTGGAAATGGCCCCTTCCTGTTCCAACATGACTGTGCACCAGTGCACAAAACAAAGTCCATAAGAGACAAGGATGAGGGAGTTTGAGGTGGAGGAACTTGACTGGCCTGACCTCAACCCCACAGAACACCTTTGGGGTGAATTAGAGCAGAGATTGAGCCAGGCCTTCTCATCAGACATCAGTGCCCGAGCACACAAATGTGCTTCTGGAAGAATGGTCAAACATTCCCATAGACACACTCCTAAACCTTGTGGACAGCCTTCCCAGAAGCGCTGAAGCTGTTATAGCTGCAAAGGGTGGGCCAACTCAATATTGAACCCTATGGACTAAGACTGGGATGCCAATAAAATTCATGTCCGTGTAAAGGCATGTGTCCCAATACTTTTGGCAATATAGTGTATGTGCCCCACTAAGTCTCCAGCTACCATTTTCTTTGTACTGACATCATTGTGTTTGAAGTGATGCCGTTCTAGGTCCAAGTACATTGGATAGTTTCTGTACTCCAACTTTTTTTTTTTTGCCCATCTCTGAAATTTTTTAAATAAAATCTGATTAAAAAAAAAAAAAAAAAAACCATGCTGTGTGATCACTTTAGAAAAGACAATGAGAGAAGATATTAACTGAACTAGTACTAGAATATGTGTGGGTGCTCATAGTATAATTAAAAACCATTTTACCTCTGGAAGTTTTTACCCCCTTCATGACCAGGGCATTTTTTGTTTTTCAGCACTGTGATAGTTTAACTGGCAATTGCTTGGTCATGCAACAATGTGCACACATTTATATTTCTTTCTACACAAATAGAACTTTCTTTTGGTGGCATTTGATCACCACTGGGGTTTTTTTTTATTATATAAAACAAAAAACAAAACAAAAAACCAAACCCCCCAAACAATATATTCTACTTCTAACTAAACAAGAAGAGTATATTCATTGGTTTATGCGATAGTTGTAGCATCTACAAACTATGGTATACATACACACACTGGAATTTACGCATGTATGACGCTATATTGGTAATGGCGGTGATCTTGTGCTAGCTGGGAGGTACACTGACTGACATTAATACAAAGAGCACCGTCAATGTACCAATGACACTTTCTGGGAAGGGGTTAACATCAAGGGACAATCAAAGGGGTAACTGTGTGCTTAATGTGTAATGTGTGTAAAATGTGCTACTTTGACTTACAGATCTGGCAGTTTTTGAAACAGCCAGATTAGTGCTCTGTGTACAGAGTCTTATGTGTTTTTAAAAAACACAGGCCTCTGTGCTGTGGTTGGCTAGAGCCAATCAGCAAATTTCAGCCATAAATTGACTTGCTGACAAAATCTTGTTGTAGCCAGCATGCGTGTCCCTAACCAGGAACAGGCTGATGACATACATACATGTGATCCAGCCTGCCCATGCCACTGCCCGCAATAAATGTACTGTGAGCAGGCAGGATGTAGGCAAACAATCATGATCAATAATTTAAAAAGTAGTTTGAAATATCACTAGCATAAAAGATGTAGATTTACCCCTTTTGCTGCCAGGTCCATACATTGCTCAGACCTGACAGCAGGGGGTTTTGCGCACACTGTAAATCTAACAAGCTGACTTCTGGCTGTCAGATGAAAAGTACTCTAGCGCTTCAGGTGGCGACAGGTTATATCATACCCCAGTAACAGGCATGTGCCACTCCATGTATTCTGGGCTCCACTTGCCCATCTATGGTCCCAAAACCAGCACAGCGGGTGCCGATGGGTGAGCGCAGAGCAGGCACATGTCTGATCTCCTCTCCTTGTTGCAGACCCAGAAGTAAGGTGTAAAACCTCACTTCCTGGTCCCCATGTCAGTTTCCAAAGAATATATTGCACGCAATATATTGCATTGATTACATGCACTGCAGCAGAGGGGAGACAACCATTAACATCCCTGGCAGTTTAATCAATATTTTTGAATGTCAAAGCAGTACATTGTTTTGCATAGAAATTTGTGGTTGTATATTGTAGGCCTGTAATTCTTAGGAATAACTCACTTAAATCTGTCCAAACAAGAGTCTAGTAAACATCCCGGGTATGATAAAGTTTGAAACCCGAAATCATAAATTATAATTATAAAAAATATAATACATTTAATTCAGTAATGTAATTAAACAAAAAACACTGAAATTGGAACAAGAGCACCAAGTTCGCACATCGCTGAGCTCAACCGCAGAATCGTTTTCAGTGTCTGATGAATTTCCCCACGAATCACTAATCGCTCAATTCTGCAAGTGATTCTAATTCACAATCACTGTTTTCTAGCTGGTCTAAAACTGCTTTTGACCTAAAAGGGACGCTTTTTGAATGCCATGGACATTTCTCAGTTTCCAGGCAGAAATAACAGTAAAAGTGCAGGCAGGGCACAGGACAAAGCACTAGGGACAAAATGTATGTGAAATGGTTTGATACAGTACTGTAACACTAGCAGATTACAGTGTATTGTGTATGTCAAATTTTTACTTTTTTTAAATCTCCTGCTGGTTCCGCCCCCCCCCGTAGGTCCCGACGCTCGCAGGGAACGGAACTCGGCAGCGGCCGACGGACATGACCGGGGGACACAGCTGAAGGACCTTGCGGGATTGTGGGACAAGGTAAGGCTCGAGGGATCGCTGCAGTGTAATCCCGAGTGTTGCTTGGGGTTACTGCTTTTGGTACTGAAATTAACCCTGAGTCACACTCGGGATTACAGCCAGGAACGTCAAAGAGAACTTGACACCAAAAATCACTACATGGGGACTTTGTCCCCTATGTGATGAAAATGTATTTATTTATTTTAATTGTCCCCATGTATATATATATATATATATATATATATATATATATATATATATATATATATACACATACACACACACACACATACACAGTGGGGATCGAAAGTTTGGGCACCCCAGCTAAAAATTTGTATTAATGTGCATAAAGAAGCCAAGGAAAGATGGAAAAATCTCCAAAAGGCATCAAATTACAGATTAGACATTCTTATAATATGTCAACAAAAGTTAGATTTTATTTCCATCATTTACACTTTCAAAATAACAGAAAACAAAAAAATGGCGTCTGCAAAAGTTTGGGCACCCTGCAGAATTTATAGCATGCACTGCCCCCTTTGCAAAGCTGAGACATGCCAGTGTCATGGATTGTTCTCAATCATCGTCTGGGAAGACCAGGTGATGTCAATCTCAAAGGTTTTAAATGCCCAGACTCATCTGACCTTGCCCCAACAATCAGCACCATGGGTTCTTCTAAGCAGTTGTCTAGAAAACTGAAACTGAAAATAGTTGACGCTCACAAAGCTGGAGAAGGCTATAAGAAGATAGAAAAGCGTTTTCAGATGTCAATATCCTCTGTTCGGAATGTAATTAAGAAATGGCAGTCATCAGGAACAGTGGAAGTTAAAGCAAGATCTGGAAGACCAAGAAAAATATCAGACAGAACAGCTCGCAGGATTGTGAGAAAAACAATTCAAAACCCACGTTTGAGTGCACGATCCCTCCAGAAAGATCTGGCAGACACTGGAGTTGTGGTACACTATTCCACTATAAAGAGATACTTGTACAAATATGGTCTTCATGGAAGAGTCATCAGAAGAAAACCTCTTCTACGTCCTCACCACAAAAATCATCGTTTGAACTTTGCAAATGAACATATAGACAAGCCTGATGCATTTTGGAAACAAGTTCTGTGGACCGATGAGGTTAAAATTGAACTTTTTGGCCGGAATGAGCAAAGGTACGTTTGGAGAAGAAGGGGCACAGAATTTAATGAAAAGAACCTCTGTCCAACTGTTAAGCATGGGGTTGGATCAATCATGCTTTGGGGTTGTGTTGCAGCCAGTGGCACAGGGAACATCCTACGAGTAGAAGGAAAAATGGATTCAATAAAATTTCAGCAAATTTTGGATGGTAACTTGATGCCATCTGTGAAAAAGCTGAAGTTAAAGAGAGGATGGCTTCTACAAATGGATAATGATCCTAAACACACCTCGAAATCCACGGGGGATTACATCAAGAGGCGTAAACTGAAAGTTTTGCCATGGCCTTCACAATCTCCTGACCTCAACATAATTGAAAATCTATGGATAGACCTTAAAAGAGCAGTGCGTGACAGACAGCCCAGAAATCTCAAAGAACTGGAAGACTTTTGTAAGGAAGAATGGGCAAAGATACCTCAAACAAGAACTGAAAGACTCTTGGCTGGCTACAAAAAGTGTTTACAAGCTGTGATACTTGCCAAAGGGGGCAGTACAAGATATTAACTCTGCAGGGTGCCCAAACTTTTGCAGACGCCATTTTTTTGTTTTCTGTTATTTTGAAAGTGTAAATGATGGAAATAAAATCTAACTTTTGTTGACATATTATAAGAATGTCTAATCTGTAATGTGATGCCTTTTGGAGATTTTTCCATCTTTCCTTGGCTTCTTTATGCACATTAATACAAATTTTTAGCTGGGGTGCCCAAACTTTCGATCCCCACTGTATATATATATATATACACACACACACACACGAACGAACATGAACGCACGTTACATACCGCCGTGCATGCTGGAGTAAGCAATAATTTTAGCACCATAACTCCTCTGTAACACTAAAGCATAGGGACAGTGGAAAATAAAAGAAAGTAATCCCCTCAATTCATAGGTTTCATTCATAGGAGCTGTAGTACCAGCTTCTATATATGTAGTAGCTGGGTGGAAAGGGCAGGCATAGTCAGGCACTAGCTTGTCACAACTGCCTTAGTTTCAATAACCCCCACTGCACCGGAATATTACAGAATTGGAGGTGGAAGACATCGGAGGAGGAAGATTTCTGCTAAACCAGCAACGCATCACACTAAAAAGGTAAATAATGACCCTTGTTCTATTTTTGTTTAATTCTTTCACATAAATCTTGGCCTTAAGAACCTATTATCCAGCGTGAATAACTAATCTATGTAATCAGTCCTCATAGCGGATGTTCTCCAACCCTCCAATAAAGATGTAGTAATGTCCCCTTTGCAAATTTACCTACAGGTAAGCTTATAATAAAAAACTTACCTGTAGGTAAAATTAATATCTCCTAAATGTGCACTGTTTAGGAGATATTCCAGCGAGCAGCAGCCGTCAGTGTCACCAGCACATGCGCTCTGAAGGAACAGCATACCCATAATGTTCCTTCAGTGCTCTGTGCCATGCCCGGTGCTCCTGCGTGTATGCTCAGCCAATGAAACGGCCGGAGCTCACAACCACAGAAGACCTGGTGAAGATGGAACCTCTGTCAGTGGCGACAGGGTGCCGCTGGAGGGATCCATTTTAAAGGCAGCGCACACTAGCACTTTATTATTATTATACAGGATTTATATAGCATCAACAGTTTGTGCAGTGCTTTACAACACGAGGGCAGACAGTATAAGCACAATACAATAGGAAAGAGAAGGCCCTGTTCATTACAGTTTTCAATTTAAAAGGGGAGGGTCAATTGATACAAAAAAGGTAATAACTGTGGGGGCGGGGGGGGGGGAAGAGAATGAGCTGATGGGGGAAAAAAAAAAAAAAAAAAAAAAAAACCACAATTACAGATAGTAGGTGGGGACAGGAAAGGCTCGTCTTAAGAGATAGGTTTTCAGGGATCGTCTAAAATGTAGACAAATTGGGGTAGGGAATTCCATAAGATGTGAGAGTCTTGGGAGCAGTTCTGGAGACGAGCATGGGTGGAAATGGCAAGGGAGCAAGAAAGCAGGTCTTGAGAAGTACAAAGAGCGATTTGGTTGGCATTTTGAGACTAGGATAGTGATGTATCTAGGGGCAGAGAGTTGTGGATGGCTTTGAAAGTTGTTAGTATTTTGAATTAAATTTGTTGGGACAGTAGAAGCCAGTGGTGGGATTGGCAGAGCGGAGTAGCATACGCTGAACGGTTGGTAAGGTGAATGAGTCTGGCAGCAGCATTCATGATGGACTGAAGAGGGGATAGCCTATGTAAAGGTAATCCACTGAGGAGGGAGTTACTGTTGTAGCAAGAGATGACCAGGAAATGAATTAGAATCTTTGCAGTGTCATTGGTTAGGAAGGGGTGCATTTTGGAAATGTTGCGTAGGTTGAGGCTGCAAGCTTTGGACAGCGATTGGATGTGGGGGGGGGCTCGAGAGAATAGTTCAGAGTCCAGGATAACACCTAGCACCTTGGCATGCTGGGATGGTTGATGGTTGTGCCTTCTTGACAGAGAAGTCAGGGGAAGGGGCATGTGAGGGAGGAAATATGAGGTCGGTTTTGGATAGATGTTTGAGGAAGTGGTGCGGCATCCAGGCTGATATGTCTGTTAGTAGATTAGTGATGCGTGTGGAGACTAATGGAGTGAGCTGTGGGGTAGAGAGATAGATTTGGGTGTTGTCAGCGTAGAAATGGTATTGGAAGCCATGGGAGGCTATCCATTGACCCAGGGAGGAGGTGTAGATCAAGAATAGGAGAGGTCCAAGGACAGAACCTTGGGGAACCCTGATGGAGTACAGAAGAGGAGAGGAGAGGAGGAAATTGGATTGCAATTGACGCTGAAGGTGTGGTGAGAGGTAGAAAGAGAACCAGTGGATAGTACAGTCATGGAGACCAATGGAGTAGTTTGAGAATGGGATGATCCACTGTGTCAAAGGCAGCAGAGAGGTCCAGAAGTAGGTGTACAGAATAGCGTCCATTGGTTTTAGCAGTTACAAAATAGTTTGTGAGTTTTAGCAGAGCAGTTTATGGGGAGTGTTAAGAGTGAAATACAGACTGAAGTGGATCAAGAAGTTTATGATCAGTAAGACTGTCATGTGATCGGTTGAAGACTAGGCAATCAACAAGTTTGGAGGAAAAGTGAAGCAAGGAGATGAGGTATAGGTTAAGGTTGGTGGGATCTAGTGAGGGCTTTTTAAGTATGAGTGTAACTAGTGCATGTTTTAAAGAGTTGGGGGAAGACGCCAGAAAAGAGGGAGAGATTGAAGATGTGAGATTGTAGGATACAGCTAGAGGGTGATCGTAGTATTTGTGAGGGAGCAGCGTCCGGGGGGGGGGGGGGGGCAAGTAGTTAAGTGGGTATTAGAAAAAAAGTTAAGAAACCTCATCTATAGTGGCGTGTTGAATGAGGGAAGTAATGAGTGTACCTGTAGACATGGAGTGATAGGTGGGGTAGATGTCTGTACAGTGGATATCGTATCAGGAATTGTAATAATCTTATTTTTTAAGGTAGAGTTGACGTGGACTGGATGAGAAGGTGTTAATGAGAGTGATAAAATAGGTCTGCTTGGCAGAATGGAGGCAGGAGTAGTATTTTTGAAGGGCAGATTTATATTGGTCGAAATTTTTCTGAGACCTAGTCTTTCTCCACATGTGCTCAAGATTACGTCTAGGTTTTTTCAGACTTCTGGTGTTACCCATTTGCCAAGGTTGTAGGAGTCGGCACCTTATTCTGTGTGTAGTGAGATGGGCAATTGTGTCTACGAAGGATGATGGTGAACTATTATAGACAGAAGTGGCTAGGTTGGGGCAGGACAGGAGTGATATTTTGTCAGAGTTGGCCAGTAGCAAAGTAGTGAAGGGTTAAGGTGGCAGAGGTTTCTGTAAGTAACTGTTAAGTGGTTGGAGGGAGAGGAGGTAGAAGTCAGGGATTGAGCAAAGCTAACAAGGTAGTGATCAGAGAGAGGGAAAGGATTGTTTGTAACGTTGCACAGAGTGCATACGTAGGAGAAAATATTATGGCTTAAACGTGCACAGAGGACCCTTTGTTAACTCTACTACCATTTTAATTTTGTTGCTCTTCGCTGAACTTTTTAATTCTACAAAATCTTTCCTGAAGATTGCCAACCAAAACTGAACTGCATTGTGAAGATGAGGCTTCATTTAAAAGGGGAAGAGTTACGAAGTTCTCTTGGATGTATGATCTGTTTATGAATATTTTACTAGCTTATATATATGAATGTTTGTGTATTTTGTCAAATAGCCTCAGCACAGCACAAAACTGCAGTCTTCATAGACGACATCCTGTTTTTGTGACCAAACCATGATTTTAACTTTCAAATATAATATAAGATTGAGAACTGTCCAATTTTAGGATTAAGCTCATAAAAATGGAAGTTTTTCTAATTATCCTATCAAACAGTGATATAGCAGCTATATCACGGTTTGATATTATAGCTCATCTCAAAGCAGCATTCCAGGCAGTACACATGGCAGCAGCAGATCATTGGTTACTTAGATAATAAACCTACAAATGACCCACACTCACTTTATAATACCTACACAACTGGGGCAGGGCTGCTTTTATTTAGCTGGGAAGGGTACAAATACTTTTTAATACAATTTAAATATCCTACCAAGGGTGTTGTTGCTCTTCCAGATACTGCTTATAGCAATTGGGTAATTTTTTTTCTTCACGGCTACTTTTGTGTGGCAATGCCCTAGGACCAGAATAGTTTATGCGATTTTATGGAGATCCAAAAGTGCTGGTGGGCGAGGCCTGCCAGACCTAAAGCTTTTGTAATGTTCCATATCATTAACAGCTATAGTGGACTGCCGGAGCTTGCCTCCTCACTTGTAGACTGTATATTGCAGGGGTGGAGTAGACCGAACTGTAATACCCCCTGGCTATTGTTAGCTCCGTCTTGCCCTACTGGGAGGTCATTCGGTTCAAGATGCAGGAAACCTGCTATAAAACTGTATTCTTGATGGTAGAGTGAACAAGTTTGTAACTAGACACCCCAATATGCTAGCAGCCTGTGGGAGGGGGTGCAGACCAAGATGACACTGCTGCACTTGTGATGGGAAAGCCTACTAATTAAGCCCTTTGGGACAGCAATTAAGGAGGTCATGAGCAAGCACCCAAGCCTCCAGATTTCCAATGACCCTTTAATTATGTTGTTCCATGAATGCCTTTTTAAATAGGGTTGATGGATAGTACACATGGCAGATTCTACATGTGGTACTCAAACTGCAAATATTGTCATAGTAAACTAATCTAAAGTTGGATAGCCACAGTTTGAAGATATATAAATGTAGTCTGTTTGATAAGTTGTGTTGAGTCCTTGACTGCCCTAACTTTGTGGAAAAAAAACAAAACAAAATGAACCATCCTTGTTCCATGGAGTGCTCATGAAATAGATGTAAAATAATATGTACATATTTTTGTGCATTGAGGATTACAGCTAAAACAACCGCAGTCAAGAAGTAAAAAGTAGATATCAAACAGTCTGGACAGAATTACATCTGTGCAATACATGGGCATTTCACCAGATTTTGTCACTAATACACCAAAAAACCCAAATACAGAATGATACCCTTTGAGCTTTCTAGAAATCCAGTATGCTGCTAACTTACTGAAGGGGACAATGCTGCCTCTGTTGCAAAGAGATCCCAAAGTGGTACGACAGCTCTGCTCAAGTCTTTCTTGGACCACAAAACACCTTATTATTTATTTATTACTACGAGTATATATAGCGCCAAAGGGTTTGCTCAGCGCTGTACAATAGGGGGGACAATACATGGCACAGTACAACAACAACAAACAATGTACGAGGGGTAAGAGGGCCCTACTCTTACGAGCTCCTTCATTGTAAGTTAAGGAAATGAGAGGGGAAGGTATTCTGTAGTTCAGGAATAACTTTTCTTGAGCTTTCAGTACAGCAGAGGCAGAGTTATCAGCTCACTACAGGAAGTTAGGAGCACACCTTTTTTTTTTATACTTGCTCCTTTCCCCATGTTTTTTCCCTTTTACAAATGTTGCATGTATTGCAGAGACACTGAAGCAATATATATAGTTTCTTTTTTTTCTGACACGGACATAATAAAAAGGTGAGGTTGTTGAGGGACAGTATGTTACACCTTGCATGCTTTCATATGTAGGAAATGAAGGCAAAATGTGGTGGGTTTTCCAAGCCACCTTGGCAGTGAGGGCTCCGAACTGAATTTTGTGGCCAGCAGCAGGTGGGATAAATGAAGAACTAAAGAAAGAGGTTGCTCTGGTCTGGGACTCAGGAAGCTAAACCTGACAGAGCTACATGTGGAAATTGCTCTGTAAGAGAAAAAAAGGGTTTGCAAAATGCGTGGTTTTTATTTTTTTTGTTGGTGACTGCAAGAAGCCCTTCAACTGTCAGAAAAGAATCTGTACTGTTTAGTTGCCTGGATGGCAAGGATTCATTTTCTCTTTTGTTCGGTTTTAATTGCAACCTTTTAAATTAAACTGGCTTCAAGTCAAACTTTTAAGCAAGACCTGCCATTTGGAATACATTTTTTCCCCATCGAAGGTGATCTCCACTTGAACCCATCCTCCCCCCCGACACACACTAACCTAACCCAGTGACTCATGTACACTGGGTGTTTTTACAGCGACTGTTTTGGGCATTAGGCATTTTTTTCTACAGCCAGTAAACTCCCCAGCATGTTATCCTATGTGTCCATGTACACATAAGCGTTTTCTGGCAGGGGCATTTTCAGGCTGGAAAAACCCCCCAGAAATACTATGTTTGCAGAGGAGTTTCAGTTGTAAAAACGCTCTAACGCTGAAAAATGCAGCAAAACACACTATCTTGTGTTTGAGTGTTTTTGAGCCTCAAGCTTTTGTGGAAGTACAGCTTTGCAAATGCCGAAAAACGCTAATGCAAAAAAAAAAAAAAAAAAAAAAAAATGGATAACAAAATTAGAGTTTTTAAAAACACAGCACTCTACAGCTAACACTACTGGCATTTTTTTTTATAATGTACAGTGTGCATGAGGCCTAAAAATAAGCACGCCATTACCCAAGATACTTGTCCAGCAATGTCACTTCACAGCAAAGGCAAAATTCATCATTAACTAACCTGCTACAGGTGTTTAAGGGAGCTTTAATTTCTGAAATATTTATATATTGCAGATCTTGATATTCGCGGTCTGTGTGGGGTTTAGAAAAGTTAAAGTCTGAATAGTCTTTCAACTTGTCCTTCCCTTGATGATGACCAGTTTTAGGAGAGGATTGGCATGACGACATAGAATCAACAAAATCAGAGCCTCCATCATCTGACAACTTTTCAGACCAAGAACTGACCAGTTTGCGGAGTCCATTGACATCCTCCATTACATCATCTAGTTCTGAAAAGACATCATTAGGTGAGCACATTTTATCAATCTGGAATGAGATATTGGGTACATTATCATAAATGCTTAGTCGATGGTCAAGTGATGAGAGTGGAACTTCAGGGACTTTGACACCATTAGATCTAATCCTGTTACTATCAAAGCTGTGGGAGCTTCCAGTTCTCCTGTTTACAGTAATAGTTTTAGGAAATGTCCCAGGCTTATGGCCTTGTGGAGTGTGAAATATCTGACATTCATGCAAATTTCTTTCATTTTTCAACTTTTGTTTAGAATTCTCATTCCATAAAGAAGGATTTGAGTGTTCAACATTCTCTTCATCTACTCCCCGTTTCTTCATATGACTTCTGACTCTAATAACTGGACTTGGGGTACTCATGGTGCTGCTGTTTTCAGATGGACTACTACTGTTGCATGTTTGGAAAGAGCTAGAAAAAGTAGTTTTTCTTTGTGTTTCTGGAAAGTCTGAAATATTAACACAATTAAGACTGCGCAATTTCTCATTATCAGGATCATCAAGAAGAACTGGGCTACTTATGATAGGTTTGACCTTTGGATGTGGAGTTCTTTTCATAGCAGAGCTTCTAAGCCGAAACCTCTCCATTTTCCTGATCAGACTATCTTTCTTGCCAGGGGGCTTATTAACCAACTTCTCCTTTGTTATATTTAGCATCTCATTGGAAGTAGGAGGGCCACTTAAAGCCGAATCTTGAGAAATATGTTTTACAGATGAAGCTCTAGAAGAGGATCTGTTTGTTGCTAGATCTTCATATGTTTTAGAAAAGCAGTCACCCTCACTACTGCTTGAGCTGTGCATTGAAGATGCATCATTTCTTTCTCTTTGATCCAAAGCATCCACTACTGGGATCTTTTCTATTCGTACTGAAAGGGAAGAGGTTTGTTCACATGGAGCAAAATCAAAATCTTCCAGGCGGGACCAGCGTTTGCTTTGTCTCTGATAAGACCATTTACTGCTAATGGCACATGGTTCATCATCTTCTGACTCATCGCTCTTAAAAATAAAAAGTAATGGGTTTGAAAAACAAGGCAACTTAGCAATAATCTTAACAGGTCAATATTATAAATTGCTAGGTAAACCACACATCTAGCCAAAGCCTTTACAATAAGAAATCCTCTGTTTATTAACCACTTGAGTTTTCGACAATATGAAAACCCACAAGATGACCATTTGTTGGAAAGTAGACACAGCAAGGTTATTACATTTTTTGCCACAATTTTTGGAAGTTAAGAAACATGCTGGCATTTAGTAGTTTAAAAACATGGAAACATTAAAAACATTTCTTTGTGTTTCTGGAAAGTCTGAAATATTTACACAATTAAGACTGTGATTACACAATTAAAACTGGAGCTTGTTAATCATGCTTTGGATAGATTATTGTACAGGTCATAGGGAGGGTAAGGAGTTAATATGCAGGATAAGAGATGAAAGGCTGATATACAGTTCAGACAGGTATACAGACATTGTCGGGAGATCATATGTACAGGAGAATGAGGTGGGGGTAAAAAGGTTAAAAAGATCCTATAGTCAGTGATGGAATTAATCAGCAGCTCATTTGTTTTCCATTCATAACTTTCTACATGAAAACAGTAGCAGTAGTTTGCTAAACTGATTAGCACAACGGCCACCCAATTGCGTTTCCTCCTTTGGTGTTTATAGACAGCGAAGGGTAAAGAACAGTCCACAAACCACCATTTATAAATGCATGGATTGTAGAAAATGGGCTAAAGCACACACAAATCACAGTGTATATTAAAAAGATGTACAGTATGACACTAGTATAGTTTTTTCTATACCCATATTTTTAACCACTTGCCCTCCTGAGGATTTACCCACTTCCTGACCAGGCCATTTTTTGCTGTTCAGTACTGCACTATTTCAGCTGGTAATTGTGCGGTCGTGCAATGCTGTACCTAAACGAAATTTATGTCCTTTTTGTCACAGAGTTTTGAAAAGAAAAAAAAAATTTTTTTTTTCTTTCTTCGTTTTCCAAAAACGTGGCAACAAATGAGATCTCCAAAAACACTCACCATGCCTCTTTACAAATACCTTGGGTTGCTTCTACTATCCTGGCATTTCAAGACTACATTAGAAGCTTACGCCACACATCACCCACTCTTTAAGACCAAGCCTTTTCTGACACTTTTTGTTCACATGAAAAAAAAAAACAATTTTTTGCTAGAAAATTACTTCGAACCCAAAAACATATTCTTAAAGCAGAGGCCCTAGAGAATAAAATGGTGGGTGTTGAAATTTTTTATGTCACACAGTATTTGCGCAGCGATTTTTCAAATGCAAATCTTTTAGGAAAAAACACACTTTAAAATTTTAATGCACAAAAAAAAAAAAAAAAAAAAAAAAAAAAAAAGATATTGCCCAATTCATTGATAAAATATAAAAAATGTTACACTGAGTAAATAGATACCAAACATGACATGCTTTAAAATTGTGCATGCCCGTGCAATGGCAACAAAGTACATACATTTTTATTATTGATAGGCGACGCTTTGAAAGCGTTAAAAGGTCATCAATTTATATTTACACAGGCGGTCTAGTGCTAGAATTACTGCTCTCCATCTTTTTTTTTTTTTTGAGTTTTGAAATTTTTACACTGTCCCTTTAATTTATTTTTTTCAATCACTTTTAATGCGATCACAGAGAAAGCAAATATCCCCTATAACTTTGATGAGCATTGTCATATTCTTTTTTGAGAAATCTGGGGTCTATCATCTCTGCCCTTACATTATCTAATCTCACCAAGATCAAATGCTTTCCCAGTTTACAAATAGCGCTGTTTATATCCTGCAAAACTGAAGTGATTGAATGCTCAAAGCTTCCGGTTTTAAGACTATATAGAGATGATTGGAGCCATTCTGGTCTCTGATCAGCTCTATGGTTATCCAGCGGAACTGCCTGCTGCATTCTTGGATTCCCCTATGGGACAGGAGAGGCCAAGAAAACTGCGAAAAGTCAGCAGGGGAGGGGAATGTCCCTTTCTGCTGCTCATAAAAACAATTCAGCAGCTAATTGCCAACAGTCAACTGCCAGCTGAAATAAAAAAAAAAAAAACTACCAGAATGATGCCTATAGCTGCAGGCATTATCCCAGTATAAACCACTCAAAGCCCAGCAACGTGCCAGTACATTGCTGGTCCATGTTGGGCATATATGTAAGAGACAACACAGGCATACGATGAATTGGCTCTGTGGATCAACATGACCGCAATTCATTCTTTTCTGTAATTCCCATGTTGAGGGTTAGGCCCAAAAGAGTTTTAAATTCAGAAACCATGATAGGTTTCCATGAAAATTGTCTGGAAAGAGCTGAATTTTGGTGGGCGGCCATGTATTGTTGTGCGTATAAATTGCCTTGGCCCACAATCAATTGGTACAAATCTTCCATGAAAAACAGTGGAGGGTCTAAATGCTAGTGCTGGCAGTGAATGGGGCCAATCCTACTAACTCTGCGTTTTTGTGAACACTATACAAAGGAGGCACTAGTATAGTTCTGTACGTGATCAATATCTTGATCCGTACAAACACTATACTAGTAATGGTGGTGATTAGTGACCTATAGCGTGAGTGCGATAGTGTGCAGGCAACCTAACGCTAGCTGACCCTGGCTGGGTGGTGTGCTAACACTGACGTTAACTGATGTTGCTAGTGGCAGGAATACAGTGAAAAATTCTATATACTACACTACATTATACTACAATTCTATATACACTGTACTAATAGCACTGGTGGGGTGACCAAAGGGCTAATAGGGTTGATCAAAGTGTTAAATGTGCTAAGCTAACGTGTGTGTAAAATGTATTGGTGCTTTTACTCGGTGCCGCGTTCTCACTTCTCTACCTGGACCAACGGGTGGGGTGGGCAGAGGTGCGTTCACACCCCAAAATAGGAAGTGATGCAAGATTACATCGCTTTGCCAAGAGCTGCTGCTCACCCGCAAAATGCGGGTAAGCGGTTGGCAAGTAGTTACATTTTTTTTTTTTTTTTTTTTTTTTAATTCTCAATATTTTTATTTTTTATAACCTTTAATACTTTTATCAGAATAGTACAATGTGTGGGGACAGGCAGTACGGAGTCGGAGCCTGACTATGGCGGCGGCGGAGAGCTCGTGGTAGGAGCTCCCGCACGGGCCTCTTCCGACCGACCCCCCCTTGGACTCTAAAATTCCCCCCTAGCAGATGGAGCTCTAGAGGGTAGAGACCTACCTCGACCGGGCGGGTTCCTCTGGCTGAGCGGCTCCCCGGAGTTGAGAGCGGAGACCAGCGGAGTGTGGCAGGGACGCTGAGCCTGGACGCCGAGTCTGGTTGCCGGGTGACAGGGAGGCGCGGCTGTGACATGCGACCGGCCGCAGTGCACCTCTGGGAGGCAAGAAAGCCGGCCGCCTGGCCGGAGGCTGACAGGGAGCAGGAGAGATTCTGCTCTGCCGGACGACCTGCAATCCAGGGAGCCCTAACAGGCGGTCGATGGTGAGCCTCCCCAACAAAGACAAAGAAGAAGAGCATGGAGGAAAGTCCTGGAGGGTCCCCCTGAGAGGAAGAGAGCGGACCTGCTGAAAAGAATTGGAGGAAGGAGCCTGGAGCCGTCTCACGAGTTGGAGGGGTGAGTGAGTCTGGCGGTGGCCCCAAACACAAAAATTGTATAGAGTTGGAGGAAAGCAGGGAGAGAAAGAAAAGGGGGGGACCCCCAGAGAATAAGAATAAAAAATAAGGAGAAGAACGCAAGGTGCAGGCAAAGGCATACAGAAAGGTGGGAAGACAAAGCTGGGAATTCTATTTCTACACCTTATTAATTTCTTCGTTTTGCAAAGTATAAGTTTATAAGAGAAAATAAAGGTTACAGAAGAAATGAAAAATAAAAGTGCAAAGGGAACCGGGCCTAAAGGGACACAAACAGGGACAATTAAAAAGTACGCATCCCAGGGAAATGTGACCCCAGAAAGGCCCCAGAGCAGAGAAGATAAAGGAGAGTCTGATTTAAGTATGCAAAATAGTCCTAAACAGTCAATGGAATTGGATATCAGTAATCAACAAATATCAGAGACAGAAAAAGAACTACAAATCCCAAATAAAAGAGAGATGACAGAAATGTTCAAAGATCTGGAGAGAACAATAAAGCAAGAAATGGTAAAAATTCGGAATGATCTGGGGCAGTTGTTGTTAAGAGTGGAAAAAACGGAGCAGAAAGTTAAAAGCCAGACCCAGATTATTTCCGAATTAGAGAAGAAGATAATTAATATGGAAAAAGCTCAGGAAAAATTGCAGTACAAGGTGGAAATTCAAGAAAATAGAGAAAGAAGGAGAAATATAAGGATAAGAGGGGTACCGGAAAGTTTAAAAGGAGAAATACTAGAAGAGATGGTTTGCAAAATACTGAACTTTATAATGGGAAACTCTGAAATCGAAAGGACTAATATAGAAGGAATCTCTAGAAACTGGAAACTCCAGGGGAATCATGAGAAAGACAGGCCGAGAGACATACTTGTAAAATTTTATGAATTACAACAAAGGGAAAAAATCTGGAGGAACACTAAGGGAAAACCAGTAATAAAGTATGGAGAAATGGATATTCAAATATATGCGGACTTGTCATCAGAGACTCTCCGGAGGAGGAGAGCTCTGAGGCCTTTGCTGGAGCAGATGAAAAAACAGAAGGTGCAATATAGATGGGGAGTTCGAGTGTTTAATAGGATGGAAAAATGGAATAACAGCCCATTTGAGGCTCCCAGAGGACTTGAGAAATTTTTGCAATAGACTTGAAATGCAGAAAATTGAAATAAAGGGTTGGGAAGAAGAATCTGGGGAAGAAAGAGCAGAAAGAGGGGAGGGGTGGAGACGGATCGGGGAGAGGGGGAGGGGCGGGGAAGGAGAGTGAAGGGGAGAGAAGTGTGTGTTTTTTTTTTGTTTTTTTTTTCCCCCCTTGTCCCTCCAGCTTGACTCCTTTTTCCTCCTATAGAAAGATGAGTAGAGAGGGGGTCAAAGGGGGGATCTGGATGGAGGGGAGGCTGTCCATGGGAAGAGTAAAGCCCTAAGGTTTAAGTCAAAGGTGGATGCTACTTCCACAAATGATGGTTAGGCAAAGTAAAGGCCTAAAAAGAGGGGGGAGGGAGGGGGGGAGAGGTGGTGTGGGAGGGGGAGGGGGGGAGAGGAAAGGGAATGGGGGGGAGTATTGGGAGAGGGGGGGAGGGAGAGGGAGAGAGAAAAGGGTAGAGGGATAAAAACGCTCTATAGCAATAAGAAAGAGGAAGGGAAGGAGGAAGAGGGAGACGGTAGGAAAAGAGTAAGATGGAAGAAATCCAATATATAACCTATAATGTAAAAGGGTTAAGCTGCCCAGGAAAGAGATTCAGGTTATTTAAAGAACTTCAACATAGAAAATCCTCAGTGGTATTCTTGCAGGAAACACATCTAGAGATAGAGTCAAAGGTTAGACTGAAGACTAGACATTTTCCAACATGGTTCTATGCAGATTCACCAACTAAAAGAGCAAAAGGAGTTGCTATAGGCTTCGCAAAGAATATAAGGTTCGAGGTGGAGGAGAGATTAACGGATCCGGAGGGGAGGTTTTTATTTTTGAGAGGTAAACTACAGGGAATTGAGTGTACAATAGCAAATATATACAGCCCAAATAAGAGACCAGAGAGGTTTATGAGAGAAGTGCTGAAGAGATTGATGGATTTTAAAAGTGGGTGTATGATAGTAGCGGGAGACTTTAACATCTGCATGGACCCACGGATAGATACCACTTCCTCTGTGAGGAGGGAGGAAAACAAATCCTTGAGAATGTTAAAGAAATTGATGCATGAGTGTCAGTTGGTGGACATCTGGAGAATTAGGAATATGAAGGAGAGAGATTATACTTTCTTTTCGCACGTTCATGAGACTTATTCTAGACTAGATTACATATTAGTAGAACATCGAGTGATAGAGTGGGTGGTAGAAGTGAAAATTGAAGGAAGCACCCAGTCGGATCATGCCCCAGTTGCTATGAAGTTAAGATGGGGTAGAGAAGGGAGAGAAGGTTATGTATGGCGGTTGAATGAGGCACTTCTCATGGAGGAAGAGATTGGTCAAAGGATTGAGAGAGAAATTGAATGGTTTTTTGATGAGAATGAAACAGAGGATGTGTCGGTTGCAACGGTGTGGGAAGCACATAAAGCTTACATCAGAGGCCTACTTATTGCAATGGGGGCAAAAAAGAAAAAAGAAAGGAGAGAAAAGATAAATAGATTATTAAATGAAATATATGATCTTGAACAGGTGCATAAAAGGGAAAGAACTAAGGAGATAATGCAGAGGTTAATAAAGAAGAAAGAAGAATTAGAGAATGTAATGGAGGAGGAAAAAAGAAGAGTCTTTAATAAAATAACAAGTGAAAGGTACAGATGGGGAGATAGGCCGGGAAAGTATTTAATGAGAACTTTAAGAAAGAAGAAAAATAGAAATTATATTGAGAAAATAAGAAACCCCAAGGGGGAATTTGTACACTCAACCAAGGATATTGCTAGAATATTTAAAGAGTATTACAATGAGTTGTATAATATCATACCTCAGGATACGTTTAGGAAAACGGAAACAGTAAATAGAGAGAAAAGAAAGATATACCTAGAGGAGCCTACCGAAACTAAGCGAAACACAACTGGACTCTCTAGAGGCAGAAATAACCACAGAGGAAATAAAATCAGCATTAGAAAGCATGGCGGGAGGGAAAAGCCCAGGTCCGGATGGATATACGGCCAAATACTATAAAAAATATAAAGAGCTTTTAATTCCCAAAATGAAGATTTATATGAACGCCTTGGGGAACGGGATGAAGATAAGGGGAGAGTCTTTACAGGCGAATATAGTATTGATACAGAAAGAAGATAAAGATCCCTCACAATGTGCAAGTTATCGTCCCATAGCGCTGCTGAATGTAGACACTAAAATATATGCAAAGGTTCTGGCAAATAGACTGAAAGAGCTGATGCCGGAGTGGGTACATGAAGACCAGGTGGGGTTTGTCTCGGGAAGAGAGGGTAGAGATAATGCTCTGAGATCACTGTTGCTTATACAGGAGGGCAAAAAAGGGAAAACCCCAATGATACTGATGTCGATAGATGCTGAGAAGGCATTCGACAGAGTGAGTTGGGGTTTTATGATGGACACTCTGGAAGCGTTGGGAGTGGGAGATAGAATGAGAGGGTGGATTGGAGAGTTGTACAGAAGGCCTACCGCTACCATAATGGTAAATGGAGGAAGATCAGAGTACTTTAAGATGTCAAATGGTACAAGACAGGGATGCCCATTGTCCCCACTGCTATACGTGTTATCACTGGAGCCCTTACTGTCCATGATTAGAAAGAACATAGACATAAAAGGAATAAGGATAGGTGATAGAGAACATAAGGTAGCGGCCTATGCGGACAACCTGATGTTTTATGTTGGAAACCCTAGAACATCACTTCCAAATTTAATGAAAGCATTGAGGGAGTACGGAGACCTGTCAAACCTGAAAATTAACCCGACAAAGACCGAAATCTTAAACATAAATCTCAAAAACAGTGAAAAAGAAAGACTACAAGTAGAATTCCCTTTCCTTTGGAGAGATAAAGAATTAAAATATCTAGGAATAAAACTATCAACCTCAAATAAAAACCTTTATAAAGCCAATTATATAATGTTATTAAATGAAATTAAGGAGGAATTGAGGAGAGTGGGAAATGGAAATCCATCGTGGATAGGTCGTATAAACTTGATAAAGATGGTAATTGTCCCCAAAGTATTATATAAATTTCAAATGATCCCAATCAAACTCCCAGAGGCATATTTTAAAGAACTGAGGAAAATGATAATAAAATGTATATGGAGGAATAAAAAGCCTAGAATAGGGTATGAAACGTTGACTAGAAGTAAAGAAAGAGGAGGACTGGGGGTACCAGATTTTAGGAGATATTACAAAGCGGGGATTATCGCAAGAATCTTTGACTGGATTCATAATCCGGAGAAAAGTTGGGTCAAAATTGAGAAAACACTGAGTGGAATAGGTTTGAGTAATAGTATCTGGGTGCCTGCACAATACAGAGAATTAGAGGAGAGCACAAGCACGTATACTTTTATTGTTTTAAAAGAATGGGATTTATTACATAGACAAAAGGGGTGGGTTTTTAATTCACAACTAATACCACTTAGGAACACAAAATATTTCATCCCGGGTAAAGATAGTATAGCAGCAGGGAAATGGATTATAAAACAGGAGGCGCAATTGAGAGATATAATGGTAGGAGAGGAAATTGGGTCATATAAGGATATGGAGGAAAGAAAGGGTGAAGTCTTTAATAAGATGGATAGATTAAGATATTACCAACTGAAGAACTTTTTTGAAAGCCTTCCAAAACCTATAAGAACTAGAAAAGACTGGAATCCATTTGAGAGAACTTTTGAGTCACGGGGAAATGGTAGACACGGAACGGCAAAAATACACAAGATATTAATGGAACTTGACACAGACACAGAATTAATGCACATAGATAAATGGGAAAGAGATATGGGAAGAAAAATAGAGGAGGAGGAGAAGAAGATGTTCACATTAATTCACGAAAATATTAGTATGAGAGAAGTGGAAATAAATTATAAGTGTTTGAATAGATGGCACATTACCCCTTACCTGGAGCACAAGATGAATACGGAAATTTCACAGATGTGTTGGAGAGGCTGTGGAGAGGTGGGCACGTGGTATCATATGTGGTGGGAGTGTCCAGAAATACAGGTGTTCTGGCGAAGGATAGTTTACTTGATAGGGAAGATTACTAAAATCAATAGGATTAGACCCAGAATTATGCCTCTTCCATATCTCAGAACTCCCAGTAAAAGTATATAAGAGGTCAGGGATATGGTATTACTTAACCGCAGCAAAGAGCTTGATACCCAGGTACTGGAAGAAAAGAGAGGTGCCAACGGAGGAAGACTGGATGGGTAGAGTAAACCAGATTTCTGGGACAGAGAGATTGTATTATACGCACGAGGATAAGCTGGAGATGTACAATAAAAAATGGAAAGGATGGGGAGAATATAAAGAAATGGCGAAAAAGGTGAAGAGATAAGGTCCTGGGTAGTCGGTTCAGAATTGGATTTAGGAATAATAGAATTATATGGAGTAAATGAGAGAAGAGAGAATATAGAGCGTGGGAAGGTGAGGGAGGGAAGGGAGGGGACGGGGAGAAGGAGGGGGGGGTGTTTGGGAGGGGGGATGGTATGAAAAGAAAGTCATATATAGGAATAAATTTTATAAGGAGAAAATACCGTATTTATTCGAGTATAACGCGCACACGTGTATAATGCGCACCCCTAATTTTCGATTAAAAAAATCGGCATAAAATTTTGTTTCACTTTTTGAAGAACCAAAAATATGAAGAACACTGAATTGTGCAAAACAGCAAAACAGCAATGCTTACCGTAACGTGTGGGCGAGGCGAGGAAAGGAAATGAAGAGGCGACCATATGTTACAGCGGATAAGAATTCTCACCCCCAGTGTATCTCGCCAGTTCGGGCCGCCCACTGTACGCGACGAGGGGACATAGAAAAAAAAAAACGATCCCCTGTTTTCGCCGCCCCTTAAAGGGGTGGGGCCGGCACAGGGGACGTTTTTTTTTCTTCGCCCTCGTGTACAGTGAGCGCCTGCGCCCTCAATGGACCGGCCGCCACTGCGTCACCCCACCAGTGCATCTCGCCAGTTCGGGCCGCCCACTGTATGCGACGAGGGGACGTAGAAAAAAAAAACGATCCCCTGTTTTCGCCGCCCCTTAAAGGGGCGGGGCCGGCACAGGGGACGTTTTTTTTTCTTCGCCCTCGCGTACAGTGAGCGCCTGCGCCCTCAATGGATCGGCCGCCACTGCGTCACCCCACCCCAGCCCTCGTTTAAAGCGCGCACCCAAACTTTGATTTCTTTTTTTGGTAGAAAATTTTGCGCGTTATACTCGAATAAATACGGTATGTTTTTGATAAATATTTCAAGAGATATGTTGAAATGACTTGTATGTGGATTGAAAACTAATAAATATTTATAAAAAAAAAAAAAAAAAAAAAAAAGAAGAATAGTACAATGTTACCATAGTAAAGTTATTTTTTTTTCTACACTTTGTTTTGCAGGAGATATAAAAGATAATTTCTACTTCAATGCAAAGCTTGCTGTCAGAACCAAACTCATTCATGAACTGAGTTAAATTTTGACAGCTCAGGATGGTGATCTGTGATTGGCTGGAGCTGGTCACATGGTACAGAGTGCTGTGGTTGACCCCCATGTATTATGTGACAGCTGTGGGCCACTCACAGCTCACTAGGATGAGAAGCAGAGCTGTTATGAATGAGATTGATTCATACCAGCTTTACTTACATTGTGATCATGTGATCACAGAGTGATCACCGGGATCTTCATTCTGCTGTGTTAGTACAGTCTGAGCGATGTACGGGTACATTGCTTTGCCTGTAATGGTCGCTCTGCTGCAGTACATTGCGGGTGGGAGGGAAGCGGTTAAACTTAAGGTGTTTGTAGCCATATGGGTGCACTTGCAACAGAACCAATTGAGTACTGACCATGATTTATTTTTTTTCTTAATTTGCACTAACATACCCCCGAAAGCTTGTCTTAAAAATTGTATGTCTCCTTCTAAGGTCCAAGCAGCACTACTTCACAAAGTTTTAGCAGGATGACAGACAGACACAATCTCTGAGGTAAAAAAAAAAAAAAAAAAAAAAACCCACACACAAAGCAAATGTACACAGCAATGGTAATAAAACTAGGATAAGTAGTGAGATAAGACAGAGCAAGACACAATCTGGCAACAATCAGGCCATCACCATCAAATCAGCGAATAAAGGGGGAGCAGCTGTGACGGATACAAACAAATACATACAAGAGGGCAGAGGCAGCTGGAAAATTATATTTACTATAAAAAACTAGATTATGAACCAACCCAGGATTTGACCAAGTAATTAAAAGGTCTCATTAAAACACTACCAGCCCACCTATATTCAGAACTTATCAATGTAATTCTTGATAATCCAGAAATCAGGGACTTCTACATGTTATCCAAGATCCAGAAGCTAGGAAATCCAAGGAGACCCACCATAACACACTTACCAAACATATCTCAGGCCTTGTAGAAAAAAATGTTTACACTGTTAGTCATGAATATTGCTAGCTTCCTCCAAGATATAACTGATTTTCTGAACAAGATCAACATACAGCAATTACCACCAAATACACTTCTAGCCACTATGGATGTACAATCTCTATACAGCAACATCCCTCACAAGGATGAGTTAGGCTGCATGTCACAGATTCCCATCATCCTCACCAAACCATAAATACAGTGCTGAGGATGTTGCACAGCTCATTGCATTCATTCTTACACACAAGCTACTTCGCTTTCAATAATGACATCTATCTTCAATGTATGGGTACAGCTATAGGAAGTAAAATGGCACCCAAGTATGCAAATGTATTTCTAGCTGACCTGGAGGAAAAATTCCTGAACAGCATACAACAAAAGACTCACAGATACTATCGCTATATTGCAATGATATTTTCATGATATGGACAGAAGGTGAAGAAAATCTAAAATAATTTTACTGATTGATCAACACTTTTCACCCATCAAAGTAAAAATGGAATACTCAAACACACGTCAGTTTTCTAGACACCACAGTATACATCAAGGATGACAAGCTTCACACCTCAATATACAGGAAACCCACAGACAGATTTAACTACCGCCACAGTTCCAGCTTTCACCCCCAACACACTAAAGGGGCCATCATACACAGTCCGGCCACCAGATATCACCAAATATGAAGACAGAGAAATATCTCAGAACACTAGCAGACTCCATCCACAAGACAACACCAAGGACAAAACCAATCAACACCAGCATAAACACAGCTTTGATAACCTGAAGAGAAAATTATTCCAATGCAGAGAGAAAAAAACAAAAAAAAAAAAACACAAAACAAACAATCACAACAACCAACAACCACAACCACGTAGCTCTAGTAAGCACATACACTCCAGCACTAAAACAAATAAGAAAAATAATCAAAGATTTACAACTCATCACAACAGAGGATAAAACTGAAAAATATTTCAGCAACCCCCAACACTAGCTTCCAGACAACCCCCTAACCTCAGACAAACTAATCAGTACAAAAACATGAAAACAGAGAGGGAGCAAACACCTAGTGCATTACTTTAAAAACTACTACAAAAAGAAGAGACAAAAAAGGTTATACTCACAAACCAAGTGAGCTATTAGCTTGTAACTGCATGAGTACACAATGTGGATCGCTCTCCACCTCCAACTGAAGGCAAGATGTATTAAATCATGATGCATTTCGGGGACCATACTCCCTTCCTTAGAGCAAACTCTAATCAGTAGGAAACTTCATTCTGATTATGAAGTCACAAATGGAAGCCAACCCTGCAATAACAAAAATTATGCAAACTGTGCAACCAAATTAATAAAAAAAAAAAAAAGTGTTGCACACTCAAAAGGAACCTTCAATATCACCGGATCATACAGCTGCATCTACAGTAATGTTGTGTACCTTATTCAGTACAAAAAAAAAATGTAGCAATGGATATTATGTTGGCAAAACAGGGCAGAATTTGCACAAACACACCATCAAGGAACAAAGAAGATGAGTTCTGCACACCTGTAGGACATCATTTCCCACAACCAGACCACACTATGGAAGACCTTAATATCTTAGTTCTTAAAAAGGGACTTTCAAAACTATTAAGGAAAGGAAGACTTTTGAACTAGGAATGATAGTTCTATTTGATACAAAAAAAAAATATCGGCCTTTATTTAGGCATGGGTTTTCTCACTCATTATCCAACAGTTTTACGACTCCTCTGACTTTCAACCTCCCTCTTCCCAGTCTACACTTTTGCTCTGTACTATCTCCCTACCTATCTTAGTTTTATTACCATTGCTGTGTACATTGGTTTGTTGTGGTTTTTTTTGCCTTCAGACTTTTTTTTTTTTTTTAACAATCTGCTAAAACTTTGTGAAGTAGTACTGCTTTTGGACCTTGAGGAAGGGGACATGCCACAAAAGCTTGTCCTGAAAATTGTATGTTAGTGCAAAAATAAAAAAATATATATATATATCACGAACAGTACTCGCCTGTTTAAAACTAAACTAATGATTTTAAAAGAGATATACACATTTGCATAAATAAATGTACTTTCTGTATTTCCAAAATCCAAGCTTGAATAGAGAGTATATCAGCTTACTAGAGTTGATCTGGTGATCTGAAATGCCAGTCAGTTTTTTTTTTTAGGTTTAAACAATGTGGGAAGGGGGAGTCTTTAAATAGTGTGTGTGATTGGGCCTTTTCCTCTAAACCACAGGTGTCAAACTGGCAGTCCTCCAGCTGTTGCCAAACTACAAGTCCCATCATGCCTCTACCTTTGGGAGTCATGCTTGTAACTGTCAGAGGCATGATGGGACTTGTAGTTTCGCAACAGCTGGAGGACCGCCAGTTTGACACCCTTGCTCTAGACCCAGGAGCATACAAATCTCTCTGTATAGGTTTTACTTTTTCATAGAAAACTTTTGCTCGGATGTTTATAATTTTGTATACATGCGCTACATAGTTGCCAGCAAGGCGTTAGCACACATACACTGGGGCCTGACCCATGCTTGTCTAATCATTTAGAGTTCCACTTAAATGCACATATTCTTGAGTGGCTACTGAAAGGTTAGTGCACATGCACTGAGGTGTGGATAAAGGCACATACCCTGGTGAGTGAGCACTGAGGTGTAAAGATTGCCATACATAGCTCTTTTTTGTTTCGTTCTGGTAGGCTGAACAAAAAAAAAAAAAAAACTGAACGGATTCCCCCATCCACACATTTAAGGTGCATGCAGGAATCCTCTTTGCTGTCAACTGGATCCCTCTGCTGTCAGAATACAGTGATCATCGTTGTAGCCTTTTGGCCACAGCTTTGATCGAACTAAAAGATTTTCCAGCAAGTCCGTTTGTGAGCAGATCGAAATTTGTCTGGTTCCTGCTAAACCCGACGGATTTCGATTCATCTATGGCCAGCTTAATGCACATATGTTTTGGAAAGGCCACTGAGAGGTTAAATTGGATGCTATTTAGGATTAGTTTGTCTTTATAGGCGATCACTGTGGGAGAATGAGATATTTTTGAAATTCTGCCCAATCCCCATTAGTGAATGAATGTATCAGCTGCAATGGTGGTTCCCTGGATTTACACTATTTGGAGTGTTTATCAAAAATGAAGGATAAATAATATTTTGCTGCAAGTTTATTTTCTTTATTAGGAACCAATTTCTCTATGGTAAGAGTGGTTGGGCTGAAGCTGGTTAAGCAGAACTTGTGATAGCACTTAGCTGTAAGTAAACCATTTTAAAAATGGATATTTAAAGTGATTCTAAAGTCTTATTTTTTTTAAAGAAAAAATAACAGACATGACTATACTTACCTGCTGTGTGTTTTGCAGCCTGGATCCTCTTCTTCTTAGGTCCCTCGCAGGCTCTCCTGGCCTCTCCCTCCTGTCGGGTGCCCCCAAAGCAAGCAGTTTGCTATCGGGGCACCCGCTGCACTGTGTGTCCATTCACACATGGAGCCATGGCTCGACCCCACCCCCTCTTTCCTCGTTGGCTCACTGACTGACAGCAAAGAGAACCAATGGCTCCCGCTTCTGTCTCAGCCAATGAGAAGAGGGTCAAGACTCCAGTGCACATCGCTGGATCGAGGGGGGGGGGCCTAGGTGAGTATTAGGGGGAGCTGAGGGTGATGCTGCACAGAGAAGGTTTTTTACCTTCATGCATAGAGGTTAAAAACCTTGAGCCTTTCCAACCACTTTGTTTATCTCAAGCCAAAACTTGATAAATACTGTATAAAATAAGTAATAATCGGATAAGAAGTATATTTTACTCCAGAGAAAATGTAATATGCACACAGATGTTAATTTTCAAATAGTTGTCAAATAGAATAAATTATGAAAGGGAAAATGTACTAACACAAATAAAAAAAACGTACTTGTTTGCCGTGATGAATTATCTCCACTTTCATAGCTGCACATTTATTCAAGGTGTTCAGACGCCTGGAAAAAGAAGTTCTATTGGTAATGCAGTGTGAAAAAGTATGCTGAAATACATAGATCCTACAGTCAGCTGTGAATTTTATCCCCAACGAGAAATCAGTAGAGACTGGAAACAACACACATGGACGAAGCCATGTATGAAAATCTAATGGTTTACCAATTTCTAGCAGTGAAACAGTCTAGGGCCAGTCAATCAGAAAAACATGTAGGCTAATCAAGCTACCTAGTGCTAGGATGAACAGCTCTACCCCTCATTCATTTGGACTTCTAGAATCTTGTTACCACAGTTGACTACCTCTTGGGTAAAGAATAGGTAAGGACAATAAGGGCGGTAACACCAGATTTTCTCAAATAGAATCATTAGTAAGGAGAGTAGTTACATTTTCCTATCAGTAGTGATTGCAGCTTGTATCTGTAAGGACAGTCATAGCTACAGGGGTGTAACATTTCCTCAAATGGGTCATCTTCTACAAAAAAAACTTGCCTGAGCAGTGATTCCATCGAATCTCGATCAAGGAATTCATGATCGTACTTCACAAAATCTGTGTCAATGGGGAACAGAGAATCTAAAACAGAAGAGAAGCAATGAAAGTTGTGAATTGCAAAACTTTCAGAAATACCAGTACTATCATCATCATTCAGTTGAACACATGGCAATTCGTCCAGGTCCTGAAGCTGCAAAGCAGCCCCAGACCACCACATTTGAGTGTTGGTATAGCATTTTTTTAATGAAATGCTTTGTTTTTACGCCAGATGTAATGGGACACACACCTTCCAAAAGGTTCAACTTTGTCTCATCAGTCCACAAAATATTTGCCCCAAAATCTTGGAAATAATCCAGATTTTTGTGGCAAATATGAGACAAGCCTTTGTGTTCTTTTTGATCAGCAGTGGCTTTCGTCTTTGATCGCACCCGTAGATGCCATTTTTGCCCAGTCTCTTTCTTATTGTTGAATCATGACCTTAACTGAGGCAAGAGAGGCCTGCAGTTCTTTAGATGCTGGGTTCTGGGTTCTTTTAGGACCACCTGTATGAGTCGTTGTGATCTTGGGGTAATTTTGGTAGGCCAGCCACTCCTGGGAAGGTTCACCACTGTTCCACATTTTCTGTTCTTGAATTACTTTAGATTGAAACACGCTAAAAGATCTCAAAAAGCAACTCATTATGCAGCACTTTATCAGCTTCTATTTAGGTAATGGTTTGATTCAGCAGGTCTGACAGTAATCAGGCCTGAGTGCGGCAAGTGAAATTTCCAAAAAGTGTGTGTGCGCGTTTGAAAGTGGGGACAACCCTAACTTTTTCACATAGGGCCAGGCAGGATTGAACAGCTTTTTTACCCTTAATAAATTAAATCATTTAAAAACTGCATTTTTATTTACTCTGTGTATTATTAAAATTTGTTTGATGATCTTAATCTTTTAAGTGTGACAAATATGCAAACAAATGTAAAATCAGGAAGGGGACAAATACGTTTTCACAGCACAGTATATGTAGCACCCTCTGAGATTGCTAGTGTAGATAAATTTAGTTTAGCTCCTCTGTAGCCAGAGGAGCAGGAGTTCATTGGTTAAGAAGTCTGTGCAGAGCTTCATAGGCTGTGGTCTTGTTACCTCCCCCACCCACACGTCTTCTGGAACTTTCTGGATAGTTTCAAAATCTAGTGGGCAGAGGGACAGAGGATGCAGCCTGAATATTTATGGCGTTTCCACCAATCCTTGGGGAGGTAGGTCCCAGAAGTGGTGGAAACAACCCATAAATACTGAGAAACCTGGCAGTCTGGGAGCAGAATCTGGGGTCCAGTCGTCTGGAGGAACCTCCTGTGCTGGGGGTAAAAAGAGAGGAGGAAAAGACACAGAGGAGGTGAGTTCCAGAACATCATAGTTTGCAACATTCCTTCAGTGTGGGGCATTCCATGTATCCTAATCCCTACCCAAGTTCTCCCCAAAAATAAAAACCAAAACCCCTAGACTGTTTTCTGGAGCTATTTGGAGTGTGTAGAAAATGCCCAAAATCCAGTGGCTCTTTGAGGGGTAACGCTACATACACTATATTGCCAAAAGTATTGGGAGGCATGCCTTTACACGCACATGAACTTTAATGGCATCCCAGTCTTAGTCTGTAGGGTTTAACCTTTCAATATTGAGTTGGCCCACTTCAACTCTTCTGGGAAGGCTGTCCACAAGGTTCAGGAATGTGTCTATGTTTGACCATTCTTCCAGGAGCACATTTGTGAGGTCATGCACTGGTGTTGGACAAGAAGGCCTGGCTAGCAATCTCCACTCGAATTCATCCCAGAGGTGTTCTATCTGGTTGAGGGCAGGACTCTGCAGGCCAGTCAAGTTCCTCCACCCCAAACTCGCTCATCAACATCTTTGCAACTTTCGCTTGTCTTTGTAACTTTGCATGGTGCACTGGTGCGTAGTCATGTTGGAATAAGAAGGGGCCATCCCCAAATTGTTCCCACAAAGTTGGGAGCATGAAATTGTCCAAAATGTCTTGGTATGCTGATGCCTTAAGAGTTCCATTCACTGGAAGAGACCAAGCCCAACCCCACACCATAATCCCCCCTCCATCAAACCTCACACTTGGCACAATGCAGTCAGGAAAGTACCATACTCCTGGCAACTGCCAAACCCAAACAAGTCTATCAGATTGCCAGACAGAGAAGAGTGATTTGTCACTCCAGCGAACAGGTCTCCACTGCTCTAGAGTCCAGTGGCAGCATGCTTTACACCACTGCATCCAACGCTTTGCATTGCACTCGCATGCAGATGCTGGGCCATGGAAACCCATTCCATGAAACTCTGTACACACTACTGTTGTGCAAATCTGAAGGCCACACAAAGTTTAGAAGTCTTTAGCTGCTGACTCTGCAGACAGTTGGTGCTTCAGCATGCGCTGACTCAGCTCTGACATTTTACGTGAGTTGTTGTTCCCAGTTGCTTCCACTTTGTTATATTATCATTAACAGTTGACTGTGGAATATTTAGTAGCAAGGAAATTACACGAATGGACTTCTTGCACAGATGGCAACCTATCAGGATACCACACTTGAATTCACTGAGCTCCTGGGAGAGATCCATTCTTTCACAAAATGTTTGTAGAAGAAGTCTGCATGCCTAGGTGCTTGATTTTATACACTTATGGCCATGGAGGTGATTGGAACACCTGAATCCAATGATTTGGAGGGGTGTCCCAATACTTTTGGCATTACAGTATTTAGAAGATGGGTAAACTTGGCAAGCCACTCTGTGGTAGATGTCAGAGGCATCTTTGGACATTTGATTCATATACAGTGGAGATGTTGTAAAATACATGATATTTGAGTGTACTTCTTACCACTCTAAATTGTTTTTCAACTCAACCTCACATTAGACCCCAAAATTAGTATACTGGATATTATGGAATTAGAAGGTGACATTTATGTGCATCCATTTTGACAAATGCAAATTTTATTCTGCGATCCATTCTTTTGATAATGTGCAAAATCTGATGCAGCCGTGCGTGGTAGCCAATTAGCCAACTTTCAGCTTATTCAGTTAAGTTTTCACCACCACCACCAGAAGCTGAATTTTCTATAGATAGGCTATGCACTGTCCAATTTTAGTAAACCACCCCCTATGTTTTTTTTTGTTTTTTTTTTAACCATGGCATAGTAAAAGGCATTTTGAAAACTATTTCTTGCAATGCTACAAAAACGTAAAATAATATTTTCCTGGAGCTGTATACTACCAAAGCATACTCCTTAGCTTTAAAATTGTTATCAGTTCCAGCAGCACTGATTTCATTTAACTGAGTCCTAAGCATTCTAGCAGAAGTAGTGAATGGCTGGCCAACCCTAGTCTATACAATTACCTTCATATAACTGTGCATATTGAGGAAATCCAGCTGCTCGCAGCCAGTCACAGGCTTCTTTTGCTTCAATCTCTAATGACAAAAGAAAAAAAAACCACACACACACACACTTGTAAATCTGACTGACAACCTGTATAGAACAACTGAGATAATATACACGTCTATTGTACACATTTGAATCTCACAATACATTAGGCTACCTCTGTGCATAGCTGGAAATAGAAGTTACTGTATGTACAACAGTAGGAAGCAGAAAAATGTTAACACAATTAGTGACTCTTGAGATCAAAGGTTAACATTCATAACTAAATATATATATAAATGCTTGCCCACCTGGCACTAAATTTAAAGCCAAAACATTTTCCTTTTTTAAAGAGTAGGTAGAGTAACAATCTCTGGGAATATATGTATGGAATATCTCTGATGGGGACACCTCATGCAGAGATTGCTGCCATTAGCAGTGGTGTATTATGGTTTTGTACCCCATCTAAATATGTCCTTTCCCTTCATTTTTAAGATCCACCCCTTCAGGACAGGACAGGACAGGAGGGGGCAGCGGAACAGGTGGGGGACAGCAGAAGAAAAAAAAAAAAAGGGAGGGGGCAGTGTCATAGGGGAGGGGGACAGCGTGACAGGAGTGGAGAAGCACCAGTCCTTCAAGCTCTTACCTGTCCAGCAACGGCTCCTCCAGATGGTGCCAGGAGTGGTGGCTGAGCCTGTGTCCCATCTCCACCAGGATCTCTGGCGGCAGCTGCAACAAAAAGCAGGGTGGGCTCCTCCACCCTGACCTTGTCTGCTGGCACCTCCTGATCTCAGCCACCCTGCACAGCCCAGCACACACACATACACACACACGCACACACTGACAGCTGGCCTCAGCCCTCGACCACTCTCTGCACACACTGGGGATGTACCCACCACTCCACGCTCTGCCGCCGGTCCCCTGGTCCCTACTTGTGCGACGGCTCGGCTGTCCCTCCCCCAATTGAGGCCCTGCCACTCACCTACAGTGTCCCTTCTGCCTGGGGGCAGTGCCACCCCATTGTAAAATGCCGCCCAAGGCAAATGCCTTGTTTGCCTCACTGCAGATATGCTCCTGATAGTTAGTCCTAAATGACTGTTCACTGTTTGATGCATATATGCCTGCCCTACCTGACTCAATTCTAATCTTGTTAATGCTCTCTTTTTTGCTTACAGCTTGATTATGTCATTGCTAGTGCCAGACGTTCATTCCAGATTGCTGATTAGCCATGAAAGCGGTCACCATTAGATATTTGCTCCCTTCTTTTTCTCCCTATTCTGGTTAAAAGACACATTAGCTACTGGTGAATGCCCTGACTGAGCCGGGGAGTATCTAAGGATCTTATAGATGTATGGTGACAAACTAATAGAATGTAGTCATTTCTGAGTCCGGACTCTGGTGTTTTAGCATTGGCAATGTTGTCCCCTTTTAGTGTTGGGTGGAGGTGGTAATTATTGTAATTGTGTTTAATACTCTGAAGTCCATAATAAACATTGTGTGCTTTTAGTCATACTAATTGGGTTGCACTGAGTACCTGCTTTTTCTGGGGGCTTTTCTCCGGCTTTTTCTGGGACCTGACGTGTCCCAGAAGACTACGGGGAGGGAAGACAACTTCCGCTCGCCTATGCGATCGCAGTGGACGTGGGAGCAGGTACTTGTCAAATTCAGGTACCCGCTCCACCAAGGTACAGTGGGGATCGAAAGTTTGGGCACCCCAGCTAAAAATTTGTATTAATGTGCATAAAGAAGCCAAGGAAAGATGGAAAAATCTCCAAAAGGCATCAAATTACAGATTAGACATTCTTATAATATGTCAACAAAAGTTAGAATTTATTTCCATCGTTTACACTTTCAAAATAACAGAAAACAAAAAAATGGCGTCTGCAAAAGTTTGGGCACCTTCAGAATTTATAGCATGCACTGCCCCCTTTGCAAAGCTGAGACCTGCCAGTGTCATGGATTGTTCTCAATCATTGTCTGGGAAGACCAGGTGATGTCAGTCTCAAAGGTTTTAAATGCCCAGACTCATCTGACCTTGCCCCAACAATCAGCACCATGGGTTCTTCTCAGCAGTTGTCTAGAAAACTGAAACTGAAAATAGTTGACACTCACAAAGCTGGAGAAGGCTATAAGAAGATCGCAAAGCGTTTTCAGATGTCTATATCCTCTGTTCGGAATGTAGTTAAGAAATGGCAGTCATCAGGAACAGTGGAAGTTAAAGCAAGATCTGGAAGACCAAGAAAAATATCAGACAGAACAGCTCGCAGGATTGTGAGAAAAACAATTCAAAAGCCACGTTTGACTGCACGATCCCTCCAGAAAGATCTGGCAGACACTGGAGTTGTGGTACACTATTCCACTATAAAGAGATACTTGTACAAATATGGTCTTCACCACAAAAATCATCGTTTGAACTTTGCAAATGAACATATAGACAAGCCTGATGCATTTTGGAAACAAGTTCTGTGGACCGATGAGGTTAAAATTGAACTTTTTGGCCGGAATGAGCAAAGGTACGTTTGGAGAAGAAGGGGCACAGAACTTAATGAAAAGAACCTCTGTCCAACTGTTAAGCATGGGGTTGGATCAATCATGCTTTGGGGTTGTGTTGCAGCCAGTGGCACAGGGAACATCTCACGAGTAGAAGGAAAAATGGATTCAATAAAATTTCAGCAAATTTTGGATGGTAACTTGATGCCATCTGTGAAAAAGCTGAAGTTAAAGAGAGGATGGCTTCTACAAATGGATAATGATCCTAAACACACCTGGAAATCCACGGGGGATTACATCAAGAGGCGTAAACTGAAAGTTTTGCCATGGCCTTCACAATCTCCTGACCTCAACATAATTGAAAATCTATGGATAGACCTTAAAAGAGCAGTGCGTGACAGACAGCCCAGAAATCTCAAAGAACTGGAAGACTTTTGTAAGGAAGAATGGGCAAAGATACCTCAAACAAGAATTGAAAGACTCTTGGCTGGCTACAAAAAGCGTTTACAAGCTGTGATACTTGCCAAAGGGGGCAGTACAAGATATTAACTCTGCAGGGTGCCCAAACTTTTGCAGACGCCATTTTTTGTTTTCTGTTATTTTGAAAGTGTAAATGATGGAAATAAAATCTAACTTTTGTTGACATATTATAAGAATGTCTAATCTGTAATTTGATGCCTTTTGGAGATTTTTCCATCTTTCCTTGGCTTCTTTATGCACATTAATACAAATTTTTAGCTGGGGTGCCCAAACTTTCGATCCCCACTGTACGCAGTCTCTGGTCATCTCCTGTACCATGCCCACAGTCCATTGGTTCAGAATATATTTTTCTTATTATTTTCCTTCTCTAAAACCTAGGTGCGTCTTATGGAGCGATACATACATACATACATACACCATAGTTTGTAGACTATGACGCATATACTAAATAATATACACCTATTTGTTGTTTTGCGATTTACCAAGCTTTTATAAAGTTTTATAACCTTTTTTTCTGAATTTTCAGTCTTTTTTTTACTTTATATAGTAAAAAAATTGAAAACCCTGCAGTGATTAAATATCACTAAAAGAAAGCTCTGTCTGTCTCAAAAAATTATAAACAATTAATTTGGGTATAGTGTTGCATGACTGATTAATTGCCAAAGTATGTCAGTGTTGAAAACTGAACAAAGGACTGGACAGGAAGGGGGTTTAACATGCAGGTCGAGTGTTTAAAATGTTGACATTCTAACTGTGGTGTACAGTGTTATATATGCCAGGACACCCACAAAGCCTAATGGATGTTGGTGGCCAGCAATGTAATTCTAATGGATGTCGGTGCTCAGCAATGTGATCTTGGCAATCCATATGCAGTCTTTTACTTTGGGTACAACATATATGCTAAATAGGATTTGCATCTAAATGGAAGGGAGTCTGCTGTGCTAGGAGAGATGCGTATTTAAACTAGGATTAGGGATAGAGGGAGTTACTGTACAATATAATGGGTCAGACACCAAGAGGAAGGAATGGGGGAGAGCCAAGGCAGGTGATAAGGAGATTGCCATGTTACAAACAACCATTGGTAATTACAATACTACAAAAAAGACATGGAAAATACAAGTTAAAAAATGCAACAAAGGATTAAACATTTGTTCACCAATGAAGAAGTTTACCAAGTAAAATAGGTGAGTTGGAAGCTTTGGTGAATGGACAAAACTGTGATTTTATCGGTACTGCGGATTGTGAATCTGGATGTGGTGTCTGTCTATGTGTGGGGTGATCGAAAGTGGGCGTAACTGTAACAGAGAACCTTGCTGATGGGAGAGTGTGATTGGGCTGATGCATAATGGGTGGAACTGCACAGGGGGTGTGCATACTTCAAAGTTCGTTACTGGAGTTTGTTAAAGTTCACCCAGTGTCAATGAGGGAGTGGAGACAATACCTTGCGCAAATAGAATAGGCTGCAAGGGTTAGACCAGAGGTAGTAATGGGAGATTTCAATTACCCTGAAATTGACTGGAGTAATGGTATTGCTGGAACAGTGACAATGATGTTCTGCTGGACCTGGCAATCTCAATGTGAAGCTTATTACTAAAGTTCATATAAAAGAATCTCGGTAGCAGGAACCGTTAAAGGATTTCATTTAATACAGGTGTACCTCAGTTTACAAATGCCTCAGTTAACAATTTTCGGTTTACGAATGAAAATAATACCTCGCTTTTTTAACCACTCGCCTACCGGGCACTTACTGTATACCCTCTTCCTGACCAAGCCAATATTCAGCGCCGTCACACTTTTAATGACAATTGCGCGGTCATGCAACACTGTACCCATATGAAATTTTTTATAATTTTTTTTTGAGACAGAGCTTTCTTTTGGTGGTATTTAATCACCTCTGGGTTTTTTTATTTTTTGCTACACAAACCAAAAATCACTGAAAATTTTGAAAAAAAGAAAAAAAAAATTTTATACCTTAGTTTGTTATAAAATTTGTAAATAATTGATTTTTTTCCTTCACTGATGTGCGCCAATGAGGCTGCAGCGATGGGCACTGATAGGCTGCACTGAGGAGGCACTGGTAGGTGGCACTGATGGGCATTGACAGGCATCACTGATAGGCATTGGTAGGTAACACTAAAAGGCAGCTCAGATGGTCACTGATGTGGCATTGATGTGCACTGGTAGGCACTGATATGTGGCACTGATGGGCACTGGCAGGTGGCATTGATGAGCACTGGCAGGTGGCACTGCTGGGGCTACACAGATCATCAGTGTCCTGATGATCAGTGTACATGTCCCCTCTGAGTAAAGCAGATTACCGGCTCTCCTCTCGTGCTGTCAGCGTGACAGCTCGTGAGGAGAGAAATGCCGATAACCGGTATTTCCCTATTCACATGTGATCAGACATAGCTGATCACATGACCGAGCTGACAGCTTTGGCTCTTTCCATTGATCAGTGATCCGCTGTGTCCGAGGGACACAGCACACCACCGATCGCCCCGCTGCACGCTCCCGTGGATGGGAGGACGTCATACGTCTCTCCCAGAACGAGGGAACCACCTTGCGCCCGTCATTACCTTATATGGCGGGCTGGAGGCGGTTAATGCAATACGAAGTGTATGTCGGTGCCGATTTTTAAATGCAATTGCTGACTTTTTTTTTCCTTCACTGTAGCTCACAGAATTAGCTGTCACTTTCCCCGGAGTTAAAAGGAGGCTTTGTTTCTTTTAAGAAACTAAAAGGAAACATTGTTTCTTTCACCTTGGGGAAAAAACACTTTTAGCTGGGGGGGGGGAGTGACAGCTGAATTACTGAGCTATATAGTGAAGACAAAAAATAAGCACTAATTAAATTTAAAAACCAGCACCATAATAAATAAAAAACAAAGAAACAAAAACACCACACACATGGGGGTCCCAGACCCGATCATGCAGGTCAGGCGGGGGAACCCTTCCTGAACCATACCAGGCCACATGCCCTCAATATGGGGGGGTGCTTTGGGGCAGGGGGGTCTCCCCCCAAAGACCTCCTCTTTAACACTAAACTGATGACCTGTAGGGGCTTTTGAAGTGTCGCCTATAGGAAATATAGCATGCTGAAGTTTGTCACCATTTCACAGACGCACACAAATTTAAGGTTTGACATGTTGGGTATCTTTTACTCAGTGCAACCTCATCTGTTACATTTCATCACAAATTTGGATAATTTGTTGTGTTTCTTTGCCGTAAAATTCAGTTTAGGGTGTTTACTAACATTTTGAGTTTCCCAGACGTTTGCGACAATATCTTGTGACATAAAAAATTGGAACTGCAACTATTTTATTCTCCAGGGTGTCGGCTTTCAGAAAATATACGTTTGAGGTTTTTGTGCAATTTTCAGGCCTAACATGATTTTTTTATACGTGTGCAAAAAAAAATGCAAAATTGGTTCCGGCAGTGAAAGGGTTAGGTAGAGGTAAAACGTATGTGCCCAACATCCAAAGTTATGCGCTTGGCGGCTAAATGAACTGAAAAATTAGCGTAACTGAATTGTTTTTCTTGAAAAGGAGGCAATGAATGGAGGGTACAATCACCATACATACTACACTTTATGCTGGCTGATCACTAAAAAGAGTGGGAAATTTGAAAAAGTTTTACTTTTGACTGCTGGTGATTGCAGTTGTTTTATTTTCTTCTTTGGGTCTTGCTAAAATCTTTTGCTTTTTTAAATCAAGTCTACTAACCTGTAAGTAACTGATAACTGATCTATCCTGTTATTATTGTAACTGGGATATGAGTGCTAGCAGGGTTGAGGGTTTTGTGCAGTGCATAGTGTGCTGCATGTATGCAGCAATAGCTCCAGGATGGATACCACTGCGACAGATGTGAGCGGCTTGCCCTTCTGGAATCTCGCATTAGAGGTCTGGAGGAGAAAGTTGCAACACTGGGCAGAGCTATCTTCTGCTCTCTGAGCATATAGCTAATGGGATTGATGTGGAGGGCGGACAGACTAATCAGGATTATCAGGTAGGAAGATGGGTTACTGTAACGAGAGGGAGTGGTAGGAGCTCACAGAAAAGGAAGGCTGGCCCTGGGTTTGAGCACCCAAACAGATTTGCCAAGTTGGGTGAAGGTGTGGGGGTGGCAGCCCTGGATGGCACTGCTATCCCTAACAGCCGGGAGGGCAGACCATCTGGGAGGCCTAGACAGATGGTGGTAGTAGGGGATTCTATGATCAGAAGGACTGATAGAATAATTTGTCGCCAGGATCACCTCAGCCGAATGGTTTGCGGTCTCCCTGGTGCTAGGGTTTGGCATGTGGTGGACTGGGTTGATAAATTACTGGGAGGGGCTGTACATGACCCAGCTGTCTTGTTTCATGTTGGAACCAATGAAAGAATACATGGAAGGTGGAGGCTCCTTAAGAATTTAAAGAACTAGGCTCCAAGGTGATATTCTCTGAAATATTACCTGTGCCATGCGCAACTCAGGAGAGACAGGGGGAGATTAGAGAACTCAATGCATGGCTGAAGACCTAGTGTAAGAGGGAAGGATTTGGGTTTCTAGAGCACTAGGCTGACTTTTCATTGAGGTGCAACCTATATGCTAGAGATGGTCTGCAACTAAATGGAAGGGGGTCTGCTGTGCTGGGGGAGAGGTTTATGGGAAGGCTGGAGTATTTAACCGGTTCCCACCCAGCCTATGGCCGAATGGCAGCCAGCAAAAACCCTCGTCCCTCCGGGTGGACGCCATATGGCATCCTTTCAGGCATGCGCAGTTTGCATGCTAGCAGCGCGATCTGTCACCAGCTGTGTACCTCGGACATGGCCAATGAAAGATCTGTGTACCGGCCTCATTGCCAGTACCATGTGACCTGCTCTGACCAATCACAGCAGGTCACATGACAGTTGTATACAATGGATGGCATGATAGCCATCCATTGTCTACAAATGTGGCTAGCTGTGAATGATCACAGCGATCACATGCACAAGCTGGGCCAATCACAGCCCAGCTGTGTCATGTGATTAGCTGTGGCCAAATCACAGTTAAAAAAAAAAAAAAATCCTGAATCGATTTCATTCAGGTAAATGCTTGCTTATAGCAAAGTAATTCTTTGCTACAAGCAAATTGTGTAAAAAAAAAAATATATATATAGATCACTTCCCCAAAGTAGTACAATGTTACTATGGTAACATTGTACTACTTTGGTCATAGTGAAATATGAAAAAAAAAATCTTGAAAAAAAAAAATTAATAAATACAAAATGTTTAAAAAAAATCTATTTTTTGTACCATCACCAGTCAGTGTGCCTGATCACCACCATGCCAGTTGTATGATGACACTGTACTGCACTGGTGACAGTATGTAAAAAAAAAAATATATATATATATTATATATATATATATTTTTTTTTTTTTATTCATTTCCGAAAAATTACAAAAAAAATGACAACTTCAAAAAACATTCCATGCCTGTTATGAAATACGTCAGACTGTCTACTTTGCAAAAAGGGGTAATTTGGGGGATATCTGTACGGTTCTGACATTCTTGGACCTCAAGAAATTAGACCTCAATGCACTGTTTAATTGGGCAACTATGTGGCAAATGAGATTCAATGTTGAAAAATTTAAGGTTACGCACTTTGGGGTTAAGAATATGCATGCATCATACATACTAGGGGGGTACAACTGGGGAAAAGGATCTGGGGGTTCTGGTAGATCACAAGCTTAATAATGGCATGCAATGCCAAGCTGCGTCTTCTAAAGCGAGCAAAATCCTCTTGTATTAAAAGAGGTATAGACTCCAGAGAGAGATATCATATAACCCCTGTACAAATCATTAGTAACACCTCATCTGGAATATGCAGTTCAGTTTTGAGCACCAATTCACAAAAAGAACATTGGGGAACTTGAGAAAGTACAAAGAAGGGCAACTAAACCGATACGAGGCATGGAGGAGATCAGTTATAAGGAAAGATTAGAGGAACTGAATTTATTATCTCTTGAGGAGGAGATTAAGAGGGATATTATCAACATGTATAAATACATCAGTGGTTCATATAGTGAACTTGGTGTAATCTCTAAACACGGAAAGGTTTCCTCACAGTGAGAGCTGTGAAAATGTGGCATAGACTCCCTCAAGAGTTGGTTCTGGCCAGCTCAGTGGATTGCTTCAAAAAAGGCCTGGACTATTTCTTAGATACACAGAATAACTGGATACTAACATTTATAGGTAAAGTTGATCCAGGAAATATCTGATTGCCTCTCGGGGGATCAGCAAGGAATTTTTTTCCCAGCAAGTGCAAATTGGATCATGCTTTGCTGGGTTTATTTTTGCCTTCCTCTGGATCAACTGTGGGTATAGGATTATAACTTTTTTTTTCTATGGTTGAACTTTTGTCTTTTTTCATCCAGACTAACTATATGTAACTACACTTGATGCTAGCCGAAAGACCAAGAAGCTAATATATATATATATATATATATATATATTGTATGGTACAAATGTTTGTTGGAAAATCTACTAGTGTATAGCCAGCTTTACTCACGTTAAAGTCATTGCAAAAAGGACAGAGGGGCTGTCAGGAATGGACTCACCACAGGTGGTTCTGGGGCTCACCTGCCTTGTGGGCTGCAGTACCAGTGCTGGCCAGCGAGTGCTCTCAGCAGCCAGAATCTCACTCCTGCAGTCAAGCCATCACCTGAGGCTGATTGCAGGAGGTGTATTTAAGCAGGACCAGGCCTGCAATCAGTGCATTGGTGTTTGTTCCCATGAGTCCCTGTACCTGCATCCTGTCTGCTTCCTGCCTGATCTTGACTGTGCTAGAACTCTGCTGGCACCGACCCCGACTATTCCTTACCACTCTCCTGCTTGCTCCTTTGTACCTTGTCTGCCCGATAGTTACCTACCCGGCCTGCCTGACTACGCTTGTGTTTCCGCACATATTGTGATCTGTTGGAGGTTTGGTTTTTGCACTGTGTGTTTGGATGTACTGTATAGTCTTAATAAATTATATTGTTTTACACCATACTTGAAGCCTGCGTTTCCCTGTGTCAGTCCACACATCTCTGGTCATACCCGGATCCCTGACAGGGGCACTTAGGTCTGGAGAAAGATTTAACATCCACATCCTCCCAGTAAAGGCTGTGAAAACGTAGAATAGTTCAGCTAGAATAGACAGCTCAGTAGAAAGAAAAAAAAAAAAAAGCTGAATGCATTCCTAAAAACACAACATATATCTGTATATTATCATTATATTGTAGGTCAGCCTTTTTAAACCAGGGTGCCTTCACTTGTCTTCAGGGGTTCCATGGCAAAATGCCTAAAAATTTACAAAAATTTGTATAGCAGTCAGTGAGAGGGGAAAGACTATCTTTTAGTTACACAAACCCGCAGGTTTTCATTGTGCACCATTACAACCTTCTAGTCACCGGAATCCTAACAACCAATCACCTCATTAATTTTAGAGGATTTTGGGCCCCTGCACAGAAACCTTGTTTGCCCCTCTAGGTCAGCCCTGGGAGTCACATAAGCTGAGAGGGGGAGAAACTGGAGGAGAGAAACATTGGAATACTAGTCAGTACCACTATGCAAAAGGTGTATTTGCTTTGGAAGAATACATCACATCTAATGTTGGGTGTTCTACGTCGGATGCTGCTGTGATGCGTAAAACTACTAGTTTAGTTATTCAAATTTTTGCACTATCTGGAGACACCCCATTCTAAACTGTAAAGGGTGCCTTGACTAAAAAAAAAGGTTGAGAAACCCTGCTGTAGGTAATAACACTAACAATTTTTGATCCTGGGAACATCTGATTGTGTTTGCCAGATTTGCTTTGCTCTCCATACAAGTCAAAGGAAAGCAAAAAGTAGTCTTAGAGCTTGAACAATAGCTCAACTGTAGGTAAAACACACCTGTCACCTGTGCCTGAACTGCCCTCTCTGAATTTGCCACCTACACATTTTCACTCATCTGAAAGTATACTGTATTTTCCCATCTATGCAAGCTGAGGGATAGTTTGTGTTCTGGTCTGGAACACAAATGGCTAGTAGAGCAGCATGACAAAACTCCTGATTGCAGAGGTTCACATCACACCTGATTGTTATCTTGTGCTCCATATAAATAAACTTGCCTCAATTTACCTCCCCACTCCTGAAAACCATGACCAAACAAGAAACAATGGAGTCTAGTTACAAATACATTTTCACACAACTTTCTCCCAGGATTTGTATGTTTTAGCAATTTAATTAAATTAGAAATAAATATGAGAAGATTCCTGAGAAAGAGCTGTGGACATGTGTGAAAACTGGTCTAAAAAAGACCTTTTGTTCTTCTGCCAGACCAGCAATGCTTCTTTATCACACAACTGAAGTCCTTAGCTTTTTCCCTTTGGTCTCCATCACTATAGAAGTCTTATCTTATTTATAGTATACAGTGAGGAACAGAGGTATTTGAACACCCTGTGATTTTGCAAGTTCTCCCACTTAGAAATCATGGAGGGGTCTGAAATTCACACTGTAGGTGCATTCCCACTCAGAGACAGAATTAAAAAAAAAAAAAAAAAAAAAAAAAATTCAGGAAATCACATTGTATGATTTTTAAAGAATTTGTCTTGCACTGCTGAACATAAGTATTTGAACACCTGAGAAAATCAGTGTTAATATTTGGTACAGAAGCCTTTGTTTGCAATTACAGAGGTCAAACGTTTCCTGTAGTTCTTGACCAGGTTTGCACACACTGCAACAGGGATTTTGGCCCACTCCTTCACACAGATCTCCTCTAGATCTGTCAGGTTTCGGGGCTGTCGCTGAGCAACATGGAGTTTCAGCTCCCTCCAAAGATGTTCTATTGGATTTAGGTCTGGAGACTGGCTAGGCCACTCCAGAACCTTGGTATGCTTCTTACGGAGCCACTGCTTGGTTATCCTGGCTGTGTGCTTCGGGTCATAGTCATGTTGGAAGACCCAGCCACGACCCATCTTCAATGCTCTGAGGGAAGGAGGTTGTTGCTCAAAATCTCACAAAATGGCCCCATTCATCCTCTCCTTAATACAGTGCAGTCATCCTGTCCCCTTCGCAGAAAAGCACCCCCAAAGCATGATGTTACCACCCCCATGCTTCACAGTATGGATGGTGTTCTTGGGATGCAACTCATCCTTTTTCCTCCAAACACGATGAGTGAAGTTTAGACCAAAAAGTTCTACTTTGGTCTCATCTGACCACATGACTTTCTCCCATGCCTCCTCTGGATCATCCAGATGGTCATTGGTAAACTTCAGACGGGTCTGGACATGACTTGAGCAGGGGAACCTTCCGTGCAATGCAGGATTTGTGACCTTTGAAACTGTGGTCCCAGCTCTCTTCATGTCATTGACCAGCTCCTACTTTGTAGTTCTGGGCTGATTCCTCACCTTTCTTATCAGTGATACCCCATGAGGTGAGATCTTGCATGGAGCCCCAGTCTGAGGGAGACTGACAGCAGTCTTTAGCCTTTTCCATTTTCTAACAATTGCTCCAACAGTTGATCTATTTTCACCAAGCTGCTTGGCAATTGCCCCGTAGCCCTTTCCAGCCTTGTGGAGGTCCACAATTTTGTCTCTGGCGTCTTTTGACAGCTCTTTAGTCTTGCCCATGGTAGTAGTTGGCGTCTGACTGACTGTGGAGTGGACAGGTGTCTTTAAAGAGCTCAGACAGGTGCTACTAAGTTAGATTAATGAGTGGAGTAGAGGTGGACTTTTTAAAAGGCACAGTAACAGGTCTTTGAGAGCCAGAATTCTTGCTGTTTCTTAGGTGTTCAAATTCTTATGTTCAGCAGTGCAAGACAAATTCTTTAAAAATCAATGTGATTTCCTGAATTTTTTTTCTTAATTCTGTCTCTCAGAGTGGGAATGCACCTACAATGTGAATTTCAGACCCCTCCATGATTTTTAAGTGGGAGAACTTACAAAATCGCAGGGTGTTCAAATACTTCTGTTCCTCACTGTATCTCCCAATTCTTTCTTTGCATGTCTCTCATTTTATTTCAAATTTTATCATCATGGTCTTTATCTCTTAGTCTCCTTATGCACGTGAATTTTAAAAATTGAATTCTGGGGTGTAAATGTTTGGATATGGAATTTCACTTTGTATGCAATTGTAGCATTCTCATAGTGTAGGATGCTAGGCAAATTACATTTTTTGGCTCCTTCTGTAATCAAGGGAGCATTGATTGTTTTTTTCCCTGGTCTGCTGTGGGTTTCCACAGAGGATCTGGTCTTGAAAGGTACCATCTCACTCACTGGACCGTGCCCAGAGGAAGCTGGCAGCTGTCCTGGGGACTTGTGCATAAAATAAACAGATCCCTGTGACTGTATAGCATTTTGGAAACACTGCTGGGACCAGCAGTTGTGCATCAGAACAAGGTAACCAGACACCCAAAAGACTCCCCCCCCCCCCCCCCCCATATGGTCTTCATCTATGAGGCCTTACTACGGCCCACTGAAGCCATTTATCCAGCCCGCCGGAAGAAAAAAAAAAAAAAAAAAAAAAAGGCAAAAAACTCATACACGGGAAAAAAAAACCCACAAAACAAAAACAGAAAAAAAAAAAAAAAACACCACGGCGCCAGACATCAAATAGCTAGGCTGCTGACTGGGTCCTCGGCCAGGACCAAGCGAGCGGCAGCTTGGAAGCCCCTGATTTCACCTGCTGCAGCCAGAGGAGCAACAGGAGAGGAGGAAAGCACACCAGGCACAGTGCATGGCAGTGTCCAGTGCGTTAAAGAGTACAGTGCATGGCGGTGTCCTGGACCCCTGTTTAAAAAGTTTGAGGACCCCTGACTTAGACTGTTCAAGACCCACTATTACTCAAGGAGAAGAGCGTCCTCTAAAACATTATGTGCCAAGTGTTTTGGAGTATCCCATGTCCTAACCCCTCTCTTGTTGAAGTTTCTTCAAGCAATAAGTCTTCAAAAGAAATCTCCAAGACTGTTATTGGAACTGGAGTGTACGGACTCGTGCTTGTGTTGGTGGGAAACCTCTGTACTATTTGGGAAGAACCAACTATTACCAGTGGCCCTTTTAGGGGTAGCACTTCAAATGTATTATACAATTTCGCCTTCATAAAGTTAGTATCAGAATGAAAGAACTTCAAAAAGCCACAAGTGCTTGGGGTTTTTCAGATTGGTTTATCTTTAGGCAATATATAGCACATTCTTTTACACACACACTTACAAAAAATGAAAAGTCAGCAGCTACAAACCCCCCCCCCCCAAAAAAACACAACTTTCTTGCCCAGGGATCCAGCGCTATCTTCACCAGTCTTCAGGTCCCTGAAGCCAGCTGCAGCTTCACAGCTTCCCACTGTGCCTGTTCGAGCTGTGCTGCACTCTGAATGGTCCCGCAGCCTTCTGGGACCTGTGACATATCCCAGGAGGCTGTGGGCAAAAGGGAAGGGGGAGCATAGGAGATATGAGCAGAATTGGAAGTAGGCAATTGTCAAAACCAAGTACTCGCTCCCTCCAAAAATTACATTGTGTCAAATGTGGCAGAGGGGGGACATTACGTGACAAAGTGGAACTTCCCCTTTAGGATGAAGTTCTACTTTAAGCTGCAGATTTTACCTTGAAAGTGGAACAGTTTTATACGAGCTGCCCTGCTGTAAACATACACTAACCCTACATATTGGGGGGCATGTTGTGTCTTTATTGTATTCTTTTTTTGGGAAACCTATGCAATACTTAATGTGATTTTTAGGTTATTTTAGAGCCGCAGGTTGAACACGCTCTCTAATAACTATACTACAGCTACTGTGCTGAGGGTGATGTTAGAAGTTAAATAGGAAATACAAAGATCACACCTTGGAATTATTGTACATAACATTTACTTCCATTTGGTTAGTCAAACAATTAGCTATAAATTAAGATTAGGAAGAAAAAAAAAAAACATGTAATATAAAATAAATTGTTAGCTTCTCTCCACAATTTTTTCAAATTCACCTCACTATTCTACTTGCTTTCTAGCCTACGGGCAACAGATGTTGAGATTTAACTGCTCATTTTGCGGCAATTAATAAAAACACTCTAGAGGCAATGCTTTTCCATTCCCACAGGAGCAGGGTCAGGCTGTAACCTTCCACAATTACACACACCAGATGCCTGAAAAATGTAAACAACTTTAGTAGGTTTTAGCAGCAAAGAACAGCAGTAAAATCTAAGGAGTGCAACACAAATTTCAAGATGTTTCACATAGGCCATCTGTTTCACAGGGGCCAGGAAGAGGCAAAAAGAAGGAATCGAGACTCCAACCTTTTCTAAACTGCTGTTCTAGGCAACTTGTACAGGAATTTCATCTTCTGACACATTAAATACATTTAAAAAATATACAGCAAACAACTCAATGATATAATCTATTACAGATGAGGCCACCCACCCCATGCAGTCCATGATTATATCTGAAGCCAGCCTGTACATTGCTATAAATTATATAAAATCACTGCGTCCTCAGAACACATGGAACCATTCACAAAAGGCTGCAGCTGATTCAAGAGATTAGGAAATCACTAATCATCAATCTGTTTGTGTATGGACAGTGTTAGCCAATGCTTAGTGCTTCATTCATGTGGACTATCCATGACAAATGAGTCCTAAACTCTGTAGGAGAGTGTAAACATGACAAAATATTATCAGTGCTACGTCTCTTATGTTGCAAACCTGTCTCTGTCTACCCTATTCTGTCACTCATCCAAAATAAAAATATATATAATTTTTTTTTTCCCATACTTGTTATGAGATCGGTATCTTTGCAAACTTGTCCATTACTGTACTGACATCTATGTATCTGAAGTTTCAAAAATGTTCAGATCCTATTTAAAAAGGATTTCACAGGAAGCAATCTAGCTCTGTAGTGGCTCCGGATACCAGATCTCATGGTGTTTGATGCAAAGGGTTGATTTACCAAAGGCAAATATAGGCTGATCACATTGAGAAGTTGCAATGTGCAAGGGAACGTGGGGAAACATCACTTTGCAAAGAAAATTTAACCACTTGCCTACCGGGCACTTTCAGTCCCTTCTTGCCCAGGCCAATTTTCAGCTTTGAATGACAATTGCGCGGTCATGCAACACTGTACCTATATTACATTTATATCATGAATTTTTTGGTGGTATTTAATCACCACTGCTTTTTTTTATTTTTAAAAAAAAAAAAAAGTTCTTAGTTTCTGTAAACCGATATTTTTTCTCCTTCACCGATGTGCGCTGATGATGCTGCACTAATATGCGGAAGGGCGCAAATCGGCGGCTCTGATAGGCAATACGTATAGGTGGCACTGATGTCCCCTTTCACACTTGCTGTTACCAGCTCTCCTCTCCTCACGCTGTGACAGCATGAGGAACGAACGTCCGATAACCGACAAGTGTGTTTACATGGTGATCAGCTGTGTCATTGGATACAGTGGATGATGCGGTAAAGGGCTGCTGTAATTGGCCCTTTACCGTGACCTGCGATCAGCTGTGTCTGAAGGACACAGCAATCACAGACAGCACCAGGTGCACGCCGCAGCAGGCATGTGGGGGGCAAGGTTCTGGGAGGATGTCAATAGACGCCCTCCCAGAACTAGACTGTCATTCAGCTATAGCGTGGTCAAAAAAGTGGATAAACAGAATTTTTGCCTTGTCCATCCTCCATCTCCTGTGATTCCAGACAAGGCAATAAAACATGCCACTTTTTTTATTATCCCTCTGAATGCAGCTTTATTTCAGCCAATGTGTTTATGCACATTGTGCTGTTCTAATTTGAGATTTAAAGCAGCATTCAGGGGCAAAAAAAAAAAAAAAAGTTCCAAACCTTCATTCCAAGAGAAGCTTAATGGCATCATTTATTCTGGTGTCTACAGTCAATGAATATTCAAACAAATGGAATGAATTTTTACATATACACATCTAAATGCTACGTGCTTAAAGTGCTTGTAAGGGCTCAAGCTCCGTTCACATATAGGAGTTCTGAATCACAGGTGGAATCGCCTGGATTCTCCCCAAAAGTTAAAAATGCTCTATTAGTCATTGCACACAGCGTGTTCAGGTGCCATTCATTTCAATGGCACCTGAAACTGTGGGGTGATTCTACAGCAATTGTCATGTGACAAAGCACGCTGCAATCGCGCAAACCAAAATCGCGTGATGCGCATCACCCAAAAGAAATTCTGATCATGCGTTCCATGACAATTGTGGCAGAATCACTCTACCATTGAAATGCATGGTACCTGAATACACTGATGTGCTATTTGACATTTTAACAGCACATTTTGAAATCACAGGCAAAATTGCGGCAATTCCACCCGCAATTCAAAACGCCTATATATGAATGGAGCCTCAATGTTTACCTTCATGCATTCTACAACTCCCCAGCAGTCCCTCCAGACCCCTCATACCCGAGCCCTATTGCGTACCAGCGATATGCACGAGAGCCTTTGCTGGCTGTCCAGGGACTCTCCCTCCCTCCTCACTGGCTACCGCTGCTGTCAATTACAGCCAGTGAGACGAGGAGAGGGGGCGGGGCAAAGCCACAGCTGTGTGTGAATAGACAGTAGCGAGCTTGCTTGGGTGCCCCATAGCAATATGCTTGCTCTGGGGGCACTTGACAGGAGCACCTCGGGGGACCTGAAAAGAGAAAGGAGGATTGGGGCTGCTCTGTGCAAAACCACTGCACAGAGCAGGTAAGTATAACATGATTGTTATTTTGTTATTTTAACACAAACAAAAAAAAAAAAATTGCCTTGAATATCACTTTAAATATGGGCTAAAATTAGTATAAAAATGTGATTTTTCTGCTAGCTCCAGTGTAGTTGGGAGTAGTTTAATACAACTGTGGGCATGCAGTCTATAGAGGTATCCTTGATGTCTTCTTTGCTCCGAGTTCTACTTTGGACACATGCTCTGGACACTGTGCCACTAAATAGTGCAGGCTTTTAAATGTAACAAAAAGGTGGTTTTATTTTGGATAAAGTAAGGCTCCATGCGCATTTGGTCACAAAAGTCACATCCTATGGTTTTAAATCTTCTGATGATAATTCTGATCTATGTGACCTGAAATCCCAAAGACTTTGAAAAAAGGTGCCTGCACTACTTTGAAGTGAATCTGATGTGACCTGAGTGCCAGAGATTGTAAAGTTGCATTAAAAGTCACACTCGAAAGTCACATTGAAAATGGCATGACTTTGGAGTTGCCTAGTGTGAACCAAGCCTAAAAGGGAAGGTAAAAACCAAGTCGGGTTTTTTTTCTTGCCATCTGCATCAAATTGGGGAGTTTTTGGCCTTGAAAATCCCCTAGAAAAAGCCTGGTGATGTCATAGGCTCCTACAGCTCATCCATTATCACTCCCTCCTCTCCCCTGCAGATGCTGCTGACTGACACAGGGGAGCCAGATCACGTGACCAAACCAGAGCCGATTGGAAAAAGGTAAGTATATACATTATTCTTACACAGGTTAGTCAGCATAGGTGTTAGGAGGGGAGCATTTTAAATACTGGTTAGGTATATCCTGGAATTCTACTTTATATAGTTTGCCACAACTCTGTACATGCCAAGTTTGGTCTGTTAACAACTTGCCCTCCAAAGGATTTACCCCCCTTCCTGACCAAGGCATTTTTTGAGATACGGCGCTGTGCTACTTTAACTGACAATTGCGCGGTCATGCAACACTGTACATAAATGAGATTTTTACACAAATAGGAGTTTTCTTTCGGTGGTATTTGATCACCTGTGCATTTTTTTTTTTTTGCACTAAAAACCAAAAAAGATCAATTTAAAGGAAATAAATAAATAAATATATATATATTTTTGTTACTTTTTGCTATAAAATATCCAGTAGGAAAAAAAAAATCAAAAAATCAAAAATTGCATCAAATTTATGCCAAAATATATTCTGCTACATGTCTGTGCTAAAAAAAAAAATTCCCAATACATGTAAATTAACTGGTTTACATGAAAATTATAGCGTTTATAAATGGCGGTATATATACTTGAATTTCTTTTTTTTTTTCTTCATACTAGTAATGGTGGCAATCAGCGACTTATAGCAGGACTGTAGCGGGCATTCTGACACTGGGTGGGAACAGCTACTGACATCCAAATTGCAATAATACAGTGATCAGTGCTAATAAAAAGCACTGACTCTGTACTAAAGGGCACTGGGCAGGAAGGGGTTAACATCTGGGGTAATCAAAAGGGTCAGTGTGCCGTTTTATATAATGTGCTGTGTGTGTTTTACTTGGGAAACATGCTGCTGTGTATTTTTACAGTATACAGTTTCACATGAATGTGCTGTGAGTGTTTTACTAGGAAAACATACTGCTGTGTAGAGAAATACTCAGCAGCATGTCCTTGCCGGCAGGAGAGAGAAGTATGTTTACACACAGGTCTCTCCCCTGTCAGCTTTGACCGATCACCGGGTGCCAGTGAATCTCCTGCTGACTCACCAAGGGCGAGACAGACACAGACAGGATTTTGTGCAGCCCTCCCGCCCAATAGCAGTAGTTCTACTATAGGGTGGTGGGAAAACGGTAAAGGAAGCTTAAAAATAGACTTACAAGTTGGATCACCAGGTGAAAAAGCCTAACAAAAGAAAACTAATACAGCTACCACATTTAGGGCCCTTTCACACTAGAATGCCATGTGGAAAACCTGCATTATGTGCTGGTTTCCCGCACCGTATTCAAATCGCACTGCCCTTGCAATGTGCAACAGGTGTCAGTGCAAAGTTAATGACACCCCAAAAGGCAGGCCGCAAAAAGTGCGTTTGCCAGCACCGGATCACATGGTAGAAAAAAATACCATGCAATCCAGTTGCAGTGCATTTCCAAAATAGTGTACGCACTACAGTTGGTGTGATGTGATTTCAGACCATTCAAAATGAAGAGGCTGAAAACGCACTGCACAGAACTGCATGTGAATTGCACAGGAACACACAGCACACTTGCAGTTCATTGTGTTAAGGACTGGTAAACTGTAAAGTATTCCATTTTTGCAGATTTTAACATTTCACACAGCATGTACCCATTGCACTTACACTATACAGTATTGCCAAAAGTATTGCCTTTACATGCACATGAACTTTAATGGCATCCCAGTCTTAGTCCATAGGGTCTTCGTCTATAGGATGGGCCAACTCAATATTGAGATGGCCCACCCTTTGCAGCTATAACAGCTCCAGCTCTTCTGAGAAGGCTGTCCACAAGGTTTAAGAGTGTGTCTGAGAATGTTTGACCATTCTACCAGAAGCGCATTTGGGAGGTCAGGCACTGATGTCGAACGAGAAGTCCTGGCTCGTAGTCTCCGCACCAATTCATCCCAAAGGTGTTCTATCTGGCTGAGATCAGGACTCTGTGCAGGCAAGTCAGTTCCTCCACCCCAAACTTGCACATCCATGTCTTTATGGGACTGGTACACAGTCATGTTGGAACAGGAAGGGGCCATCCCCAAACTTTCCACAAAGTTGGGAGCATGAAATTGTCCAAAATGTCTTGGTATGCTGACACCTTAAGAGTTCTTCACTGGAACTCACTCCAGAGAACACGTCTCCACTGCTATAGAGTCCAATGGCGGTGTGCTTTACACCACTGAATCCGATGCTTTGCATTGCACTTGGTGATGTAAGGCTTGGATGCAGCTGCTTGGCCATGGAAACCCATTCCATGAAGCTCTCTATGCACTGTTGTGCTCATCTGAAGGCCACACGAAGTTTAGAGGTCTTTAGCCATTGACTCTGCAGACAGTTGGCAACTTCTGTGCACTTCAGCATGCACTGACCTCACTCTGTCATTTTACGTGGCCTACCTCTTCATGGCTGAGTTGCTGTTGTTCCCAGTTGCTTCCACTTTGTTATAATACCGCCAGCAGTTGACTGTGGAATCTTTAGTAGCAAGGAAATTTCACAGTTGGACTTATTGCACAGGTGGCAACCTATCACGGTACCACACTTGAATTCACTGAGCTCCTGAAAGTGACCCATTCTTTCACAAAATGTTTGTAGAAGCAGTCTGCATGCCTAGGTGCTTGATTTTATACATGTACAGTATGTATAAACATTTTAAAAGGATAAGTTCACCTTTAGTAACATGTTATATCTATATTCAGAGTTTAACATGTTAGTTACTAAACGCACATATCTGCACCCTGATCCCCCATTGTAACAGCAGGGGGATCTTATTCCTGCACCCCCATCATAATTTAAAAAGCGTGCGGCTGTGCACTACCCACACAGCCACATAATTTATTCACAGCAATCTGTGAACGAATGAACTACAAGTCCCATCTGCCACTGCGACAGATGGCTTGAAGTTCCCAAACTGCGAGGGCCACAGATGATGCAAACTTAGCCATAGATGGATCAAATCCATCTTAGTTGGTTCAGCAGGGACCGACTAAGATTTGACCCATCTATGGGAAGGCTGGTTGTATTTGAGTTGTCTATCGAACCACTTCAGTACAACCAGCCTGTCTCATTTTTCACATGCAGCAGATGTAGCAGTAGGCAGTAATCATTCTGTTCTGTTGGCAGGGAAGGTTCCACGCCGGAAGAGCACAACAGTGCTACGGGAGGGATTACCTTATCAACGCTGACTGTGTTGATGAGGGGAATCAAGAGATTTTCTTTCCTGCAACCCATGAAAGATTGTGATTGTTTACAGTGGGTAAAGCAAGCCATAGAACAATTTAGTTGCCCAGGGAAAGAGAAACTTTAGTAATTCTTTGATCTACTTAGCCAAGGCCATAACAGGTGTAGAAGAAGACACCATTATCACAGGCAAAAAGAAAGTCAAAACAAAATTTGTAGGTTTCTATTTAAAGATATGCAGGGATAATTGGCGAGAGATCACCAAAACAACAACATGTGGAATGTTTACAACTGCCTAAACATCCTTAAAGGCTTGGATGACATGTGAAATCCCATGTTTGTCAATGATAGCCATCTTAATTAGCACTACTGAAGTTGCTCCAAGTTTAGAAAAGTTTCCTGTGCTACAAGGCGACTTCTAGCTGACATGTGCTCATAGACTTTAATGGAAGTCGCCTCCAAGTCGGATGCTAATCTACATTGATGTGATTTGGATCCAACATTACAGAGAGAATTCCCAGGCAAAGTTACATGGTATTAAAGCCGCGCATCAAGATCATACTCAAGTCACCAGCAAGTCACCTGGCAAAGTCGCACGACTTTCAGGTCACAGTAGTGTGAACCAAGCCTAAAGAATGTATCTGAAGCCAAACCATTTTGTTTTAGATTCAATAAAGGACTAAAACCCCTGTAAGGCTTTTTCAGCTGCCCGCGTCCCATTGAGAAAAATGTCCTTTCCTTTATTGTAGGCCTATGGTTAAGAATGCAAAGATAAATCCTCTCTTTGGACAGTTTCACACAGACTCTAGCTTGAATGAAAGCAGTGTGTACGGCAGAAAACCTTTCAACAAGGTTTTAGGGTACATTTACACTAGATGCAATCAGGCGTGTTTTAAAGTGCAGTACAAACCCATATGCAAACAAATGTATGTATTCCAATGAGCCTAGTTTACACCACTGCAGGGCTTTCATGTGCATGGAGGAAAAAAAAAAAAATATAGCATGCTGCATTTTTTTTGCACCGCAAATGTGCAAATGCAAATTATACAAAGTGGCGGTACAGAGCTAACTATAAACGATAAACATAAAATTAGTTCATAAGCACCTCATCATAAGGTGCAAATAAAGGTGCAAATAAAAGTCCAAAAGGATGGTACAAAAAAAACTAAAAGAAAAGCTGACAGTCCATAAAGATCCTTACTGAATAAGCCATAGTTTATGGTGAGGGATAGAATACACAAAGAAAGAACCTCTACCTCCATAACAAACTGTCCCTCACCCTGTATTTTGACCGCCCAACCGGGAACAGTCAAAAAGTGCGGTAGTAACAACACAGCAGAACCTCCAGTCATTTTCTCAGTGTGTTAAATCTAAATTATGATTCGGCATTTATATTGATGGCAAGCTTGCAAAATATTTGGTTTTTATGATTAGTCATAATTAATATTAATATATGTAAGTGGTCTGTGACAAATGGTAGTATTTACTATTCTTCAATTATAGCTGAGACCAAAAGATATACAAGTTAAGCTGAAATAGTATATACCAGTTGAAAGTTGAGTAGACTATATTTAGAGATAGTTGGTTAAAAGTATTTGGTAGTTATGTCAAGGTTATTAGAAGTGACTTACTATTACATTACGTATTTTCTGTGTATATTTAGTATACGTCTCTAACACTGATACATATATAGTTTAGTGATTATACATTGATATGTTCTTAAGCTATAATTATTCTTTATATATAGCTGAGGGTTACATCATTGGTACATCAGCATACATATGTTCCTGTCCATCAAACATCATATGTATAGCATCTTTCCCTTTTATGAATTGGCTTTGCTAAGCAGTAATACTTTCCATAGAAGGTATTAAGATCACGAAGTATGACGTACATTTGCCTCTTAAAAGTGCATGAGACACAGAGACAGGGGAACACACACTCACTCACACACTAACATGACACTCTAGCATACACACGTCTGAGATGCTGGAACCAGGTGCTGCAAGACCAGATCATCATCTCCATCTACTTCCGGCTTCTTTACAAAGTCTAGAAGGACAGCATTAAGGACAAGGACATGGAGCATCGCACATGGCCAGGACAGCCATGACAGATAATGGTGACTTTTTCTTTGAACTTTCGCTTGTCAGTTTTACAATAGTTTTATCTACATGGAACTGTTCATAATACGCTTTACTTTGTTATTTGACACCATTGTGTGATAGAATAAAATCACACTTCATTTTTTATTTCAATGGCTCTTTCATTCATAATCGCCTCAAGACACTAGAAGCAGTATTATATGTGTCTAAAAATCCAACATTTTGGTGAGCCAGCCACCGCCGAACGTTTTTTCTTCGGATTTCCCCATGCCTTGTTAAGGGGGAACACTACGCACAATTCTGTGATTGTCAAGTCCTGGGAAAACACGGTGAAAAGTACCTAGCAGAACAGGCGATTATACAGACTTGGACGAGAATTCCAGTGATTGAGCCGGGTCAAACGAGAAAATCTTCTGATTACGGTGAGTAACAATTATGGAATTTATTGATGACTTAGTTAATGAAAGTAAGCTAGAATTTAAAGATGTTTCTTTATATCCTGAAGACAGTCAGCTATGGCACTATATGTATAATGAATGTTTACAGGCCAATATTCAGATAGATAAATCTAGATTTACTGTGCACAGACAACGTAAAAAGATATCTAACATCTTAAATTTAGTAAGAATATTCAACAAAATGATTTTGAATGTTGATTTACCTGTTAAAAAAGCTTGTACATTAAAACAGACAGAATGTAGCACTGTACAGCATGAAAATTTGTCTCAAGATGCTCCTAGTTGCCCAAACTGTGACATTTTCTGTACTTACGTAGAAAATCTTGAGAAACAAATTGACTCAAAGACAAATCTTTTGTTAAGACTGCAGAATGACAGTAAACAGGTTGCCATGATTAACATAGATGACAAACAGAGTGATTCAAAATCAGAGCCACGTCTGTCCGATTTCTCTGAAAGTTCGGATATTGACTCTGATGACGAAACACAAATTAAACATAAAGAATTGTTATGTAAAACTGCAAAACTTAAGTTGCAAATACATAATCAATTAATGAAAGTTTTAAAAGACATTCCTGCTTATGATCCAGATAAAGATATCTATAGCAACATGGAAGTATATGAAATGCATGTCAAATGCCATCAGATTTCAGATCATGACATAAATTATTTGTTTCCGATGTGGCTCCCAATTAAATTTATGTCTCGAATTAAAAATTCTGTTGTTAACGATAAAGATCAGAAAAAACATAATGACGCGACAGACAGACTGCGACAATTGCTGTTATGTTCAACAGGTGAAGACGTACCTTCTGTAGAAATGCTCGACTTACTGCAGACTACTGCTGACGAAGACCCTTTTGAATTTAAAAGCAAGTTTTCCAAAGCATATAAAATTATATTTGGAGTAGAAAATGAGAAAGACTCAGCTATGATCAAAGCTTTTGTAAAGAAATTCACGTATTTAGACCCAGTAACCATTGTCATAGCAGAGGAAAAACAAAATTTGAATGATATAGTAAGTTTCATTGACAAAATTCGAAGAAAATTGAAAAATAGCAATATCACTTATGAGGTGGCTGCGCTTCAAAGTGACAAAAACAGTCAGATTACAGTTATGCCAGGAACTACAGGTCCCAGTAAGAATGACAACGACAGATGCAAGCAAGCGAGTCATAATGAGGATACCACATGTTTTCACTGTCATAAACAAGGTCATATCAGGCGCCATTGTTGGAAGTTTATATTTAACTCACAAATAAAGAAACTGGAAATAAACAGTGAAAAAGCAGCTTTTGTACAACCTGCTGTGTTGTGTAATGATAAAAATTTAACTGAACTGCCTTATGCCTCATCAGTTAAACAAATCCACACTTTGACTAGAAACAACTGTTCTGACAACAGGGTGAGAAGGGCTGTCACTGACAGAAATGGTTTATTACTAGTTCCAAAAATAGAATCACGTCCACATTCATCCCCGATATCGTTAGAATTTGTCGCTCCAATTGTATTGGATGACAATGGAAGGCCTTTTATAGACTGATTACTAAATGGTAAAAAGATCAAATTCCTAATTGACAGCGGATCTGAGATTAATCTGACCAGAGAAAACGTACCTGTGAAACCAAATTCACCCATGTGTAAAATAAAAGGTTTTAATAATACAGGTCATTCCACTGCTAGACAGGTGCCTAATGTAACATTTGAAATACCTGGGCTAGTGAAAACTAACATTGATATTTGGTATAGTAATGCCACCGAGAATATTCTTGGCATTGATTTTATCAATAAGCAAAAGTGGATTATTGATATTATGACGAAAGTTATTTGGAGGAACCCTTCTAGGCCCAAATCAATGTTAATGGATCCTTCTATATACAGTGATGTTGGTTTCAACTCTAAAATGTCTACAGCACAAAAATGGCCTGATATTGATGGTAATTATGCTTTACAAGAATTGGTACAACGTTTTCCAAGATTGTGGTCAAAATTTAAAAATGACATAGGAACTTTGAAAGATACAGAATTGAATATTGAGGGTAAAGATCCCATACCATTTACTCAATATGAATTACCACGAGAATCAATAGGACCACTTTCTGCCATTATTCAAGAGTTTGTACAACTTGGCATTGTAAAGAAAACACAATCAGTGGTAAATAACTGTATTTGGCCTATCAAAAATGCTGACAATTCATATTCCTTGTCAGTTGATTTCAGGACACTGAATAAACATATTACAAATAACAAAGCAGTTGTTCCTGATCATTCTAATATCAAGTTACATTTAAAGGCCGAATCCAAAGTGTTTTCTGTTTTGGAAATCGATAACAGTCATTTTTCGATCCCCTTAGCTAAAAGTTGTCAATACAAGCTAGCTTTTAAGTTTCAGAAAGAGACCTATGCATTCACTCGATTAGTAGCTGGTTTAGACATCAGTGATGGTATAGTCCATGAGTCCATAGAAAAAATTCTATCACAATTTTCAAGGCCAGAATGCATTTTTCAGCATGTAAATACAATTATGCTAAGTACGCAGAATGTTAACGAACATATTACTCTTTTGTCTGAGCTATTTATGTTGTTACAGGATGCAGGTCTTAAATTAAACCCGGAAAGAGTTCAGCTGATGAAAAGTCAGGTGAAATGCTTTCACATGCAGATCAGTCAAGGAAAGAGACAATTATTGCAGGAAACAGTCAGAGCTATCACTGCCATTCCAGTTCCTACAACACATAAAGCATTGCAACAATTTTTGAAAAACATAAATCATTGCAAAGAGTTTATACATGGTTTTGCAGAGAAAGTTAAGCCATTATATCATCTTTTGAAGAGTAAAAATAACTTAGTTGACCAATGGGGTCCAAATGAGAATAATGCTTTAAAAGTGTTGAAAAAGGATTTGCAGAATGCGCCAGCATTAAGTACTATTGAGGTTTGTTCCAATGCTCCTTTTGTTGTGAAAACTCATGTATCTGATAATGCAATTTCAGTAACTTTGTCTCAATTAAAAGAAGGTAATGAGAGACTAATTAGTTACTTCTCCAGAAATTTATCACTATTGGAAAGAACTTTTACATCAGAGGCACAACAACTGTTGAGTTTCTTTTATGCAATCAAAGCTTCACAAAGCACAGTAAAGTCACATAGTATCATATTACAGTCTCCTGACAGTTCACTAAGAAGAATTCTTGAGGAAGATACATTCAGAGAATGCCATGAAAAGTATCCTCAGTGGATAAGAGCACTGTTAGCCAAACACAGTGTGATAGGTACAGCTGCATCAGACAAGTCTCTACCTCACATTCACAGCAACACATGCAGTAATGAAGAACACTCTAACACTAGAGTAATGACATCAGCACAGAAAACAGTTACGCATATTTCTAAAGTTATAGGGATGAGAACAAAGGTATAAACCTTTGTCATCTCTGGGGTGATACAAAACCTTTCTTTGTTTAATAAAACAGGGTTTTGCGGTCATGACCTATGATGAAATATTGCGTCCTGTCATACCTAAATAACACACTACTTTTGTATTCTAGTTTAGGTAATCTTAGACAGGATTAGGACAGTATTTTGATTGATATATAGAAGTTTTCTGTAAAAGGAAATAGGAAGTAATGATACTTCACAATATGTGTTTCAAACTCATACACTGATTGTTCCATAATCTTTCATATTTGTTGAAATAGGTGCAAGAATAATGCAATGTTTGTGCCAAAGTAATGATACTGCATTTCTTTACAGAAATGACATCTAAAATCAAATATGAAGCGTAACAATCTCCTACAAGCCAACGTGAAGGAATTTGAACGTTAAAGAAGAGTTCTTCATATGGAAGAAGATTGAACAAGAGCTTAATACTTCACACTTGTGACTGATTTATTGCGTTCAACAAAGATGTTTCTACTTTACAGAACTTAACGAAGATATTTTATAGACATTGCATGAAGAAAAGATTCATCAAGAGGAAATCTATTTATTAGTGATAAAACAATTTATTATTGAAAATATTGTTATAGGTCACATATACATTGTAATGATCCTTTTATTCCGATACTTACATCCATATTGGGATATTATTATTATTATTATTTTTTATTTTTTACATATTCATATACGGAATATTTTTTGGTTAAAACTTCATAGAGTTATTCCAGTTATTAGAATATCTTTTGTTAAAAGATACAAGAAACATATTACTCTTATAGGAGCAATATAAACGTATGACACATTTTAGAATGGAAAGTATATTTCCGGAACCTTAAAATATTATACAAATATGGAAATATAATACATTAATTATTATTTTTATTTTTATTATTATTATTATTACTATATTATCATATATCAATTAACATTATGATTAAGAATTTTTAGGAAGAGAAACTAAAGATAAGGTATAGAGTTCTGAAGGAAAGTTATTTTTTGATTGGTCCAGTTATGAAGAATATATACGATCATTTGGTATAAGACGGTGTGTATGGGACATGAATGAAGTGTGCATTGATTTGGCATTAATTTTAGACTAATCATAATAAGGGGGAAATGTTAAATCTAAATTATGATTCGGCATTTATATTGATGGCAAGCTTGCAAAATATTTGGTTTTTATGATTAGTCATAATTAATATTAATATATGTAAGTGGTCTGTGACAAATGGTAGTGTTTACTATTCTTCAATTATAGCTGAGACCAAAAGATATACAAGTTAAGCTGAAATAGTATATACCAGTTGAAAGTTGAGTAGACTATATTTAGAGATAGTTGGTTAAAAGTATTTGGTAGTTATGTCAAGGTTATTAGAAGTGACTTACTATTACATTACGTATTTTCTGTGTATATTTAGTATACGTCTCTAACACTGATACATATATAGTTTAGTGATTATACATTGATATGTTCTTAAGCTATAATTATTCTTTATATATAGCTGAGGGTTACATCATTGGTACATCAGCATACATATGTTCCTGTCCATCAAACATCATATGTATAGCATCTTTCCCTTTTATGAATTGGCTTTGCTAAGCAGTAATACTTTCCATAGAAGGTATTAAGATCACGAAGTATGACGTACATTTGCCTCTTAAAAGTGCATGAGACACAGAGACAGGGGAACACACACTCACTCACACACTAACATGACACTCTAGCATACACACGTCTGAGATGCTGGAACCAGGTGCTGCAAGACCAGATCATCATCTCCATCTACTTCCGGCTTCTTTACAAAGTCTAGAAGGACAGCATTAAGGACAAGGACATGGAGCATCGCACATGGCCAGGACAGCCATGACAGATAATGGTGACTTTTTCTTTGAACTTTCGCTTGTCAGTTTTACAATAGTTTTATCTACATGGAACTGTTCATAATACGCTTTACATTGTTATTTGACACCATTGTGTGATAGAATAAAATCACACTTCATTTTTTATTTCAATGGCTCTTTCATTCATAATCGCCTCAAGACACTAGAAGCAGTATTATATGTGTCTAAAAATCCAACACAGTGGCACCACCAATTTTGGGCAAATTGGCTCCAGTCAAATAGACAGCAGTAATTTCAGCATATATTAAAAGGAAAAAGCGATAGTGTAATAAGATTATAGCAAAAGAATTTTAGTCAAAGAAAACCATTCACATTTAAAAAGTTAATTTTCAGTATACCACAATGTTGTTTCCAACCAGCAAGATGGCCGCTGCGTCCCCATGCGCAATGTCACACCATAACTCCTCCCTACGCATTTCATCGACGTCAGGGGCATCCCCCAGTGACAACATTGATGACAAAAGGCTTAGGGAGGAGTTAGAGCATGTGACAGATTACCAAAGACCAGCCCCTTCCCTCCTTTGGAAGAGAAAAAACAATTACTACTATACCACCTACCACTTGAGAAGTGGGGGGTAAGAAACCTCAGTGACAACCAATGCCTTTAGAGGGGGAATGAGGGGTGGGGGAACACCATTGACCACCAATGCCTTTACAGAGGAAGAGGGAATATCGCGGACCATTAATTTGGGTATGGGGGGTTTACACCACCGACTATCAATGCATTTGGGGGGACAGACCACCAATGTCAATGAAAAAAAGAGTGTAAACACCATTAACCACCAATGCCTTTAGGAATGACATCACTGACCACCTGTCAATGAGGGAAGGGCAGACATAACTGGCCACTAATGCTAGTAAGGGAAAGGAGGAAAACACCACTGACCACCAATGCTTACCTTTTTTCCCAGCGCTGTGCACTTCATCTCTCCTCCCCTTGCTTCCTCTTCACACAGGGGCTTGAACAGCAATCAAATGCAGTGAGGAAGAAGTGGGGGGCTGGGCTCCATAGACACACAGCTCAGGAGCATGCAGACACTGTGTGCCTCCATAATAAGCAGCCTTCTATGGGGGCACATGAATAAGAGCAGGAACCAAATTTGCTGGTGGGGGACCTGAGAAGAGGAGGATCGGGGCCGCTTTGTGCAATACCACTGCACAGAGCAAGTGAGTATAACATGTTTGTTATTTTAATTAAAAAATATTTTTGACTTTAGTAACACTTTAAGTTCACTACTGGTGCAGAGCCACAGTTTTTACAACCTTGCTTAGGTGACAACGGCAGAAGACAGGGATAAGGCAAGTATAAATCTAACTTTTTCTTTACAAGTACATTTTGTACCTGTTACCTACTGGTGATTTATACAGGGTGAGGGGGATTGGACATTGTAAAATAAGGGAAGAAGGCAGCACCAGCCTAGTGCAGTATCAGACACAAAAACGTTAATAGTACAAGAATATGTACATACTCACAAACTGTGATAACAATAGCTTGTCAAAGTCCAAAGCGACATGGTCACCAAGTCAACACCCAAACTATGAGAGGACATTCTAGATGGGTGCAGCATTTCGAGGGGTACTCCCCTCTTCCTCAGAGTCAGGTTTGGGAGTTGACTTGGTGACCAGGTTGCTTTGGACTTTGACAAGCAATTGTTATCAGTTGTTTGTGAGTTTGTACTTATCCTCTTCCCTTATTTTACAGCTATTCTTCTGGGTTCCCTGACCCTTAGAGGGCAGTAAAGACTGTGCCGGCATTGGAAGTGACAAAGACCTGACATTTATCCATCAGCACATTACTCTTGAGCACAGGCAATTCTTTGATTTTTTTTTCCATTGAGGGGGATTCAGCAACTGAACAAAGGCCGAATGTGGTATGCACCCATGGACAAGTTAATGACCCCTGTAACTGGCAATTTTGGTGGACAGCTTGGCCTGTAGCAAAAAGATGGAAAAACAGATTTACTGCAGGATCAACGGGCAATAACTAAAATTTTACATCTGGGACATGCCAATTACTGACTTCATTATATATGTAATTTTTCTCTTTACCCATATTTACACTTTAGTGATACTAAAGCCTTTTTTCTTAAAAATAACAAACGTGTGTATACTTATCTGCTCGGTGCAGTGGTGTTTCACAGAGCAGCCCGGATCCTCTTCTTCGAGTCCCCCACCGGCACACCTGGACCCTCTCGGTTGGATGCCCCCATAGCAAACAGCTTATTCTGAGGGCACCCAAGCAGATGAGCTCCTGAGCCATGGCTCTATGTGTCCATAAACACACACAGCCACAGCTTGGCCCTGCCCCCTTCCTCTCCCAATTGACTCACTGGCTGTGATTGACATTGGCTCCTGCCTCAGCCAATCAGGAGTGGGAGTCCACGGAGAACTGAACCTGTCGTGGACAATCACTGGATCAAGAGGGGCTCAGGTGTTAGGGGGGCTGCATCACAAAGAAGATTTTTACCTTCTGTAGCAGGCTCCTTGTACAAGAGGATTCAGAAGGAATCACATGTTCAGCAGTCAGTCCTTCCTCTCTCTCCCCTATTTGTAAAACCTGGGCATTCTGCCAAGTTCATGACTCATCCACTACACAGAAAAGAACGCTGGGAAGGGGAGGAAGCAGGAAGTGAAGGGGAGAACAGAGAGACACCAGGCTGGAGAAAAGACAGGGACATGTGGAGGCCGTCCAAGCAGAGGAGGAGGCACTACAGCACTCAGCGCGGATAGAGGGACCCTGCTGTGTGTTCAGAGTTCAGCTCTGGTGAGCTGTCCCACTGGAGAGAGTAAGACATACCATTTACACTTTGCATATAGACTGGGACATCCGCACCCCACTGCTGGGATCTCACCCATCCAGGGCCCTGTGCAAGCCACAGATCCCTCTGCCTGCTTTGCCCCTCACCACCAGTGTAATTGAGACTGTCTGCCCCAGGGACTAACACATACTGGGAGATTGCATCCTGGGACTGCCCCTGGTCTTGGGGTGCTTTGTGTTGCTTTTAGACACTGAGGTTGGACCCTCTCAGCCCAGAAACCTAGTGAAATCGGATGTAACCCACACCAGCTGAAACTCCAAAGAAGCCTTCAGCTGCTATTTACTTCATTGTAAGGACTAAACGTGCACCAACTAGAGCTCCACCGTTAGAAGGACTGAAGTGGGGGAATCTGGCTTAGTAGCTTTATTAGAGGTAACTCTTTATTGCATTCTGTTCTGACTCTGAGGTGATTTTTGGCTAACGCCCCTCAGAAGCAGAATCATACACCGGTGTGGGTAATACATTTCATTGATAGAGTATAAGTAAGTTTATTTGTTTGATATCAGTTGTATTCTGCTTAAAGTGCGACTCTGCCATCAGGAGATTTTTGGCTGTGAAGCCCTCTAGTGGCAGACCAAATTTACTGCATTGCATAAAAGAAGAAAAGTAAGTTTTGAAGTTGAAAGGGGAACCCCACCCCTCTACACTGCATTTCATTCTCCATAAAATTGTTCTTGTTTCATTTAACCCTGTGTCAGCAAATTTCTTGGCGGGGTATTTGCGATTCATTACCAGTTGTGCCAGAGGGATTGGGTTTGCTTAGGGTTGGATCTATTGAGCGCAGGACCCATAATATATTCCAGCTTGTCCCAAGGAGCAGTGCTACACTTCATTCACAGAATGCATGAAGGTTAAAAAACAAAAAAAAACCCCATTGAGCCTTTACAACCACTTTAAAACACGTATTTTCTTATACTCATGGGCTGCCTTTGTGTAATGTCTACAGGCAGACTGTGAAAACTCGAAGGCTGAGTTAGAAAAATGCAAGGCCAAAAAGCCAAAATGTTCCCACTCTGAATCTTATACTGTAATTGTCTAACTAAAGGAAAGCTTCTCCATTACGTTTTGTCTTTGGAACATAAGATGTGTTTACAGAAAGATGGCGAATAGATAACTTGTCAAATCATTGCAGGGTGGTGACAAGAAACCCCTTCCTAAAATTTAATACAGAATCCTTTGGAAAGTTTACAGGAAATATAAAAGGGTTTACAAAATCACAAACCTACATGCAGCCTTCCATGCTTATCACACATCTGTCAACGGGTAATTTAACAAAAAACGCATATCACAGTAAAAGAAATCAATTTAACCCAGCCTCAGCTCTGCAAAAACAGCCATTTATTAAACTGTTGCTTAGCATGTTCTGAATATGGAGGTTTCTATTTAGATTGGTTGAACTAGATGGACCTGTGTCTTTTTCAGCCTGATTAATAACTATGTAACTGACAGGGCTATGCATTAAAGACACTTGAAATCTTATTTCAGCTTGCTGCAAATCATAATAGACCAATGTAGGGTGTATAAAAACATGAATACAGGGGTAATTCATTAAAATTCATGGGAGGGCCAAATCAGAAAAATTTTCTTCTTGCAGAGATCTGAATTGCATGTACGATGTTTCTTCCTATCACAGCCCCCCCCCCCAATTTATATTCAAATCCTGTCCTCAGTCCTCCACTTCACGGCAGTTTCCCCTTCACATTAGTGTCCACTGCCCCCTTAACATAACCCCCCCCCCTTCAAACCACAGCTTCCATTTTACATAACCCCCCTAGTGCTGCGCCCTTTACATCCCCCCCCATACACATCAAATCTCTCTGCCCACAGCACCACCCTGCTTAAAATCAGCCCCCCCCCTTAAGCACTGCCCCCCTTTACCTCACATCTCCCCTCACAGCACTGCCCCTTTCAGAATACCCCCCCCACATGCCCCCTGCACTACTGCTCCCCTTTACATTTCCCCCCAACACTTCCCCCCTTTGCATCCCCCCCCCACACACAGCATTACCCCTCTTCACACCCCACGCCCCCCTCCCCCCCAACACTGCTCCCTTTTACATCTCCCCCCCACAGCACTGCCCCCCTTTACATCTCCCCCCCACAGCACTGCTCCTCATTTATATCTACCCCACAGCACTGCACCCCTTCACATCACCCTGCCCTCTGCATATCCTTCAGATCACCCTCCCACCACAATAATATGCTCTGCACTCTTCACATCTGCCCCCCCTTCAAAATCACCCCTGCATACACATCACTGCCCCCTTAACGTCCCCCCTGCTCCCTCCCCCACTTGTAGGAAACCACCGTTTCCTACAATTCACCTCAATGTAAGGTGCCTGCCCTCATACCCTTTTAATCTCATGTCTATCCTGTACAAATGTCTCCACAGCAATTCTATTGTTCTAGTGTTTGCTTGATTTCAGTACAAGACACATTCCATTCTCTCATTCATCGTTGTCACACTCTGTCCTAGGCTAATCTGTGTACAGGGTCTCTACAACCTAAAAAAAAAAAAAAAAAAAAAAAAAAAAAAAAAAAAGCCTCGACCATCTTATAAAACTACAATTGTCATGAATTTCCCCAAGGTGCAGGGTTTATAGAATGCCTTATATTTGCCTCAAAGGGAGGTCTGGAGTCAAGCACACGATTTTCTTAGGATTCTAAACTCTAAAACGAGTAGTGACCTCTGCTTCCTCTTGTACAAAATTTTATTGCAACTGTAATCTCTACCTTTATTTTGTGAAAGAGCTGTGCAAACTGTTGGCGATATATAAATCCTGTATAATTCCTAGATTATGACTAGAGATGAGCGAATCGAAGTATCCGAAGTGGAATTCGAGTCGAATATCGGAAAAATTTCGATTCGTGCCGAATCCGAAAAACAGCCTAATTCGGACGCGCGAATCGAAATTTTTCCGAAAATGGCGGCTGACATGTGCGGCGACGGAGCGGGGATGTCGGGGAAGGCGCGCAGACAAGGCGCGCTGCCCCATAATGCATTCCTCAACGACATGTGATCGCATCAGCCAATCAGCAGCCAGCCAGCCAGCACTGTGTAATGGTCGAGGTATATATAGCGGCCATTTTGGAAATCTTCATTTGCCTGCAGTCATTGTACAGAGGCAGACCGCTCTGTACTAGGGACAGGGACAGAGTTAGGGCCACAGAAACGAGAATTGGGGACAGAGAGAAGTTACTTAGGGACAGAGAACCATTACTCAGGGACACAGACTTGTTAATGAGGGCCACAGAATCGTTATTTAGGGACAAAGAAACGCTAGTTAGGGCCACAGAATTCATACTCAGGGACAGACAGAATTGTTACTCAGTGCCAGAGAATTGTTACTTAGGGCCACAGAAACGTTATTAGGGCCACAGAATTTTTACTCAGGGACAGACAGAATTGTTACTGAGTGCCAGAGAATTGTTACTCAGGGACAGACAGAATTGTTACTGAGTGCCAGAGAATTCTTACTCAGGGCCACAGAATTCATTCTCAGGGACAGACAGAATTGTTACTCAGGGACAGACAGAATTGTTACTGAGTGCCAGAGAATTGTTACTCAGGGACAGACAGAATTGTTACTGAGTGCCAGAGAATTGTTACTCAGGGACAGACAGAATTGTTACTGAGTGCCAGAGAATTGTTACTCAGGGACAGACAGAATTGTTACTGAGTGCCAGAGAATTGTTACTCGCACAGACACAAAATTGTTACTTGCACAGACACAGAATTGTTACTCGCACAGACACAGAATTGTTACTCAGGGCCACAGAATTCATACTCAGGGACAGACAGAATTGTTACTGAGTGCCAGAGAATTGTTACTCAGGGACAGACAGAATTGTTACTGAGTGCCAGAGAATTGTTACTCAGGGACAGACAGAATTGTTACTGAGTGCCAGAGAATTGTTACTCAGGGACAGACAGAATTGTTACTGAGTGCCAGAGATTTGTTACTCAGGGACAGACAGAATTGTTACTGAGTGCCAGAGAATTGTTACTCGCACAGACACAAAATTGTTACTTGCACAGACACAGAATTGTTACTCGCACAGACACAGAATTGTTACTCAGGGCCACAGAATTCATACTCAGGGATAGACAGAATTGTTACTGAGTGCCAGAGAATTGTTACTCAGGGACAGACAGAATTGTTACTGAGTGCCAGAGAATTGTTACTCAGGGACAGACAGAATTGTTACTGAGTGCCAGAGAATTGTTACTCGCACAGACACAAAATTGTTACTTGCACAGACACAGAATTGTTACTCGCACAGACACAGAATTGTTACTCAGGGCCACAGAATTCATACTCAGGGACAGACAGAATTGTTACTGAGTGCCAGAGAATTGTTACTCAGGGACAGACAGAATTGTTACTGAGTGCCAGAGAATTGTTACTCAGGGACAGACAGAATTGTTACTGAGTGCCAGAGAATTGTTACTCAGGGACAGACAGAATTGTTACTGAGTGCCAGAGAATTGTTACTCAGGGACAGACAGAATTGTTACTGAGTGCCAGAGAATTGTTACTCGCACAGACACAAAATTGTTACTTGCACAGACACAGAATTGTTACTCGCACAGACACAGAATTGTTACTCAGGGCCACAGAATTCATACTCAGGGATAGACAGAATTGTTACTGAGTGCCAGAGAATTGTTACTCAGGGACAGACAGAATTGTTACTGAGTGCCAGAGAATTGTTACTCAGGGACAGACAGAATTGTTACTGAGTGCCAGAGAATTGTTACTCGCACAGACACAAAATTGTTACTTGCACAGACACAGAATTGTTACTCGCACAGACACAGAATTGTTACTCAGGGCCACAGAATTCATACTCAGGGACAGACAGAATTGTTACTGAGTGCCAGAGAATTGTTACTCAGGGACAGACAGAATTGTTACTGAGTGCCAGAGAATTGTTACTCGCACAGACACAAAATTGTTACTTGCACAGACACAGAATTGTTACTCGCACAGACACAGAATTGTTACTCGCACAGACACAGAATTGTTACTCAGGGCCACAGAATTCATACTCAGGGACAGACAGAATTGTTACTGAGTGCCAGAGAATTGTTACTCAGGGACAGACAGAATTGTTACTGAGTGCCAGAGAATTGTTACTCGCACAGACACAAAATTGTTACTTGCACAGACACAGAATTGTTACTCGCACAGACACAGAATTGTTACTCGCACAGACACATAATTGTTACTCAGGGCCACAGAATTCATACTCAGGGACAGACAGAATTGTTACTGAGTGCCAGAGAATTGTTACTCAGGGACACCTAATCGTTGAATTAAATAGTATGTCAGACAACATGCAGAGGAGTGGCAGAGGAGGCAATGTTTTAGGAGCGAGCAGACGTGGCAGCAGAGGAAGGGGTCGAGGCAGCAGTATTCGCAGCCAGAGGCCAGTGCTCCCGGTGTCATCCAGCGGTCGTGTCTCCACCGACAACCCTGCCGTCATTGATTGGTTGGCTCGGTCGTCTTCCTCTTCCCAGGTCACCTCTGACACCTACAGCCAACGGTCGGTGGGTACGTCAGACACAACCGTTAGTTGGCATGGCCCGGGACCAAGCCCACTGAAATCACGTGTCCTCTACCTGCCCCTGTCCTTTGCTGTTCCCTCACCAAGCGAAGTATCGCATGCTGTGGGCTCAGCCCCACTGTACAGTGAGGAAGAGCTAACAGAGGGCGGTCAGGAACGGGGGGAGACATCGGCCTTTTCAGCAGCCAAGCGAACAAGTACTGGCGAGGAGAGTGGCTCGGTAGCCGGTCTAGAGACAGGTCTGTCTCCTGACCCAGACGCAGCCGAGGGGGCTAGTAGTGAGGCGGAGACCCTACTTGATGATGAGGAGGTTGATCGCACTTGGCAGCCTCGTCGTCATCAGGCAATTTCTTCCGCATCATCAGGAGAAGAGGGTGGCAGCTTGGCAGCGAGCAAAACAGTCGGTGGGTTGCCCAGGAGACAGCAGCAGGGTCGCATCAGTGTCAGTGGAGCCAAACGTCCACGGAGTAGAGCACCAGCTCCACTGCAGCCTACCACCACGGCCAGTAGTGGTGCCGGTGCGCACGGAGGAAGTAGCAGTCAGCCAGTGAAGAGTAGCGGGGGCAAAGTTTCCTACTCGGTGGTGTGGCAATTTTTCCTCAAGCCGCCCGAGGAAGTAAACGTAGCCGTATGTCGACTATGTGGCCAGAAATGCAAGCGTGGCCAGGGGGCCCATGTTGGGACTACAGCGTTGCGTCAGCATATGCAGCGTCACCATTCGGTGGCCTGGGAAAACCGTGATAAACATACGGCGGTTCTGCCTGCCCCAGCCCCCGCTCCATCACCCGCTCCGTTACTTGCTCCGTCACCCGACGTCGTCAATCGCCCTCTATCAGCCAGTCAAGGCTCCAACACCTCTGCTGAGGGGAGTTGTCGCTCATTGGCATCTTCCGCTCGTTCAGATGCTCCTTCTCCTGCTACTCCTCTTCTCGGATTCCGTCAACAGTCTTTCTTGGAATCCGTATCCAAGAGACAACAGTTTGCGAGCACGCACCCGACGGTGCAAAAGCTGAACGTCCTCCTGTCCAAGTTGCTGGTGCTGCAGTCCCTCCCTTTCCAACTGGTGGACTCAGCACCTTTCCGAGAAATGATGGCTTGTGCCGCGCCGCGGTGGAGAGTGCCAAGCCGTCATTTCTTTGCCCAAAAGGCAGTGCCAGCCCTGCATTCACATGTAGAAGAGATGGTGGGCCAGTCTTTGAGCATGTCGGTCTCTGCCAAAGTGCACGGCAGCGCCGACGTGTGGAGCTGTAACTACGGTCAGGGACAGTACATGTCATTTACGGGCCACTGGTTGAACGTGGTGCCGGCACAGCCGCACCAGCAACTTGGACAGGTCACGACGCTTTTGCCTCCACGTTTGCACGTCCTTGGTCCAGCAAGCATGTCCGCCTCTACCACCTCTTTTTCCGCCGTGTCCTCAGCCGCCACCCCCGTGCCAAGTCCCATTACCCGACCGGCATATCACATGTGCAGGGCGCAACGGTGTCACGCTGTGCTGCACCTGGTATGCCTTGGCGAACGTAGTCACACAGGGGAGGAACTGCTGAGTGTAATGAACAGAGAAATCGACAGATGGCTGTCTCCGCGCAAACTAAAAATCGGAACCATGTTGACTGACAACGGAAAGAACATGGTGTCTGCTCTGCGTCAAGGAAGGTTGTGCCATGCGCCATGCATGGCTCACGTGTTCAATCTGGTTGTCAAGCGGTTCCTAAAATCCACCATCCCACTGCAAGACATCCTTAAAATGTCACGTAAACTGTGCATGCATTTCAGCCATTCCTACACCGCAAAGAACACCCTCATTGAGCTGCAGCGGCAGAACGGAATTCCACAGCATCGCCTGATCTGCGACGTTGCAACAAGGTGGAATTCAACCCTACACATGTTAGGCCGCCTTTACGAGCAGCGAAAGGCCATCACCGATTTCCTGATGTTACAAGCGGATAAAGGTACTCCCCTGTGTAACTTAGATGTCAGCCATTGGCAGCTCATGCGTGACACCTGCCGCTTGCTCAGGCCCTTTGAGGAGGCCACGCTATTCGTGAGTCGGCAGGACTATGGGATGAACGACGTCATTCCTCTGTTGCACGTCCTGGAACAAATGCTGTTAACAATGGCTGGTCAGGGTGCGGTAGACGTGGCGCACAGATCTCAACGCCACATGACCCCTGTGGGGGCAGGACAGGAAGAAGAGGAGGAGGTAGAGGAGGACATTTGTGCTCAGGAATTATTGAGTGAAATGGGTGGTTTTTCCACTCAGCGGACAGGAGTGGAGGAGCAGGAGCATCTGGTAGAGGAGGAGGAGGAGGAGACAGAGGACCCAGACGCACCGTGGCAGTATGCTGTGGAGATGGAGGCAGGGAGTCCCTCGCATTCCTTGGCACAAATGGCCCATAGCATGCTCGGTTGCTTGCGTAGCGACAGCCGAATAATAACCATCAGACAGAGGGATGACTTTTGGCTGTCCACCTTGTTGGACCCTCGCTACCGGTCCAAAATGGTGGCCTTTTTCACACCTGCTGAGAGGGAGGCCAAAATTACGTACTATAAAAACCACCTATGTAGTCAGTTGGTCTCTGCCTTTGTGCGCCAACGTCCATCCTCAGACACTGTGGGCCCTGTGCGCTCGCGTTCCGCTGGCATGGCAGCAGGGGAGGGGTGGGGTGGTAGGAGCAGTGGCAGCTCCACCAGCAGTGGCTGCCTCAGTCTGCAGTCGATGATGAGTAGCTTTCTTCACCAGCGCAGTGAGGAAACTACTAACCAGCCGCAGCAGCAGCAGCAGCATCAGGTGGACCTGGAGCAGGAGCTCAAACAACAGGCTTGGGCCTACTTGGACAGCACCCTGCCAACCGAGGTAGACAATCCCCTTGACTACTGGGCAACGAAACTTGACCTTTGGCCCCAACTAGCTGAATTTGCCCTTGAAAGGCTGTCATGCCCGGCCAGTAGCGTGGCATCGGAGCGCGTGTTTAGTGCGGCAGGAGGTATTGTAACTCCGCGGAGGACACGACTGTCCACCCAAAGTGTGGAGAGACTCACGTTTGTGAAAATGAATCAGGCGTGGATTAGTCTGGATTTCAAACCACCAGTTCCTGACACAACTGACTAAATCCGCCATGAATCATGCCTCAAACATGTGCCACTTTCAGGTCTCCTCACACTGCTGGTGTGTTTAATTTTTTGACATAGGGTGCTGGCAGATTACGGGCCTCCTATAGCTGCTGCCAGGCCCCTAATCTGCCATGGGCCCCTATATACCGCCTCCTCATGCTGCTGCCAAGTCTAGAGTCTCTCATGGGTCCCTGTACGGCCTCCCATTGCTGCTGTCTCCATCGCCACACTCTGCTGCCATGTGCCACTTTCAGGTCTCTTCACACTGCTGGTGTGTTAAATTTTTTGACATAGGGTGCAGGCAGATTACGGGCCTCACATAGCTGCTGCCAGGCCCCTAATCTGCCATGGGCCCCTATATACCGCCTCCTCATGCTGCTGCCAAGTCCAGAGTCTGTCATGGGTCCCTGTACGGCCTCCCATTGCTGCTGTCTCCATCGCCACACTCTGCTGCCATGTGCCACTTTCAGGTCTCTTCACACTGCTGGTGTGTTAAATTTTTTGACATAGGGTGCAGGCAGATTACGGGCCTCACATAGCTGCTGCCAGGCCCCTAATCTGCCATGGGCCCCTATATACCGCCTCCTCATGCTGCTGCCAAGTCTAGAGTCTCTCATGGGTCCCTGTACGGCCTCCCATTGCTGCTGTCTCCATCGCCACACTCTGCTGCCATGTGCCACTTTCAGGTCTCTTCACACTGCTGGTGTGTTAAATTTTTTGACATAGGGTGCAGGCAGATTACGGGCCTCACATAGCTGCTGCCAGGCCCCTAATCTGCCATGGGCCCCTATATACCGCCTCCTCATGCTGCTGCCAAGTCCAGAGTCTGTCATGGGTCCCTGTACGGCCTCCCATTGCTGCTGTCTCCATCGCCACACTCTGCTGCCATGTGCCACTTTCAGGTCTCTTCACACTGCTGGTGTGTTAAATTTTTTGACATAGGGTGCAGGCAGATTACGGGCCTCACATAGCTGCTGCCAGGCCCCTAATCTGCCATGGGCCCCTATATACCGCCTCCTCATGCTGCTGCCAAGTCTAGAGTCTCTCATGGGTCCCTGTACGGCCTCCCATTGCTGCTGTCTCCATCGCCACACTCTGCTGCCATGTGCCACTTTCAGGTCTCTTCACACTGCTGGTGTGTTAAATTTTTTGACATAGGGTGCAGGCAGATTACGGGCCTCACATAGCTGCTGCCAGGCCCCTAATCTGCCATGGGCCCCTATATACCGCCTCCTCATGCTGCTGCCAAGTCCAGAGTCTGTCATGGGTCCCTGTACGGCCTCCCATTGCTGCTGTCTCCATCGCCACACTCTGCTGCCATGTGCCACTTTCAGGTCTCTTCACACTGCTGGTGTGTTAAATTTTTTGACATAGGGTGCAGGCAGATTACGGGCCTCACATAGCTGCTGCCAGGCCCCTAATCTGCCATGGGCCCCTATATACCGCCTCCTCATGCTGCTGCCAAGTCTAGAGTCTCTCATGGGTCCCTGTACGGCCTCCCATTGCTGCTGTCTCCATCGCCACACTCTGCTGCCATGTGCCACTTTCAGGTCTCTTCACACTGCTGGTGTGTTAAATTTTTTGACATAGGGTGCAGGCAGATTACGGGCCTCACATAGCTGCTGCCAGGCCCCTAATCTGCCATGGGCCCCTATATACCGCCTCCTCATGCTGCTGCCAAGTCCAGAGTCTGTCATGGGTCCCTGTACGGCCTCCCATTGCTGCTGTCTCCATCGCCACACTCTGCTGCCATGTGCCACTTTCAGGTCTCTTCACACTGCTGGTGTGTTAAATTTTTTGACATAGGGTGCAGGCAGATTACGGGCCTCACATAGCTGCTGCCAGGCCCCTAATCTGCCATGGGCCCCTATATACCGCCTCCTCATGCTGCTGCCAAGTCCAGAGTCTGTCATGGGTCCCTGTACGGCCTCCCATTGCTGCTGTCTCCATCGCCACACTCTGCTGCCATGTGCCACTTTCAGGTCTCTTCACACTGCTGGTGTGTTAAATTTTTTGACATAGGGTGCAGGCAGATTACGGGCCTCACATAGCTGCTGCCAGGCCCCTAATCTGCCATGGGCCCCTATATACCGCCTCCTCATGCTGCTGCCAAGTCTAGAGTCTCTCATGGGTCCCTGTACGGCCTCCCATTGCTGCTGTCTCCATCGCCACACTCTGCTGCCATGTGCCACTTTCAGGTCTCTTCACACTGCTGGTGTGTTTAATTTTTTGACATAGGGTGCAGGCAGATTACGGGCCTCACATAGCTGCTGCCAGGCCCCTAATCTGCCATGGGCCCCTATATACCGCCTCCTCATGCTGCTGCCAAGTCCAGAGTCTGTCATGGGTCCCTGTACGGCCTCCCATTGCTGCTGTCTCCATCGCCACACTCTGCTGCCATGTGCCACTTTCAGGTCTCTTCACACTGCTGGTGTGTTAAATTTTTTGACATAGGGTGCAGGCAGATTACGGGCCTCACATAGCTGCTGCCAGGCCCCTAATCTGCCATGGGCCCCTATATACCGCCTCCTCATGCTGCTGCCAAGTCTAGAGTCTCTCATGGGTCCCTGTACGGCCTCCCATTGCTGCTGTCTCCATCGCCACACTCTGCTGCCATGTGCCACTTTCAGGTCTCTTCACACTGCTGGTGTGTTTAATTTTTTGACATAGGGTGCAGGCAGATTACGGGCCTCACATAGCTGCTGCCAGGCCCCTAATCTGCCATGGGCCCCTATATACCGCCTCCTCATGCTGCTGCCAAGTCCAGAGTCTGTCATGGGTCCCTGTACGGCCTCCCATTGCTGCTGTCTCCATCGCCACACTCTGCTGCCATGTGCCACTTTCAGGTCTCTTCACACTGCTGGTGTGTTTAATTTTTTGACATAGGGTGCAGGCAGATTACGGGCCTCACATAGCTGCTGCCAGGCCCCTAATCTGCCATGGGCCCCTATATACCGCCTCCTCATGCTGCTGCCAAGTCTAGAGTCTCTCATGGGTCCCTGTACGGCCTCCCATTGCTGCTGTCTCCATCGCCACACTCTGCTGCCATGTGCCACTTTCAGGTCTCTTCACACTGCTGGTGTGTTAAATTTTTTGACATAGGGTGCAGGCAGATTACGGGCCTCACATAGCTGCTGCCAGGCCCCTAATCTGCCATGGGCCCCTATATACCGCCTCCTCATGCTGCTGCCAAGTCTAGAGTCTCTCATGGGTCCCTGTACGGCCTCCCATTGCTGCTGTCTCCATCGCCACACTCTGCTGCCATGTGCCACTTTCAGGTCTCTTCACACTGCTGGTGTGTTTAATTTTTTGACATAGGGTGCAGGCAGATTACGGGCCTCACATAGCTGCTGCCAGGCCCCTAATCTGCCATGGGCCCCTATATACCGCCTCCTCATGCTGCTGCCAAGTCCAGAGTCTGTCATGGGTCCCTGTACGGCCTCCCATTGCTGCTGTCTCCATCGCCACACTCTGCTGCCATGTGCCACTTTCAGGTCTCTTCACACTGCTGGTGTGTTAAATTTTTTGACATAGGGTGCAGGCAGATTACGGGCCTCACATAGCTGCTGCCAGGCCCCTAATCTGCCATGGGCCCCTATATACCGCCTCCTCATGCTGCTGCCAAGTCTAGAGTCTCTCATGGGTCCCTGTACGGCCTCCCATTGCTGCTGTCTCCATCGCCACACTCTGCTGCCATGTGCCACTTTCAGGTCTCTTCACACTGCTGGTGTGTTTAATTTTTTGACATAGGGTGCAGGCAGATTACGGGCCTCACATAGCTGCTGCCAGGCCCCTAATCTGCCATGGGCCCCTATATACCGCCTCCTCATGCTGCTGCCAAGTCTAGAGTCTCTCATGGGTCCCTGTACGGCCTCCCATTGCTGCTGTCTCCATCGCCACACTCTGCTGCCATGTGCCACTTTCAGGTCTCTTCACACTGCTGGTGTGTTAAATTTTTTGACATAGGGTGCAGGCAGATTACGGGCCTCACATAGCTGCTGCCAGGCCCCTAATCTGCCATGGGCCCCTATATACCGCCTCCTCATGCTGCTGCCAAGTCTAGAGTCTCTCATGGGTCCCTGTACGGCCTCCCATTGCTGCTGTCTCCATCGCCACACTCTGCTGCCATGTGCCACTTTCAGGTCTCTTCACACTGCTGGTGTGTTTAATTTTTTGACATAGGGTGCAGGCAGATTACGGGCCTCACATAGCTGCTGCCAGGCCCCTAATCTGCCATGGGCCCCTATATACCGCCTCCTCATGCTGCTGCCAAGTCCAGAGTCTGTCATGGGTCCCTGTACGGCCTCCCATTGCTGCTGTCTCCATCGCCACACTCTGCTGCCATGTGCCACTTTCAGGTCTCTTCACACTGCTGGTGTGTTTAATTTTTTGACATAGGGTGCAGGCAGATTACGGGCCTCACATAGCTGCTGCCAGGCCCCTAATCTGCCATGGGCCCCTATATACCGCCTCCTCATGCTGCTGCCAAGTCTAGAGTCTCTCATGGGTCCCTGTACGGCCTCCCATTGCTGCTGTCTCCATCGCCACACTCTGCTGCCATGTGCCACTTTCAGGTCTCTTCACACTGCTGGTGTGTTAAATTTTTTGACATAGGGTGCAGGCAGATTACGGGCCTCACATAGCTGCTGCCAGGCCCCTAATCTGCCATGGGCCCCTATATACCGCCTCCTCATGCTGCTGCCAAGTCCAGAGTCTGTCATGGGTCCCTGTACGGCCTCCCATTGCTGCTGTCTCCATCGCCACACTCTGCTGCCATGTGCCACTTTCAGGTCTCTTCACACTGCTGGTGTGTTTAATTTTTTGACATAGGGTGCAGGCAGATTACGGGCCTCACATAGCTGCTGCCAGGCCCCTAATCTGCCATGGGCCCCTATATACCGCCTCCTCATGCTGCTGCCAAGTCCAGAGTCTGTCATGGGTCCCTGTACGGCCTCCCATTGCTGCTGTCTCCATCGCCACACTCTGCTGCCATGTGCCACTTTCAGGTCTCTTCACACTGCTGGTGTGTTAAATTTTTTGACATAGGGTGCAGGCAGATTACGGGCCTCACATAGCTGCTGCCAGGCCCCTAATCTGCCATGGGCCCCTATATACCGCCTCCTCATGCTGCTGCCAAGTCTAGAGTCTCTCATGGGTCCCTGTACGGCCTCCCATTGCTGCTGTCTCCATCGCCACACTCTGCTGCCATGTGCCACTTTCAGGTCTCTTCACACTGCTGGTGTGTTTAATTTTTTGACATAGGGTGCAGGCAGATTACGGGCCTCACATAGCTGCTGCCAGGCCCCTAATCTGCCATGGGCCCCTATATACCGCCTCCTCATGCTGCTGCCAAGTCTAGAGTCTCTCATGGGTCCCTGTACGGCCTCCCATTGCTGCTGTCTCCATCGCCACACTCTGCTGCCATGTGCCACTTTCAGGTCTCTTCACACTGCTGGTGTGTTAAATTTTTTGACATAGGGTGCAGGCAGATTACGGGCCTCACATAGCTGCTGCCAGGCCCCTAATCTGCCATGGGCCCCTATATACCGCCTCCTCATGCTGCTGCCAAGTCCAGAGTCTGTCATGGGTCCCTGTATGGCCTCCCATTGCTGCTGTCTCCATCGCCACACTCTGCTGCCATGTGCCACTTTCAGGTCTCTTCACACTACTGGTGTGTTAAATTTTTTGACATAGGGTGCAGGCAGATTACGGGCCTCACATAGCTGCTGCCAGGCCCCTAATCTGCCATGGGCCCCTATATACCGCCTCCTCATGCTGCTGCCAAGTCTAGAGTCTCTCATGGGTCCCTGTACGGCCTCCCATTGCTGCTGTCTCCATCGCCACACTCTGCTGCCATGTGCCACTTTCAGGTCTCTTCACACTGCTGGTGTGTTTAATTTTTTGACATAGGGTGCAGGCAGATTACGGGCCTCACATAGCTGCTGCCAGGCCCCTAATCTGCCATGGGCCCCTATATACCGCCTCCTCATGCTGCTGCCAAGTCTAGAGTCTCTCATGGGTCCCTGTACGGCCTCCCATTGCTGCTGTCTCCATCGCCACACTCTGCTGCCATGTGCCACTTTCAGGTCTCTTCACACTGCTGGTGTGTTTAATTTTTTGACATAGGGTGCAGGCAGATTACGGGCCTCACATAGCTGCTGCCAGGCCCCTAATCTGCCATGGGCCCCTATATACCGCCTCCTCATGCTGCTGCCAAGTCCAGAGTCTGTCATGGGTCCCTGTACGGCCTCCCATTGCTGCTGTCTCCATCGCCACACTCTGCTGCCATGTGCCACTTTCAGGTCTCTTCACACTGCTGGTGTGTTAAATTTTTTGACATAGGGTGCAGGCAGATTACGGGCCTCACATAGCTGCTGCCAGGCCCCTAATCTGCCATGGGCCCCTATATACCGCCTCCTCATGCTGCTGCCAAGTCTAGAGTCTCTCATGGGTCCCTGTACGGCCTCCCATTGCTGCTGTCTCCATCGCCACACTCTGCTGCCATGTGCCACTTTCAGGTCTCTTCACACTGCTGGTGTGTTAAATTTTTTGACATAGGGTGCAGGCAGATTACGGGCCTCACATAGCTGCTGCCAGGCCCCTAATCTGCCATGGGCCCCTATATACCGCCTCCTCATGCTGCTGCCAAGTCTAGAGTCTCTCATGGGTCCCTGTACGGCCTCCCATTGCTGCTGTCTCCATCGCCACACTCTGCCATGTGCCACTTTCAGGTCTCTTCACACTGCTGGTGTGTTAAATTTTTTGACATAGGGTGCAGGCAGATTACGGGCCTCACATAGCTGCTGCCAGGCCCCTAATCTGCCATGGGCCCCTATATACCGCCTCCTCATGCTGCTGCCAAGTCCAGAGTCTGTCATGGGTCCCTGTACGGCCTCCCATTGCTGCTGTCTCCATCGCCACACTCTGCTGCCATGTGCCACTTTCAGGTCTCTTCACACTGCTGGTGTGTTTAATTTTTTGACATAGGGTGCAGGCAGATTACGGGCCTCACATAGCTGCTGCCAGGCCCCTAATCTGCCATGGGCCCCTATATACCGCCTCCTCATGCTGCTGCCAAGTCCAGAGTCTGTCATGGGTCCCTGTACGGCCTCCCATTGCTGCTGTCTCCATCGCCACACTCTGCTGCCATGTGCCACTTTCAGGTCTCTTCACACTGCTGGTGTGTTTAATTTTTTGACATAGGGTGCAGGCAGATTACGGGCCTCACATAGCTGCTGCCAGGCCCCTAATCTGCCATGGGCCCCTATATACCGCCTCCTCATGCTGCTGCCAAGTCCAGAGTCTGTCATGGGTCCCTGTATGGCCTCCCATTGCTGCTGTCTCCATCGCCACACTCTGCTGCCATGTGCCACTTTCAGGTCTCTTCACACTGCTGGTGTGTTTAATTTTTTGACATAGGGTGCAGGCAGATTACGGGCCTCACATAGCTGCTGCCAGGCCCCTAATCTGCCATGGGCCCCTATATACCGCCTCCTCATGCTGCTGCCAAGTCCAGAGTCTGTCATGGGTCCCTGTACGGCCTCCCATTGCTGCTGTCTCCATCGCCACACTCTGCTGCCATGTGCCACTTTCAGGTCTCTTCACACTGCTGGTGTGTTAAATTTTTTGACATAGGGTGCAGGCAGATTACGGGCCTCACATAGCTGCTGCCAGGCCCCTAATCTGCCATGGGCCCCTATATACCGCCTCCTCATGCTGCTGCCAAGTCCAGAGTCTGTCATGGGTCCCTGTATGGCCTCCCATTGCTGCTGTCTCCATCGCCACACTCTGCTGCCATGTGCCACTTTCAGGTCTCTTCACACTGCTGGTGTGTTAAATTTTTTGACATAGGGTGCAGGCAGATTACGGGCCTCACATAGCTGCTGCCAGGCCCCTAATCTGCCATGGGCCCCTATATACCGCCTCCTCATGCTGCTGCCAAGTCTAGAGTCTCTCATGGGTCCCTGTACGGCCTCCCATTGCTGCTGTCTCCATCGCCACACTCTGCTGCCATGTGCCACTTTCAGGTCTCTTCACACTGCTGGTGTGTTTAATTTTTTGACATAGGGTGCAGGCAGATTACGGGCCTCACATAGCTGCTGCCAGGCCCCTAATCTGCCATGGGCCCCTATATACCGCCTCCTCATGCTGCTGCCAAGTCTAGAGTCTCTCATGGGTCCCTGTACGGCCTCCCATTGCTGCTGTCTCCATCGCCACACTCTGCTGCCATGTGCCACTTTCAGGTCTCTTCACACTGCTGGTGTGTTAAATTTTTTGACATAGGGTGCAGGCAGATTACGGGCCTCACATAGCTGCTGCCAGGCCCCTAATCTGCCATGGGCCCCTATATACCGCCTCCTCATGCTGCTGCCAAGTCCAGAGTCTCTCATGGGTCCCTGTACGGCCTCCCATTGCTGCTGTCTCCATCGCCACACTCTGCTGCCATGTGCCACTTTCAGGTCTCTTCACACTGCTGGTGTGTTAAATTTTTTGACATAGGGTGCTGGCAGATTACGGGCCTCCCATTGCTGCTGCCAGACATGTAATCTGCCATGGGCCCCCGTACCGACTCCTCATGCTGTGACGTTGCAACAAGGTGTAATTCAACCCTACATATGTTAGACCGCCTTTACGAACAGCTAAAGGCCATCACAGATTTCCTGATGTTAAAAGCGGATAAAGGTACTCCCTGTGTAACTTAGATGTCAGCCATTGTCAGCTCATGTGTGACACCTGCGCTTGCTCAGGCCCTTTGAGGAGGCCACGCTATTCGTGAGTCGGCAGGACTATGGGATGAATGAGGTCAAATCGGCCATGGGCCCCCGTACCGCCTGTTCACGCTGATGCTGGTCCCACAGTGTGACCTGGGTCCCTGTACGGCCTCCCATTGCTTCCACTCTGCCATGTGCCACTTTGAAATCTCCTCACACTCCTGCGGTTGTCCATTTTGTCATAGGTTGCTGGCAGATTACAGGCCTTCCATAGGTGCCACCAAGCCCCATATCGGCCATGGGCCCCCGTACCGCCTGGTCACGCTGCTGCTGGGCCCATAGTGTGACCTGGGTCCCTGTACCGCCTCCCATTGCTCCCACTCTGCCATGTGCCACTTTCAGGTCTCCTCACGCTCCTGCTGGTTTCCATTTTGTCATAGGTTGCTGTATGGCCTCCCATTGCTGCTGCCTCCACCGCCACACTGTGGCTCCAAACACTGGTTTTGGCCCCGTGACTGGCCAAAGGAGTGAAGTGTGCAGTGATTCTAAGATCGACGGCACTCATCTGCATGTCATACTGACAGACAGTATTATTTCTCTTCCCCAGCAGACTCCAAGGGCATTTAAATTAAAGGTACAGTGTTCTGCACTAATATTAAGTCTCTCTGAAGCCTAGAAACACCCTTTTTTAAGTTAAATTCACAGCGAATTTATTCGACTCGAATCGAATATTGTCCACGAATTCGCCGAATCAGTCGAATCGAATTTTTCATTTCTTCGCTCATCTCTAATTATGACCTTTGGATCGCTACACTGCTAACAGGGCAACCGAGGCAAACTTTCTAAGTGCACTCAGCAGTCACTTTATTTAGGTACACCTGTTCAATTATTATTATTCACGATTTATATAGCGCCAACAGTTTGCTCAGTGCTTTACAATATAACGGGAGACAATACAGCAATGATACAGTTCAATACAAGAGGGATAGGAGGGCCCTGCTCCTTGGAGCTTATTGCTTGGCTAAACAAATAGCTAATATTTGCATTTTAGGCATCTAGATGTGGTGAAAATGACTTGCTGAAGTGCAAACTGAGCATCAGAATGGGGAAGAAAGGGGATTTAAGTGACTTTGAATGTGGCATAGTTGTTGGTGGCAGACGGGCTGGTCTGAGTATTAAAAACAGGAAAAAAACAAAAACTGCTGATCTACTGGGATCTTCATGCACAACCATCTCTAGAACTTACACAGAATGGTCAGAAAAAGAGAAAATATCCAGTGAGTGGCAGTTGTGTAGATGAAATTCTTTGTTAATGTCAGAGGAAAATGGGCAGACCGGTTTGAGATGATAGCAACAGTAACTCACATCAATATGGACAAAATCTCTCAGGAATATTTCCAAATACCTTGTTGAATCCATGTCACGAAGTGTAGATCTGTAGGCTAAAGGGGTCCAACCTGGTACTAGCAAGGTGTACCTAATAAAGTGGCCGGTGAATGTATTCTATGAACTGGCAGTACCTGAACTAGCGACACTTGTTTAGTTACATAGGTAGTCAGAATGAGGGGGGTGGGGGGGCTGGACAGAGGCTGTATGTGCACCAGTTATGTTGTGTGTCCTGAATCATAATGATTTTAGTTCATCACAAAAAAATATTGTTTTAGAAACTGCAGAACTACGGTATCACAGATTATAGAAAATCAGTGGCACTACCTTTATTATGTCCCTGTGCTTTCATTTTGATGCAATTTTCAGTGCTGTTATATAGTGCGATTTTGATGCAACTTTGGATGTGGTTTGCAAATTCTTTAGAGCCAAATGCCACTGAAATTACACCAAAGTAGCACAGGAACATTTTCCTAAATCACACCGCACAGTCGCAAAGAGAGAGAGAGACAGTGAAAAAGAAACAAGTGAAAGAGAGAAGAAGGACTTGGCAGACTAAAAGATCCCATCTGTAGCAGCACATGACTGGAGGTCACCCAGAAGACAGGAAAAGCCACAACCCTGGCACACCCACTCAGAGTGAACTGGCCAGATGCACTGTGACCACTAACACCCACAAAATTGATTAACACAGCTCTAGTGATAAACTGCTTCAAAAAGTTGCCTGTATAATCTAAAGTATTAGTCTGGCTGAAAAAAGACAAAAGTTCATCCAGTTCAACCATAAGAAAAAAAAAAAAAAAAGTTATAATCCTACACCAACAGTTAATCCAGAAGAAGGCAAAAAACCCAGCAAAGCATGATCCAATTTGCTCCTGCAGGGGAAAAAAAAAATCCTTCCCGATACCTGAGAGGCAATTGGATATTCCCGGGATCAATTTTACCTATAAAAAGCTAGTATCCAGCCATATGTGTAGCTAGGAAAGAATCCAGGCCTTTTATAATGCAATCTACTGAGCTGACCAGAACCAACTCTTGAGGGAGTCTGTTTCACATTTTTACAGCTCTAAGGCTACATTCTTACTAGCCTTGTTTTCAAGCAGCAGAAAAGGCATTTGGGAAGCATTTTTACCGCTTCCCTAATGCCTCGGACAATTCTGCCCATTGCAGCACATGGTGCCGTTCTAACGAGAGCGGTAGCGTCGCGGTGCGGCAAAACGGACGCCTCTGGTCGAGTCAGGAGGCGTTGAAGCCTCCTATTCTAGTCTATGGTGCCGCTCCGCAAACGCTGTGCGGTTACAACGTGGTTGCGGAGCGGTAACACCATCCAAACTTCATTATAGGTGTTTTTAGCGCTCGGCAAACGCCGGACCAACGCATGCCAAACGCTATAGAGGCGTTTGGCAAGAGTTGGTAAAACAGTCAAGTGTGAACGAGCCCTTACTGTGAAGAAACCTTTCCGTATTATTTGGAGACTAATTCCCCGGTCACACTGGATGCAAATTAGCATGAGATTTGCATGCTGTGTGACTTGCAAATCACATGCCAAGTCACACCCTATTGTCCGCAATTAGAGTGGTCATATTGGTGCAGTTCCGACTTGGTCAGAACCACACCAATTTCTAAAGTAGTACATGCACTACTTTTGGTGCAATTTTTATAGACATATGTGTCAGATGTCTTGCAAATTGCACCTGAAATCGACATGTCATCCGACTTTGAAATCGGGAGACTTCACTGTAAGTCACGCGATTTCAAAGTCAGGTTTGGTGTGACTGGGGTGTAAATCTCTTTTCCTCCAGACGTAGAGAGTGCCCCCTTGTCCTCTGATGACCTCAGGGTGAATAGCTCTACACTGAGTTCACTATATGAACCACTGATGTATTTATACATGTTGATCATATCCCCCCTTAATCTCCTCTTCTCAAGAGAAAATAAATTCAGTTCCTCTAATTTTTCCTCATAGCTGATCTCCTCCATGCCTCGTATCAGTTTAGTTGCCCTTGTCTGTACTTTCTCCAGTTCCCCAATGTTCTTTTTGTGAATTGGTGCCCAAAACTGAACTGCATATTCCAGATGAGGTCTTACTAATGATTTGTACAGGGGTAATATGATATTATCTCTCTCTGGAGTCTATACCTCTTAACGCCGGCCGTACGCAAATGTGAGGCCTCCCGGTGTCTGGGCCTTGACAACGAGCGGCCGCCCATTTGTGTGCAATTAAGAAAACATATGTGCTGAGAGCGCGCGCCCTGCATGCTCCCAGCACACATGTCCGGTACTCATGGAAAGGTCCTGATCTCCTCTTTCGATCGGGACCTTTCCCAATCATGTGACCGCCATGACGGCGAATCACGGCAGTCACATGACCCTAAAACGCCTCCTGGCTTCTGAAACCCTTAAAAAAGGCCGGGAGGCGTCGGCGACAAGGGTTTAATACAGAGAGGATTTTGCTCGCTTTAGAAACCACAGCTTGGCATTGCATGTCATTATTAAGCTTGTGATCTACCAGAACTCCCAGATCCTTCTCCATCATTGATACCCCCCAGTTGTACCCCCCCTAGTATGTATGATGCATGCATATTCTTAGTCCCCAAGTCCATAATCTTACATTTATCAACATTAAATCTCATTTGCCACATAGTTGCCCAATTAAACAGTACATTGAGATCGGCTTGTAAATTGAAGACATCCTGTAAGGACGTTATTCCACTGCACAGTTTGGGGTCTTCTGAAAAGACTGAAATGGGATTTTTAATCTCAGACCCTATATTGTTTATAAATACATTAAAAAGTAAGGGTCCCAACACTAAGAAGGGTTGCTGTCACTATAGGTCAGTGTCGGTTTTTAAATGTAATTACGGCTTTTTTTTTTTCACTATAGCTCTGAGAATCAGCTGTCACTTTCCCCCCAGATAAAAGAAAAAAAGTTTCCTTTTAGTTTATTTCCCCAAGTTAAAAGAAACAAAAAATTCTTCCTTTTCGTTTGTTTCCCAAGATAAAAGAAACAAAGTATCCTTTAGCTCTGGGGAAAGTGACAGCTAATTCTGTGAGCTACAGTAAAGAAAACAAAAGCCGTCAATAGCATTTAAAAAAATTGGCACAGACATACACTTCGGTTTACAAATTTTTTTTTTTTTTTTTGCAATACGAGGTACACCTGTAATATACAGGTGAAAGTCAAAATTAGAATATTGTGCAAAAGTTCATTTATTTCAGTAATGCAACTTAAAAAGGTGAAACTAATATACAAGATAGACTCATTACATGCAAAGAAAATAGTTCAAGCCGTGATTTGTCATAATTGTGAGGATTATGGCTTACAGCTCATGAAAACCCCAAATCCACAATCTCAGAAAATTAGAATATTGTGAAAAGGTGCAATATTCTAGGCTCAAAGTGTCCCACTTAAATCAGCTAATCACCCTGCAAAGGGTTCCTGATCCTTTAAATGATCTCTCAGTCTGGTGCAGTAGGAATCACAATCATGGGAAAGACTGCTGACCTGACAGTTGTGCAGAAAACCATCATTGACACCCTCCATAAGGAGGGAAAGCCTCAATAGGCAATTGCAAAAGAAGTTGGATGTTCCCAAAGTGCTGTATCAAAGCACATTAATAGAAAGTTATATGAAAGGGAAAAGTGTGGAAGAAAAAGGTGCACAAGCAGCAGGGATGACTGCAGCCTGGAGAGGATTGTCAGGAAAAGGCCATTCAAAAGTGTTGGGGACTTTCACAAGGAGTGGACTGAGGCTGGAGTCAGTGCATCAAGAGCCACCTCACAGACAGATCCTGGACATGGGCTTCAAATGTCGTATTCCTCTTGTCAAGCCGCTCCTGAACAACAAACAACGTCAGAAGCGTCTTACCTGGGCTAAAGTAAAAACAGACCTGGTCTGTTGCTCAGTGGTCCAAAGTCCTCTTTACTGATGAGAGCAACTTTTGCATCTCATTTGGAAACCAAGGACCCAGAGTATGGAGGAAGAATGGAGAGGCACACACTGCAAGATGCTTGAAGTCCAGTGTGAAGTTTCCACAGTCTGTGTTGATTTGGGGAGCCATGTCATCTGCTGGTGTTGGTCCACTGTGCTTCAGTAAGTCCAGGGTCAACGCAGCCGTCTACCAGGAGATTTTGGAGCACTTCATGCTTCCTTCCACAGATGAGCTTTATGGGGATGCCGACTTCATTTTCCAGCAGGACTTGGCATCTACCCACACTGCCAATAGCACCAAAACCTGGTTCAATGACCATGGGATTACTGTGCTTGATTGGCCAGCAAACTCGCCTGACCTGAACCCCATAGAGAATCTATGGGGCATTGCCAAGAGAAAGACGAGAGACATGAGACCGAACAATGCAGAAGAGCTGAAGGCCGCTATTGAAGCATCCTGGTCTTCCATAACACCTCAGCAGTGCCACAGGCTGATAGCTTCCATGCCACGCCGCATTGAGGCAGTAATTGCTGCAAAAGGGGCCCAAACCAAGTACTGAGTACATATGCATGCTTATACTTTTCAGAGGTCCGATATTGTTCTATGTACAATCCTTGTTTTATTGATTGTATGTAATATTCTAATTTTCTGAGATTGTGAATTTGGGGTTTTCATGAGCTGTAAGCCATAATCATCACAATTATGACAAATCACGGCTTGAACTATCTTGCTTTGCATGTAATGAGTCTATCTTATATATTAGTTTCACCTTTTTAAATTGCATTACTGAAATAAATGAACTTTTGCACAATATTCTAATTTTTCGAGTTTTACCTGTATTGTAGTTTACTTCCTTGGCTCTTTTTCTTTTTGTTTTCAACATGTGCACAGAGCAGGTAAGCATCACAAAAAAATAAATAAAGGGAGGAGGAAAATGAATGCAGCCACCACATCTAAGGACTAGTACAAATTGACACAGATTACATTTTTGTTTTTGGGTTTAGGCACGCTTATTTGCCTTAGCTTCCCAGGTTTCTATTTTGTCACGATCCTTCTACAATATATCTCCATCTGAATTTTACAGAATCAGAATTTATTTGTAAAAATTACAATAATATGCTCCTCCATCAGGTTAGATTTCATCCATCAGATCATCAATAAAAATACTAGAAAAAGCTACTTTGGGATCAGAGTACTATAAAAAGACTAGAGTTGTAATCATCCATAAAAACAACCCAGGTTGTGCTAGTTTTTTTGTAGCAGTATCTGAACTTCAGCACATATGCAAGTCAGACCTCTGCTACACTGTACAGCCAGGCATGGTGCACACTAGTAGGTCTTTTTAAAAAAAAGCACATATTGCATTTTTAAAAACACACTTTTAACATGCATTAAAGTGCCAATTCACATTGACTTGTGCTAAAGATGTATGTTAAAAGCATGTACATTTCCATCCATTTTAGTTGCATTTTATTGCACGCTGATGTGAGTTGCAATACATTTTGACATTCGTTGGCATGCATGCGCAGGGTTATGGTGTGAATAGGACACATTGGAAAGGAATGTTTTTCAGATGCCCTTTCGTTAATCTGCGTTTTACATCTGTGCTAAAACAGATTAATGCACTGGTGTGAATTGGCCCTTAATAGGTTTTGGTTCACGTCATTGTTTGACTCCCAGCATGCACCTGTGAAACATGAACATGTGACTTAAAAAAAATGCTCCAGACGTGGTGATGTGCTCACATTGACTTAAAATGAAAGGTGAGTTTTTGGTACACTTTTGAAAGCGCACCATAAAAATCCTTCTGTATGCTGCTCCTCCCACAAGGCCTCTTTCAAATGGATCCGCCTGCTGAGAGGATCTCTTCACGGATCTGGAGGAGGATGACAGCTCCATGTCCACTCCACTATGTGGAACAGACACAACCCACTGTTTTTTCTATGGGGTGGTTGGATGGAAATGGACTGCCTGTTAATTTCCATCCAACACACTGGATGGATGGGGAACAGATCCCCATTTACACCCTCCTGCCCACCGACATATTTTGGCTGAAAAACTGACAGATGGATCCAGACTGAAAGCACATGTGAAAAAGGTCCTTAGGAAGAGTCACCAACTGTCCTGATTATCAAAATCACCAGGATTAACAGAAAATTAAATTAATTTTGGGTTGCCACTAAAACTGGAATAAAAGGGGAACTTTTGCATTTGGGACACTTGTTTTCATAAGAGGAGATTTCCCTCACATTGAAAAAAAAGTACCCTCTCACTTCAAGTTGACCCTAGGGGACAAGTGGAGGGAGGTCTTTCTAAAGACACACAGTTTAAAGAAACTGACCCAATCCAAAATCAAAAAAAGATTTTGGATTTTGATATCCAACTCGTCCCACAACACTGCCCCACTTTACATCCCCCCCTTCCCCACAGCACCTCTTCACACTCCTCCAAAGCACTGCCCCATCACATCACAAGCCCCCCACTCCCACAGTGGTATGCTCTGCCCTCCTCACATCATTCCCCTCTCACACATACAGCCAGAGTAGTGTCCTTTGTTCCCCTTCACTCTTCTACCTTAGAGCGGAGAGCTAGAGATAGAACATTTCTAGACCAAGTGTGTGAATCACACCACACCACTGAATGGAGTGCGGGAGCGAGAGCACCCTGCATCCAATCACCTGCTGATTAACTTGAAGTTAACCCCGGCAGTTCCCGCTCCCTACTCTGCTGGTTTAACATCGGCGGAGGCTAGTGGAAAGAAGTGGCTCCTAAATGGCATGACCGTGGGTCCAGATGGAACATTGGCCCAGTCTGGATCCGGATCATGGTCCTGCCATTTAGTGATGCCTGAACTAGAGGATCAAATGACAGCTTGATCTGTAGGCACCCATCTTAGGGGAATTGCTCTGCCTTGATGCCCTGATCTAAGTACTTGAGCACCTGTAAGGGCAGGCTCTTTTCAGCGAAATCCTAAAATAGACGAGTCACTTTGGCACCTGAATCTAGGAGAGCTCTCATGTAGAAGTCTCTCAACTTAAAAAGGGCACCGCAGGTAAGAGGCCTATCCGTTTGGCAGAACATTCAGTAGATGCGGCTAAATTTGCAGGTCCGTCTGGTTAGGTTTGTATTTTTATTTTGCATCATTCAAAGCAAAAGCCCCACAAAATGTTCTGGAGGTTGGTGTGCTTTCCTTTCCCAAACAAGGAAACCCAATGCGGAGAAGGCATTTTTGACTCTCCTCCCATTCTTTTTAATCTCGCATTTAGGGTTAGAGGTGGCTGAAGTGGTGGGTCAGGCACCCAATTGGCTTCTGATGCTAGATTTCTAGCAGGGCCTTTAGGATTCCCTCTACTGTATCTGGGATTGATCTCTAATTTGGATATTGCGCCTTGAAGTGTCAAGCCCCTGCAGAGCTGCAACACTTTTTTTTTCTGGCAAATTGCCCATTGACATCCACTCTAGCTTCTCCTGGTGCCTTCCTCATTGGGGCAAGGGCAATCACAAACTTCTGAATATTGGCAAGAGACTGTAGCATCTCTGCCAGAGCCTGCTGCATTTATATGCCCAGATCTCTTCCACTTGAACCATTCTTTTAAATATCAGCGAGGAATTGTTGCATGAGCTGGAACCTGCTGCTTGATCTTCCCTGATGATTCAAAGTATGATGCAAAATCAAATTCACTGTCGTCTTCCCCTGGAAATATCTTCCATTTGAGTAGAATATGATAGAACCATTTTCTTTCCTAGAGCTAGCCCTAGATTAAGGGGGGATATGATCAACATGTACAAATACATCCGTGGTTCATATAGTGAACTCGGGGCAGAGCTATTCACCCTGAGGCCATCACAGAGGACAAGGGGGCACTCTTTACATATGGAGGAAAAGAAATTTAATCTCCAAATGCAGAAAGGTTTGTTCACAGTGAGAGCTGGGAAAATGTGGAATAGACTCCCTCAAGAGTTAGTTCTGGCCAGCTCAGTGGATTGCTACAAAAAAGGCCTCGATTCTTTCTTGGATACTCAGAATAACTGGATACTAACATTTATAGGTAAGGTTGATTCAGGTAAGATCATATTGCATCCTGGGGGATCAGGACAGAATGTTTTTCCCTGCAGGAGCAAATTGGATCGTGCTTTGTTGGGTTTTTTCCTTCCTCTGGATCAACTGTGGGTATAGGATTAATTTTTTTTTTTTTTTTTTTGAACTGGATGGACTTTCGTCTTTTTTCAGCCAGACTAACTATGTAAATATGTGTTACAAATGTTTATTCTAAATTCAGTTATTACCAAGATTGTGAGTCTCTCAGTAAAAAGGCGGTTGTTGTGTTTAAAGGGTTAATAGCTTAAATATCTTAACCCAGTAACAAATCACTCTCAGGTTGCTGACACCTAGATTGTGGTCCCGCAAGCTTGAACATCTTTGTGAAGGGTACAGCCAAAAGTGGAATTGTTACATAAGTGACAGGGCAGAGTGAGATTGGCTAGTCCTTTGTCACGAGTTGGTGAGAAGGACAGGGGTCTGACATTCACGGTCGTCACACCTCCCTCCTGGCACCACAGCAAACAGTTTGCTATGGGTGCATCCAAGCAGTCCTGCGACACACACACGCCTAATTCAATCACTGGCTATGCAGGAGAGCCATTGGCTGACGCTGCTGTCAATCACAATCTCTGGATTGCGATGAGGCTCAGGTAATTATTAGAAGAGCTGGTGGGGCTGCTGAGCACAGGTGGTGTTTTTTTTTTTTTTTTTTTTTTTTTTTTTTTAACCTTCATGCATAGAGCCTCTACAACCACTCTAGGCTAGAAAAAAAATGCTCTACCCTTCTGTACACCACATATAAGGATGCAATTTATTGTAAAGACATGCAGTCCTGCTTTCCAAACAAGTTACAAATAATTTTGGCAGCAGTTACTTTTAAACATTTAGCTGTTCCCTGCTTCTTCTGTACCTTAGGAATATCCCACTCTTCCAAGGCTTGAGAGGCTTGATACATCAAGTTCTTTTCCCCAGAGCAGATGGGCATCTTTCCTGAATAAAACTGTACTTTCCTATATCCGCAGTCATTTGAGTATTTGGGTCTGGTGGCCACAGGTGTTGTATCGGCACACAGCCGTCAATCCCAACCAGGGGTGGACTGACTACTCATGGGGCCCCTGGGCAACAGGGGATCATGGGGCCCCTGTGCCCTCGACAACACTCAAACCACACCCAAAAAAGCATATAAAAAAAAAAAAAAAAAAAAAAAAAAAAAAAAAAAAGGTACCAGGGGCATCTCATGGGGCCCCCTACTGACCTCGGGCCCTCAGGCAGTGCCCGAGTTCCCAAATGGTCAGTCCGCCCCTGATCCCAACGAAAGGAATCAGTAGATACCTACTGCTGGCATTCACAGCGTGGATAGACATCTGTGTGAATGGTGCCTTACAGTGTTGAATGCGAACACCAATCAAGCGGCGGCAGCTGTTGAACAGAGCAGACAGGAGAATTGTGTGTTGGTACAGACAAGTTATAAATGCTTTTTTGCAGGTAAAGCATTTTCACAAAAAATGTAGGTGGACAAAATTAGTTAGAAATGTAGCTCATGTCAAGCGGTCTGGCTGCAGAATGGCATATACAAGCTCTGGCCTAGAGTGGGGGGATTAAAATGGTTCTAAAGGCTCAAGGTTTTTTACCTTCATGCATTCTATGCATGAACGTTGGGGGGGGGGGGGGGGAACTCTTCTCTGTGCAGGATTCCTCTCAGCCCCCCCAAATACGCATCAAAGCCCCCTCTCGACCCAGTGATATAGCTCTGGAGTCTCGGCTATCCTGGGACTCCCTCCCCTCATTGGCTGAGACAGCAGCAGGAGCCATTGTTTCACATACCCAAGAGGACACTGAAATGACGAGGTCAGTCTCTCTTGTATCTCCAGCCCTGGCCCCACTGAGAGTTGAACAAATGGTGCCAAGGGACAGGAGGAACATGAGTGCCAGTGGATGTTGATAGGAGAACCTGCAGCAGCAGATGCAATCCCAAGGAGACTGGTGAACCATCAGATCAGGAACAGTAGCCATGATCAGTACTCCGAGGTTAAAGGGGCACTCCACTCATGCTGCAGGCCCAAAACATGTGGCTTGTCAGAGCTTTCAGCCGACTGATTTCCAGAATACTCAGCGAAGTGCAAAGCTGCAACAGCAGATAGCTGGGCAGGCACTCAAACAGGTTGGGAAGCCAAGGTCAGAGACAGAAGCGAAGTAACAGGATTAGCCAGGGTCATCAACAGTGGGCAGAGAGAGACCAAATCATAAGCAGAGCTAGAGTCAGGAACAATACGGATCAGGAACTGGTGACAAGTCAGGAGCAGAACCCAAAGTCAGGTCAGGAGCAAGCCAGGTCAGTAACAAGGGAACACACTGGGATTATGCAGGATACAGAGAACATCTGAAGACCAGTTAGCACCAACTGTGAGCAAGAGCATCCTTTAAATAGCCAGTTTGGTGCCAGAAACTGTGGGCATGCTCCCATGTGCGTGCAAGCCTATGCTCATTCTTATTAATGATATGCATGTGCTCATTTCTATGCTGTATACTGTAATTCCCGTACATCTCACCTGAATTCCCCAACACATTGGCTTCCGTTGCTATCAGTCACAGCCAGTGAGCCGATGAGATGAGAGAGGGGGTGGGGCAGAACTATGGGTCCGTGTGTGAATGGACACATGGAGCAGCAGCGGGGAAGTGCCCCCATGGCAAGCTGCTTGCTGTGGGGGCACCGGACAGGAGGTGGGGGGGGGGGGTAGCGCCAGCAGGGAACCCAAAGAGAATCAAGGCTGCTCTACTACGCAGTAGGCCTTCCCAAACCGAGATCCTCCATAGGCATTCCCAGCTTGAGATCCTCATGCAGTGGATGGATGGGGTGACATGTACGGACACAAATTGACTCCTCAATGGCTGGTGGGTGAGGTCTTAGAATATACAAGAGGTGTAACAGGACCTTTAATGCTGCTTGCGCTCAACAGCGTTAAGGTCCCCCATCACTCAAAACTGGGGCAATGCGTTAGGCCAGAGGTGTAGCTTGAACTTTCAGGGCACTAATTCAAAAAACAATGAAGGGCCCCCGACCAGGGATCTTTACTTCCATTGAGGGACGCTTTAATGCGGTACCACAGCAGAACACCTTTGTACATTCTGCAGCGGGCTCTCTTTCCGTTACGTTAGAATCCCCCTTTACATCAGAGTTCCCCATGTTCCCAGAGCCCTGTTTACATCAGGGTCCATGTAAAGCACACCCTGCAGACTCTGATTTACTGAAGAAGAGACCTCTGATGTAAAGTGGAACTCTGGAGAACGTGACGTAAGGGAGAATGTTGCAGACTCTGGTGTAAAGGGAAACCCTGATGCAAGATGTCCTCTAGTCACCATAGCCCTCCTTACATCAGAGTTTGCAGAGTTTCCCCTTGCACTGTAAGGGTGGACTCTGATGTAAGGGAGAATGCTTGGAACCCTGATATAAGGGGAGGCTTTGGTGACTAGAGAACCTCTAACATCAGGGTTTCCCTTTACCTTAGTGTATTCACTCTGCAGACTTTGGTGTAAAGGGTTCAATGATCCAAGAGGGGTGTGAGGACACCGATATAAGGGGGACCTTTATAACAATGTCCCCCCTAACGCACAGTCTCCACATCAATGACCCCCCCCCCCACCCCAAGGAGAGAGTGGCTGCCTGACTTGCCCACAGAGCTGTCACTCACTAACCTGTAACTGCCTGCAGTCTTTGGTCTTCCTCTTCCCTTTCTCTTTGAGTTGCTTTCAAAATGGAAAGGCACCTTGTTCTGAGCTTCCCCCCCACGCCCCCTCTTTGCGCACGTGACTCCGCTCAAGCCAAACCCAACCACGACCAAGCTAAGCTCAGCTGATTACTAAATCAGCCATCTCTGGAACTGCACTCATGCGCAGTTCTGGAATCGGCTGAGATCGGCTCAGGCTGCTGTTGATCAGGTGCACAAGGGAGGGGGGATAAGGGGGGGGCGCACGTGGGGGAAGAGGAGCTCTTAACAGGCACTTTTCTGCTGTTTACAGACAGCGCCCTTTTCTTCACTGGCAACACTGCTTGGGGCAGTTAGGGCCCTTTCACACGGGCGTTCCGTATGTCTGTTTTTTTATCTGTCCATTTACAGTTGAAAAACAGACCTCAATGTATTTCTATGGACATGCAGGTGTAAACAGATGAACATCAGGGGCTTGGTATGGATGGAGGGGGGAACCCCACGCCAGTTTTAAATTATTTAATTGCCAGCAATTTTTTTTTTCTTTTTTACACATTCAGCTGTCAGTGGGGAACCCCGCTGACAGCCGATGACTAAAAACTGATGTAAACTTTTTTTTTTTTTTTTTTTTTTAAAACGTGACTGAACTGAAGAAAAAAAAACATAACGCCTGTGTGAAAGGACCCTTAGGCAACCGCAAGGCTCTTGTGAGTATGAAGCCTTAGGTGACCACCTAATTTGCCTAGAGTCGCCTCTGTGTACTGTGCTATAACTTTTGCTGTGCCACCCCGCCACAGGGTGTACCAACACAGCCACTAGCATTGGGTGTTTGCGGTGGGTGATCCAAAAAACGGCAGCGATCACTGGAAGGCTCCCTGTTGGCAGAACACAATAGTGACATGGGAGGGATTCCCCCATGTTGATGGGGTAGGGAAAAAGATAAAATAAATCGAGCAATTTGTTTCCTGCAACCTGCCTTTACTATGAAACCATTCACTTTCCATTTAGAGTTCTATTTACCCTGTCTGAAAGGATAGGTTCACCTCTAGGAACATGTTTTACCCGTATTTGGGGTACAAAATATAATGCTCCTAATCAAATGCCTCCCACTGCCAGAGCCCTCCTCCCCACATTTAAAATCAGCATGGCTGTGCAGGGGCTCCACCTTCATTCAAAGATCTGTGAATGAATAACCCAATTGTAGTTTTTGAGGGACCACGGGAATGCTGATTAGCGCACTTGTAGTCCATTAACACTTCCTTCAGTTCTGCAACTGAAAGACTGCAAGAACGGGCAGAGAGCTGTAGGAAGTGTCTACAAGAGCCTGACATTGCACTCTCGATCACGGATGTAATCCTTTGCAGGCTCCTGTGAAAAAAATACATTGACTTTTTTTTTTTCCTGCAAAATATATGCATTTATTTTTAGCATACTTTAAGGAAAAATAAAAATAATATACAGTATGTATTGAAAAGGAAGGTAAAAAGATCACCTGCACAAATCGTGCCTGCAACAGGGATCAGTCCAGCAATCCATGCAAGTAAAGCAAAGCCCATTTAAAGTACAAACATCTTCTTTAGGGCTGGTTCACACTGGGAATCGAACAGGAATTCACAGAACTTTCCAGTGCAAGTCACATGCAGTTCTGTGCTGTGCGATTTGAACAAACTGAACTTGCACCACACCAAAGCAGTGCATACACTACCTTTGGGAACGCACTGCAATCGGATCGCATGGTATGGAAGTACCATGCGATCTGGTGCGGGCAAATGCACTGTGTTTGCAACTTGCATTTGTGGGGTCATTACCTTAGTAATACATTGCGCCTGCAGTGTGTTTTAAATGTGGTGCAGGAAATGCGAACAGAACATAGGTTTTCCGCATTTCAGTCTGATGTGAACTGGCCCTTAATGAAGCAAACATTTACATATATTTTATATTTATTTTTACACATCCTTTGATATAATGTAACATTTCTTCATTGAGTCACAGTAGAACATGGTGCAGGAAACTTGCGATACGTGTGCGATTCCTGTACCACGTTCAAAACACACTGCCCTTGTGATCCGTAGAGGGTGTACGTGCAAAGTTAATGAAACTGCAAACGCAGTATGTTTGCCTACATTGGATGCCATGGTACAAAACTACCATTTGATCTGGTTGCAGTGCACTTCCAAAAGTAGTGCAATGAATGGGTTCAATTCGCACAGCGCAGAATTGCACAGGAATGTGGTGCACATCCAACCTGTACGTTTCCTGCACCACAATCACATGGAGTCCATGCAATCTGGTGTAGGTGTCAATGTTGAATTAACGACAGCCCCGAAACAGATTGCAAAAAAAAAAAAAAAAAAGGGATGCAATGCGATTGGAGCCATACAAAATGTATGGTTGCAGTCGCACATACATGTGCACAGAATGCTGTGCAAATTACATGCGGTGTCCTGCATCACATTATTGTGAACCCTGTGTCTACAGTACATAATGCAAAAAGACCTCTGTAAATGAGACAAAACATGAAAAAAAAAATATAACTACAACAAAGAACGACTAAAATATGAGAGGAAAACAAGAATAAAATAAAAAGTACAGTATGAAGAGTGTCAGTATGTCCCCCCAGAACCCCTCATGACAGGAGGTGACAGTGTTGATTCACATGTGCGGTGGTGAAGCTCCCTTTTCACAACTAATTGACAACCTAGTTTTAGATTAGGAGCAGGAGAGAAAACTGACCTGAAATCATGTTCACAAACTCATAACATATGCGATTCAGAAGCCCATAGAAGCCTGTAAGCTGCACCTGATCCGGACCGCACTGCTCACAAATTGGATAGAGCTCTCTTTTTCACTCTAGGTTTACACCCATGTGGATTTCAGTGAATTTTCCATTTTGCAGAAATGCACTACAGTCCATTTAACTTGATTTTTCTATGGATCTGGTTCACATCTGTGTGGTTTGAGCCGGCGCAGATTTTTGAAAGGGTCAGGGACTTTTTTTTTTTCTTGCAGCAGATTGCATTTTGCATGTAATAGACTTCAATGGAACCGCTTCAAAACCACATGCAAAATGCATTTACGTGCATTTTTGGCAGTTTCCTGCAGGACAACACCCACCCCCCCCCCCCCCCAGCAATATTAAACACCCCAAAAAATGCATGAACGCAAAAATACATGCACAGTGGCTTAATCGTTAGCACTTCTGCCTGGCAGCACTAGGGTTGTTGGTTCGAATCCCAACCACGGAACTATATACCTGGAGTTTGCATGTTCTCCCTGTGCCTGCGTGGGTTTTCTCCAGGTACTCCAGTTTCCTCTCACACTCCAAAAGACATGCTGGTAAGTTAATTGGCTCCTATCTAAATTGGCCCTAGTATGTGTATGTGTGAATGTAAGTTAGGGACCTTAGAATGTACGCCCCTTGAGGGTTAGGGACTGATCTGAATGTGCAATAGATGTATGTAAAGCACTGCGTAAATTGACGGTGCTATATAAGTACCTGTATTAAATAAATGTCAAAAACGTGAAAAAAATGCAAAACACATCAGGAAAAAGTAGCAACCACAACCTGCACAAGCATTATCCTAGCCTCAATCCGCACTGCCAGCGTACTGGTCATGGGAAAAGGCACCATAGGAAGCAATGTTATTTCACATGTCATGTCAAACCGCATCCAATCCGCATATATGTGAAATGGTTCAGGGATAATACATGGGGAATACTGCTGTCACCAGGCACAGGGATCCATGTGTGATATGGGAAGCCCTATAGCACATTGCTGATGTCTGGGACCTCGCAAAGCAGAAAAGAAGTGTGGGGGACTCACGTGTTCCAATCATTTTGCTCACTCTTCCCCAGTTAAACCATAAAGAAAGATGTCAAACAAGATTCTCACTGATATCCATCTATTGCAGAGCAGGATAATCCAGGAAGGTCAGCTCCAGATTGTCCTGATCATTGTACTCTAGTGTCAGCCCCTCCACCTCCTTTCTTCATCACTCCAGGATCAGCACTGAGCTCTCAGTTCCAGGCTGGGAAGAGAGAAGCAGGAGACCTTCCCATGTGGGAGGATCCTTCCAAACCACAGCCAACCAGAGCATAGTCCAAGCCTTCCTCTGCTGTCATTTCTCAAGAGGAGTTTGTAGCCTCTTTTTATTTATTTATTACTATGTTTCAGCACAAGGCAATTTTGTTTTGATATCTACTAATTGTTCATTGTTTCTTTTTTTAAATCAAGCTATGGTTCACTTTGTTTATTTTAGTATAACTGAGTCTAGGTTCACACCTATGCGTTTTCTGCTGCGTTTTGCTTTTTGCAGAAATGCACAGCAGTCCATTTAGAATGATTTCCTATGGCACAGGTTCACATCTCCACGTTTTCACCCGGTGCATTTTTTGGAAAAGGTCAGGGACTTTTTTAAACGCAAAATGTTGCATTTTTGGTTCTATAGACTTCAATGGAGACACTACAGAAAAGCATGTAGGGCATCTGTGATGCCCAGCAACAAGTTGAAAAAAAAAAACACATAAAAAATGCGTCAAAAATGCAACACCATCAGCACTGCAGAAACGTATCAAATACAAACTGCATAGGTGAGAACCTAACCTTTGATTTAAAGCAATATTAAAGCTTCTTTTTGTTCTTAAAATTAAAAAAGTTATTTAAATAAATAAATAAAAATATATAAATATATATATATATTTTTTAAACTTAGCTGCTCTATGCACAAAAACCTCCTCTTCTAGGGTCCCCCACTGGCAATCTTGGCTCCTCTTCTTCTGCTTTGCACCACCATAGCAAATCGTTTGCTGTGGGGGTGCACATGCGAGTGTGTTGTCAAGCTGGGCTGTGCGTGTCCATAGACACGCACAGCATGGCTCAGTGCTACCCCCTGCTCTCTCCTCTCTGGTTTTGACTGATAGCAGCAGAAGCCAATGTCTCCCACTGTTCTCAGTGTAGCCAGTGAGAGAGAAGAGATACAGCCAGGTACGATGCTAGTTTGAGAGAGGTGACAGTTAAAGCTGCCTTCACACTGGTCGATTTTTGTTTAGTTGTTCAGTTAAAAAAAGTGAAAGAAAACTACATCCCTTTAAATCATATGGCTCTCTTTACACTGATCTGCTGCACTTCAGTTGCACTGATAAAAAAAAACCTGCTTGCTGCATTTTATGAGTATGTTCAGTTAAAAAAAAAGCACCAAAAACACATTCCTCCATTAAAATGAATGAAAACTGCATCAAAAACACAACGGATTGGTGGGAAGTGCTTTGTCCAGTGGGGAAAAATATAGCAAACACATAACAAAATGCAACGCACCTCAGCAAAAACATATGCCTTTTTCATGCATTTTTCCAGCGGAGCAGCAGTTGTAAAGGCTCAAGGTTTTTTACCTTCATGTATTCTATACATGAAGGTAAAAAGCCTTCTGTGTGTAGTAGCCCCCCCCAACAATTACCTGAGCCCCCTCTTGATCTAGCGATGTCCATGGGAGCCTTGGTTCTCCAGGGACTCTCATTCCTGATTGGCTGAGGCAGCCAGTGAGCGAATCCCAGAAAGGGAGGGGGCAGGACTGAGCTCTGTGTGTGAATGGACACATAGAGCCACGGCTTGGGAGCGCGCCTGATCTGGAGCCCCCATAGGAAGCTGCTTGCTGTGGGGGCACCCCACAGGAGGTGAGGTCAGGAGTGCCGGCGGGGGACCCGAGAAGAGGAGGATCCGGACTGCTCTGTGCAAAACCACTGCACACAGCAGGTAAGTATAACATATTTGTTCTTTAAAACAAAACTTTAGTATCACTTTAAGATTTTAGAACCACTTTAATTAAAGTGGTGATGAGTTAGAACCACTGTTAGGCTAGGTTCGGACCTAGCATCTCAGGAATATGTATTCATGTTCATGCTACACGCATAGGACAGTCCATTCATCTCAATGATCTGCCCTATGCCTTACAAATATCAAAAATATGTAAACTCGACATTTGATATTCCAGATATGTGCCTGCTGTACCATGTACTTGTATAAAAAAGTATCATGTTCTCTTTGTATTGCTTCCTTTGGGAGAAATCCTTGGTGATCCTGCCAGTCCCTCTGCTTTCCTATTAAAAACTGACCACACTAAGCATGGGAACACAGCGTATTCAGTTCTCTAGCTGTGCTGGAAGTCAGCCACTGGGAAGACCAGTGCCCTGTTTTTTTTCCTCCCCCAGCTATCTAAGCTCCTTATGCAGCCAAGAACAGAGGGTGTGTGACCACTTATAAAATGTACTCCTTATATAAATCCCATTTCAGATCTCAGTTCTATATATCGGTTTCTTGTAAGCCGTCCAAGCATCTGCAATCATGTTATTAGTCTCACAATACGTAAGCACAATTACATTTTGTTCAAGCAGATCATGAATTTATTGATGTCTGAGGTCAATATGCTTGTTCTTGTATTGCTCTTCTCATTGGTGGCAAGTTTGATACATCCTTGATTATGCTCATATAGGATTGTAGGCTGGAACATTGGCTCTCCAAGATCTTCAAGCAATTAATGTAACCACACAGCTTCTTGACTGGCATAGGCAACAGCAATGCATTCTGCCTCTGTAGAAGACAAAGCTAATGAGATCTGCTTTTTTGCTGGACCAAGATATAGGACTGTTTCCTAGTTCAAACAAGTAGCCACTTGTGGATTTGCGAGTGCTTAGGTCACCTGCCAAATCAGATCCTACATATCCTACAAGGTTCAAATCACCAACTGCAGACAGCTTCAGACTTAAGTCTTTTGTTTGTTTGAGATATCTCATGACTGTTCAGTCTCTTTGAAGTTCACTCACACATCTACAAAGAAGAAGCATGGCAGCTGCACTATCTGTTCTGTAGAGCTGTATACTGAAGCTCCAACATGACTTTAATTTCTATATTAAACTGAATGTGTTGTTTTACAAGGTAAGAAATGACACATACTTTAATTAGAGTGCTATGGGTAAATTACTGTGTCAAGCTGGGGACTGATTATTATGCCATGTTGGGGGATAATTATTGTGCCGTGCTGTAGGTCAATTATTTGTTCATTCCTGGGTGTTAATTTTTATGCAATGCTGATGGTAATTGATGTGCTATACTATGGGTTAATTATTGTGACATTCTGGGGGTTATTGCTGGCCCTTACACTTGCTGAGGGTAATGCTGGCCCTGACACTTGCTGGGAGTTATCATACAATATTGCTACCTCTTCAATGCCTTTTTTGACAGCTGAATGGGCTGTTTGAATGGGAATACCACACTGCAACTGTGCCAGTGTTTGGCTTACAGTTGTGGAGTGGCTCCATTCACTTGAATGTGTCACATTCAGCACTGGTTCTACCCAACAAACCTGACAGGGGGTCTCATTGTTTTCTGTGGCCATAATGGAAAGCATCACAGCTGTGGCATGTGTACAACCCCATCCTGCTGCTTTTGTAGCTTAATATGGGGGTAGGGGGCAATAAAAACATGGCTCAACTGCCGGGTTTTAACATTCCCAACCACACACCCCCTCTCCAGACTACAAGTGTAAGCCAGGCTCAAGAGTGGATTTCCCTCACTGCTGAACGATATCCTCTTGCTTTTTGCTGAGTCTTTAGGACAGGAAGTGACAAACACTCCCCAATGAGAGTAAAAAAAAAAAAAAAGAAAAAAGCTGACAGCAGTTTTAACCCTTCCCTACTCTATTCAAAATAAAAAAAAGTCTTGGATTTAGATATATTTTAAATAGTGTGGGACCCCTCACACTGAAAAAGCTGAATGCTCATTTTTGCCTAGGGGTAGAGAAAAAGGGGTAATACCCATCATATTTCTTGCTTTGGCAGGCTCCCTCGATCTGTGTGACCAGTCCCCTGCAGCCTCCTCTCTAAGGTGCTCCCAGCTTGCACACCTCCTTTACATACAATGCAAGATGAATAGCCGTGACTTGTACATGATCAGGGGCGTACTGACCATTTGGGAACTTGGGCACTGCCTGAGGGCCCGGGGTCAGTAGGGGCCCCCATGAGATGCCCCTGGTACCTTTCATAGGCTTTTTTGGGTGTGGTTTGAGTGGATGAGGACACAGGGGCCCCATGATCCCTTATTGCCCGAGGGCCCATGAGTTGTCAGTCCACCCCTGTACATGATGATGGCAAGGGGCCACCCACAGCCCAAAGCATCAGGGAGAAGAGGAAAGCACCCCCTGCTGGAGCGAGGGGTAAGATTACAATACAGCCTCCACCTCTGCTCCAACCAGCTGGAGAGGGCATCAGAAGGTGGGGTTCATAGACAGTACATGCAGTGGGGACGGGAGAGATAGGGAAGGTGTTGTGAGTTAGTACACCTTTTCAATTTTTGTGAAAAGGTGAACTAACCCTCTCTCTCCTCACTGGACCTGGAGGCAGCAGCAGAAGCCATTGGCTCCTGCTGCTGTCAGTCGCAGCCTGTGAGGAGAGAGCAGGGGGGCCAGGCTGCACTGTGCGTGGCTATAGACACAGAGAACCTAGCTCAGGATTGAGCCCACACGACTGCCCTAGAGTTAGTGGCTTCTTATGGGGAACTCAGCAGGGGGGAGGAGCCAGAGTTGCAGACAGGGGACCCCAGAAGGAGAGGATCGGGGCTGCTCTGTGCAAAACCATTGCACAGAGCAGATAAGTTTGACTTCTGAGTCATTTATAAAAATACCTTCACAATTACTTTAAAGCCAAGAAAGTAAGCCTTTAGCTCACAAGAGACACCTAGTGGTCAGACTTCCATCTCACTTTCCAAATGATCTAAATGTTTGTAAAAAAAAAAAACTATACATTTATCAATATTTATATTACAAATATAGTAAGAATTGCATCCCACTATTATATTTATAATCATATATTTTATAAACACCACTGAGACTATTTGCAAGAATTGTGCAATATTGGGACTTTAGAGGTGTCATACCCTAATCAGAGAAAGTTCCTTGTATTAAAGAACCGTCCTTTTCTCAAAAATCATTATTTTACAGCTTCATGAAATTGTACATAAACTTTAGGCCTCATTCACATGGGCCTACTCAAGTGTATACTCATATGAGGCTGTGATTTGCTTGCACAGGACACACAGGTGTTCCATGCATCTGTGTGCAGGCAGTCCCAATTTGACAACCATGTGAGCGGGATTTGCAAGTTTGGGAACTACACCTGCACCCACATGGATGTCAGATTGGGATTTGCAGCTGTGTCTGTGCAGTATCTGCACCACAATAGATGTGAATGGGATTGCCTGCACATGTATGCACAGAACATTGCTGTCACGTGCCTGATTGGAGACTGAAATGACGAGGTCGGCCTCACTTGTGTCACTAGCCGTGACCCCAATGGAAGTGGAACAGAGGGTGTCTGGGGACCAGGGGACAAGAGCGCCAGCAGATGTTGTTTGCCGCTCTTGCAGTTGGAGACTTTGGAAGACTGATGAACCTCCGATTCAGGATCAGTAGTGATATGCAGGGCTGGTATGGTAGGTCGCCAGGTGTGCACCAGAGCAATGCAGGAAGCAGGGATGAGAGACAGGAGCAATGTCATAGGAATAGCCAGGGTCATCAACGGGCGGACAGCGAGGTACAAAATCAGAAGCAAGCCAAAGTCAGGAGCGGAGCCGAAGTCAGGAACAAGTATCAAGCAGGGGAGTAATCAGAGTCAGATCAGGAACAAGCCGGGTCAGCAACAAGGAAATCACACAGGAACGAGCAGGAAACTGGGAACAGCTGAAGACCAGTCAGCACTCAGCACAAGTAGAGGCACCTTTTAAATAGTCTGTCTGGCACCAATCTTCACCGTGCGTGTGCACGTGCGTGATCGTGCATTTCTGTGCACATGCGCACGTCTATTCACGTCTAGTTGTCTCTCGGGAATTCCCTTACAATCGCCATCTCATGGGTGTATGCTTAAGTAAAGCAGAACTCTGGGAAAAACTTTCCTTACATGTCCTTGTTGCTGATTTCCTACCTTCACTGAATGTCATCCGTCTTATGGTTGCTGTGAAATAGTCTATCAATTCTCTTAGTTTCCCGTTTGTAAGACCAGAGGCTGCTATGCCTCCTATTCCCCCAGCCATTGGTCTTGGCACATCTCTTCTGTAGTTCTTTTCCAGGATGCAGTGATGTAATTCAGCCCCACTTGCAGTGGTGGGCGGACCAAGAGTTTCAGACATATTCAACATGTACAGGCCTAGTGTACGCACCCACATTCACTACAATTCCCTGTGGTTGATTGGAACTGTAGTTTCCTTTTTAGAGCAGACAGAGAGAGGAAAGGATATGATGTTATCCCTGCTGTTACACATCCTCCTTGGCAGAGTAGATGCTATTATCTTTTTAATTACAATCATGAAAATTCAATCAGACTTTTCTCCTGAATAGGAAGGATTTTCAAGATGTTATTAACTGTTAAGTGTTTTGTGTAGGTGGGTGTACTAATTGGTGATTTTTTTTTTTTATTTGCCTATCCCGGAGTTCTTCTTTAAGTAAGTTCATGTGAATTAAAACAGCATGTAAAAATTAGGTTATTTTGTTGGTTGAGAAATGACATAATCATGTTTTCATACAATTATCATTATCCTAGGGCTCAACATGATTATTTACTATGTACTGTACTTCAAATCCATTGGAAAATTAAAATCCGATGGAAAACAAATAAAATAAAACAAAATTTATTAAACAAATTTCATTATGAATGCAACAAAACTAAATATGTAACTTAATGAAGCGATATGAAACAAAACAAATTTCTTCGCTCTGCACATGTCTACACAGGACACCTAATGGTCAGAGCTGAAAACTAATCATAAAATAGTTCATTTGAAACCAGAGGCTCTGCAGAGAGATTTACTGATTGACTTAGCACACTCATAAATCAATCTGAATTTTTATATAGCTTATAGGTTAAAAAAGACACAGGTCCATCCAGTATAGTGTGTTTACAGTATGTGTGTGTGATTTTTATTCTTTAAAGCGATAGTAAAGTCCACGATATAACTTGTACCTACAGGTAAACCTATAATAAGCCAAACCTGTAGGTACAGTGAATATTTCCTAAATGTATACCGTTTAGGACAGGGGTCTCCAAACTTTATAAGCAAAGGGCCAATTTACTGTCCTTCAGACTTTAGGGGGGGCATTGGGAGAAGGAAATGTCCTGGAATCAGTGGGAGTAAACAATGCCTCATCATTGGTGTTAACGGGAGATATAGTGCCCCATCACTGGTATCAATGGGAGGAATAGTTTCCCGTTGTTGGTGTTAGTGACAGGAATAGTGTCCCATTGCTGGCATCAGTGGGAGGAATACTGTCCCATCATTGGTGTCAGTGGGAGGAATAGTGCCCCATCATTGGTGTCAGTGGAAGGAATAGTGCCTTATTATTAGTGTCAGTAGGAGGAATAGTGCCCTATCATTGGTGTCAGTGGAAGGAATAATGCCCCATTATTGTTGTCAGAGGAAGGACTAGTGCCCCATCATTGGTGTCAGTGGGAGGAATAATACCCCATTATTGGTGTCAGTGAAAGGAATAGTGCCCCATCATTGGTGTCAGTGGGAGGAATAATGCCCCATTACTGGTGTCAGTGGAAGGAATAGTGCCACATTGTTGGTGTCAGTGGGAGGAATAATGCCCCATTACTGGTGTCAGTGGAAGGAATAGTGCCACATTGTTGGTGTCAATGGCAGTAACTATGCCCCACTGTTGCTGATGGTGGGGGAATAATGCCCCAAGGGCTGGATAAAAGCAAGCAAAGGGATGGAGACCACTGGTTTAGGAGATATTCACATTTGTAGAGGTTGGTGACATCCAGGGGCGGATTGACAACTTATGGGGCCCCCAGGAAGTAGGGGACCTGTGTCCTCGCCCATACTCAAGCCACACCCAAAAAAGCTTATGAAAGGTACCAGGGGCATCTCATGGGGCCCCCTACTGACCCCGGGCCCTCGGGCAGTGCCTGGGTGCTCGAATGGTCAGTCCGCCCCTGGTGACATCATAGACACATGCGTGCTATGCTCTGAATGGATGGCATACTGGAGTATGCTATCCATTGAGAGAGCTGTGCTGTGACCATGAGTTCCGCATGCATGCGAGTTAGTGGCGTCATTGTGGCCCGGAAGAAAAACTGGGTGGGAGATGGAAGATGGAAGTGCCACAGATGTGACAGTGTACCACTGGAAGCTTTAGTTTTATGGTAAGTCTGTCATAATGTGCTAGTTTGTGATGCATACTAACATATTATGACCTACAACCACTGGCAAAAAGTATGGAATCAGTGGGAGGAATACTATCCCATCATTGGTGTCAGTGGGAGGAATAGTACCCCATCATTGGTGTCAGTGGAAGGAATAGTGCCTTATCATTAGTGTCAGTAGGAGGAATAGTGCTCTATCATTAGTGTCAGTAGGAGGAATAGTGCCCTATCATTGGTGTCATTGTGTCCCGAATGAAAAACTGGGTGGGAGATGGAAGATGGAAGTGCCACAGAGGTGACCGTGTACCACTGGAAGCTTTAGTTTTATGGTAAGTCTGTCATAATGTGCTAGTTTGTGATGCATACTAACATATTATGACCTACAACAACTGGCAAAAAGTATGGAATCACTACTCTTGGAAAATGTTCATTCAAGTGTTTAATTATGTAGAGAAAAAGAAAATCACAGACATTCCACAAAATTATTTTCATTTAACATTCCAACCTTCTGGCTTTAAGAAACACAAAAATAAAAAAGAAAGAAATCTGCAGTCAATGGCAACTGTTTTTTGCAGATCAAGCAGAGGAAACAAATATAGAATCACTCAATTCTGAGGAAAATAGTATAGAATCATCATGTACTTTGCAGTTCTAAAACAAACATCTACAGTACATCAGATTACATCTGCTAATTAGTGTGCAGTTAAAAGAGTGCTTGCACACCTTAGTGAGCTGTTGCACCAAGCTGAATGACATAAATCATGGCTCCAGCACCAGAGATTGCAGTTGAAACAAAGGAGAGGATTATAAAACTTCTTCAATAAGATAAATCATCATGGAATGTTGCAAAAGATGTTAGTTGTTCCCAGTCAGCTGTGTCTAAAATCTGGACCAAGTTCAAATCATATGGGAAGGTTGTAAAAGGGAAGTATACTAGCAGACCAAGGAAGACATCAAAGTGTCAAGATAGAAAACTTAAAACAATATGCCTTGAAAACAGAAAATGTACAACAAAACAAATGAGGAACAAATTGCGCAGAAACTGGAGTCAATGTAGTCACAAATGTGCGCACCAGAGACTGACGCAGTCTGCCATTTTGTTAAGAGTATCCATTTCTCCCTTATTCTCCTTCCCCCTCCCTTCCTGAGAGGCACAGTGACAGATGTGTGTGTGTTAAAAGTGTCACAGGCCAGATCCCAGCAGGGAGCCACGTGGTGCCCCACTGTCCCAAGAACCTGTGCCATTTCACACCTCGGGAGAGATAAGGCAAACTTTCCCAGAAGTTGAAAGAGATTCCGAGCTAATAAACCTAGCTCAGCGTAGGTGATAGAATCAGATAAACACTTCTCAAATCCATTTTTCCTCTATGTCTCATATCTTGGAATATGAGAGACTTACATAAAAACCGAGCATCTCGCCAGATGGGCTAAGAGGAGCCGAACATTTTGGTGGGTCACTCGCTTTGTCTCGGACACACAGGGAAGCAGAAGCATAGATCTCGTGAACTGTGCAGTATATAATTTCATCATTCATACCTAATCAATCCTCAGACTGGTCTGTATAATAATACACCCGCGGGTGAAACGTTATAGGCAAATATGAGTTATGGAAGATATTTTGGCTCTAGTTGAGGCATCCACCCCTGTCTCCATGCCCTAAGTGGAGATTGGCCTTTGACTGCAGAGCCACCCCCCTGCTGGGGACTTTAAAACAGGCTGTCAGGCCTAAGAAGAGAGTTGAAGACATCTCCCAGTTTTTCCATCGTAACATATAGAGATCAAAGCCCTTCTGCTCAGAAACTTGGTCTGCTTACATCCAAGGCTTAATGGCAAGTATCTTAACCCTTTAACCTCTCCTGATATTGCTTTGTTGTGCTGCTAGTCTCTGTATGTTTATATATATATATATATATATATATATATATATATATATATATATATATATATATATCTTAGTTACATCTTTTTCTGTATGTTTATATATATATATATATATATATATATATATATCTTAGTTACATCTTTCTCTGTAAATATTTTTTATTGCACCCGTTTGACCTCTTAGTAATAAATCCTTCTTTCTGAAAGTGTTGAACTGTTTCTATAGCTCCTAATTTCAATTTACAAATCCCTGCCTCTAAAGAGATGCTACTGTTTGTTTAAACCTCTGTATAACTGGCCTGCGGACCATTTTATACAGACGTTTATTTCAATCATTATAGTTTTATAACTGATAACGCAAATTTCCTCTTTCTCTGTACAAAAAGGAGGTGGTGGCAGTGTGGAGGGTTATTTGCGTAATTAACCCGACCCAGTAACGATCGCCCAGGCTGCCGGTACATTGATTGTGGTCCGTTAGCTGGAAAATAGTTGTGCAGGGTGCAGCTGGGCGTGGCATTGTTACGCACGTCACATTGCGGTTTTAGATTGGCTAGCCCTTCGGTCACGAGTTTGGCGAGAAGGTCTGGGGTCTGACGCCGTGATCGTGACATATTAGACGTCGTGGGATTGTCGCATGTTGGTAGCGGCGATCTTGCGATCGTGACATATTGTTGGCAGCGTACGTGGGATAGTTGCATTAAGAGCTTCAGGCAGTGTTAAAAATTGGCTCTGCACTGAAGGATTGTAACCTTTGTGGAAACAGTCCTTAGAAACAAGCGGTGCATATTTTTTATGTATATAGAGACATATAGCAACAGCTCCTTCCTTTTTTCTACTTTCTATTCTATCTTTGCTTGCAATCATGCCTGGTGCAGCAGAATACAAGAAAATTAGCAAAAGTGATTTGAGTGCGGAATGTACCTCACGAGGATTGGACGTCAGTCGCAAAAAATCGTGAAGATTTGATTAGTGATCTAGTGGAGTATGATAGCCGAGCAGATCAGAACTCGGGGGAACTTGAACCTGAAAGGGTTACTGATACCCACATTCCCAGTGGCTCAGAGACGGCCTCGCAGGATGGGCATACAGAGACTGACACTAGAAGATCACCGAGTGGTATTGTCACCCCACCGCCTGAGAGGGCCAGCACCAGAGTGCCTGTAACCAGCAGAGACTCTCCTCAGATGCAGGAAGCCCTGAAACGTCTCATGGAGACAGATCTTGAGGCATACCTGCGGTTCCTTGAACGCCAGGCTGACAGAGAAACTGCGGAACGCCAGACTGAGAGAGAGGAACGCCAGAGGGAAGCTGATCATCGGCACGAACTGGAGATGGTGAGGCTCCAGCCACAACAGAGCCAGAACCTGAGGTCCCTAGAGCACAGGGACGCCTCTCTGGCTGTGGGAGCAGCCAAGTTTCCAGTGATGGAAAAAGATAGTGACATTGACACGTACTTACTGTCATTTGAAAAAACGTGCGTCAGTACCATGTGCCCCAAACACAATGGGCTCGGTACCTAACACCAGGGCTACGAGGCAAGGCCTTGGATGCTTTTGTTGAATTGCCAGAGGGGCAAGACGATGATTACAAAGTTTTAAAAGTTGCCATCATCCGGAAGTACCAGATGACACCGGAAGTGTACCGCAAGTGGTCCAGGTCCATGCAGAAGGGACCTGGGGACTCTTACACAGATGTGGCAAGTCGCTTACGCACCACATTCCGACAGTGGACTAAGGGACTGAAAGCTGACTCCTATGAGTCTTTGGAAGATCTCATGATACAAGATCAACTTTTGCACATTTGCCCGGCAGACGTCAGACAGTTTGTCTTGGAGAGGGAGCCAGCATCTACTAAAGCTGCAGCCGATTGGGCCGATACCTTCGTCCACACATAAGTATCTGACCATCGCAAGGCTCCTCCAAACAGCTGGAAAAGGGGGAAATCGCCCCTAGCAACCTCTCCTATGTCGGGGAGTCAAGCTTCCCCTCCGCCCACACCTGCAGCTCCTGGAGCCAAGCCATTCCTGCCTGACAACCGCAGATGTTTCACCTGTGGGAAAGCCGGACATCTCAGGATGCAGTGTCCTGAGCAGAAGCAGATGACATCATCTGGCCAGCCGGCCAGCAACTCTTCTTCTGTGCTGTTCGTCCACAGGAAGATGCGGGTAACTGCAACCAACTTGCAGTTAGTCACTGTGGGCAACTGGTCTGTAACTGGTTTCCGGGACACCAGGGCAGAAGTCACCTTGATCCGACCAGAGGTGATTGAGCAAAGGAACCTCATCCCAGGAAAGTTCCTTACCCTCACAGGAGTTGGGGGGACCCGTTCACGCATACCCTGTGCAAAGGTATTCATAGATTGGGGTGCGGGAAGGGGAATGCGGGAGGTGGGGGTCTCGGAGGAAATTCCCACACCTGTTTTGTTGGGTGCTGATCTAGGCACTCTTGTTTCTTATTATGCCCCTGCCGAAAATATCCAGAAGGGCCCCCTGGAACTCTCTGGACATGCCAAGGTACTGTGGGCAGATATTGGGGTAAGGTCTAGGCAGCCTGTGGATGGACAGAGGGAGGGGGCTGGGAATGAAGTGGGGCTACAGGATTCTCCATTAGCTGGAGAACGAAAAGAAATCCCCTTGCCTGGGGAGGTATCGAACTCATGTGTCATTGATATTATAAATGTGACTGTTGATAATGGTAATGATGACAATGGGGATGATAATGTCAGTAATGTTGATGATAATGTCACTAATGTCATTGATAATGTCGGTAATCCTAACGATATTTATGATGGTCATCATGAAACAAATGATGCATTTTCATTGTTGGGGGTCACCCACAGTGCTGTGGAGGGGGCAGAGTTACAATCTCTGGGGGCTGAGCAAAAGGATGGTCTGGATAGGCTTGTTTATTGTTCAGGCCTAAGAGCTCGTACCTTGATAAGTGCCCAGCCGTTGGCCTTGCATGGTACTGGGCAGCTGGCTGGGATTTGTAGTTCCACGCATCAGGCAGCACTGAAAAGCAATGCACAAAGGAACTTCAGCGGGCAGCTAGCTCTGAGTTGCCTCACTGAGAAGGGTAAAGAACAGTCAGCTGGGACCTGTAGTTCCACGGGTAAGGCAGCCCTGGAAAGCCATTCATATGGGGATTTCAGCCTGTGGCTAGGTGTGAACTCCCCTGCTGGGAAGAGTAAACACAGGGCTGACAGGACTAATGGCCTATCCACAGGGGGCTGGAAGCCTGAAAGCAGGTTATCTGAGCTGACCTGTCATGGTGTGTCAATAGGCAGACAAACATGTGTCCGAGACAGTGACAGCACATCTGGAGGAGGAGTGCGAGGGGCCTTATTGGGGTTGATCCTCGGATCTCAGAGAGGGGGCTGTGGCCCTCAGCCTCAATCCCCTCCCCTTTCCCCTCAGGTCCCGAAGCTGCTGGCAATGCCTCTGATAGATGGTGTCTGGATTCAGGACAACCCAGGGAGAGCTCACCGTACAGTTCAGGAGTTAGACGGCCTCCCTCCTGCCTTCCGCCAACGTCCTCTCCCAGGAGGTGCAGGATGAATGAGCCAAAGAGACCGAGGAAATGGCGCAGTCAGGAATCCAGAGGTCCGCTAGGGTCTAGGCATCCCTGGTAGTCTCGGTCCTCAAACAGGATCAGATGACCAGGCTTTTTGAGGACCTTTGAAAACTAAGCGCTAGCCCTGTGGTTGTGGCCTGCCCCATGCCCAGGGGCCATGAGGTTGATGGAGCATCCGGAAGGTGCCCACTGTTTAACCATCATGGACCTAAGCAGGGGGTATGGGCCACCATCTCTAACCCAAGAGGCTCAGGACGAGTCAGCCTTCACCACCCCATGTGGCTTGCCTGAATTCACAGGAAAGCTAATTGGGGTTGAGAATGCACCAACCACCTCTCCAGAGGTCAGGAATGACCTGCAATGCGGAGTGGAACTGGGTGCAGTTGCCCACTTTAGGGGCCTTGCGGTGTTCGGCCCTGTCTGGGAAGAGCAACTTGGGCCCCTGTCCCTAGTCAGGAACAAACGGCCCGTGCCTAGGCTGACAGTTGAGAATGGTAACTGTCAAAGGGGCATGTCAGTGGTTCAGTTTTGGGAACCACCGGTAGGAAGAGAACCCCAGAGGTCTGGGCATGGGGAGACAGAGGCAGTGGTGGTCTACTTTGCTCCTCAGGCCAAAAAGCAGGCTATGTCAGTCGTGGGTGCAGCTGGCTACGGTAAGATACCTGGGTGCAACTATCATGGCTCAGCCGGACCTGTGACTGACCTAGCAGACAGGAAACTGGAGGAACTGGTGTCCTAGATGCTAGCAGGCAACGAGGACTGTTCATCTTGGATGAAGGTACACACAGGCGCCACTAACTTCGGGTCAGATGTAGTCCTAGGCCTGAGGAAGAAGATGGGAGAGGAAAATCTCCTTCTCTACCTCGACAAGAAGCTACATATTACTTTGTTAGCAGGTGACACTCCTGAGCCAAAGTGTTTTGGGAACAGGTGTGCACCCCCGCAGTCGCCACGGTATACAGATAGCTGCAGCCGACCGCTGCCCATCCGTGACCACTCACTTGGTTGCAACAGCAGTGTTGCCGGGGAGAAAAGATTCCTTTTCAGACGGAACTTGGTCCTCCCACAGTGCAGCGGTACCAGGTCGACCCAAGGCGAACCTCTAGGCAGAGGTCGGTTGCGTCAGGAGGGAAATTGTAGTTCCCTCACATGCAACTACCTGAGGGGCCGGTGTCGTAAACGTGCACACCAGAGACTGACGCAGTCTTCCATTTTGTTAAGAGTATCCATTTCTCCCTTATTCTCCTTCCCCCTCCCTTCCTGAGAGGCACAGTGACAGATGTGTGTATTAAAAGTGTCACAGGCCAGATCCCAGCAGGGAGCCACATGGTGCCTCACTGTCCCAAGAACTCGTGCCATTTCATGCCTCGGGAGAGATAAGGCAAACTTTCCCAGAAGTTGAAAGAGATTCCAAGCTAATAAACCTAGCTCAGTATAGGTGATAGAATCAGATAAACACATCTCAAATCCATTTTCCCCTATGTCTCATATCTTGGAATATGAGAGACTTACATAAAAATCGAGCATCTCGCCAGATGGGCTAAGAAGAGCCGAACATTTTGGTGGGTCACTTGCTTTGTCTCGGACACACAGGGAAGCAGAAACATAGATCTCGTGAACTGTGCAGTATATAATTTCATAATTCATACCTAATCAATCCTCAGACTGGTCTGTATAATAATATACCCACGGGTGAAAAGTTATAGGCAAATATGAGTTATGGAAGATATTTTTGCTCTAGTTGAGGCATCCACCCCTATCTCCATGCCCTAAGTAGAGATTGGCCTTTGATTGCAGAGCCACCCCCCTGCTGGGGACTTTAAAACAGGCTGTTAGGCCTAAGAAGAGAGTTGAAGACATCTCCCATTTTTTCCATCGTAACATAGGGAGATCAAAGCCCTTCTGCTCAGAAACTTGGTCTGCTTACTTTCAAGGCTTAATGGCAAGTATCTTAACCCTTTAACCTCTCCCTGATATTGCTTTGCTGTGCTGCTAGTCTCTGTATGTTTATATACAGTTGTGTTCAAAATAATAGCAGTCAGACATCACTAACCTGATCAATCACTGTTTTTGGTAGAAATGATATTTCTACATGGCAAATAATTTACTAGCAGGTGTAGTAGAGTAATAGAAATCCAACAGACCCAACAGTCATGACATGCATGCTGCTGATTCTGTGTAATTGAATCACTAGTTGAAAGGGGCATGTTCAAAATAATAGCAGTGTGGAGTTCTTTTAGTGAGGTCATTCATTCTTTGAAAAACAGGTGGCAATTATTGCCCTTATTTAAGGAAGGAAGGCAGCAAATGTTGTACATGCTGGTTACAGTGCATTTCTCTCTGAAATTCTGAGGAAAATGGGTCGTTCCAGACATGGTTCAGAAGAATAGCGTACCTTGATTAAAAAGTTGATTGGAGAGGGGAAAACATATAAAGAAGTATAGGAAATGATAGGCTCTGCTCAGCTAAAATGATCGCAGATGCTTTAAAATGGCAACCAAAACCTGAAAGACGTGGAAGAAAGCGAAAAACTACCATTCGAATGGAGAGAAGAATAGCCAAAATGGCAAGGACTTAGCCAACAATCAGTTCCAGGAAGATCAAAGAAGGTCTAAAGTTACCTGTGAGTACTGTTACAATTAGAAGACACCTATGTGAAGACAAGCTATCTGCAAGAAGCCCCCACAAAGTCCCACTGTTGAAAAAAAGACGTGCTGAAGAGGTTACAATTTGCCAAAGAGCACATTGACTGGCCTAAAGAGAAATGACGCAACATTTTGTGGACTGATGAAAGTAAGATTGTTCTTTTTGGGTCTTGTGGCTGGAGACAGTTTGTCAGACGACCCCCAAACACTGAATTCAAGCCACAGTACACTGTGAAGACAGTGAAGCATGGTTGCGCAAGCATCATGATATGGGGATGTTTCTCATACTACGGCGTTGGGCCTATTTATCGCATACCAGGGATCATGGATCAGTTTGAATACATCAGAATACTTGAAGAGGTCATGCTGCCTTATGCTCATGTTTTGATTTGGAATAGAATGTGTAGTGTTTCCAAAGCATTTGTGTGTATGGAAATAAAAGCTTTTAGAAGGATTTTGAGCTTTATTCACTTTTTTCAACACACTGCTATTATTTTGAACACAACTGTATATATCTTAGTTACATCTTTTTCTGTTTATATATATATATATATATATATATATTTTAGTTACATCTTTTTCTGTAAATATTTTTTATTGCACCCGTTTGAACTCTTAGTAATAAATCCTTCTTTCTGAAAGTGTTGAACTGTTTCTATAGCTCTTAATTGCAATTTACGAATCCCTGCTTATAAAGAGACGCTACTGTTTGTTTAAACCTCTGTATAACTGGCCTGCGGACCGTTTTATACAGACAATTATTTCAATCATTATAGTGTTATAACTGATAACGCAAATTTCCTCTTTCTCTGTACAAAAAGGAGGTGGTGGCAGTGTGGAAGGTTAGTTGCGTAATTAACCCGACCCAGTAACGATCGCCTAGGCTGCCGGTACATCGATTGTGGTCCATTAGCTGGAAAATCATTGTGCAGGGTGCAGCTGGGCGTGGCATTGTTACGCCCGTCACATCGCGGTTGTAGATTGGCTAGTCCTTTGGTCATGAGTTTGGCGAGAAGGTCTGGGGTCTGACGCCGCGATCATGACATATTAGACGTCGCGGTCGTGGGATTGTCGCATGTTGGTAGCAGCAATCTTGCGATCGTGACAAATGTCTGTGACCAAACTGTAAGACAGCGCCTAAAGGAAATGGGATTTACATACAGAAAAGCCAAACGAAAACCATCATTACCACCTAAATAGAAAAAACAAGGTTATAGTGGGCTAAAAAAAAAACAATCATGGACTGTGGATGACTGGATGAAACTAATATTCAATAATGGATCATGAATCTGCATTGGGCAGGGTGATGATGCTGGAACGTTTGTTTGGTGCTGTTCCAATGAAATGTATATTGATGAAGAAAACATGCAAATGAAAGAAAATGGTCCATGACAAGACTCCAACCTGCAAAGCTGATCTGGCAACTGCAATAAGAGAAAGTTGGAGCCGGATTGATGAAGAATTAAATCCATGCCTCAGAGAATTCAAGCTGTTATAAAAGCCAGAGGTGGTGCAACAAAGTACTAGTGGTGTACTGTAGTGTTTTTTTTTCATGATTCCATAATATTTTCCTCAGAATTGAGTGATTCCATATTTTTTTCCTCTGCTTGATCTGCAAAAACAGTTGCAATTGACTATAGTTATCTTTTTTTAAGTGTTTCTTAAAGCCAGAAGGTTGGAGTGTTAAATGAAAATAGTTTAGAGGCATGTCTGTGATTAGCTTTTTTTCTACACAAACAATTGAACGAACATTTTCCAAGAGTAGTGATTCCATACTTTTTGCCAGGAGTTGTATACAGCTCAGGAGCCCATACTTTAACTATTCCCTTGGCATCTTAAAGTTTTTTAACCACTTGCCTACCGGGAACTTTCACCCTTCCTGCCCAATTTTCAGCTTTCAGTTCTGTCACACTTTGAATGACAATTGCGCAGTCATGCAACACTGCACCCAAACAAAATGTTATTTATTTATTTTTTTTTACATATAGAGCTTTCTTTTGGTGGTATTTAATCACCACTGGGTTTTTTATTTTTTGCTATACAAACTAAAATTTTGAAAAAAAGTTATTTCTTAGTTTCTCTTATAAAATTGTGTAAATAAGTAATTTTTCGGCTACACAGTGAGGTACTATAAAAAATTTAGTGATATATTAACCCCCAAGTTAGAGAGATATATGAACGCTCTGGGAGGAGAGATGGATGTGAGGAGAGAATCACTACAGGCTCATGTGGTGTTGCTCCATAAAGACGGAAAAGATGCTTCTCAGTGTTCTAGCTATAGACCAATTTCATTATTGAACTCAGATACCAAGTTATATGCAAAGGTCTTAGCAAATAGGCTGAAAGAGTTTATGCCCGAATGGATACATGGGGATCAGGTGGGCTTTGTCCCGGGGAGGGAGGGTAGGGATAATGGGTTGAGATCCCTGATGCTCATTCAGAAAAGTAGAAAAGGGAAGACACTGGTGGCGGTGCTGAAAAGGCCTTTGATAGAGTTGATTGGGGCTTCATGATGGATACATTAGAGGCCCTGGGGATTGGAGTTAGAATGAGGGAATGGATAAGAAAGTTGTATAGGGAGCCCTCGGCAATTATTATAGTAAATGGGAAAAGAACAGAACCTATTGGGATGTCAAATGGAACAAGACAGGGCTGCCCATTGTCCCCCTTGTTGTATGTTATGTCATTGGAACCCTTGTTGTCTACAATAAGGAAGAATAGAGATGTAAAGGGAATTCAGATAGAAACTACTGAACATAAAGTGGCTGCCTTTGCAGATGATTTGTTGTTTTATGTGGGAAATCCCAGGATAACACTTCCAAACTTAATTAAATTATTGAAGGAATATGGGGAACTATCGAATTTGAAGATTAACCCAACAAAAACTGAGATTTTAAATATAAATATTCTAAGAAGTGAAAAAGAGAAAATACAAAAGGAATTCCCCTTTATCTGGAAAGAAAGAGATATAAAATATCTAGGAGTAAGACTCATTGCTTCATATAAGTATCTGTATAAATTAAACTATATTTCATTATTAAATGAAATCAAGGAAGAATTAAAAATATTAAAAAGAGGAATCCTGTCATGGATAGGACGCATAAACCTGGTAAAAATGATAATTGTACCTAAAATTTTATATAGATTTCAAATGATCCCAATTAAACTTCCAGAGGCTTTTTTTTAAGGTAATAAAAGGAATGATAACAAGTTACATATGGAGGAATAAAGAAACCGAGATTGTCATATGAACTATTAAGTAGAAATAAAGAGAAGGGTGGACTGGGAGTTCCAGATATTAAGAGATATTACAAAGCAGTAATTTTAGGGAGAATTTTTGATTGGACATTTAATTTAGAAAGGAAAAGTTGGGTAAAAATTGAAAATGCACTTAGTGGAACTAATTTAGGTAGAATTATATGGTTACCAGCACAATATAGAGGATTAAGAGAGGATTTAAGCGTATTTACTTTAAATGTACTGAGGGTGTGGGATAATTTACACAAATATATGAAGTGGGATTTTAATTCAATATTAATGCCATTAAGAAACACAGAATTTTTTCCCCCAGGTAGAGAGGAGATAACAGGTAAATGGTTTAAAAAGGAAGATGTCCAACTGAGAGATATAATGGGGGAGGGGAAATTGAGATCATTCAAGGATTTGGAAAAGGAAAAGGGAGAGATATTCACTAGGATAGATGAATGGCGATATCAATTAAAATGTTTTATTGGAAACCTCCCAAAGCCCCTGAGAATGAAAAAGGAATGGAATTTGTTTGAAAGGTTGTTGGAATCATGGGGGGGATGGGAAACACGGCATTGCTAAAATATATAGGATCCTCACTGAATTAGACACAAACACAAAGCCAATTCACATAGTAAAATGGGAAAGAGATATGGGGGTGGTTTTAGATGAGAACAAACAGAAGAAAATAAATAGATTAACTCACGAGAATGTAAGCATGAGAGAAGTGGAAATAAATGATAAATGTTTGACAAGATGGCACATTACACCGAGTGTTGAGCACAAGATAAGTGGGGAAAAATCACCATGGTGTTGGCGGGGTGTGGAGAACTAGGTACAGTGTATCACATTTGGTGGGAATGTCCAAAAATTCAAGTATTCTGGAAAGCAATAGTACATTTAATTGGGATCATAACTGAGATTGACATCGGGTTAGACCCAGAGATCTGCTTGCTACATAGCACAGAGTTATCAGTCAGCAAATATAGGAAATCGGGTTTAGGGTACTATCTAAACGCAGCAAAAGGTCTGATACCTAAGTTTTGGAGGAAAAGTAGAAGTAGCAAAAGAGGAAGACTGGATAGATAGACTGAACCAGATGAGAAAGATGGAAAAGCTCTACTATATAGAGGAAGAGAAGATGTGGCTATACTATGCGAAATGGGAAAAATCTAGAGTAAATGTGAAAAAGTGAAATATAGGATGATATAGAGTGAGTTGATAGGTAGGTTTTTCTTGCTTAAGTCGAGAGGTTGTTGAGAGAATGCAGACTGGGTGGTTGGGGGGGGAGGGAGGGGAAGGAGGAAGGGAAAGAGGGGTGGGTTGGGAGGTGGAGGGAATTGTTTTAAAGGGAAAAAAGAAAGGTAATAGGAAATAGTTATGTACAGTATATGTAATGTGAATATGATGGAAATGTGTAAATATTTGGAAAATGAATAAATATTTAAACTAAAAAAGTAATTTTTCTCCTTAACTGATGCGTGCTAATGAGGCTGCAGGGATGGGCACTGGTAGGCGGCATTGACAGTCATCATTGATGGACACTGATAGGCAGCACTGACTGGCACTGATTGGAACGGTTAGGCAGCACTGATGGGCACTGATATGTGGCATTGATGTGCACTGGTATGTGGCATTGATGGGCACTGAAGGGTGGCACTGATGGGGCTACACTGATCATCAGTGCCCTGATGATCAGTGTAAATGTCACCTCTGATGAATGCCGCTTACTGGCTCTCCTTTCCTCATGCACTGTCAGTGTGAGGAGAGGACTGCTGATAACTGGCATTTCCTTGTTTACACGTGATCAGCTGTGATTAGACACAGCTGATCACATGACAGAGCTGATGTTTACTATGATCGGTGATCCTGGGACACAGCGCGCCATTGATCGCCGTACGCCCCTGGGTCATTTGAGGTCCTCCCAGAATGAGAGAACCGCCGTGAGCGGCAGGTGGTTAAAAGTTGTCAACAGTCTATTCACATACCTGGTGTTAGAGGCCAATGGAGAGAGGGCTTCCCTTGCAGCTAAGTTCCAGACTCCCCTGGATATGGGACAGCAGGAGTCAGGCCCAAAGTAGCACAGGTCGCCTGTAGGAGAGCTTGTCAGAGGTACACCCAGGAGCACAGCTGATGCACTGGAATGGTGTCTGAAGACAGGTGACGCCCAAGAGAGGTATGCAAGCCTTCAGGGAAACAGAGGACCACAGGATAGTCGGTTCAAAGCCAAGGTCAAGTGCCAGGTGGAGATTGGAGCAGACATAGTCAATAGGATAGCTGGGGTCATACACAGACAGGTGACAATATCCATTAGCCAAACCAGGGTCAGGTGTCAGGCAGAGAAGCCAGGTCCAGGAGCAAGCCAAATCGGTAACAAGAGATCACAATAGCAAGGGAACATGGACAAAGGTACTGGGGAGCCAGATATCAATCAGCAATTTGAGGGAGTGATGAGCCTCCTTATATAGGCCGTCTGGCGCCAAACTGAGCCAATGCGTGCGTAACTATGGGCCAATGCACGTGTTTCAGCTTGTGTCCATGCACCAATGCGCATAGATCTTTGCCAATGTGCACTTCTGCAGCCATGCGAGGTACTGACAGGAATGCCAGGTCTCCTAGTATCTCTGCTGTGGACAGAGCCCTGACACAATCTCAGCTACTAACACTTCCTGGGGGGTGGCATTCCACATTTTTGCTGTACTAACAGTAAAAAACCCTTTCATCAATTCAAGGTTAAACCTAATTTTCTCAAGAAATCATGGCCCTGTGTCCTCTTCAGGGACCTTAGAGTGAACAGTTAATTGGAGTCAGGTAGTCAAATAGTAATGCAAACAGATGGCAGATATTTAATTCTAAGAACCACCCCCTGGCATAATCTTTGGACCATGTTCCCACCTCTGACTGACAGTGTAAACTTTTTGCCAGTGTATTGAGTACAGTCTGGTATCTGAATCTTGAATAATGATAAAATACTTAAGAGATTTACTAAAACTGGAGCGCTCAGAATCTGATGCAGCTGTGCACGGTAGCTAATCAGCTTCTAACTTCAGCTTGTTCAGTTAAGCTTTGACAATAAAACTTGGAAGCTGATTGGATTCTATGCAGAGCTGCACCACATTATGCACTCTCCAGGTTTAGTTAATAACCTCCATAGTAATGTTCATATATGCATTTGTCTTCATACTCCAGGATTCTGTGAGAGGTCCCCAGGGATTCCACCACGATCTACCGGTCAATCACATGCAGCTGAAGGGTGGATTGCATCCCCTCGGCAAACACATGCCGTGCTAGGCAGGGAAGTGGCTGCAATAGTGCTAGCTGAGGCATGCTGTTCCCTGTCAGCTCCTTCTCCCCTCCTGTCCATCCCAGGTGCTTGTATGTGACATCTACTGCGATGGAAAGAAGGCAAGGAGGGGCTGGTTTGGAACAGCATACCAGAAAAGGACTCGCCACAGCCACTTCCCTGCAATGTTCTGCGTATGGAGGTAACCTGTACTGTAATGTGCCCTATGTACAATTACACTATATTGCCAAAAGTATGTGTGTGTGTATATATATATATATATATATATATATATACACACACACATAAATAAATGGAACTCGGGTAGCAGTTGGAGCTAATATAAGTATTGCTCATGTGCAGATAGCAAAAAAAGTTTTTAAGGTTAAGATTTTTAATTCATTACAATTAATCATAACATTAGATAGCAATCCAAAGTTTTCGAATGACTTTATAAAAAGTAACAATGAAATGCTAGAAGAAATATACATGGGATCACTGTTAAAAGTGGAAATAATTGTGTTGTTTCCGTAAGTTCTTGGTTTATGTCCTGGTTCACACCGCTGCGACTTATGTGATTTGACAGTGCCAAATTGCATGACAAGTGACACCCTATTGACGGCAGTGAAACCATTCAAATTGGTGTAACTGCAACTCTGACTTCATTAGAATCACACCGATTTTGAAAATAGTTCCTGCACTGTTTTTGCTGATTTTAGGTGCGACTTGCATGCACACCTGTGCATTAAGCTGTGCTGCATCTGGGCAGTGAAGTAGCATGAGTTCAATGTCGCATTCAGTGTGAACCAGGGCTAATTGACTGTATCTGTGCAAAGGGGCCCCCAACGTTTTGATGGCTTGCCAATACTTTCTGACAGCTTCCACCCATGGAACAATGCTTGGGCCCAGCGAGCAATCACTACACCACGGCTCTGTATGATTTACCACTTTCTCTAGGGTCTCACAAGGGGTTGGATTTACTGGAACAGACAGAATATCTGCATAGTATCCAATCAGTTTCTAATTTAAGCTTGTTCAGTTAAGCTCTGCATGGCTGTTCCAGATTCTCTCTGCTCCAGTCTTGGAAAATTCCCAGCATGTTATTTTAATGCCAGTTGTGATGCAAGGTGACAATGAGCAAAGTGATAATGTCTCTGCATAATTAATCTTCCAAGGTTTCCAGATTTCATCTTTCTATATTTTCACTTCTTAGTGGACAGTGAATCAACATCATCACCTTTAACCACTGAGCTTGATGCTGTAAAGCCAAACCAGAGTGATGTTATCATCAATTAGCAGAGGCTGGAATGGCTTTCCATAATGAGATGTTTTTCCAATGGTAATAGCAAGCTCAGCTGGTAAAAAAAAAAGTGTTTTTTTTTTTTTAATAAATGACTTGCAGAGAATGTGAGGAATATTTTTATTTTATAATAAACTGTCAGTGAATCCAGTAGAAACAGTTCTTTTGTCGGTGACTGATTTCCTGTGCTGACCACTCTTCAGTCTTTGAATCTCCTTATTGGTCCCTGCACTGCAGTCTCTACCCTTCTCCTATGCGCAAAGTGCTTCCAATTACATTCAGTAACTTACCTTTAATAGTTTGGACCTGAAACTGGGGTAAAAAATGTGCATCAATGAAACATCATCTCGTGTTTAAACTACATCAATAAAATTTGTCCAGGTAATTAACTATATATATATATATATATCTCTATCTATATCCTGAAGAAGCCACGACAGTGGTGTAACGCGTGGAGTGCATTGACGTAATTTCCGGTGGAGCTCGGTGATGTACTTCCGGTTTTCGGCCATCTTGATTTCCTCAGTACACCCATAGGATATGGGCAATCGTGTGTATTCAACTAGGAGCATGTGAGTGGCTTATTTGGCCTTTTTTGATTTAATAAATAGACATATTGCACTATGGAGGTTTTCCTGTTTATTCTTCCATGGTTACATGGCTGAGTCTTCCTAAGCTGGTAATAAGATTTTGAGTGGATGTCGGTGTGTTAGAGGAGTTGTTGTGGAGTCATGGGGACAAAGTTTATCCTGATATCGGTGTGAAACATCACAATATTATATGATCTGTGGCCCCTAGGGGTCGAATGAAGGAGGTGAGGAGGCACTCGGGCTATTGGAGGAGTGATGCACTAGAGTGACACTTTGGCTTAAGCACATATTTGAAGTGGAAGAAGAAGCACTTTTAAATATTTATTTTTAAATATATATTTACATGTATCACAGGAGAGTGATAGCATGGTTTTGCACGTTATTATATAGTTTGTATATTGATTGCATCTTAACACTTGTCACTTTTTAAGATTGTTCACTGTGATTTTTCACAATTTTATTGATTTGATATTTATCCTGAGAGCACTTTGTCACTTTATATACACGTTTGTGTGTGCACATGTACAACCAGTTTCAGCCACTTGGTGGCAGACTGGTTGTTCCCATTTGATTTACACATTTGTATTATATTTAAAGCACTAGTCACTTTGATTTTTATTTGTTATGTATTTATATTATATATTTTTGTGTAGTACCCTCATAATTGAGCGCGTCATCTAGATTTTATGTTTGTCCAGGTAATGGCTCCGAAGGTTAGCATCAGATCATGGGAGAGATCAAACTTTTCCTGTAGTTGTTAAAAATGTACTAGATTTTACAGTTTCATAATAGTAAATTTTTTTCTTTTTTAAAAACACTTTACTGGATGTCTGCCAGGATGACACACAAGTAGGTAGTTAAATGCAATCACTCATGCACATTGGTTTTATTGTATACAAGTGCAGCCTTGAAAACATAAATATTACATTAAATCAAAAGCTAATCTGTACATTCAGTAAACCGAGACATATTTTAAACAAAGCAAAAAATATAGTATACATATAATAATTTATGATGATTGTATTTTTTAAAATGATTTTAGATAAAGATTTGCAGTCTTATACGTGGTAAGGCGATATAATCAACTGAAAAGAATTATATACAATACATAGGGGTTAATTTACTAAAGCAGTAGAGCATGTTCACTTTAAAAAGTTGAATTTTCAATCAGATTAGCGAATACATAAAGTCCTGTATACTTTGAATACCTTATCATATGCTAGGACAAAAATAAATAAATAGTATTTTTGCTTGTACATTATAGGATAACTTCGCCTCATTTACTAAGCTAAATGAAAATTCACAAAGTGAACTTGTTATTTAATAAATCAAGCCCACTATAAAGCACTGAACACCAAGCAGCATTTATAATAATATCCTTTTTACTTCCACTATAGTAAACACAAGAAAAAGAACTTGCACATCTGTAATTGCTATGGCATAATGCAGGTCATCTGTTCACATGAGATACTGATAAAATGGAACAAACACAACAAACAAATTTTCATACATGGAATGATTTTTCTTTTGCGTTGCCACTGAAATATTATTAGATACATTTAGATAGGGTTCCTATAAAAATTATTCACACCCTTGAAGCTTTCAAGTTTTAATGTTTTAGAGCAGTAAGTTGTAAATCAAACGTGTGTATATATAAATATTTTTTTTTTAGAATTAGGATTTCTGCAGTGATTTAAAGAACTCCAGGATAGGCAAAAATCACCCATTAGTACACCCACTACACAAAACACCGAACAGTTAATAAAATATTGAAAATCCTTACCATTTAGCAGAAATGTTGAATTGAATTTTCATGACCTCATCTCTGTAATTCAAAAGATAACAGCATCTGCTCTGCTAAAGAGGTGGTGTAACAGCAGTAATAACAAGATATCCTCTCCTCTCTCTCTACAGTAAAAGGAAACTACAGTTTCCATCAATCACAGGGAATTGGGGCAGCACAGTGGTGTAATGGTTAGCACTTCCGCCTGGCAGCACTAGGGTCATCAGTTCAAATCCAAACCATGGCATGTTCTCCCTGTGCCTGCATGCATGTTCTCCATGTGCCTGCATGGGTTTCCTCCCACACTCCAAAAGATACGCTGGTAGGTTAATTGGTTCCTGTCCAAATTGGCCCTAGTATGTGTGTGTATGAATGTGAGTTAAGTACCTTAGATTGTACACCCCTTGAGGGTTAGGGACTGATGTGAATGTACAATATATATGTAAAGTGCTACGTAAATTGATGGTGCTATAGAAGTACCTGTAACAAATAGTAGCAAATGTGGGCAACTACACTAGGCCTGTACATGTTGAATGTGTATGACAGTCTAGGTCCACCCACCACTGCAAGTGGGGCTGAATTACATCACTGCTTCCTGGAGAAAGAACTACAGAAGGGATGTGCCAAGACCAGTGGCTGGGGGAATAGGAGGCATAGCAGCCTTACAGACAGGAAACCAAAGAGAGTTATTGGTTTGATTTGAAACCGAATAGGCTATTTCAGAATTACTGAGTGAACCAGAAGGTGAATGACATATTCAGAAAAGATAGTAAATCAGCAAAATTCTGCTTTAAATTAATACAATTAAAAAGAAACAAAAAAACAAAAAACAAATGCAAAAAGTAGTAGATGGGTCTCTGTAAAATTTGCACATCCCCCCCCCCCCCTCCACTGAACCCTATCAGCTCACTCGGGGATTGGAACTGACTTACTTGGCTATTATAGGACACAAACATGGCTATTTTTAAGCCATTCTTGTGTTTATTTGCCTTTATGCTTGAGGTAGTTGGGAATCAATTTACTGTGGTATTACAAACTTTTGATGAAGTAAATGTCTACTTAGCATGACTAGACAGGAAAAATACAAAAACACACCAATTTTGAATACGTATTCTAATTCTAAGGTATTTCACCCGTACTAACTGAATCTCAGTAGCCATCAAAAAAGCCATATCTCACTGTTCCAGTCAGCGAGGGAGTGATACCGTAGAAACACATCAAGTGGTTTTTCCCCTTTGTTAGCATTGCTGTCACCACTGAGTTGTTGCCAGCGGCTGGACTAATAGAGTGCGATAGGAGCCTTACATGGACAATCATTTCAAATCTCTTACCTACACACAGGTGACATTCATTTAACTATGTGACTTTTGAATAGAATTTCATGCACCAGTGATTTAGAGGTGACAGATATTAAAGGGGAAACCTAGCACACCATTTTTTAAATTTGTAAGTAATTAATAAAAAAATGTAAATATAAACTGTCTAGACTCCTAAATAGTACCAGGCTGTATTGCCAGGTAAACATTTTGACATACATTAGTTAAAATAGAAATTCTTTAAAAATGCACATACAATATGTGATGTACAACTTACAAATTTCATCTGCGATTAGCACCAACAGTAAGGTGTATATTTTTTTCTCATGAACAACCTACTAATTGGCAAATTACTTTTAATTATCAGTATATCTACTAATAGTAAAACCTCTATGAACTTTATGACAATTCTTGAAACAATTTTCAAAGTGCCCAAAGAAGACAATTTTAGTTTCATGTACTAACAGACATCCCATAACTTAGATGATTAAAAAAAAAACATTATATACTGTTCATTGTCAGTATAATGGAGAACTTATCCTCTGTGCTTACCCCATCCCACAAATGTGAGTGAAGCACTCTTAAATGAAACCTTACCAAGAAAAAAAAAATAAAAGACAAAAAGACATGGAGGTTGGATTGCTGTTGTGGACCTATTCTACTGCCTGGATGTCATGCAATCCCTCGATGACCATACACTCATAGACTTCTTGTGTGCAGTCTGCAGGCAAAAAAGAAAAAACAAAATTCGAACAGATTCAACCAAACAGCATAGATGGACAAATCTCCAGCACAGCCAGTTGTTGAATACCCAAACAATGATCCACTGACAAATTCAGCCTGTCTCCATTGATAGTATGCTAACATGGCCACCCACTGATCAAATTTCATCCAATTCATTAGGAACTAGCTTAAATTCAATTTCTGTGCGACTGGCTTTACATTTTGGCTTTCACGATTCATATACCTACAGTACTCCAGGCAAGTGACTGGACCCAGGTCATCATAGGAAAGACTTACATACAATGCCTTGAAAAAGTATTAATACCCCTTGAAATTTTCCACATTTTGTCATGTTACAACCAAAAACGTAAATATGTATTTTTGGGGGATTTTATGTGATAGATCAACACAAAGTAGAAGGAAAATAACTGGTTTTCAAAATGTTTTACAAATATCTGAAAAGTGTGGCGTGCATTTGTATTCAGCCCCCTTCCCCCTGATACCCCTAAAATCTAGTGGAACCAATTGCCTTCAGAAGTCACCTAATTAATAATTCCACCTGTGATAATGTTGTGGAGAAGGTAAAAGCAGGGATAGTTTAGAATATATCCCAAGCTTTGAACATCTCACGGAGCACTGTTCAATCCATCATCTGAAAATGGGATACAAGTGCACTGGTATGATCTGCACTGCAATTATGTGTTTTATTTGAGTGCATTAAATAGCAGTAGAAATGTGTACACAATTAGGTGATACAAATTGTAAATCCACTAAAATGTACTTGGCAGATCTAATATCTGATATGTATTTAAAGTGTCAAACTTTAACTGTTCTTTGCTCCACACTACTAAAACCACATAATGCAATCTTTCCTACATTTATGTGATATGTTTTGGGGATCAAATTTAAAATTTTCTTGAGATGACAAATGAAGAGATCAAAAACAAGGTAAAACAATTTTTGCAAATAAAATTACTTAAAGGCAGATAAATATATACATATACACATACATACAGCATACTGGATATCCACAATGATATTATACGCAACTCTTAACATTCCCTGGTAAAGTCTATTCTTAGAACCACCCTTTTCATTTCACAGCCTTTCCTACTGGCCTTTTAGGCTAAGTTCACACTAGCTTTGTTAGCAGATGTTACAGAAGCGTTAACGCTCCTCAAACGCCTATGAAAATTCTACACATAGCAGCACACAGTACTGTTCACACTGAAGCGTTAACGTCGCGGCAAAATTGACGCCTCATGTTGAGTCAGGAGTTGTTGAAGCCTCCCATTCAAATCTATGGTGACGCTCCTCAAACACCTGGCAGGTGTTTGCGGGGCGGTTGCGGAGAGTTAATACCATTAAACTTCATTATAGGCATTTGTGGTTCGGTTTTAACACTTGGCAAATGCCTCAAAAATGTGTTTGGGGAGCGTTTGAGGAGCTTTAAAAAGGCTTCCCAAACGCCTGTCAAACGCTATAGGGGCGTTTGGCAAGAGTTAGAAATTAGTCAAGTGTGAAAGAGCCCTTAATGTGCTGGGTGGACAGACACCAAACCAAACATTTTGACATTAGGTTTTCACTGAAGGCTACAACTGTTTATACAATGTTTTTGGTATTTTGACGGGTTCAGATTAAGCAGGAACGTCATTATATTTCTAGATTACCATAAAGAGGGCATTTATCAACTTGAATAATAAATAAAATGGGTATAAATGTGGAGCCGAGTGAATATACTCTACACAACAATAGTTACATATTGGGAATCTGCAGCTTTTTATTTATGTATTTTTTTCAACTGCTTCCAGTAATCAACTACAATAATGGAAGAAAAAAAAATTCACAGGATATAAAAAAGTTGGAAATGTAGCAATTTACTGTTTTCTAGAAAGTGGCATACAATGCAAATGGAATGTTTTCTGGAAAGCAACAACAAAAACACACATATATGTAAAACTAGTAAAGCATTTAATAGCCCTGTGATTTGCTTTGGATGTTTGTTTTTGGTACCCAAATATTTTTAGAATATTGAACTACTCCTGACATTGCTTTCAAAGAAAACAATGACCATCATTTCTTCGGATGTTAGGATCCACTAAAAATAACTCTCTATGTTGGAAAAATATATGGCAGAAGGGTATAGGAATCTAAAATATGAAATAATCACTCCCTATCCCATATCTGCAAAGGGGTTAATTTAACAGACAGCCCACCCCTATTTTAGGTGTCCCAGTGTGTTACACTACAAAGTATTTTCAAGTAAACAGAAGTTTAGGTCTTAGCATTTTCTTCTCAGACAATACAATTGTAAGGCATTCCATACAGAGTGAAATACTGGAGAAAAAAAAAAAAAGGAGAGAAAAAAAAGGGAGCCATATATTTCTACTGGCTCCGGTTTACATCCATAAAATCTGAGCTCTTCGTCAATATGTTAGCGATAATTGTGCCATCACATTTACTGTAAATAAAAATTCTAGAAAGTGCACATTTACAAATACTTCAGCTATATGGCACATGCCAGGTCAAGAACAATTGGACTATATGTAATAAATAAAATACCACTGGTAAAGAATTATATCAAGATCTTTTCCACAACATACTCTTGTTATGTCAACTGCAGCTTTCACAGTAGCGGAGGTGGAGGAGGTCCAGATATTCATAAGTGAATCCGTATTAGGATTTTGTGAATCTCAGCAGCTATAAAACTCCATTGATGAGAGATTTTAAAAAGCTGGCATTGGCACAGCAATCTAGTGTATGAAAAACCATTTTGATTACAAGCATATAAGGCAACAGAGACGAACATTTAAAGTCACAATGAATCATATACATTAAAGTGAGGTAACTTAAGGATCTGGTGTTTCATCCCAAAATAGTGCTTGCCATATAAATATTTTCTTGGAGTACATTAAGAGAACACAGGTAGTCATTTACCTTATACTACTGCCACCAACAAGAGGACTAAACACTGGCATACAACACACTGGCCTTAGGTTTGTAGCAAAGCACTATCAACAGCACGATAGTAAACAGAGGGGTGTGACTCTTGTTCCCCAATGGACTCCAAGAAAAAGGATTTTAAGTACAAACATTCTACTTTCCTTCTAATGCAGTGAGGGAAACAAGGAGTCATTAGCCTTCAGGACAGCAAAGCAACAAACAAACAAAAAAAAAAAAAAAAAAAAGCTAGTAACACCCCCTCCCCATCCAAAAAAACAAAACAAAAAGAAAACACACACACACAAAACTAGGGACTGCTTGCAGCTTAAAGAGCTGCCTGAAAGACCTTACACTTCAAGCTAGCATCAGGTAAGACCTGAACATCTACCTCAGTGGTGTCAAACTCAATTTCATCGCGGGGCCGCATCAGCCTTATGGTTGCCCCAAAGGGCCGGTTGTATCTTTAAGACTAGATGTCCAGAGCATCCCCCCCCCCCCTTACATCAGATGTCAAGAGTCCCCCACCCTCCCTTACATCACAGTGCACCCTCTTACCTTGCTGCTTCTGCAAAGAAACTGGGGGCGGGGGATCAGAGAGGGGCTGGATGCTGAGGCCCAGCGGAGGTGGAAACGAGGGGGTGCTGCAGCAGCACAGAGAGTCAACGGATCTGTAGGAGTTCTGTTCTCTCTGCTGCTGACTACTGAGACGAGGTGGGAGGGCAGAGATGAAGGGGGTGCTGCAGCTACAGGAGAGGTGTGAGGGCCACATGAAATGGCCTGGAGTGCCGGATTTGGTCCACGGGCTTTGTGTATAAAACATGTTATCTACCTGGTAGAATTTAGAGAACCTCTGAACAGAAGACCAGGTAGCAGCCCTGAAAATGTGGGAAACAGAAACTTGATGCCGAAAAACCTAAGAAGTTCTCACAGATCTACAGTAGAGTGTGCTTTGAAAGGAAATGATGGAAACCAATGCTTGGACCAGAGCCTGCACTGACTCTTCCCTCAACAGGAGGTTGTCTAAGTATTATACAATGTGGATGTCATGAGAGTACAACAAGCACACATGGCTAGTACCAGGGCCAGCACATTTTTGAACATCCAAGGTGCAAAAGAGGGCCACAAACAAAGTGCAAGGGCCCACAGCAAAGCATAGGATAAATCTACATGCACTGGAAAGTAGAGGACATGTAGTTATGGGTCTTTTAGGTCCGCTGAAGCCAAGAAATCTCCCTGGTTATGGGAGACGATGACAGACTTGGTGGATTCCATATAGATTTTTGAGCTTAAATTGAAGGCATTCAGTGCTCTGAGATCCAAGATGGAGTAGATTCCCTTCCATCTTGCATGTGTTTGGGAACCAAGAACAGGTTAGGTAAAACCCCTGAAACCATTCTGCCACTTCTTTGGGTTCAGAAGACCTGAGAGGGGCTACCTGAAGATCTGCTAATCTGTGCTGTGACACAGGAAGGTTGGAACTGAGAAACCAAGATTGGGCTAGGGTCAAAACTCTAGCTTGCAGCCATCTCCCAAAGGCGATGTAGAGCAGGTGCTTTTTAGATGCTGTTTCTGCAGTCCAACATTTTAACCAAAGTGTGTATACTGATGAGACGCATATGGAAGATGAGATGGGAAATCAGCTCATCACAACTATAGCTCATAGGCACTTAGGGGGGCAAACATATTAGAAGGTCTTTTGACAGGAAGCAGGTAGAAACTGATAGAAAGAGTTTAATTCTCTTTCAGAGTGGTATGCATTGGATCAAAACATGACCAAACATTTTAATTTGGAAATAATAGCAGAAGACTGAAACTCCTCAGAGAGCAGTTCACCCAGCAGATCAGACACAGAATTAGCAGAAGAAGGTGAGGGAGTGTGCTTGTGGACTCTGCGTAGCATACGAGCAAACAACTGGGTGGACTGGACCCAGGAGATGAGGCAATGCCTGAGGTACTCATAAACCAGCTGGATGTATGTTAGGGTTGGAAGGCTAGAAGTGACCATGGTCACAGTAGATAGGCAGCAGGAACAGGTTGAAGGCTGTGGCCCTCACATGAAGAGATCAAGAAAGTGTTGTAAGCAGAACTCAATGCCTGAAGGTCACTTCCGGGCTAGCCCTGAAACATTCAGCCCAGCAGGGTGTCGACAAAGCATTCCAAGAGCTGGGCTGAAGACAGCCAGTCAGCTATGCAAAGAGACCAGCTCTAGCAGTGATGTAGAAAAGAGTCTTAATTGAAAAAAAAAAAAAGTAGAAGAAAGATAATGCTAGCAAAATTGAGTTAGACTTTTTCCCACAGAGCTGAAGAAAAGACATACATCATCAAGACACTAGCAAAACACTGAACCATGCTGGTAGTGGGGGTTATTCTGGGCTTGCCTATAAGACCAATCCTCTTATAGACTGCAGTATTACCTGTAGGTGAATGCTTTATTGTGTCCCTCAACGGAAACATTTTTTTTAACTTTACTTTATCAGAAGTACTTTTAAAAATTAAGGCTTCAAAAATATACAGCTTCATGTAATACAGTAAAGAAAAAAAAGATACCATCCTTACTGCTACAATTAACAGTATTGATTTCAATAGTGACTCATAACTGTCAGAGAAAAATAGATAAATGAAATACAATAAACTCTTAGGGCACCTTCACACTTACACAGCATGTTGACTTAGAGCAGCGCCAAATCAGGCTTGGACTTTTTTTTCCAACAAATGTGCATCGATGTGTGTTCACAAGGGGTTTTAATTTGCCTCTCAAAATGAAATGAATTGCACTGCATTGCTTCACTGATCAACACTGTGTGCTAGCACAATACATAGGTGTGAAGCTGGCCTAAATGTGGTCACATCTATGTAACAATTTCTAACATACACCTGCTGTACATGAGACAGAAATTAACTCTCAGGTTGGTACATTAAGGCAAAACAATCACATGGCATATGTGTAAAAATAGAAAAAAAATAAAAAATTGCACTCAACATAAAATCCTTTTCTCCAGTAGTTCACGGGGGGGGGCAGACACGCCAGGCCTCTGGATATATTCTCTGCTTCTGTGTAGTGGGGCACTAAGCAAATCAAAAAGGTACAAGCCCCTCAGTAAGCACAACTACCTAAAAAAAATGCCTCGTAAAGACTTGCAAATAGCTGCATCCTGTAGAGGTGAGTAAATGAGACTGGCAGAAAAAAGCCCCTCAAGTGGAATAGAATGTATCGTGTACTCTGCCTAAATTACCTCTCTAACCCAGGGAACTGAGGTTCCAAAGCCAGATCTGAGAACCACTTAGTCCTAAGAAAAAGCAGAATTGGAAACTGGGATAATTGCTGACTTGTGAAATATGGAGTATGATACCGACCTACACATCAGGTGCGAAGATGAATTTTCAAGATATGAAGGTCGAGTATGACATGGCCAGCAGCAGTTCAGGAGTATAAATTATAATGAAAAAAAATCTTAAAACGCCTAGATCTTATGGTGTTGGAGATAGACGACCTCCTTCCTAAGGACACTAAGCTAAACTGGCTCAAATCAACACATGTAGTGTATATAGACACTCGGATGAGCTGTACCTTCAGATTTGCCTAGTTTCCAGCCTCAGATGCAAAGCTCCTCCTCCTAGAACCAAAGATCTGTTGTGTCCCCTTATAAATGCTGGGAGAAATGTAAATTACAAAAACAAATGGTCAAACTGCTACTTAAAATGAAAAGCCACAAACTCTTCATAACAATGAAAGGAATGACTAAATTAACTCTAGTTAGCTTTATCACAGTTAAGATCGGTCAAAACTTAAATTAGTGGCATTGACAAAACATATTAGATGCATATCATATGAAAAAATCCATGTTAAGACATTAGCTGCCAATAACACTATGAATGTGAATGTTTAAAGTCAGTGCAGCACAGTAGGTTCACTTTTTTCGTTCTTGATACTAATTCAGTATACAAAAATAATAACTACTGAGAGGCAAGCACTGCGTATGTTCCATTCGATGGCAGACCGTGATGGCTTTCCAGTGGACTACTCATGACATTAACTTAGCAAGTTAAAACACCGCAAAAAAAAATATGAATGCCCACCAACTTTGAGCCATAGTTCTTCTTTGTTGTATACAAACGATGCATTTTTAAAACTTGGTGGAAAAAAAGCGTCAGATTTCTTTAGCTTGGTAATGTATTGCAATTCAAGAAAAATTGGGCAATCCCAACAGAGCACCAACAGCACCAAAATAACCCTGATGGAGAAAAAAACAAAAACAAAATTAGAGCAGGTATGCAAATAAGAGATAATCATATACTAAATATTTTCCTCTAGAGAACCTTTATCAACTTTTTTCACTATGGAGGAACACTCCATATAATTTTCAGGTCTCTGTTAACCCCTAACAAACATGCTGTAAATAAGTGTCAGATTACTTGACTTTAAACTTGTTCCAGGTAAGAACGTAAACACTGAACCTTGGGGTACACCACTAATAACCTTAGAACATTCAGAGTATGAATCATTAAATCACTACTCTCTGAATATAGTCTTTTAGGGCCAGTTCACATTACATGCGTTTCAGTCTGCTTTATTTCTGCATCCAAAACACACAGAAAGTAGGTTATATGGTTGTCAATGTCATAGTTCACATCAGTGCTTGAAGTTCCAGTGCGTTCCGGATGCAGAAAAAAAAAAGTAGAACAGGCTGCATTTTTTTCTGCACAGAACATGGCCCTATTTAAATTGAAGGAAAAAAAATTAACTGGAACGCATAAAAAATGCACCAGTATGTGTCAAAAACGCACCGGGACGCACCAAAAACGTGCATGCAGAAGTGCGTCCGGAATGCATCTGGACCGTGTTTCTATAGTGTGAACTGACCCTTAGACATTTACAAATTGAATTTTCTAAGCCTACAGTCTTTAATCTACCCATTAGCCATGTGTGGGGAACTATGTAGATCTGTTTGATAACTTTGATCCTTTGTGAATCCTTGCTGAATAATTCTTATAACATAGTTTTCTAGAAAAAATGCTTCTATGTAGTTTTCTTAATAAAATTCCCAATTATAGAAGTTAAAGTAACTAGTCTGTAGTTCACCTGGTAAAGGCGTTGATCTTTTTTTCTTTATTTATTTTTTTTTAATATGTGCACCAAATTGGCCTTGTGCAATCAAGCAGTAACACACCAGTCATTAGAGTCTCTAAAAAAATAGAAATAATGGTCTTAGAATAACACTACTCGACTCTGAGGAAACATTGGCGTATAACATCTGGTCCAGGTGCGTTATTCTGTCTAAATGTTTCTGGACGATATCTGAGCCATTACAGTTTTCTTGGGCTAGGTTAGGTAAATATGTATTAACAGTATATATGTTCATATAGTATTAACATGGTAACACTATCCCCATTATGGACTTGAGCTCCTCCATTTTTCTTTGTATACATAGAGCTGAAAAAAAGTATTTAATAAATTTGTCTTCTTTTTCTCCCCAGTCAACAACCACAAGTTATCTTGTAAAGGTCCTACATGTTCAGACCTGACCTATTTACTATACTTTTGCGGTTAGTCCTACTCTTTTGCAACCTGTTGTTCAATTTGAAATTTTGCAGCCTTTATTTACTTTTTACATATTTTGTTATATACTTTGTAACTTTCAAATGAGGATAGTGTTCTTTATGGCTAATATAACTTTGGGCGTGTGCCACAAAGGTTTTCCTTTTAAAACCACTGTCCATATGGATATTTTATGCAGTGTGTTTATATACAGTTGATTTGAAACATTCACATTTTTGCTTTTTTTACTTTGATGACAATATCTACTTCCAATCTAATTGGAGAGCAACCGTCAAGAGGAAAATGTTCACTCTTGGAATGTGTTTTTCATCACTTCAGCATGTGTTTGTTGACCGCGAACATTAAATTAAATCATGTTATGGTTATTACCATCTAGATGATCTTTTATATGAATTTTAGTAATAAAAATCTGCATTCCCGCCCCCCCCCCCCCCCATTACCAGGTCCAGCAGAGCATAATTTCTAGTTGGGGCTTCTATAAACTGTACCATAAAATTACCTTGCACCAGATTTAGAAATTTTCCCTATTTCACTGCTCCACCAGCCACATTACTCCAGTCAATTTCAGGGTAGTTCTGTGTGGCCTGTAACAAGCTTCAATAGATAAACAAAACTAAATATAAACTTCTACGCCACCTAATAGAGAGAATGCTAGCAGCAGCTTCACCATTTCACTAACTGTTCCCTCTGATGAAGTCACGTGAGTGTGATGCAATGCATAAGGGAGTGCCCGTGGGCAGACGTAATTGAGTTTAACAGGACTTGAAAGTGCAGCCTGGAACTGGTGATGTTTAACCTGTTTTATGGCATTTATATTTATTTGCACATGAGTTCAATACCTCTTAACATAATAAAGACACAATTGTTAATACATACTGCACCACTGGAGTGTCCTTTTGTCTCCTCCATTAAGGGCGATTATCTCAGACCTCCAACCCCCCCCCAAAGGGACCGGATCCTATATCTGGCTTGATGTTTTAAAAGTTAAAAGATGTTGTATCACTTCTACATGGTTAATCGGGAGAGTAAAGGAATCCTTACAGATTTGGCATTACAAAGCGCAATTTGATTGCTTGGAGGTGAGATTTCTGTGAGCACTAAGGTGACACTGTCTGCATGTTTATAGCACTGATCTGATGGTGTGGGTTTGATCACACGAAGAAGCAAATGGGCTGTGAAGAGTTGGATTGTCCGTAATACACTGATTATTTCGCCTACTATGGACTTGGTTCATGGACATTTTATTTATTATATTGATTTGTATCATTACACTTTTACTCACATTTTGTTTATTCATGTTAAGTTTTATGTACGTGCAATGCAGCATTGATTCTATTTATGTTATCATTTAAGCTTCAATAATTACCTTTGTACCCGCATATTCAGCTCCACCCATACATCCTCAGAACAATCACAATCTCCATTAACAAGGTCATCTTTTACACTCACTTTTAGATCACTTCTCACATAGAGAAGAGACACTGTCACCTTTTCGTTTTACCCTCTCTCTCTTCGAAAGAGAATAGCCAGAAATATTAACAGCCCAGTCATGTAAAGAATGAAGCCACAGTTCAGAAATACCAATTAAACCACAGTTCTCTTCAGGCACCAATGCTTACAACTCTCCTATTTTTCTTGGTAGACTTGTGGCATTGCATTTCCCTTATCTTTTTTGTAGTACTGTAATTGCTGATGGTTGTTTGTACCCCTGCTTGACTTATCTGTACATTCTATTCTAACTCTCTCTCCCCCTTAATCCTAGTTTAAATACTCCTACTGCCTTCCCATAAACTTCTCCCTTAGCACAGCAAACACCTGTTTACTTAGATGCAAACCATATTTAAAAGAGTATGGTCAAGTCTCTTTTTTGCCATACTTCTCTTGTGGGACAAAAAGGAATGAACTTACTTTTGCTCTCCTGTGACCCAGAATCAGCTAATAGGTGGACCCACTGTCAGTAAATGTCACAAAGCTGCTCTAGGCTCTGGAAGGGTCCCAACCATATTGTTGGGAACCACCCACCTGTCTGACTGACAGTGGACTCTGCTTCTCAGCATAGGGCAGTCAGCTGAAGACAGCTGTGCCCACCCTCTTCCCCAGCCTGATGCTCCAGTAAGCGCTGGAGGGGTAGAGTGGAGAGTGGTGAAAAAACAGTCAACTGTTCTCCATTCCAATAAATTCTATAAATATTCTGGAGGGCAAGTGGTTAACACATAGGTTGCGACCCAATGAAAATTAGTTCTTTTCCTCTTTCACCAGGTTTTCAGCCCTGCATTTAGTTCTCTAAACTAGAGCTGCCTTTAATGTGTTGTGCATGGCAAATAATAGTATCCTTCAGTAATCTTATTTTGTTATTTCACATTTTGAAGAATACATTTCCAGAAAAGGAGTCTGAAGTGCTGAAGCCTTTTGCACTGTGCTGTCAAACATGAGCACACTTTTTTTTATATTGCAGAGATCTCTGATTTAAAGATGGTAATAATAAACAAAATCAATTAAAGCAGAGATTAGATTTATACAAGTATTTAATTTTAGACCATGAGAACAAGTGAACTGAATCTTTAGGTTCTGATGATTAAGGGACTTGTGTGCATACAACCTAAACAGCTGTATGCATATAAAGACATAAAAATATGTTCTTAATACGAACCTCATGTTCCAGAAACAAGGCTTTGAGTTGACCATTTGACCAATAATCCAATGCATATGCAAGAAGCTTCATAGACAGTGTGTTAACACGGAGAAAATTGCCAACAAAAATGACTCGGTTTATTTTCTAGAAAACAAAAAATATTTAGTATTAGTCTTGATTAAATAAAGCAGAAAAGCACCAGAGGAAAAACTAAAACATACAAATAGAGAACCCAAACCGCATTCACCCACATTATTTAGGAGCGGCTTGCATTCAGTCTAAATATATTTGAAAAGGAACTGAACTGTGGAAGCCTTGCCCAAAAAAGGCAGGCAGAGGACAAAAGACTAGTCACCATAGTATTACTTGTGGTCTCACTGCACCTGATCTTTCTCTTTTGTTGACTTACAATGCCTTTTTATGCACTGTGTTTCAAATGTGCATGTTTCCATTTTAGCAGGGCTTTGGCTTCTGCAGATCAGAATTCCCAGCAAGGAAAACAGCATGCAAGAGAGTAGTGATATGAGCAAATCTCACTTCAAATCATCTGAGACTAGCAGTCAGAGGCAGCAGTGTCTTAAAATGTATGTATAACCTATCAATAAATTACTCTTCTTTGCTGATAGAAGTCACAAGACTGTTCTAACTGCTGATGAGGAAAAGTAATTAGCAGTTTATATTTGCTAAAATAAGTGCATTTCCATGTACTGTGGGAGACCAGATAGAGTGAATGCAGAGTCCTGGGTTTAGTAACACTTTAAAGTGGTACACGTGTATATTTGAATAGATATATGTGGACATTTTTGTTTCCACATACCATTTACAAGAGGTTCATCAGTATTTTTTGAGCACATTGTGAAGGTATTTAGTAATACCGGTCTTACCTGTTCTATACGCTGGACTGTAGTCCAGGCTTGGCAGTTCACAATGGGCATACCTCTGAAGCGGTCTTCAGGGACTGAGTTCCATTGTGATAGATCATGGCCCTGGACCTGTAAAGCATTCTGCAGTAAACAATGTGTTGCACCAGATGCTGAGGTGAGCAGCCCATGTAGGATACAGTGCCCAAAGCAACATCACAGGCCATCCCCACAGCATGGGCACGGCTCCCAAGGTTGCACTGATTCAGAAACATTGCTTCTGTAGACAGTGAGCACTGACTGAAAAAATCTTGTACATTCTACTTATATTGTGTATATATATATATATATATATATATATATATATATATATATATATATATATATATATATATATATATATATACACACATACATATACATACATATACACACACAAATATATATACACATACATACATACACACACACTGCATTTACTTTATAACAAAAAGTGAATTTAGTATCATTTTAAAATATATTTGACAACAAAAATAATTACAGATAGGTTATATCTCACAGCTTTCATAGCCCTGTACAATGCTGCTTGATTTATAGTCAACAAGGCAGCACTATAAAGAAGCTGAAAGACATGAGACAAATCTTCCTAAAAAGGTATGCATACATCAACATCATATTTATTTACATTACTGTACATGAAGTGCAGAAAAAGCAGGAATGACAGGATCAGACTGACTACAAAAGCAACAATGCCAGCAGAGTTGCGCAAAAAAAAAAAAAGGAAGAAAAGGAAGTTTGCCTACTGGTCAGCAGTAGGTAAGTACGTTTAGTGGCACCAGATCCGATGTTTATTTGGCCTGATGATCCGATGTGTCAAAAATGTGCTCATATGTTAAGGTTTTGAGGTTGAGCACCTAAAAAAGCAGCAGAATGGCAATTGTGGACAGGTGGTAAAATGCACCTGATAAATTGCTAAAAGCTGCTATCAACATTACTTAAACTTTACCTCATTGACAGCACACATCCTTGCTATTGATCCAATATTATTGGTAATTGTTACCAATGTAGCACGAGCCAGATCTTCTTTACTAACAGACTCTCGTTTATCTTTGCATATCATATTGCCAAAACTATAAAAAAAAAAAAACATAATTGAAAAGAGGCATCAATAATTCAAAATGAGGAATACACAACTTCATGATTGAAAGCATTCTGAAGAAAAAAAAAACAAAACAATATGGAAAGAAATGATATATCTAAGATAATCCAAACAGACATGAAGGGAAAAGCTTCCCTTAAATTGTGGAATTATTATCCCGAAGCCCTGTAACTCACTTTTCCCTGACAACTTTGTCTGATGTAAAATGTCTAAAAATTATAAAGGCTTGGGAAATTAAAAAAAGCATATACTAAATACCATTTATACAAGTAGAAACCACATACAGTTGGGTGTAGAATAATATATGGTTCTTTATAGCGGGAATTTAAAAAAACCCTGTGCTCACTCTATGGGCATTAAAGTATTTACATATTCATAAGCAGTAAAAGCACTTTGAAACAGGCTCTCATTCATATACGTAGACTACACATTTATTACTCCTAAAACCATTACAAAGCAGGTGGCTTATGCTTACTCTCAACTTCAAGTGAACCTGATTTGGTGTAAAACATTTCTAAGGTTAAATGTTTATACTTGAGATCCATCTGTTTATATTGAGGAAACACTATATATCCAGACCCATGATGTGGGCATTTATTTTCTACTCTTAATCCCTTTTAACAAGTCTGAGAAACTGTTATCCAATCTCATGCAAAGGTTAAGGAAAAAGCACAAGGCTACCTGCATTAAAGCAGAATTGTGCCTGTAAAACAAATTAAATTAGCATTCTGTAACCTCTTGCACCCAATGTAATGCATATGCCTATCGGCAAAGAGACAGGGCTTTAAAGCCCACACACTGCACATATACATCTATGGGTGGCAGAGCTTTCTGTGCTGGCAGCACGCTCACTGAGCACTCCTAGCACAGTGACTGGACTGTTGAAGACAGCTCTCGGTCCTTATTAATGATTGGGAGTTGGTGGAACCTGTTCCCAATCATGTGATTACTGTGACAGTCACTGTGGTCATGTGATCAGCCATTCCTTCCCCTTCCAGGTGTGCAGACCCTATAAAAGGGGCGCTGGGGCTGGGCGGGAAGGGGTTATTACGACAGTGTAAAGAACAAACAAAACAAAAAATCACCTTTAGCTTATAATCTCTGATTAGAAGCAGCAGAGCTGCTTTTCTGCATGTCACAGTGCCTAGGCAGCTACAATTCTTCACGTCTCACAGGAGCCTGTCAGGAAGCATATCTTGTCCACTCCTGCTGCCGATCACTGGATTACATTGATGGTCCAGGTCTAGGAACAGTAAGAGCTGCCCAGTGATATCTTGCACCTCCATTAATATGGTGGTCTCACTGCAGCCTCACAACACTGTGGGACAGATGAAAAAGTGGGCCTCAGCAAAAGAGTAGCTGCAGAATGCCTACTTCAAGTGCTATGTCATTCATGACTGCCTTTCCTTCTACATGGGAGAATAAGGTTGTCTGAGTCTAAACATGCTTTAATAAATAGAGAAAGCCCAGTTTTACACAAACTCAAAAATGCTGAGATAAAAAAAAAAAAAAAAAATATCATTTTAACTTTCTGGGTGCACAATAGATATATATTAGGGATGCACCGAAATTTCGGCCACAGAAACATATCGACAGAAAATAGCCCTACCGGCATTTTGCCGATAGGAAAAATTTAGCCGATACAGGTGCCGATACAGGAGACTGTATGTACTGCAGATGTGAGGAGGCAGCTGAGAAAGAAAAGAGGAACACTGTATACAGTGACTGGCTCTCACTATGGGGTTTATTTACTAAAGCTGGAGAGTCCAAAATCAGACTCCCTCCTGCATAGAAACCAATCAGCTTCCAGGTTTCATTGCCAAAGCTTCATTGAACAAGCTGAGGTTAGAAGCGGATTGGTTTCTATGCAGAAGGGAGTCTGATTTTGGACTCTCCAGCTTTAGTAAATAAACCCCTATATGTCAGTACCGGTTTTTAAATGTAAATTACTGGCTTTTTTTTTTGTTCACTGCAGCTCACAGAATTTGCTGTCACTTCCCTGCCCCCCCCGCTAAAAACAACAAAGTTTCCGTTTAGTTTATTTCCCGAGATAAAACAAAGTTTCCTTTAGCTCCGGGGAAAGTGACAGCTAATTCTGTGAGCTATAGTTAAGAAAAAAAAAAAAAAAGACAGAAATTGCATTTAAAAACCGGCACTGATATATAGTGACAGCCAATAAGGGAGCCTCTCTGTATACACTGCTCCCTCACCATATACACTGCTCCTTTCCTGCCCCCTCCTTGCACACACTGCCCCCTCCCCCATACAAAGAGGACCTGTCACTCATATGCTATCACATAGGGCAGGGGTGGGCAACTGTGGCCCTCCAGCTGTTGTAGAACTACAAGTCCCATGAGGCATTGCAAAACTGAGAGTTACAAGCATGACTCCCAGTTGAAGGGCCACATTGATTTGATCCCCTATGTGATAGCAATAAAATCACAAGTAAAAAAAAAAAAAAAAAAAAAAGGAAGAACAAAAATATACATGAAAAGTAGAAAAAAAAATTATATATATATATTTATTAGGCTTTACCAAATTTATAATGTAACTTTTAATAACTTTATAACCTGTATAATGCTCCCATGTGTTAGCTGCTCAGCTCAATTCATCCTGGAGTACTACTGTGCACAGTCTCTAAGTTATGTACACCCAGAAAGTTAAAATGATGTGCAAATGGGGGAATCACCCTTTGAGAAACCTACAGCATTAATCCCTGACATACATGATTTAAAAAGATAGCTTCAAAGGCTAAGTTCACCTTTGAAGCTATCTTCTCAACAGGATACACACATATCTGGGGTGTAACATGTTGAGTATCTGCCTCTTCTTCCCCCCGATCCCCCATCCTAGTGACACCTGGCCAGGGATGCTCTTCTTGCACCCCCGTTGTCACAATTTGAAACCAGCAGAGCCATGTGGGACTCTGCCCACAAGGCGGCTTCATTTATTCATTCACAGAGTTCTGTGAATGAATGCCTACAGGTACCGTTGGCCTTTGCGGCAGATGATTAGTAGTTCTCAATAAACTGCAAGGAGCTCTTGTAGTCTATTGAACTTCCCGTACTTCAGCAACTACCTTTCCATATCTAAGGAACTGTCAGACATTATACTGACAGTCTGCAATACCCTGACACTGTATCCACGATCTGCTCTTTGCGGGTGCAAAGCTTTACAGGCTTTGAAGAAAGAAAAAAAAATAAATACATTAAATATATTAAAATTAACATTTTTTTTTACTTGCAAGAAATGTGCATTTATTATTTATTTTAAGGTGAATTTATCCTTTAACAACATAGTAACATTTAATTCTTGAAAATATATGGGCTTGTAGCACAAGTTACGCAATGCACCAACATGATAAGGGCTACAGGAAGACAGTGTAACACTGTGGCTATCATACTCATATATCCATTTTTATTGAGCTGTGCGCTAATGTTGCCATTGTACTGGAGCTTTATATGTTGCAGTCTAGATGGCCATTTTATTTATATTGGCCAAATTAGTTGTGCACAAGCACATAAGGTTTTTGACATTTGGTACCACAGTGCACACCTGTATGATTTTTGCTGTATACGCATACTGCATTAGAAACTTAAAGTCCACAGGCAAAGGCATTAGTTTGAGCACAGGTCCATGCAAATAGAATGTTGAGAAAAAAAATCACAGGGTGTCCCTGGCAATGTCATATCATGTTCACTTTGAAAGGATAAGTTCACCTTTGGAACATGTTACATGTTCCACCCTTTTAGCTTGGAACATGTAACATATTTCCATAGCCGCAGCAGCACCTGCCACCCCCCTCCCTCAGACAGATAGTAAGGGGAAACTTATACATGTATAAAAGCAGACATTGTTCAATTTCCTACAGCCATGCAGCCCCAAGGCGAGAAGACCATCCTTTTTCATCTGCATCTCTTCGTTTGCTGGAAGTTTCCACCTTAGTGCCTGCTGGAAAAGTCCTTGGCAAGAGTATTGGACAGTGGAAACAGACAGTCAGAGGAGGGCCATTGTCCAATATACTGAAGATACCTTCCTATCACCCAGTGTCTATGTATACTCAGCCTGTGTCCTGTGTTGTACAAATTAAGGTATACCTGTTGATCCTGCCACAAAGCTTTTAAGCTGATAAATTCCTGTGCTCTCTGTCTATACAGATTGTATTTAGTTAGCACTGTTCTCAGTGCTCTACCTGAACTACAGAACACTTTCCCCCTATGGTATGGAGAGGGGGAGACACTGCTCCTTCATAGGTACAGTGTGTGTTGTCACTGTAGGAGAAGAATTTGTTACTGGTGGGATCACCAGATGAGAATTAAAATAAATAAATGAAAACCAAGGCAGCTGGTAAACTCAAGCATCAGAACAATTATAAGGAAAATTTTAGATACTGGTGGGCATCTAACCCACAGTGGGGAGGAAGTGGATTTGGGTTTTGTTTTTCTGAAAGACTTGCTTTAAATGCAATAAAGTATTAATTTATAGAATATTATATATAATGCAGTTGTAACATATTACAACCTAGAAGTGCACACATCTAAATGGATGCCAGGATGCTCTGTTGGATATAAAACTGAAGAGGTCAACAGACAACAAAATCTCAGGCAATATGAACTTATGACTATAGATTCCAAAGGAAAATGTATTAGTAAACTTTGTGGAACTGCCCAGGTACATTAAAACAAAGCATTTTAAAAGTGGCCTCAACTAAACTAATTTTGTCTTCTGTATGTTCAGCAGGATGGGACACCTATTATTTTACTCAAAAGTAGAAATATACAGCTTTCCCAGAAAGTTAACGCTGTCTATTAACATTTATTTAGTAGTAAGTATTTATTTGATTAGTAATTTTCATTGTAACAGCCAAACCCTTATCAATCAAAGGAGCATAGGATTATTTTGAGTAAATGTGTTGCAAACGTACAGTGTGTGATGCAAACTGTGATTAAAAATTATATTTTGTTACCTTGATGCTACTGCCCATCCAGGAAGTCCGAACCGTTCATAATCCCCTCCATATATATCCCGTACCAATTTATCTGCTTTTGTGCTATCACCAGATGATGCCATTTCCAGAGCTTCTTCAAAACTATCACAGCCAGTAAGTAAACTGCAAAGGCCAAGGAAGGTCCCACCACCAAGACTGAAAAATAAAAAAAGATAAACAGCAAGTTGTTACTTTCCACTAGTATAAATCTTACAGAGCAGTTATTAAAAAACAAACACGTATTATGCCTATAGCAATATTATAGTTTATTACCTTGTTCCACAGACTCTCTTGTAGTTGTCCCTTGAATGAACTGCTAGAATACTGACTCCAGAGCCAATGTTCACAACTAGTAAAGGGTAGGGGTCGTCCAGATTAAATGGGATCTTCTGGCACTGTTCTGGGTGTGAAGCATTTTCAAAATAATAGCACTCAGCCTGTCCATTAAAACTGACAGAATCTATATACAGCAATCCTTTCACAAGGGAATCCAGTTCATCCACCTTGTGCAGCTGAAGATTTCCAATCTGAAAAGAAAAATTACAAGAGCTAATCGTTGTTCTAATACTTTTTTAATAAATAGATACATTTATGAAAAGACAGTAATAACAATACACTTACTATATTAGAAAAATACCACTTAGAAATAATGGATTGTCTCAGTTTAAACTAATAGTAAAGTCTCAGATTTTGTTATTTTTGTTAAATACATTCCTCTTGACCAATGAATCCCTGGACTGATATAAAAAAAAATTATATTTTTACAGTAGCAGCCTCCAGATTCCTCTGTGCTGCCTTCCTGAACTTCCTGGTTGGCAAGCAATCACTCGGTCATCAACAGTCTCCTGCTTACCCTCCTCGGGTCTGAATGTCCCATTACTACTAGCATCATTGTGCATGCATGCCTTGACAAGACCTCATTATTTTCTAGTCCTCTGAGCTACCTCAGGAACTTTCCCATGCTGTCAGATAGGCTCTGGTGTTATTGTAGCCATCTATGCTGCTGGCAGCTTTGCACTGCATGGCCCCAGATCGCTGCTGCTTGACTTGGGTCCCTGAGATGAATACTTCTGCTTTTATGATATGCCTTCTTTTACTCTACTAAATGCGAGTACATTTTTTACAGTTTTATGAAAAAATTCCTCAACTTGTTGCACTTACGTGCACCCTATGGTGTTCATTGATTCTACAGATAGATTGTCATTTACTTTCCTTCAAGGTCTGCTTTAACATCGGTCTAAAACTCAAGGCTTTGTTTAGATGAACAGCAGATGGGGATGTTTACATGTGCGATGCTTCACTTTGTGTCCGCTGCAAAGTTCACCTGACAAGTAGCAAATAGCGGGCAGCAAGCAAATGGAGAAGTGCTGCAAACGTCCCACAAGCATTCATTTTTTAGGCTTTTCCCCTCTGTTTTCACCTACTGATCTGGCCAGTAACATGCCTCTGTATTAGAGTGCCTTCACTCTGGATAAAGACGCACAGGGGAACCTTTGGACAGCAGCACTGTTTGTCCTCATGCACACTGGACATTTTTACAGCTGCAATTTTTACCTTTTGACATTTTTTTCTACAGCCAGTAAACTCCCCAGCATGTTAGCCTATGTATCCATGCACACAGACTGTAATCTGTTTTTTGGCTGGAAAAAACCCCAGAACTAGTGGGTTTCTAGAGGAGTTTTATAGCTGTGAAAATGCTCTAATGCTGAAAAATGTGGCAAAACGATGTTTCTACACTTTTTTTGAGCAAAAAAAAAACCGCTACAAAAAGCAAACGAAAAAAATGAGGCTAAACACTAATGCAAAAACGCTAAGAAATGCTGAAAAACTCATATTTTTAACATGACTTTACACAGCTAACGTTACCAGCGTTATTAAAACGTCCAGTGTGCATGGAGCCTTAATCTGGGGGGAGGGGATTGTTAGATGCACTAGCAGATTTAAATAACCTAAACAAGCTGAAGCCAAACTCCAGCTAACATTTTATAAGCAGTTACAGCAAACAGTTTTTTCCTTTTGTGATAAAGGTTTTACAAAATAAAAACTAATCATTATAAGGATCCCTGTCAGTGGCAAATGGCTTGTCTCATACCTGTAATTGCTACATCTGCAGGACAGCTTGTTCTTTTGAAAAAGAACAGACTAACTGGCTGGATCACCAGCTGAAAATAAAAGAAAGAAAGCCTAAAAAAAAAAGTAATGCAGCCATCACATCTAAGAATTGGCAAGCTGAAACATAATAAATGTTTGCATGTGGGTTTAATACCACTTTAACAAGCATTTAACCCTTGTAGTATGGATGGCCCCACTGCAAGAGTAATATCTTGTGTCAGAGTTGGGATTTAGAGGCAGAAGAAATTTAACTAAAACCACTGAAAAAAAATGCATTTGGCAAAAATATATGAAAAAATGCAAACTGGGATTAAAAATTGAATTAAGGATACCTACTGTACGAAATTCTTCCTCAAATTTATAAGCCCCACCTCCTGTGGCACAGAGAACAGTGTGAAGAGTTGAAAAATTTTTATCCCTTGCCATTTGAATAAATGTTGGTAGATTGTGGGTTGGAAAACGAATAAAGTGCAGATTTCCCGTTCTACCAAACAGCGTCAAGTCTTTCAACTCCAGGTGAACATCCCGTATGCCTGTGGAGCCATAGGCTATATTGGAAGTCAGATATTTACGTATACTCTTTAGGCTTTCTACTTCCTCCTGCTCTTCTTCTGCTGTAATGTCAATAGGCTCAAAATAGGCTAGCTTCACTAGTGTGCCACCAATGTCCATGCCAAACCACGGGAAAGCTGAAGAATGAAGAAAAAAGGTCACAATAATTACATTTGGTTAATGCTCTACTCTTCACGAAACACTCAAACACCAAATACGTTTGGTAAGAGGATCTTTAATGCTACATGTACTAAATGGTAAAACAAGACAATAAAAAGTTTGTTTTAAGTATATGTATAGTTAAACGTTTTGATAGAGTATGGTATGGTAAACCATCACCTCTCAGGATTACTAATGCATGTATGAAATTGAAACAAGACAGGAAGTCCAAATACAAGTACTGCAGATCATACACAGTATATAGCCAAAGAGTACGGAAAGGTTACACATTCACTTTTACAGAGATTTTACTTCATTTCCTGTTTCAGTGACAACAGAAGGTGCAAGAAAATCCCCACAAATTAAGAAATCCCCTCTCAGACATTTGACCCCATTTAAAGATTTACTCTCACCTCTTGTTCTGGAACCAACTCTAAAACTTTGGATTTCCCATCAATTCTATCAGTGACAATGATTACCAGACAAATAGAGGGAAGATTCTACTTAACCACTTCCTGCCCGACCAATAGGAAAATGACGGCCGGTCTGGACTGTTGTCGATCCGGGTGGGCATCATATAACTTCCTTCCCGGATCGCGTCTTGCTCGTGCCCATGGGGCCACGAGATCTGTCACTGGCTGTGTACCTCGGACATAGCCGATGACAGATCTGTGTACCAGCCCATTACCAGTACCATGTGACCTGCTGTGACCAATCACAGCAGGTCACATGACAGTTGTAAACCATGGATGGCTTCCTTTAATGCCATCCATTGTATACCAGTGTGTCTAGCTGTGAATGGTGAGTGATCACATGCACAGGCTGGACCAAGCACAGCCCATCTGTGCCATGTGATTAGTCGTGGCCAATCACAGCTAATCACAACAAAAAGTCCTGAATGAACCGATTTCATTCAGTTAACGCCGATTAAAGCAAACCGGCGTTTTTGGACTTTTTTTTACCAAAACTATTTTTTTTCTTTTCAGTAGAAAAAAACCTGTAAAAACCGCAAACGCTGAAAAACGCAGCTAAACGCTAATGCAAAAACGCTAAAAATAGCTGAAAAACTCACGTTTTTAACGTGACTTTACACAGCTAATGTTACCAGCGTTATCAAAATGTGCGTGAAGACTAAAGCACCAAAAAAACCGAATGCAGCTATTTGGCAATGTACCTCTACAACGCACATCTGTTGGCAAGGTGCCCTGGGGTGCCATTCAAACTGAGCAGACCCTAACCTATCTTCTCAAAATGGATCATCATTCACGCACTATAGGCTAAATTTCATAAGATTTAACAAAAGGATAACATTTGTTTTCAACCATGTGACCAGGGTGGATAAAAAATCAATGATTTTTAAAAAAAAAAAAAAAAAAAAAAAAAAAAAAATCGGATTTTTAATTTAAATTGGATTTTTTTTAAAATAAAATGCTTTTTGAGGAAAATATATTACCATCCAAAGGTTGAAATAAAGATTAGTTTTTTAATTATGTAGAATAAGGCTGTATATGTTTAATTTTTTTGGTAAATAAATTCCATTAATCCATTCACAATGTCAGGCTCTTCCAGAGGTTTTTTGTAAGATTATTGGGCAGTTTCTCTGCCTTCAAGATATTATCACAGATGCTTGGTTTACTTTTGCAGTTCTCAAAACTGAATTTGACTCAGCGGAGATCACATGCCTCTTCTTCACAGCAAAAATGTTATAACATGAACAGAGTTAAGAAAAAGACCTTAATCCTAACTTCTACAAACCTATGAATACAGAATCAACCCCTTCAGTGCTAAGTTTCAAGAAGTTCAGTGAATAGAATAGAAACAATATTTTTCTGATTGTTTGGAGTGGAATAGATCTGCACAAAAAGAAAGTGAAACTAAGTGTGAGGAGGAAGGGGCTGACAGTCTAAGTTTCTTAAAATATATATATTTTGTTTAGCCAAATTAGTTAACAAACATGGATGTTTGTTTAAGCAAATAACATATGCTGTAATGTTATTGTTTCAGTTTAATAAATCTATTTAAATTGTTATTATTAAGGTAATGATTATTTTTCTCCTTCCTAAGTACAACAGAAAAGTTGTCCAAATATGAATGATTAACCTATAAAACTGGGGATAAAAAATCTAATATGAAAAGTTGTTATTCTAAAAATCTTCATCTTCTTGCATATTAAAGTTATACCAGCAAGAATTAGTCTTTATGTAGAAAACTATGATTTAAATCAAGCCTTACTGACTAGTGATTTAAATCGTGATTTAAATCGTGATTTAAATCAAATCCACCCTGCAGGTGACTGTCACTTTCAAACTCATTAGCTGACCGAGAGGGGCGGAGAAGAAGGGCTTGTAACCAGACATCACCATATGCTTACAGGACAGTATTAGGGTGACCCTATCAGTGAGAGGAAAATGCTCAACCAGCTATACCCTGTAAAAGAAGGTGGCTTATACTTACCTCCTCAGCAGGTGGTGACCAGAATATTTGCGCTTTTGAAATCGTCTGGGTGCAGCTAATGAGGGGCCTCTTATTAAAAGACAGAGTTACATCGGACACGATAGGATAGAGTTACAGAAGGAGCACAGGCTGTTGACACACAGTTGGTCTGATCAGGAAAGCCTGCCAGTTTTTTCAGGTAGATCTGATCAGAAGGTCCATAGAGCCCTATGGACAGGTAAGTGTAAACAGACTTGTGTCCGTTTACACCCATCTACCTCTGGGTCCAATTAGGTCCACTAAAAAAAAGGCAAAAAGGACTAAATGATTGTTGCCCATGGAGCTAAAAGGTTTCTGCTTTGTTGAAACGGAGTGGGCACAGATGTGACTTTTGGCCATGCTTGTCCTGTGGGTCACAGGAGTGCACTTACTTTTGTTGTCCTGTAACACAGAATCAGCTGACAGTGGGATTTAGTGTCACAGAGTTGCTCCAGGTTCTGGAAGGATCCTGACTATATTGCCGAGATTTACCCAGCTGCCTGAATGACAGATTGCTCCGCTTCTCAGCACATGGTTGAGAGCTGAAGCCAGCTGTGCCTGTCCCTCCCCAGCCTGGTGCTCCAGTAAGCAACGGAGGGGCAGAAAGCAGTGAGTGAAAGTCAATTGTCTCTGCTGAGAACTTAGAAATCAATAGTCGTGTGTCATGATCAGTGCTTAGAGCCGGCAGGGAACAGCTGAAGCATAGAGGGGAGTATGTATGTTTGTTTTTTTACATACCCGGAACTAAACCCTCCTATTGTTTTCATCCAAGGAAGTTGCCATCTAAGGGTTAGTTCACACTAGCTTTGAAAGCAGGCGTTTGAGGGGCGTTTTTAAAGTGATAATGGAAATGATACTATGGGCAGCACACAGTGCTGTTCACATCATCAAAACATGAAACGTCAGCATCGCTTCAAAATTGAAACCTCATGTCGAGTTAGAAGCCTTTCAATGCCTCCCATTCAAGTTTATGGTGACACTCCTCAAAAGCCCTGGCATGCGTTTGCAGGGCGTTAATACCATTAGAGTTTATTATAGGAATTTGTGGTGCAGTTTCAAAGCTTGTAAAAAGCCTCAAAACAGTACATAGGGTGTTTGGGGAGCGTTTTTAACACTTGAAAAACGCCCATACTAAAGCTCATTAATGCCTGTCTAATGCCCATACTAACACTATAGGAGCGTTTTTGAAGAATTAGAATTTAAGTCAAGTGTGAAAAAAGCCCTTAGTCTCTGTTTGTTCTTCAACTGCCGTGGTGCTGCGCATGTGATCAGTTATGAGACTGGCTAATTGATGGTTTGACAGTTTGGTTGAGATCTTAAACAAATGTGAAATTTACATTCCCTGCATGTGCTTCGAATGTAACTGTTTTATGAAACTGTCCTTTCCATGCAAGGAAGATGCTATTTTAGCCTCTGGTTGATCTTCAGTTGACATGGTACTGCACTTGTGATCAGTTATGACATCAGCCAATTGATGGTTAGAAAGTTTGGTTAGGAACACAAGCAAATGTGACAGTTGTCATTCACGGCATGCCTTAAAGTGGAACTAAACCCATCGATTGAATGGTTTCAGAAACCGTTACATTCTCAGCATTCCGGGACTGCTAATTGTCACATTTCCTTGTGTTCTCAACCAAACTGTCAAACCATCAGATGGCTGGTTTCATAAGGGCTCGTTCACACCATGGTCCAGAGACATCAGTGTTTCTGCACGTGTTCTGCAAGGGCAAAACAAAATCAATTGTTCTCTGTGTGCCCTGTTTGCACCACAACACTAGTATCATGTGCAGATTTTTTTCTGCAATGTGTTTAAAAACTTACTGAAGCATACATAAAAAGTGATGTAAACTGTTGTCTCTGCAAGTGAAATGTGCACGTCTGTTTTTCTGCATGTATGGCGTGAATGTGGCCTGATCACATGCGCACTATGGCAATTGAAGATCAAACAGAGGCTAGCGGAAAAAGAGAGGAGGGTTTTGTTCTGCTTTAACCACTTGTCTACTGGGCACTTATACCCCCTTCCTGCCCAGGCCAATTTCCAGCTTTCAGCGCTGTCGCACATTGAATGACAATTGCGCGGTCATGCAACACAGTACTTCTATGAAATATTGATCATTTTTTGTGACAGATAGAGCTTTATTTTGGTGGTATTTAATCACCTCTGGGTTTTGTATTTTTTCTTAAACCAAAAACCACTGAAATTTAAAAAAAAAAAAAAAAAAGTTTATTCTTAGATTTTGTTATAACATTTTGTACATAAGTGATTTTTCTCCTTCACTGATGTGCGCTAATGAGGCTGCAGTGATGGACACTGATAGGTAGCACTGGTAGGCACTGAAAGGCAGCACTCATATATGGCACCGATAGGCGGCACTTACTGGCAGTGATTGTCAGTGCCACCTATCAGTGCTGTCTGGCATTGATAGGTGGTACTGGGTGACACTGAAAGGCAGCTCAGATGGGCACTGATATGTGGCATTGACAGCCACATATCAGTGGCATGGATGAGCACTGACAGCTGGCACTGATGGACACTGACAGGTGGCACTGCTGGGGCTACACAGATCATCAGGGCACACTGATCATCAGTGCTCTGATGATCAGTGTACATGTCCCCTCCGAGGAATGCCAATTACCGACTCTCCTCTCCTCACGAGCTGTCAGCGTGACAGCTCGTGAGGAGACAAATGCCGATAACCGGCATTTCCCTGTTTACATGTGATCAGCTGTGATTGGACACAGCTGATCACATGACAGAGCCGACATCTTCGGCTCTTTCCGTTGATCGGTGATCTGCTGTGTCCGAGGGACACAGTGCACCGCCGACCGCTCCAGAGCCGCGCATGCGTGGTTAGAATGGGAGGACGTCATATGATGTCCTCCCAGAACGAGAGAACCACCTTGCGTCCCTCATTTTACTAAATGGCGGGCAGGAGTCTTCCAGTCCCACTCCCCAGACAAAACTGTGTTGGGCTAAGCTCAACTCAACCATTCACAGTAAGCCTTACAAATTTTATCAATAAATACAAGGCTTCCTCTGAATGGATGAGGTGGGGATCATTATGTCATCCACCCATCTCACCTAGTTTAAAAAAAAATCTTAGAATACAATAACAAATTACTAAGTGGGCTAAAACTCCTGACATAGGTGGAAAAGATGAGATATATGCCTTTAGTCACTTACATGGTTTCTTTGCATCCTTGATTTTCATGGTGGAGCCGAACCTTGAAGCTTTCCTTCCTGTAGGCAGAACATACAAGTCAGATCATTCAGGGTTCCAGGAAGACAGATACACCTCATACTGAAGCCTCCAGTCCATCAAGCCGGCTGTGATCACCGCCTGCATTTCCTTCATACAATGAGCACATCACACCCCGACTCCTCCCTCTACCATCACACATACAAACAGTCACAACTTCCTCTCCGGAGCGGAAATGACGCCCGCCTAATTCCGCAAAGCCAGCTGGGATCCGTAGTCTCTAGAACCTTCTGGACTGTACAATGCGCTCTTTCTAGGGCCTCCGAAATGGCTGAGCGCCGCCAATCCCTAGAAGTAGAAATGTAAAGGCGTACCTGCTGATGGGGAGTAGGTTTATGATGAGAAGAGTGGAGATGGGAGGTTATCGGCGGCCGCTCCACATACAGTACACATAGCACTGATCCGGGCACCGCTCGCCTCTCTGTTCTGTCATATCCGCGGACGGTGCTTGGCTGCAGATGACGCCTGATCTGCCTTGGCCAATAAGAAGCGGCGGGAGATGCAGCCAATGAGGAGGCGAAGGTGTTGGGTTATATGAGAGGGAGATGAAAGGCGGGTGTGAAGCAACAAGCTGCCTGTGTCTATGGAGCTTCCTCTATGGATCTCTTTCAGAGCCAAGCTCGCTTTCTTACTTCTCTTTCCTTTATTTGTCTGGGATGGGGACCTGTATAAAATGGAGTGTAAAGCAGCCCTTCATCCTTATCAATCGCTTTCTATCGTGTTCCTCTTCATCGCCCTTTACACCAGTGCTCCCCAAACTGCGGCCCTGGGGCCGGATGTGGCCCTTTGTTTACTGTTATCTGGCCCTTGAGGCATAATTCCTGACACCAACAATGGGGTATAATTCCTGCCACTGACACTGACAATGAGGCATAATTTCTGACACTGACAATGGGGCAATATCCCTGCCACGGACACCGACAATGGGGCAATATCCCTGCCACGGACACCGACAATGGGGCAATATCCCTGCCACTGACACCGACAATGGGACAATATCCCTGCCACGGACACCGACAATGGGGCAATATCCCTGCCACGGACACCGACAATGGGGCAATATCCCTGCCACGGACACCGACAATGGGGCAATATCCCTGCCACGGACACCGACAATGGGGCAATATCCCTGCCACGGACACCGACAATGGGGCAATATCCCTGCCACGGACATTGACAATGGGGCAATATCCCTGCCACGGACACCGACAATGGGACAATATCCCTGACACCGACAATTCCTTCCACTGACACCCGACAATGGGGCATAATTACTGCCACCTACAATGGGGCAATATCACTGACAGTGGGGCACAATTCTCCCACTGACACCAACAATGGAGCATAATTCCTGCCACTGACAATGGGACAGTATTCATTCCACTGATACCAACAATGGGGCATTATTCTCCCACTGACACAAACGATGGGGCATAATTCCTGACACTGACAATAGAGTATTATTCCACTCACTGACACCGGCAATGGGGCAGTATTCCTGCCACTGACACCTACAATGGGGCAGTATTCCTTCCACTGACACCAACAATGGGGCATAATTTCTGCCAATGACACCAACAATGAGGCATAATTCCTGCCACTGACACAATGGGGCATAATTCCTGCCACTGGCACCAACAATGAGGCAATATCCCTGCCACTGACGATGATAATGGGGCAATATTCCTTCCACTGACACCAACAATAGGGCATAATTATTGCCACTGATAACAACAATGGGGCACTATTCCCGCCACTGACACCAATAATGGGGCATAATTCCTACCACTGACAATGGGGCAGTATTCATTCCACTGATACCAACAATGGGGCATAATTCCTGACACTGACAATAGAGTACTATTCCACTCACTGACACCTGCAATGGGGCAGTATTCCTGCCACTGACATCAACAATGGGGCATAATTCCTGCCATTGACACCAACAATGGGGCATAATTCCTGCCAATGACACCAACAGTGAGGCATAATTCCTGACACTGACAATAGAGTACTATTCCACACTGACACCAACAGTAGGACATAATTCCTGCTACTGACACGGACAATGGGGCAGTATTCTTTCCACTGATCCCATCAATGTGGCACTATTCTCCCACTGACACCAACTACTTCTCCCCCTAATACCAAAGATCAGGCATTGTTTACTCCCAATGGCCACAGTCCAGCCCACTAAAGTGTGAAGAACAGTAAAATGGCCCTTCCTTTAGAAAGTTTGGAGACCCCTGCTTTACACAATCAGATATTTACGTTTTCTACCTTTATTGCAGGAGATGGCCCCGTACTTCTGTCAATCTCTCCTAGGTGAGTATGAGACTCCATGCCCCCCACCTGAAGTCTTCTGCATAGGGATGAGTTCAGGTTTGGTCCAAACCAAACCCAAAAAGAAGCCATCACTCCCACCTCTGCCGCCCAATCAACTGTCATCGACCATATGGCCATATTAGCTGAATGATGTCACAAGCATCCCCGCTGCCCTGGCTGCAGTTAATTGGGCAGGACTGACAACCTTCTTACCAGTTTGGTCTGAACCTAAAGCCATCCCTGTTCTTTAGATATTCATGTTATGCATCTCAGGAGGCTTTGGGGCAATCCTGACAACACTGCTGATGTGCCAGGCACTCTCCACCGTACTGTGATTTTGCCACAGCACATCAGGGGCAGTTGGTACCATGAAGGGATAGTTGGCCCCCTGATGATATGATCAAGTGTTCCACAGATTATACTAGACAGCACTGAATTCACTGGGCATGTTTTTTTTTTTTAGAACCCAGCAAAAAAGGTAAAAGGGGAAAGGAAAAAAAAATGTAGTGGGGGAGGGAGGGTTCCTCTTTAACTGAAAGTGGATCTAAAGGCTGAAGGGTTTCTATTTTCCTTTTGTTTTCTATGCAAACTATGCAGCTCCAATCTCAGCACCCTAATACTTACCGAGCCTGATCCAGTGATGTACACAAGAGCAGCGACTCTCCTGGGTCTCTCATTGCCTGAGACAGTGCAGCGGGAGCCATTGGTAACTGTCATCAACAACCAAAGGGGGGGGGGGGGAGGGTAGCAGCCACGCACTGAAGAGGCTTGGGAACAAGCACGCACGAGTGCCCCCCAGAGCATACAGCTTGGGGGCATTCACTGGAGGAGGAGCTAGGAGCACCAGCAGGGAACCCAAGAGAAGGAGGATCAAGGCTGCTCTGCTCAAAACCATTGCACAGAGAAGGTACGTATGCCAAGTGTGTTTTTTTTTAATTTTAAAGCTGAACATTTAGTATCACTTGAATACTGCTTGTATATATACAGGCATTAAAGACATAGTTCAAAAGTGCCTATGCAGCCAAGGGGCATCTGTGAATAAAAACAAATTGTGCAGCTTTGAAACAAAGTTGGATAATGCCCTTGCTACAGGTGTAGCCCATTTACATCCAGCTCCCACCACCACCAAAACCTGACTGCAGAACTCCTGGAGATGGCATCATCCTGCACTGCCAGGTTGCTAGGATGTTGCTAATAGACTCCCTGCTGTTACTGCTCATGTTTGGTAATTTAACCCCATAATATTTGAAAAATGCTATAGTTCAGTCAAATCTAAATGACAGAGAACATTTTAAACGGTTGCGGGTACAGCAATAGGTAGATCAGCATGGATAGCCAAAAGAGGCAGCACATTGCAGACTTCTCTTACACATAGAACTATGTTTTGGGTTCTCATGTGGTCAACAATTGGGACCATTTATATGATCCCATATGAAGAACTCTGTCATTTACAAAAAAGGAAGCAATATGGAACAGCATAGTAGAGGAGGCGAATGCTTCCAGAAACACTGCAAGAAACATGAAGACCTGCAAGCGCAGGGTGAGTTGTATAAAGTGGAAATTAAAGTAAAAGATGAGCTTTCTTTGAAACAGGAGGAGAACCTGCTGCAGAAATGTTTTGTTTTATGTCTTTTACCTTACTTTGTACTAAAGAAAGGAAGCAGAAATCCCCACAGTGTATTAATGTGCTTTTACTAAACAAGAGTATTGTAGATACAAACTGCTACAATTGTAGGAAAACAGAACAAGGCACATGGAGTATTACATATATGCAACACAAACAAACACCCCCCCCCCCCCCAGCAAATGAGCATTGACAATGGTCTGTATGCAATAGGGATACAGTAAAAGGTTACTTTACATAACAAACAGTATGCAGGCTTCTCAAACAATTGTAGCAGGAAACTGGGCACTCTTAGTGTAGATATAGCCTCATCTCCAGGTAAAGTTCTTTGGTCATGTAAAGTCCCCTCTAGCACAGAATTTAGATCTTCTAGTTGTTATGGAGCCCCCACCTTTCAGCTTATGCTCGCCTTTAATTTGGAGAGCTTGGATAGCCATTCTCACATGGGCCTATCGCTTTACCTTCTTTTTTCTACCTCAGTTTCTATGAGAGAAGCATTTTCTAACTCAAACTCTAGATGACACTAGTATCATACATGAAATATATCAAACTATTTTTGACTTTTATTGACATAACCTGGGTGCATTGCTTGATCAAAACTCCTCTAAAACAAGGGGAGCAAGTGTGTACAATGCTCATCAATCGTTTACATTTGCCCAATAGAACAATATTATTTCTTTTCCCATTGTGTCAGAGGACAGCATGTGCAAACATTGTTACAATGGCATTTGTCTGAAAAATGTTTTCACAAGAAGACTGATGTCTACTTCTAACAACAACAGATTTGTAAGTAAGAAAATTCACCAAACCTATAGTATATAATAAATATATTTTTTATATATATCTATATATATACTGTCTGTATGTGTGTGTATATACGAATATCTATCTATCTATCTATCTATCTATCTATCTATCTATCTATCTATCTATCTATCTATCTATCTCCGTAGGGTTCAATATTGAGTTGGCCCACCCTTTGTAACTATAACAGCTTCAACTCTTCTGGGAAGGCTGTCCACAAGGTTCAAATGGCTGATGTCATAACTGATCACAAGTGGCGACTGCAGATCAACCAGAGGCTAAGATAGCGTTCCTTCTGGTGCACAACAATGCCCGGCCTCGTGGCAAGAGCAGGCAGTTCCTGGAGGATGAAGGAATTGATACCATTGAATGGCCCCCATGCTCACCATGCTTGTCCAATAGAACACCTCTGGGATATCATGTTTCGGTTCATCCGATGCCTCCAGGTTGGGCCTCAGACTGTCCTGGAGCTCAGTTATACCCTGGTCCAGATCTGGGAGGAAATACCCCAGGACTCCCTCTGTCCTCTCATTAGGAGCATGCCCCGACATTGTCCGGCATGTATATAAGCACACATGGGGGGGGGGGGGGGGGGGGCATACAAACTACTATTTTGAGTACCATTTTGAGTTGCTGCAATGAAATTTCAGCAAAATGGAAAAGCCTGCTGCATCATTTTTTCACTTTGATTTTCAGGGTGTCTTTGAATTTAGTCCTATGTAGGTTTTCCCCAATGAGATCTGATGTGTTTCTTTAATTTTTTTGAGCAGTGTATTATAATGTGAGTGGCTTTCTATCTGGGAGAGATTTTTTAGAAAATAATATTGCACTATATTGGTATTTTGTGTGAAATTGTGTGGATCTTCCTGTGAAACAACCACTGAAATACCAGACACAAGGGGGTTTTTTTACTAAAGCTGGAGAGTCCAAAATCAGACTCCCTTCTGCATAGAAACCAATCAGCTTCTAACCTCAGCTTGTTCAATGAAGCTTTGGCAATGAAACCTGGAAGCTGATTGGTTTCTATGCAGAAGGGAGTCTGATTTTGGACTCTCCAGCTTTAGTAAATAAACCCCTAGGAGACACAGAGTTGAAGTGAATCTAAAAAATAATTAATTGGATACACAAGTATATGAAGGGTAAGGATGGATGAAGAACACTGATGAACAAATACACATATGGTTATTTATTATAGATGTGAGCACATTGGACAGGATTTGAAGCATGGTGTATTGCGCACACTACACTATATTATATTCCTTTTTTTGGAGATCATTGTATGGGAAGATTGGATTCACAGGAAGAAGTTGATGGTTGTATGACGTCTGATCTTCAGCTATACAGAGACAATATTGAACTTAGGCTGGTCACGTCTATCAATAAAAAGAGAATGTAAAAATATATAAAAATGAAGGAACACTATCATCATTTAAAATGACAAATAATATAACAGAATATGTAAAAATAAAATTAAAGTTATATTAAAGAAAATAAAAAAAATAACCAGCATCATACTTACCTGCTCTTTGTAATGGTTTTGCACAGAGCAACCCCGATCATTTTCTCGGGTCTCCCGTTAGTACTACTGGCCCCTCCCTCCTGCCAAGTGGCCCCAGAGTAAGCTACTTGCTATGGGGCATTCAAGCAGGCTTGCTTCCAAGCTGCTGCTTCGCATGTCCATTCACACACAGAGCCACAGCTTAGCCCCACTTCCTCTCTCTCTTCATTGGCTAACTGGCTGTGATTGACAGCAGTGGGAGCCAATGGCTCCCGCTGCAGTCTCAGCCAATGAGGAGGGAGAGACCCCAGAGAACCAAGGCTCTTGTGCACAATACTGGATCGCTATGGGGCTCAGGTATGTATTATGGGAGCTGGGGGGGGGGCTGCTGCACACAGAAAGTTTTTTACCTTCATGCATAATGCATGAAGGTAGAAATCTTGAACCTTTACAACCAGTTTAAAGGATAAATTCACTTTTGGAACATGTTCCACCCGTTTATAGGGTGGAATATGTAACGTTCCCATAGCTGCAGCCATTCTCACTCACCCCCCCTCTGACAGATAGTACAGGAAGAAGTTCCCTCATACTGTTTGTCAGATTTGAAAAGGGAGTTCTGTGAATTAGTGTCTACAAGTCCCGGCAGCCTTAGCGGCTGTCGGCTTGTACCGTATTTTCCGGCGTATAAGACGACTGGGCGTATAAGACGACCCCCTACTTTTCCTGTTAAAATATAGTGTTTGAGCTATACTCGCCGTATAAGACTACCCCTCTTCCAACGCACACCAAATAAAAATGAAAAAACATCAGATTTGATTTCAATATGGTATGCTATTTCAGTATGGTATTCCAATGATGGGGCGCTATTCCTCCCACTGACACCAATGATGAGGCACTACTCCTCCCACTGACACCAATGATGGGGCACTATTTCATCCACTGACACCAATGATGGGACACTATTCCTCCCACTGACACCAATGATGGTGCACCATCATTAGTGTCAGTGTGTGAGGAATAGTGCCCCATCATTAGTCAGTGGGAGGAATAGTGCCCCATCATTGGTGTCAGTGGGAGGAGTAGTGCCCCATCATTGGTGTCAGTGGGAAGAATCGTGCCCCATCATTAGTGTCAGTGGGAGGAATAGTGTCCCATCATTGGTGTCATTGGGAAAAATAGTACTCCATCATTGGTGTCAGTGGGAGGAATAGTGGCCCATCATTGGTATCAGTGGGAGGAATAGTGCCCCATCATTGGTATCAGTGGCAGGAATTGCGCCCCATCATTGGTGTCAGTGGGAGGAAAGCGCCCCATCATTGGTATCAGTGGGGAGAATAGTGTCCCATCGTTGGTGTCAGTGGGAGGAATAGTGCCCCATCGTTGGTGTCAGTGGGAGGAATAGTGCCCCATCATTGGTGTCACTGGGAGGAATAGTGCCCCATCGTTGGTGTCAGTGGAAGGAATAGTGCCCCATAGTTGGTGTCAGTGGGAGGAATAGTGCCCCATCATTGGTGTCAGTGGGAGGAATAGTGCCCCATCATTGGTGTCAGTGGGAGGAATAGTGCCCCATCATTGGTATCAGTGGGGAGAATAGTGCCCCATCATTGGTATCAGTGGGGAGGAGGAATAGTGCCCCATCATTGGTATCAGCGGGAGGAATAGTGCCCAATCATTGGTATCAGTGGGGGGAGGAATAGTGCCCCATCATTGGTATCAGTGGGGAGAACAGTGCCTCATCGTTGGTGTCAGTGGGAAGGAGGAACAGTGCCTCATCGTTGGTGTCAGTGGGGGAGGAACAGTGCCTCATCGTTGGTGTCAGTGGGGGAGGAACAGTGCCTCATCGTTGGTGTCAGTGTGGAGGAGGAATAGTGCCTCATCGTTAGTGTCAGTGGGGGAGAGGAGCGGCTGCTCCTTCTTCCAGTGTGGCCCCTCGATTTTCGCAGGGCCACTCGGCTCCGCCTCCTTGCCGGTGATTGGTCGCTTGTGTGCCTTTCCAGTGCTGGCGCCCAATCACCGGTGAGGAGGCGGAGCCGAGCGGCCGCATGACCATTGAGCGGCCGAACTGAAAGAAGGAGCAGCCGCGCTTCCTGGACCGGATCGTCGTGGGACCGGAGCCAGGTAAGGTACAGCAGCCCCTCTGCCCACCCCTGTACTTAGTGTCCGTTGGAGGAGGAGGGGGGGCGGCGCCGCGCTGCCCCTCGAAAAAGTGCCGCCCTGACACCGGCTCGCACCGGCGTATAAGACGACCCCCGACTTTTCAGAAGATTTTCAGGGGTTGAAAAGTCGTCTTATACGCCGGAAAATACGGTAGTTTTCAATGAACTACCACACTGCTGTGAAGCATCGTGATAGTTCATTGAAGCTTCCTGTCAGAATATCTGCTTGACCGTACATTCCGTACAGCAAGCAGATATACTGACAGATTTACAGGAGACCTGCATGGCATCCCTGATCTGATTGCTGGTGCATTTATTATTTTTGTCCAAGGTGAACTTCACTTCAAATAAACATCTGATGACCCGTCTGCGTTACGGGAGAATAGGCCAGATGTATATGCGCGGACTGTGCTCCGTATCTGTATATGACCTGATATGCCTTTCTAACTTCAATAAATACTTTTTTGGAAAATAAAAAAAAAAAAGGTGAACTTATCCTTTAAGGCTGCAAAAATGTAAAATAAATGATAGCTTGCAAAAGAGAATATAGTAAACACCCTAAAATTCCAATATATTGTATTAATTGTAAAAAGGTCATGTATGAGCATGTAGGCTCGTTACAAGATCACTTAGAGTTGGTGACTGGGGACAAAGAGCAGGCAAATGTACTAAATGCCTTCTTCAATTCTGTCCATACAAAAGAAAATGGGGGCGCTCAAGGGCATAATGGGGATAGTATGAACATAGCCCCAAAAGAAGACTGCAGACATACTACAAGAGATGATCAGAGACTGCAGACATATCACAGGAGATGGTCAGAGAATGCGGACATACTACAAGAGATGGTCAGAGACTGTGGACCTACTACAGGAAATGATCAGAAACTGCAGACATACTACAAGAGATGATCAGAGTCTACAGACATACTACAGGAGATGGTCAGAGATTGCAGATCTACTACAGGAGATGATCAGAGACTGCAGTTCTACTACAGGAGATGATCAGAGACTGCAGCTCTACTACAGGAGATGATCAGAGACTGCAGACCTACTACAGGATATGATCAGAGACTGCAAACCTGGTCAGAAACTACAGACATACTACAGGAGATGGTCAGAGATTGCAGACATAGTACAGGAGATGGTCAGAGACTGCAGACATACTACAAGAGATGGTCATAGACTACAGATATACTACAGGAGATGGTCAGAGATTGCAGACATAGTACAGGAGATGGTCAGAGACTGCAGAAATACTACAAGAGATGGTCAGAGACTGCAGACATATTACAGGAGATGATCAAAGTTTGCAGACATATTACAGAAGATGGTCAGAGACTGTGGACTTGGTGCAGGAGATGGTCAGAGACTGCAGAAATACTACAAGAGATGGTCAGAGACTGCAGACATATTACAGGAGATGGTCAGAGACTGCAGACCTATTACAGGAGATGGTCAGAGATTGCAGACCTAATACAGGAGATGATCAAAGATTGCAGACATATTACAACAGATGGTCAGAGACTGCGGACATAGTACAGGAGATGGTCAGAGACTGCAGACAGACTACATAAGATGGTCAGAGACTACAGAAAAACTACAAGAGATGGTCAGAGACTGCAGAAATACCACAGGAGATGGTCAGAGACTGCAGACATATTACAGGAGATGATCAAAGTTTGCAGACATATTACAGAAGATGGTCAGAGACTGAAGATATAGGAGATGGTCAGAGACTGCAGACCTAATACAGGAGATGGTAAGAGACTGTGGACATAGTACAGGAGATGAGCAGAGACTGCAGACATAGTACAGGGGATGGTCAGAGATCGCAGACATACCACAGGAGATAGTCAGAGACTTCAGGCATATTAAAGCAGATTGTCAGAGACTACATGCTTATTACAGATGATAAGAGACCGCAGACCTAGTACAAGAGATGGTCAGAGACTAAAGACATATTACAGTAGATGGCAGGGACTGTTGACATTCTACAGGAGATGCTCAAAGACTGTGGATATGATACAGGAGATGGTCAGAGACTGCGGACATAGTACAGGAGATGGTCAAAGACTGCAGACACACTACAAGAGATGGTCAGAGACTGCAGAAATACCACAGGAAATGGTCAGAGACTTCAGTCATTTTACAGCAGATTTTCAGACTCCAGAAATATTACAGTAGATGGTCAAAGACTGAAGATATATTTTAGGAGATGGTCAGAGACTGCAGACCTAATACAGGAGATGATCAGAGATATTCTGCAATGGCACTCCCAGTAACACCCAGAATAGTACAGTGTTACTATTGTAACATGGAACTACTCTGATGAAAGTTTTTGTTTGAAATAATAAAAAATAATGTAAAAAAACCTAAATAAACTAAAATATTGAGAAAAAATAGTTTTTTTAAAAAACTATAACGACTTGCAAACCACTCATCCACAATGTGCGGCAACCGGTGTCTCTAGTCTAAAGTAAGTAAAAGCACTACATTTTACATACATATATTAGATTAGCACATTTATCCTTTTGATCGCCCCTATTAACCCTTTAATCACCCCGTCACACAGCTAGTGCCAGTAGTGCAGTGTATAACTGCCACTAGTGACATCAGATAACTTCAGGGTCAGTTAGTGCCCCTCCCAGCATGCAAACTATCGCACTAACACTATAGGTCTCTGATCACCCCCATTACTAGTATACTAGTGCCTCCTTGGTATAGTGTCCCCAAAAACGTGTTAGCAGGATCAGCCCTGTTTGTTGCCAGCACTAGCGTTTAGCCCCTCTACTGTTTTTCACAGATTTGTATCGATTGTGGGCCAAAGCAATTTATATGCACAACAATACATCGCTGCCCACCCAAATTCAGCTCTTGTCTGACAATTCACATGGAAACCTATCATGGTTTCCGAATTTGAAACATTTTTGGGCCTAGCCCTCAACATGGGTATTACAAAAAAAGAATGAATTGCGGTCATTTTGGTCCACAGACCCAAGTCATCATATGCCCAACAAGGACCAGCAATGTACTTGTGTGTCGCTTACCTTTTAGTGGTTATAACAGCTGCAGGCATCATCCTGGTATCATTTTTTTCAGCTGGCAGTTGGCATGTATGTAAAAGCAATCCTTGTGGCTAATTAACTGCTAGATCGCTTTTGTAAGCAGCGGGAAAGGACATTCCCCCCTGCCCCCCAGCCGCCTTCCACAGCTTTCTCTGGCTCTCCTGTCTCTCCGGGGAATCTGAGAATGCAACTGGAAAACCTGAGAATGCTGACCATAGAGCTGATCAAAGACCGGAATGGCTCCAAGCATCTCTATGGTCTAAGAAACTGGAAGCATTTCATAACTTCAGTTTCGCCTGATGTAAACAATGCCATTTAAAAATTGGGAAAGTATCTGATCACACAGATGTTGGTGTAATCAGATGCTTTAAGGGCAGAAGAGAAAGCTAGAGTCTAATAGACTTCAGATTTCTTAGGAAAGAATACCTATCACTGCCTATTGCTATCCCAGGGGATATCTACATTCCCTGTGATAACAATAAAAATGATTAAAAAAAACAGTGTAAACAAAAAAGCCAAATAAATGATTTAAAAAAATCACTGCTAAAGGGGCATGGTGAGTATTTTTTGCAGATCTCATTTGTTACCACAAGTTTTTGGAAAATGAAAAACTGAAGAAAGAAAACGAAAATGTACTTTCTCTTTTCCTTTTATTTATTTTTCAAAACCCTGTGCCAAAATGACATCTGCAAAATACTCTCCTGGCATTTTAGGGTCTCCAAAACTGATAGGTAGTAAGAAAGTGACCAAGAGATATGCCGTTTGAAAGCCTGAAGGTGGTCACTGGATTTTGGGGGCCTGTATGTAGCTAGGCTGCCAAAAATATTCACACATTCCCATGGCATATGTGAGCAATATATCATGTAAATTACAACATTGTGTAGAAAAAAGAATTGTCTTTTTCAAAAGTTTGTGGCAATTAAATCTTCCATGGACTCAGCATACCTCTCAGGAAATTCCTTGGGTTTTCTACTTTCCAAAAAGGGGTCATATGGGGTTTTTTTGCACTGCCCTGGCATTTTAGCACCTCAAGAAATGTGATAGGTAGTCAGAAAGTAAAAGCTGCATAAGGCTCCATGCACTCTAGTGGTTTTTTAAGCTCAAAAAATGCTAAACAAAGCTGGCTAAAAACGCAGGTAATACCGTTTTTTTAATAGCGTTTAGGAGCGTTACCATTTTTACAGTACATGTAGACAAAAAAAAAAAAAAGCTAGAAAAAAGCTGTTAGTAGCGTTTTGTGAGTGTTTGGAAGCGTTAGTTTTTTTTCTGCTGGGAAAACGCTCCAAAAACTCTACAAAAACATTTTTTTTTCTGCTCCTAGAAGCTGAAACTCCAAAAAATGCTAATATCCCAAAGTAGTGTGCATGGACACATAGGATAACACTAGTTTCTAGGAGCAGAAAAAAAATGTTTCTAGGAGCTAGTGTGCAAGGAGCCTAAATGTCAATATATAATCCATAGTTTGTAGATGCTATAACTTTCACACAAACCAATTAATATACACGTATTAGTATTTGTTTCTACCAAAGACATGTAGCAGAATACATTTTGGCCTAAATTTATGGCTAAATTTGAGTTTACTGGATATTTGCTATAACGGAAAGTTGAAAACTTTTTTTTTTTCAAAATGTGCGGTCTTTTTTCGTTTATATTACAAAAAAATAACTCATTGGTGATAAACTACCACCAAAAGAAAGCTTTACTTGTGTGAAAAAAAGGACATAAATTTTGTTTGGGTACAGCATGTCATGACCATGCAATTACCAGTTGAAATAGTGAAGTGCCGAATAGCAAAAAATGGCCTGGTCAGGAAGGGGAAAAGTGGTGTAGTATCACTGGACTTGCGCAAGGACAATGTGGTGCCTATTTGTTTTTTTTTCAAAAGAGCTCAAAGTTTATGTCAAGTACCTAAAGACCAATTAATTTAACCTCTACAGTTGAGAAGATACTTGGGGGTTTGATAAAAGGCCACATAAAAGAGTTTTTGCTAGAAAACAATATTTTAAACAATCAACAGCATGGATTCACAAAACACTGAAGTTGTCAAACAAATGTTCTCTTGGAAACCTAAACAAAAGAGTGGCTGTGGATATAGTGTGCATACAGCTAATGGGTACATTAAAAGAATATGGAAACCCAACATTTCATATTCCTGATATGTGCCTGTTGCATCATGGACTTGTATGAAAAAGTATCCTGTTCTCCTTGTGATGCTTCCTTTGTGTGAAATCCCTGGTGTTTCGGCGAACCCTCTGCTCTGAACCCGGAAAATGGCCATCAATGTACAGCTGTGCTGAAAAATTTGCACACCCTGGCAAAATTCATGACATTTTGGCGTTGATATTGAAAATATGACGGATCATGCCAAAAACTGCCTTGTATTTAAGGCATAGTGATCATATGAAGCCATTTATCATCAAATAGTTGTTTGGCTCCTTTTTAAATCATATTGATAACAGAAATCACCCAAATGGCCACGATCAAAAGTTTACATACCCTGGAATGTTTGGCCACACAAGCTGACACATGCAGGCTAAAATGGAGATTAAAAGTTAATTTCCCAAATCTGTGGCTTTTTACACTGCAATTAGTGTCAGTGTATAAATAGTCAGTGAGTTTGTTAGCTCTTACATGGATGCACTGGACAGGCTAGATACTGAGTAATGGGGGAGCAAAAAAGAACTGTCAAAAGACCTGTGTAACAAGGTAATGGAACTTTATAAAGATGGAAAAGGATATAAGAATATTTCCAAAGCGTTGAATATGCCAATCAGTACTGTTCAACCACTTATTAAGAAGTGGAAAGCTAGGTGAAACCAATCCAAGATTTAAACCAACATCCAGGCACTACTTACTTGGTAACAGAGATGTGTAGTAGCAATTAAATAAATCAATGGCCACTCAACCACGCTGCTCAAATAAAACCACCAGGAGTTGTGGAGAAATCATAGAAAAACACACAAACAGGAGTGCTGTTGGTAAATGGCCACAAGATGGTGCTAAATCAACTGGTATATATGTTGTATAGTCTCATAAGAGGCCTGTATCTAAGTAATCAGTTGTTGGGCTGAACATTTTCTTGCAATTGATTACTTGGATACAGGAATCTTGTTTTGAGACTACAAAAAATATAAACAAGTTAATTTACTACAGCTCAATAACTATGCTTTAGCATCGTCTTGTGGCCACTTACCAACAGCGTTTTTGTTTGTGTGTTTTTCTAAGACCAACAAAAATTTCAGCCACAACTGCCAGAACAATTGTTTGGGATACAAAGAAAAACCCACAGGTAACCTCAGGAGAAATACAGGCCGCTCTGAAAAGTAACAGTGTGGTTGTTTCAAGGAGCACAACACAACGATACTTGAGCAAAAAATAGCTGCATGGTCGAGTTGCCACAAAAAAACCCAGTGAGGCATGTTGTCAGGTATATTGGGTTATGTTTACCAAAGAAATAAAGCAGTATAAAGTTTGGCCATAAACTTATTTGCAAAGTTTTATAACAGAAACTAACAAAAATTTGTCTTTTTCAAAATTGTTGGTCTTTTTTCATTTATTTAGCCAAAAATACCCCCCTCCCACCCAGGGGTTTAAATACCACCAAAAAAGCTATATGTGTCTCAAAAAATGATAAAAATTGTATTTGGGTACAGTGTTGCATGACTGAGTAACTTCAAAAGTGTGATAGTGCTGAAAATGTAAAAATGGTGCTGGCGGGAAGGGGGTGAAAGCGTCCAGGATTGAGGTGGTCATAATCCAGCATCTAATCTGTCTCTGTTAGTCTGTCTTTGTTGTGTCATCAATGAGGGCAATAGCCTATGAATGCACAATTAACTCATGCAGTACAGGCAAAGCCCCATTGCATGGGAAAACTTTTTTCTCTTATGTTCATTGACGGACACAGCTGCTTCTTCCTTATCCATGACCAAACAGGGTTTTATAGCCTAACCTACATGAGTAGGACACTAGGCAGTAAAAAAACTCGGCACCTCCCATGGGCAGTCCTCTCTGGGCATAAAACCCCCTCTCTGGTATAGGCCTCCAGTCATTTCTGCCTAGTGTTTTGAGAGTATGAACGTGTCTTTTTTTGCTGGGACTTGTGGTCCCATGGCTTTTTTCTCTTTTCCTGGAATTTTTCTTTTTCCTGTAGAGATCTCCTATCAACAGTCAGGCTGGGTGACGGGCTGGATAATCTAGATCAAGTGGTCACTCCAGTCTGACCAGCACACAGACCGCTAGCTCTACACTCAGCTGTGACTATGCCCCATCCTGGACCGGGGACACCAGCGAGTTAAATGTCTCGTGGGGACACATATGACTGGGTGCCTATAGTCTGGCAGCCTCCCACTTTGGTGGAGCGAAGGATCTGTCATGGGAGCCTTACCCGCATGCTCCAGTGGATCGGTAAACTGGTGCCCCCCTCATTCCCTGGATGCTGTGTGGGTGCTGGTGCTCCCTGGGGTAGTTGGTTCTCCTACCGCCCTACAGGCCTAGGCTTATAGTACCTTAACCCCTTCCCCACTCCCGCTGCTGACTGTGCTAAAATGTGGGGTTTCCCTGAGGCCACAGTGCCCCATGTATAGCTGGGTAGTCTCTGTGACGATTGCGGCGTCAGACCCCAGCCCTTCTCACCAAACTCGTGACTGAAGGACTAGCCAATCTAAAACTGTGCTGTCACGTGCGTAACAATGCCACGCCTAGCTGCACCCTGCACACAGATTTTCCAGCTAATGGATCACAACCTGTGTATGTGCAGCCTGAGAGCGATTGTTACTGGGTCAGGTTAATTACGCAATTAACCCTTCACACTACCACCACCTCCTTTTTGTACAGAAAAAGAGCAAACTCGGCAATATCAGCAATACACTATGATGTTTGCATAAGCGTCGGTATACCACTGTCACCGCAGGCAGAGATATACCGAAGTTTAAAACACACACACAGTAGCGCTCTTCAGAGGCAGGGGTTCTTAGTTTGCATTAAATAGCTTTAGAAACAGTTCAACACTTTCAGAAAGTAAGATTTATTACTAAAAGGTCAAAAGGATGCAATAAAAATATTTACAGAAAAAGATGTAGCCCATATATATATATATATATATATATATATATATATATATATAAATATACAGAGGGCATTAGCACAGAAAAGAGATAACAGTAAGAAGTTTAAAGGGATAAAGTACTTGCCATCAGCCTTGGTTTAAGCAGATCAGGTTTCAGGGCCAAAAGGATGCCTTATCTCCCAAAGTTAGTTCCGTTGTTAAAAGGGAGAATCTTCAACTTTTTTCAACTCAGCTTAGCTTTTTCTAGGAACTCAGCAGGGTGTCTCCTTAAAGCAGAGAATCAATCGGCTCATTTGGGGAGGGGTGTTGGGGCGGAGACCCAAGCTAGAACCAAAAACCCTCCCAGTTGATGTCATGGTTCATAACTTATTCTTGGTGCATATAACATTCTATCCACGAGTAGATTAATATGCAGAATCTTCTTCTGAATGTCTACATATAAAATATGACATACCTGTTGTGACGGGTAAGGAGATATTATTCTCTGCTTTCCTGTATATGTCAGATAGGGGGTGTAATATATCAGACAACTTGTGTTAAAGTGACCGTTTTGAATATCTGCCTGGTTTTTAGGTAAGTCTCTCATATTCCAAGATATGTAATCATAGGGGAAAGTGGGTCTTGAATGTGATGTCTGCTTTATGGCTTATCTGGAATGTCTTTGAACTCAGTGAAGGACTTGGTTTATGGCTTTACGATATCTTTCGAAGCAAGAGTCTCGCAGACATATGGGCACCAGGTAATTGGGGTTTATAGCCATGACGCCTTCCCAATGAGTTTGCTGCCTGTGATCTCTGTCATCATCCAGACCACATGTCACTCAACAGAGAGGGAGGGGGGGATATCGGAGGAATCTGATTCGGGAGATAGAGATACAAGATGGAGGGGTTTGGAGCAAAATGCATGACCGCGTCCATCTCTGTGTGCACGATTGCTACAGTCCCTCCTTTGTTTCCGGGCTGGCAGGTTGTCCCTTGGTTTTGGCAATGACAGGTCGGCAGTGCCCTGCCCAGCTCTGGACTGCAGCCACCTACAATCTTAATGCCATGTGCCCCCCGGGATACAGTGGTGGGCCTGAGGTGATGGGGACATGTTATGCAGCATCGAGTCTGTGGTCCTGAAATGTAATTTATTGGCCCACATGCGCCTGCTGGGGGGGGGGTATAATTCCCCACCCCTTGCCCAGCCTGGGTGATGAAATTAGCTCCCCCTCTCGGGTGTATGTCCCAGGCTTCCAGAGCGGCCCACCACTTTTGATGCCTAGCTGGGCAGGATCACCGCCCACCATTTTAACTGTGGGCATCAGCCCCCATTTCTAGGTCATTTCCATCTGTGCTTTATTTTGCAGGCGGATGTGTGGTCAGTTTTCGCCGTTTAGTGGGTGGAGGCGGGGTCCCGTTGAGTGGCCTCCATTTTTACTGTGGGCAGATTCCCTCCCCTCCTATATCTCTGCAGGGCAGAGAAGCTGTGGTCATTGAGGCGGTCCCATTGCCTGTGCCCCTCCATGCTCTGGGTGGTTCTGCAGCCTAGCGGCCTCATGTACACCCCCGTGTTCATTCCTGACAGGGGCAAGGATCTGCCTCATTTGTCCTGTGAGTGGACCTGCATTGATGATCCAGGGGCACATCTTGTGCAGATCCTGGTGCAAATTTTGGGCTCCTAGTACTCGGGTACCGACCTATTGGTTTTCGTGTGCAGCTTGATTTGCACAGCACTCTGTAGGTCTATTTGTGGGCCCTTGGACTCCCAAGGGGAGACTCTCTCTGCCACTATCCTCCAGCAGCAGTGGACACTGGTAGCCTACTCACATGGGGTGGTTCTAGATGGCTTGTGGATGGTAGTCCTATGTGGGGCAGCGGCAGCAGTTGCTGACCCCTTTAGTACCCTGCATGCTTGCTAGGTTCTCTGCGAGAACCAGATTGTCCATTGGAGGCCCTTCTACTGATGTGGACCGGTTTCCTGAGTAGTGTCTTTCATCCCCAAGTTGGAAACAAAAACTATGCTACTGGTGAGGGTCCTTCACTTTGATTAAGCTGCAAGGTCCCATGTGAAACTTTCTTTAAGGGGTATCTCTTACCCTCTTTTTTGATGTGTACTGGTGAGGGTCCCTCCCCTTCTCCCCTGGGATTCTGTGGACAGTACAGCAAATTGGTCGCTCACTACGACTGCGACTCAAGTTACCCCTGGACCGAGTTTCTCAAAAGTGTTCTGAGTGGCCCACTAACTTCTGACTGGACCGGGGGCCCCTGGTGTATGTTGAACTGTTGAACCTGTTGACCCAAGGCCCACTGTCTGTATGGGACACACCTTTGGAAACAGTCCTGTGTCTGTCCACTCTTTCCCTTTCCCCCTTTCCATTGCCTGGAAATCTGGCAGGTCCTGGAGCATCTCCCTGTCTGGATGCCTATGCCTTTGGTGCTGACACTGTTGAATACCTTGCGGGTGCCATGAATGGTCCACCCAATAGCCTGGAAGGGAGCAGATTTTACCCCCGTGGCTCCTGGGCAAAGGGATCCAAACCCTTCTAGGAATGAATCTGTCCAATGGAAAGGAATGGGCCTGGGAACCAGCACAGACTATCCCCTACCCTATAAATGGGTGGGGGCAAACCTTCATGCAAAGGAGGACTTATTTAAAGGCTTAGAGGATTTCAGGGGCCTGTGACGCTTGGCGCCTCCTGCTACCGAATTTAATTTTTTTCTACAGAACGATTCTTTCCCTCCAATCTGCAGTTCCAGTTGATCCGTCTGCTAGCCCTGTATGGGACTGTGCAGGATCTGCCCCTTTGGTTATCCAAGGGGCAGAGTTGAAGCTGTTCAGGGGATTTTATTTGAATCTCTTAACAGTTCCCCAGATAGTCAGGGATTCATCCGATCCTGGATCTGAATGCCTTTGTGTGGCTCACATTCAAAATGGAATACATTCGCTCGATGGTGGCCTCCATTCTCCAGGGAAACTTTCTGATGCCATCAAGGACGCTTTCTTGTGCATTTCCATCTATGAAGGACACCAGTGCTTCCTACACTTTCCGATTGGGGATGCACATTACCAATTTGTAGCACTGCCCTTCGGTCTGGCCTCCGCTCCCCGGGTGTTTGCCATGGTCTTAGCTCCGGTCCTGCCCTGGCTGAGACATTGAGGGATTGCTGTGATCGGCTATCTGGACATCTTGCTCCGGTGCGCGATACCAGCTCATCCCTGGATGGTGTGGAGATTCAATATTTTCTAATCAGATCAGAATTTACTGTAAAGTATAGCTGGTTGTTGAGCAGCTGCCACATCCTTAACAACCATGACTTTCAGTAAGATTCCCCGCTAACACAGTACTGTACATACATACATAGCAGAAAGAAATTAAACTTAGGTTGATTTACTAAAACTGGAGAGTGCAAAATCAGGTGCAGCTCTGCATGGTAACCAATCAGCATTTAACTTCAGCTTGTTCAGTTAAGCTTTGACAGAACAAACTGGAAGCTGATTGGTTTCTATGCAGAGCTGCAACAGATTTTGAACTCTCCAGTTTTAGTAAATAAACCCCTTAGTGCTTTGGAGAGAGTCAAGTAAACGCTATAGAAATACTGTATGTGCTTTGTTCAGATTTCCTGCCTGAGGTTTACAACCACTTTAAACCTGAAATGTAGGTATAGATATTTTTGCATAATAATATTGGTCCAGCTTGGAGAAATGTATCAGCAAGGTTGCTATTCAGAGAACACATTACATCTTCTCAATGACTGCAAAATGTTCTCTGATTGGATGAAGTGAGGAGTTGGGCTGGTGATGTCACAATCTTCATCTCATTTAGTTAGAGAATGCTTTGCATTCATTGAGAATCCACCCATACCAAGCAAGCAACCTCCTGTGTTCAGTAAGTAGCAGGGTAGGCATTTGCAAGGGGACCCAAAAGCTAGAGGAGATCACTGTATAGCAATGCATTGGCAGGATTGAATACAATAACAAATTGAAGCCAAACTCCTGTTAATACTTTATAATCAGTTACAGCAAACAGTTTTGTTCAGGGCTTTTTTTCAGCGAGAATGCAGGGGAAAGCAGTTCCAGCACCTCCAGCCCAGAATGTAATGGCAAGGGGTGCTGTAACATCTATTGTTGCTGACTGCTGGGGGATCTATTGTCACTGAAGGGAATCTATGTGGTGGTTTATTGTTGCTGGAGAGGTTTATTGTTGCTGGTGGGAGATCTATTATTAATGGGGATCAATTGCTGTAAGGGATATACTGCTGAGGGAAGGGTCTATTGTCTATTGTTGCTGGCTGCTGGAGAGTCTATTGATACTGGCGGTTGGAAGATCTGCTGTAGCTGCTGGGGTCTGTTGTTGCTGGGGTGGTATTTGGCTCTGGGAGTCCATTGTTTCTTGTTATCATTAACACAGTCCATACAATTTATTCAGCACCACAAAATGATACTTCTCTCTGAAAGGAGCAGTACTGGGAGGTGAGTAGGGGGGCGGAGGCATAAAATGACTCAGAATGGGGGGGGGGGGGGTTCTTGCACCTATTGTTTGAGAGAAAAAGCCCTGGTTTTGTTCCTTTTGCAACAAAGGTTTTACATGAATATATAAAAGCTGATCATTTTAATCACTCCTGTCAGTGATAAATGGATGGTCTCATCCATGTTAACTGATACATTCTGCTGGAGAACCTGAACTTCTGAAAAACAGCAGAGTTGGTGGCTGAATCACTAGATGAAAATAGAAGAAAGAAAGCCTAAAAAGGAAACTTTGCAGCCATCACGTCTAAGAATTGGTAAGCTGCAATAAATGTTTGTTTTTGGGTTTATGCCTAAAATAATCATCAGCCATAAATTTTAGATATTTGTTTTAGATCTTCAAGTTCCACTTGATAATATTGGAGCCAAACTATCATGCCACTATATCCAAAGCCTTTGATATTGTGGAATGGGCAGTACTAGAGACAGAAATATTAGCTGGAACAAGATTCTGTTTGACAACTGTACTGCAGGTATCAGGGCTAGTGAAGAGATGGCAGCAGAATTTCACCTGTTCAGAGTGATGAGGCTGGATTCTTTTCTCTCCTTTTTGTTTGCACTTATTTTAGATACAGAGTGGCGCATTAAAGGATACAGTTGTGACCAAAATTATTCAACCCCCACTGAAATTGAGTGTTTTGGCCAGTTTGACATTGCTTTTGATCATTCAGTCATCTTGCTTACATTTACATTAAAGAGGCACTTGTAGGTCAGACAAATATAACATAACAGTTATAATGAAATAACCACAAATGTCTTTTCTGTGCTCACAGCATTATCAGTTTTATTCAACCCCCAAGTGACATTCAATCTTAGTACTTAGTACAGCATCCTTTTACAGTTATAACAGCTTTTAAACGTGAAGCATAGCTTGACACAAGTGTCTTGCAGCGATCTACGGGTATCTTCGCCCATTCTTCATGGGCAAAGGCCTCCAGTTCAGTCACATTCTTAGGCTTGCGCACTGCAACTGCTTTCTTTAAGTCCCACCAGAGGTTCTCAATCGGATTTAAGTCTGGTGACTGCGATGGCCACTCCAAAATGTTCCAGCCTTTCCTCTGCAACCATGCTCTAGTGGACTTGGAGGTATGCTTGGGATCATTGTCCTGTTGAAAGGTCCAACGTCTCCCAAGCCTCAGGTGTGTGACGGACTGCATCACGTTTCCATCCAATATCTCCTGGTACTGAAGAGAATTCATGGTACCTTGCACACGCTGAAGCTTCCCTGTACCTGCAGAAGCAAAACAGCCCCAAAGCATGATTGACCCTCCACCATGCTTCACAGTAGGCAAGGTGTTCTTTTCATCATAGGCCTTGTTCTTCCTCCTCCAAACATAGCGTTGATCCATGGGCCCAAACAGTTCTAATTTTGTTTCATCAGTCCACAGAACACTATCCCACAACTTTTGTGGTTTGTCCACATGGCTTTTGGCATACTGCAGTCGACTCTTCTTATTCTTTGGAGACAGCAAGGGGGTACGCCTGGGAGTTCTGGCACGGAGGCCTTCATTACGCAGTGTGCGTCTTATTGTCTGGGCTGAAACTTCTGTACCCACATCTGACAAATCTTTTCTCAGTTCCTCAGCAGTCACACGGGGACTTCTCTCCACTCTACGCTTCAGGTAGCGCACAGCAGTCGAAGTCAGCATCTTCTTTCTGCCACGACCAGGTAGCGTTTCAACAGTGCCCTTTGCCTTGAATTTGCGAATGATGCTTCCTAAGGTGTCTCTTGGTATGTTTAACATCTTTGCAATCTTCTTATAGCCATTGCCCTTCCTGTGAAGAGAAATCACCTCTTCTCTTGTCTTCCTGGACCATTCTCTTGCCTTCACCATGTTTGTAACCACACCAGTAAATGTCTAGAAGGAGCTGAGTATCACAGTCATTTTAAAGCTGCCTAATTGGTGCTTATTATGCTTGATTGCTGCTCGGTGACATCCACAGGTGTTTTCAATACCTGATGGAAAGCACCTGTATGAACCTCTGTTCTTCAGAGTGGTAGTCTTTAAGGGGTTGAATAATTGTGGCAATGAAGAAACCACATAAGAACCATTTACTACTGTATTACATAAACAATTGATGTCATTTTAGTTGCATTTGGGTAGTTACAACGTCCTTGTAGGATTTGATTCTGAATACAATTCCAAATGGACACTATAGTCCCTAAACCCCTTTACAGCATTGGGGGTTGAATAATTTTGGTCACAACTGTAAGTTCACCTTTCATAACATGTTACATGTTACATCCACATTCAGGGTGTAACCTGTAGCATGCTACAAATGGATCAGCCCCCTGCACCCCCCCCCCGATCCCTGTTGGCTGTCACAATTTTAAAAAAAATATTCTGTGAATGAGAACACTACAAGTTCTGACAGCCTTTGCGCCTGTTGGCTTGTAGTTCTCAATGAAATATCGTGGCGCTGTGGAGCTCCATGGTAGTTCATTAAGTCTTCCTGTCAGTAAAGTATCTGCCTGCCCGTATGAGGCGTACAGGCACACAGATACAGTGACAGGTCAGGGGGACACCTGCATGGCACCAGCGATCTGCTGATCACTGGTGCACTGCTTTAGAGGCTCCAGAAACAAAAAATAATAAATGCACATTTTTTTAACTTGCAAAAAAATGTGCATTTATTATTTTTTGTTAAAAGATGAACGTATCCTTTAAATTATCCAACAAATATTGCTCAATATGCTGTAGGAGCTAGAGTTGGAGGTGTTTTAAAAATTCCTACCTCTGCGTGCAAAATACGCTAAGTATGAAACATACTTACTTTTTTTTCCCAATATCTACTACTTACAGATCACACTAATGAACATTGCACTTTAGGTATACTAATTTTAGCAGGGGTTTAGTAGCACCTAAAATTATTTCAAGTATTCTTCCAGTGTGGAAAGGTTGAGAAAGTCTATTCTAAGCATTATACTGTACATGTTACCAAAAAGACGGTTGAACCTGTCTGATGTCACTAGATGTCACTCTTTACCTGGACATAAGTTGGTTATCTTTTATATACATAGAGCAAGAAAGGTCCTAAAGCAGAACTATAGGCCAAACTTTGTTTTTTATTTTTAATAGAAGAAGGGAGGGTTATAACCCGCCAGATTGTTTTGATATCTGTGTCCCATTGGGGAGATTTCCCTTCACTTCCTGTGCCATAGACAAAACAGGAAGTGAGAGAGAATCCCTTGGGGACCCCCAGGTCACCAAAAGTAGTGTCTCCATTGGAAGATTCCCCCTCTATTAAATTTCTGGGGACAACCCAAAATTTGTGATTTTCTTTTCATTTCACTTTCCATGATAATGATAAACAGGACAAACAGAGAGGATGAGTCTCCCTAACTGGGACAAAGACAGCAAAACAACACCTAACAGGTGTTCCGATCAATCTCCACTCTGTCCAAAAGTAGAAAAAAAGGTTTGCCTGTAGTTATGCTTTAAACAGTTGGGACTTTTAAAGTAACTTTATATCTATTGTAAATTTGCTTTAAATAAAAATGTTACTGAGCAGTTAAAATTCAATGCATATGAGGTGGTCTCAAAAAGCTTCAAGACTAGTTTTCTAACATCGCACAAGGCTGCATGCACAGTCACAGGGAGCACCGACCTTCATAAATCAGTGTGCGAAAAGACATCGTCCTGTGCACATCAGGAGCCGTGCAACTGGTGCTGGATCTTTATGTTCGGGAAGAGGGCATTTTCAAGGGTTGAGGTTGTTGAGGGTCTTCCTGATCTTGTTGTCTTCTAGAGATGTTCTTGCACTCCTGAAGCACACTTGCCACTCAAAACACCTCAAATGACTCATTGCTGCGTCACCATAAACTTGCCAAAACATGTTAAACGTCTCTGTGGCAGATTTGTCTAGTTTCACACAGAATTTTACATTTGCTCTTTGTTCTAACTTGTTGTCCTTGGATGAAATAGCCATCACATTAGACTTGGTAATGCACATGGTCAGAACAGAACCAGTTGCACAGCTCTTCATGTATAGTTGAAATAAATATAGTTATTTAAATTGTGAAAGCAGGGCAATTTCCTGTTAGCTACTGTCTCTAAAGATAAAAGAGTAAATTCTGGGGGACCCTGCAGCTTTAACAAAGAGGAGGGGAAGAGCAACTGCAGAGGAATAGGAACTCAATCAAAGCAGGAGGAGAGGGGAGGGACAGGGAGGAGATCAGGTTCTCACACACTGACTATGGAAGTGACAAGAAGAGAGGGAGGGGGAGAGATGCTAAGGAGAGCGCAGAATGACAAAGGCATGTAAACTGACCACACTATCGTACATCAGCAGCCATGGTAAATGTGGTCAGTGTAAAAGGGAACACACTAACAGGATTCTACAACATAGAAAGGGACAATCGGCATGGTAAAAGAACTGTGCTATATCTCATGCCTTATAAGGACAACAGCATTTTTTTTTTATTTAGGGTTACAATCACTTTAAGTGATGAACCTCTTCTCACTACTGACAGAAACTTAACTTCTTCCTGTGGAGATTGTCTCTCCCTTTTACGATGATTGTGTCAAGTTTCCTGGCTGCACAATAGCCACTGCGGTTCCTACTGCAGCTTCCAGATCAGTTGGCTCCCTGGCTGACCTTTGGGGAATTGAAGAAGTGGGATGGTCCGTAATGTTGGTGAGGGCACTGGACCCTGCTTGGTGGCTCACCCTAGCACATAGTGTATTGTCAAAGCATGCATTCCAAAGAAGAAAAAGTGATCAGAAACTGCATTCATATATCTTTAAAACAAAAACAATTAATGCATACAGTTGTGTTCAAAATAATAGCAGTCAGACATCACTAACCTGATCAATTCCTGTTTTTGGTAGGAATGATATTTCTACATGGCAAATAATTTACTAGCAGGTGTAGTAGAGTAATAGAAATCCAACAGACCCAACAGTCATGACATGCATGCTGCTGATTCTGTGTAATTGAATCACTAATTGAAAGGGGCATGTTCAAAGTAATAGCAGTGTGGAGTTCTATTAGTGAGGCCATTCATTCTTTGAAAAACAGGTGGCAATTATTGCCCTTATTTAAGGAACGAAGGCAGCAAATGTTGTACATGCTGGTTACAGTGCATTTCTCTCTGAAATTCTGAGGAAAATGGGTTGTTCCAGACATTGTTCAGAAGAACAGCGTACCTTGATTAAAAAGTTGATTGGAGAGGGGAAAACATATAAAGAAGTGCAGAAAATGATAGGCTGCTCAGCTAAAATGATCGCAAATGCTTTAAAATGGCAACCAAAACCTGAAAGACGTGGAAGAAAGCGAAAAACTACCATTCGAATGGATAGAATAGCCGAAATTGCAAGGACTCAGCCAACAATCAGCTCCAGGAAGATCAAAGAAGGTCTAAAGTTACCTGTGAGTACTGTTACAATTAGAAGACGCCTATGTGAAGCCAAGCTATTTGCAAGAAGCCCCCGCAAAGTCCCACTGTTGAAAAAAAGACGTGCTGAAGAGGTTACAATTTGCCAAAGAGCACATTGACTGGCCTAAAGAGAAATGGCGCAACATTTTGTGGACTGATGAAAGTAAGATTGTTCTTTTTGGGTCTAGTGGCCAGAGACAGTTTGTCAGACGACCCCCAAACACTGAATTCAAGCCACAGTACACTGTGAAGACAGTGAAGCATGGTTACGCAAGCATCATGATATGGGGATGTTTCTCATACTACGGTGTTGGGCCTATTTATTGCATACCAGGGATCATGGATCAGTTTGAATACATCAGAATACTTGAAGAGGTCATGCTGCCTTATGCTGAAGAGATGGGTGTTCCGACAAGACAACAACCCCAAACACACCAGTAAACGTGCAACATCTTGGTTTCAGACCAACAAGATTGACGTTATGGAGTGGCCAGCCCAATCCCCGGATCTTAATCTAATAGAAAACTTGTGGGGTGACATCAACAATGCAGTTTCTGAGGCAAAACCAAGAAATAGAGAACTGTGGAATGTAGTCCAATCATCCTGGGCTGGAATACCTGTTCACAGGTGCCAGAAGTTGGTTGACTCCATGCAACACAGATGTACAGCAGTTCTCAGAAACAGTGCTTATACAACTAAATATTAATTACCGTATTTTTCACCGTATAAGACGCACCTGACCATAAGACGCACCTAGGTTTTAGAGGCAGAAAACAGGAAAAAAAAATTCTGAACTAATGGACTGCAGACACAGTACAGGAGATGACCAGAGACTGCGGACAGCACAGGGATGACCAGAGACTGCGGACAGCACAGGGATGACCAGAGACTGCGGACAGCACAGGGATGACCAGAGACTGCGGACAGCACAGGGATGACCAGAGACTGCGGACAGCACAGGAGATGACCAGAGACTGCGGACAGCACAGGGATGACCAGAGACTGCGGACAGCACAGGGATGACCAGAGACTGCGGACAGCACAGGGATGACCAGAGACTGCGGACAGTACAGATGACTGCTGACCTTTGGGGAAGTGGGGAGCGGGTACCTGAATTTGACAGGTACCCGCTCTTACTTCCGCAGAGTTTTTGTTTGATCTTACCTGTTCCTCGATCCAGCCGTGGGCTGTCTTCCCGGCTTATGTAATGGCGCTCGGCATGACAGCCGGGTGCCCAGTGCGCATGAGCGAGAAGCACTTGCGCTTTGTGATTGGTCCGGCGGCTTCTGGGATCTGTTATGTGTCCCAGGTACCGCCTTACCATTCACAAAGCGCACCGCTTCTCGCGCATGCGCACTGGGCACCCGGCTGTCATGCCCAGTGCCCACACTACAGAAGCCGGGAAGACAGCACGCTGCTGGATAGAGGAACAGGTAAGGTCCCGCTGCAGAGCTGAGTGTCCGGCCCGGTATTCTGACACGGCCGCGGTGGAAATACCGGACCGGCTGCTCCATATTCGCCTTATAAGACGCACTGACATTTCCCCCCCAGTTTTGGGGAAGAAAAAGTGCGTCTTATACGGCGAAAAATACGGTAAGTGATTCAAAGGAAAGCAAAATCTTCAAACATTTTTCAGTTTATATAGTGAATGTTTGAGTTTGTAAAAAAGAATACAAACACTGCTATTTTTTTGAATAGTCTAATATTCACTTTTCTGCAATTTTTTAGAGGAACAACACAAATTTGATATATTTTTCTTCATGTTTTGATTTGGAATAGAATATGTAATGTTCCCAATGCATTTGTGTGTATGGAATAAAAGCTATTAGAAGGATTTTGAGCTTTATTCACTTTTTTCAACACACTGCTATTATTTTGAACACAACTGTATATTGTATGTTAACTGGAGATCAAAAAATTATATAAATAATACACCCAATAAAGTGAAAAAGTGCTGAATGCTGAAATAAATAATGATTACTAATTAAAGTTCATAAAACAATCCAAAAAGTGCTACGTGCAATATTAAATAATTATTAAATAAATAAAGTTCATAAAGTAATCCAAAGATCCTATTAAAAGAGGAACCATAGGGATAAGCAATCCCAAAAAATCCCTGCTGGTTAACTGTGTTAGCAATCTAAAATGTGCAAAATCTTCCGTGCAATCCATCACCACAATGCAGTCACCAGAAGCCAAAGTAGTCAAACACTGCAGCCAAAACTGGACATTCCCTGGTGCCTCCTTCACCATAAGTCAGATTGCTGGCCAAAAAATGATGCCCTGCTGGGGAAATAAGCATACTAGTTTAGGCGTTGCCTAGTCTGTGCAGAAATTGTGTTACCTTCCCATCATGTGAAACTATATGAAACAACAATTCAAGTTCAATGCATTACTCATAAATACTACATATGAATATTAAAAATAATCAATGTTAAAAGTTTTTTAAAATCAGTTCATATGCTTGTGCTTCTTCAATCACACTGTGACAAACACCCATGTTTAATCAAGTGCTTTGTGCTTGTCCTTTGATCAAGGTGCAGATTTCGTGTGTGCCCCCCTACAGTGCTCCCCCTCACTCACCAGAAGATGTAGATACTTAAACTGAAATAATAATTATATGCACTACGTCACAATCCAGATCAGCCTGGAGCTTGTAGTCCTCCTGGACAATTATGTTCAATTTCCCTCACCAATATATCATGCCACTGATAGTTTATCTCATGATGCATGCAGGCAAGAGATAGCAAAAAAGATGCATATAGTGTAATTCCATTTATTAAAAATTTCTTTAAAACAAACCACATACACTCACATTTGCATATGATATACAAACAAAAATACTGGACCGGAAGTGAACCATCCATGTGTCTCACGAGCCGGAAATTACGTCACCGCAGCTGTCACTGACACGTGTCGCCCCTCCAGGGTGCTCTCAAAGGACACCGTTGACTTTAACTCCTGTTTTATGGAGTATTTACTGAGCATTTTTGCTTTATGAAAATAATAGTGAAGTAACATTTTCAGGATTGCATGCGGTATTTGGGAAATCACCTAAATACCACATGTGATCTGCTTTGTGAATGGAGCAAATGTCAAACAATCCTACAGCCAGGAGCAGTGCATGTTTCTTGATGAAAAGAGGGTTTTTATTGCTAATTGTACCTAGTAATGCCACATTGTGAAAGTAGAGGCACATTTTGAAGATATTTCAGTAGAGATGAATATTGCATGTTGTCTGCAATATGATGCTTGGCAAAATCACATCAGTGTCATCACAACCAGAGAGACATAAACTGAAATTGTAACCTTGTTCTACTGTATTAAGTAGTCAATATATAAATATATATAGTATTTAGTATTACACTGCTCAAAATTTGAAGGAACACTTTTTAATCAGGGTATAGCATGAAATCAAACTCCTGGGATATTGATCAGGTCAGTTAAGCAGCAGAGGGGGTTGTTGATCAGTTTCAGCTGCGTTGGTGTTAATGAAATTAACAACAGGTGCACTAGATGGGCAACAATGAGATGACCCCCAAAACAGGAATGGTTTTACGGGTGGAGGGCAATGACATTTTTTTCCCTACTCATCTTTTCTGATTGTTTTTCCCTAGTGTCACTACTGGTAGCATAAGGCGATACCTGGACCCTACGGAGGTTGCACAGGCAGTCCAGCTCCTACAGGATGGTACATCTATACGTGCCTTTGCCAGAGAGCTTGGAGGAGATTCCAGGAGACAGACAGTTACTCTAGGAGAGCTGGACTGGGCCGTAGAAGGTCCTTCACCCATCAGCAGGACTGGTATATGCTCCTTTGTGCAAGGTGGAACAGGATGAGCACTGCCAGAGCCCTACAAAATGACCTCCAGCCTGCCACTGGTGTGAATGTCTCAATCAGAAACAGACTTCATGAAGGTAGCCCGAGGGCCCAGCGTCCTCTGGAAGGCCCTGTGCTCACTGCCCAGCACCATAGAGCTCGATTGGCATTTGCCATTGAACACCAGAATTGGCAGGTCCGCCACTGGCACCTTGTGCTTTTCACAGATGAGAGCAAGTTCACCCTGAGCATATGTGACAGATGTGAAAGGGTCTGGAGAAGCTGTGGAGAACATTATGCTGTCTAACATCGTTCAGCATAACCATTTTGGTGGTGGGTCAATGACGGTCTGGGGTGGCATATCCATGGAGGGACGCACAGACCTCTACAAGCTAGACAATGGCACCCTGACTGCCATTAGGTATCAGAATAAAATCCTTGGACCCATTGTCAGACCCTACACTGGTGCAGTGGGTCCTGGGTTCCTCTTGGTGCAGAACAATGCCCAGGCTCATGTGGTGAGAGTATGCAAGCAGTTCCTGGAGGATGAAGGAATTGATACCTTTGAATGGCCCCCATGCTAAATCCAATAGGAAACCTCTGGGGTATCATGGTTTGGTCCATCCAACGCTGCCAGGTTGCCCCTCAGACTGTCCAGGAGCTCAATGATGCCCAGGTCCAGATCTGGGAGGAAATACCCCAGGACACCATCTGTCGTCTCATTAGGAGCATTCCCCAACATTGTCAGGCATACATACAAGCATGTGGGGGCCATACAAACTACTGAGTACCATTTTGAGTCGCTGCAGTGAAATTTCAGCAAAATGGACTAGCCTGCTGCATCATTTTTTCACTTTGATTTTCAGGGTGTCTTTGAATTTAGTCCTCTGTAGGTTGATGATTTTCATTTTCATCAAACAATGGGGCATCCTTTTGTTCCTAACACATTACCCAGTCCATATCAGTATAGATATTCAGCATGATATTTTTCCCCATTGAGATCTGATGTGTTATCAAAGTGTTCCTTTGAGCAGTTTTTTTGTGCAGTGTATATAGTATTTGTATTTACTACATATCAGTCACAGTTTAGGAAATTAGTGTACAACTGTTGATTCTTAAACTTGGTTGGTTGGTTATTAAAATACAGTAGTTCCTCTTTTTATATATGGCTGTTGGAGCAGCATAGGCATACGTTTCAGTTAGATTTGTGTTCCTGTTTAAGGGCCCAGAAACACACCCTAAAAGATTTGAAAATTATATATACCCTGCTGTGCCATATATCTACACTGCATGAGAAGGACAACAACACCCTTTTTTTTTTTTTTTTGTTCAAACAATTTTATTAACAATAAAGCAGAGTGGAACAAACAAGGAGACATTGTTAAAGTACAATGGACATGGAAGTGGCAATAGGATATATATAAAAAAAAAAAAATGAATGAGATTTACAATACAAATGTCTATATGCTACTAGCATAAACAGGTAGATAAAGGTTGACAATAACAGACAATATTGTTCCAGCCAATCAAGGTAATGTCTCCCGAGTGCATTAAAGAAATAGGGGGAAATTTGAAGGGGGGGTCAAACCGGGGTGGAAGGGGGGAGAGGGAAAGTGGAACAACAACCATGACTCCATGAACGTTCAACAAGTTTACAACCGCCCTTGCGTGCTACGTACAAAGGGCTATTGAGTATATCCAAAGCGCATAGTATACAAATCAGGGGAGAAGGAGTGATTCGTCAAAGTTAGGGGGGAGGAAGCGCTCTACCCAGGGGCTCCATATGCGCAAGAATTTAGGAATCGTGTCAAGAATTGTGGCTTCCACCTTTGCATGTATCATGTCTTGTGTTATTCTAGTTTTGACGGCCGCGATACTCAGGGTGGGGGATTTCCAGGATTTTGCTATAACCTGCTTAGCCGCCGTTGTAACTTGCATGATGAGCCTAAATTGCGAATTGGAGATGCCAGGGGGGCATTGATTAAGTAGGGCTATTGATGGGTCGGGTTGTAAGGTGGTAGTGCTAAGTGTAGATATCATGGTGAAGATTTCACCCCAAAAGGTTCAGGCTATTGGACAGTCCCACCACATATGGTAATGCGTTCCTGGGTGCGTACAGCCTCTAAAACAGTTGGGTGAGTAATTAGGGGTAAATTTTGCTATTCTCGCCGGGACTAAGTACCATCGGGGTAAGACTTTATAATTCGTTTCCAATGCTACAATGTTCTGTGAGGATGATTTTGTGTTGGCCCAAATGCGGTCCCATTCAGACGGGTCAAATATCTTTCCCATATCCGCTTCCCACTTGTGGGTATACAAAGGGGGGGGCGTGGTAATCGAAGTAGTGAAGAGTGAATATAAGCAGGAGATAAGCCCACGTCTATGAGGGTCTTTGTAGCATGCTCGTTCAAAGAAAGACATGGTGTCTGGCCGATTGGTTATTGTGGTATAGGGAGCGTAAAAGTGTTGTAGCTGCAAGTATCGGAATATCTCGGAGGCTGGGAGGCTATGCGTTTCCCGCAGCGAGGCAAAGGATTTAAACTTATTCCTCTGTAGGAAATGATGTGTACGGAGTAAATTTGCAGAGGACCAGGCTTTAAATAAAAGGGGTGTCTGCCAAGCTGGGGGGAAAGCTGGGTTTCGCAGGAACGAGAGCATAGGATTAGGTGGTGATTGGAGAAGATAACGGGTTTTCAGTTTGTCCCATTAGGATAGAAAGTGAGAAGTGATGGGGTTGGTTATAGAGCGGCGGTCCATCGGCCTCAACCAGAGTAAGTTTGCGGTAGATAAGGGGTCACATTCTATCGATTCAAGCGCAACCCATTGAGGGATTTCAGAAGTTGCATGGTATTTAGGCAACTGGGCTAAATGCGCTGCCTGATAATATTTGCTAATATCGGGTAGGCCCAGACCTTCACTGAGCTTAGGGCGATAGAGGGTGGAGCGAGGTATACGAGGACGAGTATTGCCCCATATATAGGAAAAGATGTGACGCTGCAGTGTGCGGAGGTAATGAGGAGGTACTGGGACAGGGAGGACTCTAAACAGATATAGAATTTTTGTGAGGATTGACATCTTGATAACTGCTATTCTGCCGAGCCATGCGAGGGGAAGGGAAGACCATTTGGTCAGAAGGGTTGAGAGGTGGTTAAGCATCGGAAGATAGTTAGCTGCGTAAAGGTCTGATAATCTAGGAGTCAGTTTGATACCCAGGAAAGGGATATGACGCTGTGACCATGGGAATGGTAAAATCTGCTGCAAGTGCGACAACTCTAAAGGGGAGAGAGAAATGTTGAGTACTGTCGATTTATTAGGGTTTACTATTAGGCCCGAAAGCGCGCCAAATGTCTCAAGGAGCCGAAGTAAGGAAGGGGAGGAAGTTAATGGGGATGTAAGAAAGAGCAAGACGTCATCTGCAAAGAGACATAATTTATGATGCGTGCCCCCTATTTCGAGTCCCTTAACATTCGGGTTAGCTCTGATTAAGAGGGCCAGGGGCTCTATAGCCAGGGCAAAGAGCAGGGGGGACATAGGACAACCCTGTCTCGTGCCTCTGGAAATCGGGAACTGAGCTGATCTGTGCCCCAGATACCTGATTCTGGCCGAAAGTTCTCGATACAGCGAAAAGATCCAGGTTAAGAAGTGTGGGCCAAAACCCCAACGATGCAAAATGTAGTTGAGGTATGGCCATGAGACTGTATCAAATGCTTTCCGAATGTCTAGGGAGAGGAAACAGGTAGGGATATTACGAGACCTGGCTAAGTTTGCTAGAAGAGATGCACGCCTGATGTTATCTCCTGCTTGTCTAGTTGGGATAAAGCCCACTTGGTCGTTATGAATTAGAGAGCCAATACACAAGTTAAGACGCGAAGATAGGATTTTTGCTAACAATTTGATGTCAATATTAAGAAGAGATATTGGCCTGTAATTGGACCACTGCGTGTCATCAGAGTTCGGCTTTGGGATCATTGAAATGTTCGCTTGCACTGTTTCGTGGTTAAAGGTGTGGCCAGATAGTAAATCGTTAAAAGCATTAGTAAGGATGGGAGTGAGGAGGTGAGCAAATTTCCTATAATAAGTGGCTGAGAAGCCATCCGGTCCTGGGCGTTTCCGTAATTTTAGATTTTTAATAGCGTCTAAGGTTTCAGTAGGGGAAATAGGTCGCTCAAGTGCCGCTAACTGGCACTCTGAGAGTTTCGGGAAGGAAATGGAAGTTAGAAGGGTGTCAGCTTGTGCGGAGTCAAAAGGTGTGGAAGAAGAGTAAAGCTGTGACAAATGTTTATGGAAAGTCTGTAGAATGTGTTCTGGGTTACTAGTGAGGTTGCCAGAGGAGGAGCGAATCCGGATAGGTTTAGTGAGCTGGTCGAGCCTACGAAGTGAGAGGGCCAGGAGTGTATTGGGTTTATTTGCCCTAGTATAATATTTATGTCTAGATCTAGAGAGTTCCGCTTGATCTGTGAGAAAAAGATCTAGAGCCAATCTAGATCGCTCCAAGGCTTCACGATTGGCGGGCGTAGCAGCCGCCTGAAAAGTTTGATGGGAACGATTGTAGGTTTGCTCCAGTAAGAGACGTTGTTGCCTTTTAGTTTTATTTAAAAAGGATGCTTTGCTAATGCAGAACCCTCTCAATACCGGTTTATGCGCTTCCCATAACAGGAGAGGGGATATATCAGGAGACTGGTTAAGAGTGAAATAGTCTTTTAGGGCTGCTTCAATTTCTAAACAGTGAGCTGGGTTTGCAAGCAGGTTATCATTAATGATCCAAGAGGATTCGGTGGGAGATGGGGCTAACGAGGCCATAGCCGTGAATACGGCGCAATGGTCAGTCCAAGGGATTGGAATTATTTCAGAGGCCAGAAGCCGAGGGGAAGAGGCGATAGTAATGAAAATATGGTCTATCCTGGAGAATGACTGGTGAGGATGAGAATAAAAGGTGTATTGGCGTTTAGTCGGGTTGAGTTCCCGCCATGTGTCTATCAAAGAATAACGATGTAGTATAGCTTGGAAGGTCTGTTTAGAGGCAGGGATGGGGGATGGTTGAGGAGATTTGTCAAGAAAGGGATATATTACACTGTTAAGAGTCTCCGCTAACAATTAGAGTTCCGCGCTTATGGTGATCTATAACCGAGAGTAAGTGGGAGAGGAATGGTAAGGGGTCTTGGTTTGGGGCGTAATATGCTACAATGGTAACATCTATGTCCAGGAGTTGCCCTACTAATAGGAGGTAACGACCCTCCGGGTCTTTGATTTCGGTGAAAGGTGTTGTGCGGTGGAAGGCTATCAGTACCCCCCCTGCGCTTGGTGGTGGCAGAAGCTGTATAGACCTGAGTATATCGAGGACCAAAAAACTTAGGAGTGGAGTTGGGAGTGAAATGCATTTCCTGTAGACAGACCACGTGAGCTTTAAGTGTAGCAAAGGTTCGGAAAGCCTTATTCCGTTTCTGTGGAATATTGAGACCCTGTACATTCAGGGTGAGGATATTTAACAAGCCCATGGATAAAGTGCAAAGCGGTTTGTATAGCGTGGCTATATAGGTGGGTTCCCTAAGGACACCCTGAATCAGGGTTGGCCAGGGAACAACAATAGCCCAAGTGTTATTAAATAACCAATAACACAGGGGCTAGGGTGGAGTGTGCAGGTACGCGGACCGTGAGGGTGACAGCAGCGTATTTAATAAATGGTGGCTAGGTCCCGGTAGAAAAAAGGCTGGTGCATAAAAAGAACATTCGGGAAAATCAGGGATCCTAGACTCAGGCGGCACTAGTAGTGCTAGTTGGACAACGTCGGTGTAAGGGTGTGGTATCTCATGCCGCCAGAACCCAGGATCCCAAATATAAACTACAGTGGAGCTCAAGAGGGGGGGTGTAGAACAATCCCCAGATATTGGGGCAACCAAAATTTAACAGGTAGAGGAAGAGTGGATAACTACGGTGGTAACCGCCATGGTGATAACCAAACGAGTACACCTTACGATGTATGTGGCGAAAAAAGGAAAAATAAAAATAAACATGGAATATTGTTCAGTCCATGGTATCTTGCGAAGGTAGGCCCGTAGACGAAAAACGTCCCCGCTTGTGGAAATTGAGTTGACCTTCAGCTGCACGTGTGGGGAGGGACTTCCGCGGCGAGCAAGATGTGGACCTCCGCTTGGCGCTTTCTTAAGGCGTCGCTGGGGAATGTAGTTGCAGGATCTGTAGGTGTCTAAAAGGTCCTCTGGGGTCTTGCAGGTGTAATCTCGGGACTGGTATCGGAATCGCACTGCGAAGGGGAAGCTCCACCTATATTGTATAGCGTGGTGTTGGAGTACTTGTAGGTGGGGTTTCATTGCCCTGCGCTTGGAGATGGTTGCGGGGCATAGATCTTGGAACAATTGGTAGGTATGACCTTGGAACTGTAGAGATTCTGCGTTACGGGCAGCCTGCAGGAGTTGCTCCCTGGTACGGAAAAAGTGGAGCTTGGCTATAATATCGCGTGGTGGACCATCCGCGCGTCGTGGTGCTAACGCCCTGTGAACTCTATCCAATTCTAATCTGTCGATTGGGATAGCTGGAGCAAGCTCTTGGAACAGAGCTGTTATCGTTGATTAGACATCAACAATCGTTTCCGGAAGGCCACGGATACGCAGGTTTGAGCGCCGTGCTCGGTTTTCAAAGTCCTCCAGTCGTGTTAATAGTGTTGCGTTTTCGGCACGCAGAAGATCAAGGTCATCCGTAAGCGTCTGAAGCGAAGCATCAAGACCATCTACCCTCTGTTCTAGGTCCGCAGTGCGCTGTCCTAGCTCACAAATTTCCCTAGAAAGTGTGGCAGTGATGCGGTCCGAGGTTTGCTTCAAAGCTTTGTGTAGCATTTTTTCAAATCGTGATAAAAGGTCAGTGGGTGTAAGGTCAGACGTCAGGGCTTGTGCAGGGACATCTGTCTCATTGTCGGACTCACCCTCAGACGTGCAGGGATGGCTGGGCTGCGGATCCTGCACGGCTGCATATGCCCCTGCTGCTTTCTTGCTTCGACGTGTTGGAGCGGCGGCCATCTTTGTGGAGACCTTTGCCAAGGCCTCTTTAATAGTTTTGGTCGATGGGGGGACCTGATGTCGGGGTGCTCCTTTGACCATTTTGCCGTTTGCTAAGGGGGGGGCTGTTATACTGTGCTCTCTCTTTCTTCACCGCAACCGCGGTATGCTGTGTGCAGCGGTGGGTGGGCCAATGGACGGCTCACAGTGGGGACCCAGTCCCCTGTCGGATTTCTCCGACCTGTTGCTGAGGATCCGCCTCAGACCCGGGCGGATCAGACCCTGGGGTGGTTGCCATGGGGATCGGATCCCCCTTGAGTGAATTGCGGGCCGGGACCCGCTGCTGTAAGGTGCCGTCACCCGACGGGGAGACGGAGCCTCATGGGGACATGTCCGTCCCGCCGGCCGCGCATGCGCACTTCGGACAACAACACTTTTAAAGGCCTGCAATTTTTAATGATCTCTGCCTCTGTGTTACATCCTGTACATACTGTATATTATAAACCTCAAATTATATGTACCATATAATGTAGTGTGTCCCTGTGTCTCTTCACTTTGGAGATATCACTGCTGTCATGGCTGCAGAGGTTTCATTGAAACAGACACTCCCCCTTGTTGGCAGTTTGTCATAATCATAAGCATCCGAAAGTTGTCAAAACTACAATATGCTGTTTGGGGCTCATCAAACAGAACAAGAGTCACAAGCCCAGCCAACTGCTACTTTGGGTAGGTGGATCTCCTATCAAGATTTGTGGTCCATTATTGCCAGTTAACATGCATGTTACTGCAATGCACCTTACTAACGTTAGCTCATTGTGGTGCCATTTATTTTCAATGGCACCCCAAAGCATCTAAACCCCATGTGTTGCAGAACACCACAATGAATGTGCTGTGCTGTGTTGTAGACAATAGTGCATGTCATTTGAATGGTCTATCCTAAATCACCTGCAGCTAATTGGAGTTAGCAGGCCCTTTTTTCGTAGACATTGGTGGCAGCATCGGAAATGGCAACGACCGATTTTTCGTTTATCGGCTGACAATTCGGCCGATAAATGGCCCGTCTATGGCCTGCATTAGGCTGGATTCACACCTGTGCTTGATACATCAATTAAAATCAATGCAAACACATATCAATACATTGTGACTCTACAAAATTTCTCTCGTTTTCTGTCTCAATGCACGTACATTATATTATGTAAGGTCAGACAAGTCAAGTAGCCAATTTGTATGGTGTAGTTTAGATTTTTCTGTTTCAGTTGTTTTTATTTTAATTTTCTTTCCAGGTGAAAAAAAAAACAAAGGAAAAACAAAAGATTACAACTGAGTAAATATGTAGACAGTATTGCTCACACAGTGTTAATTGCATACATATAAACCATAAAGTCATGGTTGGGCCACTTATGAAGCCCATTCTGATCCCGGAGAGGAACATAGTACATAGGAAATAAATGTGTCAATGAACATGAGTCCAAGGTCATAATAACAAACAGTCCATACCCTGTATGTGAAGTGAAAAAATGCTGCACTACATGAAACAGTGGTACAAACCATTATATAACCAAAAAAAAACAAAGTGAAGAAATAAATATATATTAGAAGAAAAAATAGTAGAAAAAAAATGACTATATATATATATATATATATACATATATGAAAAACAAAAAACACACAAAAAATAAAAAATAAAGAATATTTTAAGTGTGAATCAAATTAAAAGTACTTCAAAAAATCAAGATCAATCAATAGTGTTCATTCAGTGACCCCTCCTTTGGATAACGAAAAATATGTGCATCTGTCATCAATTCCCGAGAAAAGATATCCTCCACCATATATCTGCACACCTCACATTATACAATGTTACGGTCTAACTGCACTTTTGGTCCCATATGGACTCAGAAGATCAGCTTGCTGAATGAAGACTCCAAAGTAAGCTCCCTCCTGATAAGCATCTTTGTATCAGCCGTATTCCTCATTAAAAAGAACTCGACATAGTGCTTTATCTTTTTAAACTTTTATTCATCAATTAAAACATATGAAATACACTCACGTTCCGCAGGTGTATTTTGCACCAGGTATGATGAAGATCCAGTGATGTACTGATTAAACACAAGATGGCAGTATCATCTCAGCAGCAGAGTCCTGTAGGAGCTCAAAACAGACACCATCCGTAATGTAATGCAAGGCAAAGCACGGGCCCACTTAATGAATGCTATTGCCTGCTGTAATATCGTTTCAAGAGCCGTTTGTAGAGTACTACAAGCCGCTATCCCGCACACTCCTTCCCGATGCGTTTCGTCACTAGTCACGTGACTTTATCAAGGGGATACAATTGGATCGTCCGACAATCAATCAATTTATATAGTAAACCGGTGCCATTTTGTTGTGGACCAGCCTGGCACATGGTGGAAAAGCCGATCGGCGCCATTTTAATGAAGACCAAACAAGGAAAAAAAGAACAAATGCCGTTCATTAATAAATAACATGGGATCTGTATTACATGAGCTGTGGAGATGTCACCCATTCACCATCCTCAGCCATCAGTTTCACACATCACTAGTGATTACTTTTAGCTGTTTATGATAGAGTCCTGTGTGAGCTCTCCCTGATTTATTTGATGGTTTCCTTTTATGTTGCCTTTGCAGGATTTAGGCTGGTCAGGCTGGCAGCTTCATAGACTTATTAACCATTTACTGCCCTCCTAACTCTGCTAGAGCAATGGACTGTTCATAAGATAGAAATTGGAACTGATGCAGCTTTCTGTAATATTGTTTTATTTTGTAAGGCTCTGTTCACATATAGAGCAATGACCGGCATTTCCCCACACTGGGAGAACACTAATCACCACTAGGACACACTTATAGCATGCTTACAGTCTCTGACCTTCTCTTGTATTATTTCTGCGATCTCCGACCATCTCCTGTATCATGTCTGCAGTCTCTAAACATCTCCTGTATCATGTCTGCAGTCTCTGACCATCTCCTGTAGTATGTCTGCAGTCTCTGTCCATCTCCTGTAGTAGGTCTGTAGTCTCCGATTGTCTCCTGTAGCAGGTCTGCAGTCTCTAACTATCTCATGTCTGCAGTTTCTGACCATCTACTGTAGTATGTGTTTAGTCTCTGACCGTCTCCTGTAGTAGGTCTGCAAAAAGATGCTGAGCGGTTGCAACACGGCATGCACCCCCTCTACCCCAGACGTTTCGAATCGGATTCCCTTACACAGCCATGATCTTCATGGTGTGTAGTTAGCTGCTATGTTGCAGTTCTGACCTGTGAAATTCCCAGGTCGGGATGGTAGTGCAGCTGCAGTAGCCAGCTATACACCCTGCAGAATGTAACTGTGTAAGGGAATACAATTTCAGCTATATGCTGTGGGGGGAGGAGGAGCTCTGCTGCCTGTACCCAGGCACTTCCCTGTCAGCAGTGACTTCTGTCTTTGGCTCTCATGACCCCTGTACACTGCCCCAGTGACCCCTATACACTCTTCGGCTAACCTCCTATCCTTTGCCATTTTTACTGCACGCCCATATCAGACTGGCTAGATCCAGCCCTATTGTAAGACAAGAGTTGTGGATAACTAGCTAACATTATACCACCAGATTAAGCAGAATAGTTCTACAGGGGTTCTCATATGCAGACCTCCACTATAATGTATTATGGATACAGAGCTGTTTGTGTATTTTGCTTTTTTAATTACATGGGCATTGTTATTTGTCCTATAGATTTAAGAACAACTTTTCTTTGTTGGTTCCAGAACAGTAACGATTTTCTTTGAGTCTTCAGACTGAAAGGTTTATGAACCCCTAGAAATGATATATACAGTTGCAAGAAAAAGTATGTGAACCCCTTGGGATTACATGGAGTTTTGCATGAATTGGGCATAAAATGTGCTCTGAACGTCATCAAAGTCACAACAATAGAAGAACACAGTCTGCTGAACATAATACTACACAAACATTAGATATTGCCATGGTTTAATTGTACATAACATGTAAACATTCACAGTGCAGGGAGGACAAAGTATGTGAACCTTTGGACTTAATAACTGGTTGACCCTCCTTGGCAGCAATAACCTCAACCAAACGTCTCCTGTAGTTGCAGATCAGACCTGCACAACAATCTGGAGTAATTTTGGACCACTCCTCTTCACAAAACTGTTTCAGTGTAGCAATATTCTTGGGATGTCTGGTGTGAATCGCTCTCTTAAGGTCATGCCACAGCATTTCAATCGGGTTGAGGTCAGGACTCTGACTGGGCCACTCCAGAAGGTGTATTCTGTGCTGTTGCAGCCATTGTTTTGTTGAATTACTTGTATGCTTTGGGTCATTGTCCTGTTGCATCACCCATCCTCTGTGGATCTTCAGTTGGCGGACAGATGGTCGTACGTTTTCCTGCAAAATGTCTTGATAAACTCTGGAATTCATTTTCCCATCAATGACAACAATCCGTCCAGGCCCTGAGGCAGCAAAGCAGCCCCAAACCATGATGCTCCCTCCGCCATGTTTTACAGTGGGGATGAGGTTTTGATGTTGGTGTGCTGTGCCTTTTTTTCTCCACACATAGTGTTGTGTGTTCTTCCCAAACAACTCAATCTTGGTTTCATCTGTCCACAGTATATTTTGCCAGTAGTGCTGTGGAACATCCAGGTGCTCTTTTGCAAACTTCAAACGTGCTGCAATATTCTTTTTTGGACAGCAATGGCTTCCTCTGTGGTGTCCTCCCATGTACTCCATTCCTGTTTAATGTTTTCCTTATTGTAGATGTGTCAACAAAAATGTTAGCATGTGCCAGAGATTTCTGTAGGTCTTTAGCTGACACTCTGGGATTCTTCTTTACCTTATGCAGCATTCTGCGCTGTGCTCTTGCAGTCATTTTTACAGGACGACCACGCCTAGGGAGAGTAGCAACAGTGCTAAACTTTCTCCATTTGTAGACAGTCTGTCTTACCGTGGACACATGAACATCAAGGCTTTTGGAGATACTTTTGTAACCCTTTCCAGCTTCATGCAAATCAACAATTCTTGATCGTAGGTCTTCTGAGAGCTCTTTTCTGCGAGACATGGTTCACATCAGACAGTGCTTCTGGAAACCAGTAAACCCAAAACAGGTGTGTGTTTTTTAAGGGCAGGACAGCTGTCAGCAACACATCCAATATCATCACACTGATTGGAGTCAAGGTTGGCTCACTCCTGGCTCCAATTAGCTCTGGGAGAAGTCATTAAGCTAGGGCCTCACATACTTTTTCCTCCCTGCACTGTGAATGTTTACATGTTATGTGCAATTAAACCATGGCAACATCTAAAGTTTGTGTAGTATTATGTTCAGCAGACTGTGTTCTTCTATTGTTGTGACTTAGATGACGTTCAGAGCACATTTTATGCCCAATTCATGCAAAACTCCACATAATCCCAATGGGTTCACATACTTTTTCTTGCAACTTTATACTTGTGAGCTACTATGGCAAATGGTGACTGTGATAATCAATTAATTAAATAAATAAATAAATACATATGTGGTTCACTGGCACTCACACCAACTCATTAAATAGTGTTTTGTGACTCAAAATAATTAAAACCATAGTGCCGCGCTTACATATATAACTAAATATCAAAAACCTTATATACCTTGTGATGCGATTTCCAAATTAGTGAATAATATATATATCAGAAGATACACTGGGCGGGGCCTGAACATGGCGGCAGGGGAGAGCTCAATGTAGGAGCTCATGGACGGAACTCCACTGTCTGACCTCCCCAAGCCTCCAAGCCTAGCCCCTGAGACATGTTAGAGCCCAGCGGTCTGGGACTTACCCGGACTGGTGGCTGCCGGTGGAGGAGAGTTTGACGCGGGCGAGGGGAGAGAGAGGAGCGGCTGGAGACTGGCAGAGAGAGAGTCCCTGGACGCTGGGAGACGAAGGGGGCCGGTGCGATCACGTGACCGGCCGCAAAGCATCACTGGGAGATCGGGAAGCCGGCTGGCCGGCGTTTTGCAGTGAGAGAGCAACGCCGACCTGTTTGCCGGTGGCCGACACATTCTCCCCCTATCCCCCTAGTACCCCTTGAGCCTAAAATAAATTGCAAGGAGAACTGCTGAGACCTGGACAAGCAGTCTGAAGAGACCCTGGGGAGTTCCCCCCCATGAATGGACCCTCAGAGGAACTGAGCGAGAAGGCACTCACTGGAAGAGGACATAGGAGGAGGGTGAGTGATTATGAATGAACTGTGACTGGCTTTTGAGGAACTATTGTGCTGACCTCCAAGAAACAGAGTGTAAGTGAAAGGGGGGACCCCTGGAGAATGTTCAAAAGGTGGAAGAGGCTCCCAGAGAGAAGAAGAGAGGCTTAAGGGGAAGGAGGGGGAGAGGAGGGAAGGAAGAAGAGGAAAAAAAAAGGAGAAAAAGGAAAACCAGCAGGGAGACAGGGCAGAAACTTGAAAGTTTAAAGAACTATTTCCCCTCCCCACCCACGAATTTATAAAAGGACTATAAGAAGGATAAGTGCCATAGAGAAAAATGAAAAATAAAAACGTAAAAGGAAGCGGGCTTAAAGGGTCCCAGACTGGTACAATTAAAAAATATACATCCCAAGGAAGCGTAACCCCAGAAAGACCCCAGAGCAGGACTGAAAGAGGAGAAGTAGATCTTAGTATGGAAAGAAGTCCTAGAGTATCATTAGGCCTTGATACTAGTAATCAGCAAATACCAGGCAATATAGAGATGGAAAAAGATCTACAAATACCTAATAAAAAAGAAATGGCAGAAATGTTTAAAGAACTGGAGAAAACAATAAAACAAGAAATGGTAAATATTCGCAGTGATCTGGGACACCTGTTGGAGAGAGTTGAGGAAACGGAGGAAAAAGTTAAAGCTCAGACCCAGGCTATATCTGAACTTGAAAAAAAACTAACTAATATAGGGAAAGCCCAAGAAAAACTGCTATATAAGGTTGAGATACAAGAAAATAAAGACAGGAAGAGGAACATCTTGATACGTGGGGTCCCAGAAAACTCAAAGGGAGAAAATCTGCAAGCGGTGGTTTGTAAAATATTTAATACTATAACAGACAGCTCTGAAATGGAAGGGTCTAAAATAGAAGGAACCTTTAGAAAAGGAAAATCTCTGAGAAACCTGGGGGAAGAAAGGCCGAGAGATATAATAGCTAAATTCTATGAACTTCGGGATAAAGAAAAAATCTTGAAGAAGTCCAAGGGAAAATCAGTAATTAAGTATGAAGGAGGAGATATACAGATATATGCGGATCTGGCTCCAGAGACTTTGTGGAGAAGGAGAATTTTGAGACCCCTATTGGAAAGGTTGAAAGAACAAAATGTGCAATATAGATGGGGGACTCCCGAATGCCTAATAGGATGGAAAAATGGGACTACAGCATACCTCAGGTTCCCAGAAGATTTGAAAAATTTCTGTGACAGTTTAAAAATCCAAAGAATGGAAATTTCTGGCTGGGAAGAAGAACAATGGGAAAATAGAATGAAGAGAAAAGAGGACTGGCAATGTGTGGGGGGGAGGAGATGGAGGGGAGGGGAGAGGGGGAGAGGGATAGAGGAAGAGAAATAGGTCTCCTTTGTCTTTTTCTATCCCCAACCTATCGCCCTCGTTTTTCTTTTCTGTGCCTATGATAAATCTGGGAGGGGCTTGGGGGATAATGGGGAGGTTAGACAAGGGGAAAGTCATCCATGGACGGAGTCTTAGCCCAAGGATCAAATCAAAAGTGGACTTTATAATCCATAAATGATTTGTAGGCAAATTTTAGGCCTAAAAAGAGGGGGGAGGGAGGGGGGTGGGTTGGGAGAATAGGAGGGAGGGAGGAGGGGATGGGAGTTGGGTGGGAGGGAGGGAGGGGAGGGGGGAGGGAGGGAGGGGACGAGAGTTGGGCAGGAGGGTGGGAGGGGAGGAGATATTGGGTTAATACTCTGCAGGACAGAAGGGATAAAGAGGAAGAGGCAATCCGGAAGAGAGATGGAGTTAATTGGGAATGATGGAAGAAATACAGTTTATAACCTATAATGTGAATGGGTTGAGCTGTCCAGGGAAGAGATTTAGGTTGTTTAATGAGTTACATCATAGGGCTACGTCAGTGGTATTTTTACAGGAGACGCATTTTGAGATAGAGGTAAACGTGAAATTGAAATCCAAACACTATCCAACATGGTATTATGCAGATTCTCCAATTAAAAGAGCAAAAGGGGTTGCAATAGGTTTTGCAAAGAATATGAGATTTGAGCTGGAGGATAGAAGAACCGACCCTGAGGGGAGGTTTTTATTCTTAAAAGGTAGACTCCAGGGTATTGAGTGTACTTTAGCCAATATATACTGCCCTAATAAAAACCCGGAGATGTATATGAAGGGTCTGCTGAAAAAATTAATGGAATTTAAAACAGGGCGCCTGATAGTAGCTGGAGACCTAAATTTCTGTATGGACCCACAAAAGGATAATACCTCTTCTGTGCAAATAGAGGGGAGTAGGTCTCTGAGAGCTCTGAAAAAAGTGATGCATGAATATCAACTAGTGGACACTTGGAGAATAAAGCATATGAAAGACAGAGACTATACCTTCTTCTCTAATGCACATGAGATATACTCGAGATTAGATTACATCTTAATAGACCATAAACTTATAGATCATCTGGTTAAAATTGACATAGAGACAAGGACGTTCTCGGACCATGCCCCGGTTGTAATGAAAATGGGATGGGGAAGAAGGTGGACGGGAGGATTAGGGTGGAGGTTAAATGAGGGTCTTCTTCTGGATGAGGATGTAGTTCAGAAAATCGAGAAAGAGATTAAGATATACTTTAAGGAGAACGAAACAGAGGAAGTATCGATAGCTACAGTCTGGGAAAGCCATAAGGTATTCATAAGAGGAATCTTGATTGCGGCAGGAGCAAGGAAGAAAAAGGAAAGAAGAGAGAGGGTTAGTGGGCTCTTAAAAGAAATATTGGACTTGGAGCAGATCCATAAGAAGAAAATAACAAAAGATACGAGACAGAGGTTATCGGATAAAAAAGATGAGCTAGAGAGGTTGATGGAAGAGGAGAAGAGAAGAGTATACAACAGGGTTTTGAACGAAAGATATAGATGGGGAGACAGACCAGGAAGATATTTAATGAGAGCTTTGAATAAAAAGAAAAATAGGAACTATATAGAAAAGATATAAAAAGTTCAAAGGGGGAGTTGGTCCACTCAAATAAAGAGATTATTAAAGAGTTTACGGAGTATTACAAAAAGTTATATAATATTAGCCCCCAAGGCCCCCTAAAAGAAGCCCAAGAGGGAATTAATGAAAAAAAGATGACATACTTAAAAAATGCGGGATTACCAAAACTAAGTGAAGCAAAGTTGAACTCCCTAGATGCAGAAATCTCCCAGGAAGAAATTAAAATAGCATTAAGAAGCACAGGGGGGGGGGGGAAAAGCCCAGGCCCGGATGGATATACAGTTAAATACTATAAGAAATTTAGTGAAGTACTGCTACCCAAGTTGGAGAAATATATGAATGCTTTGGGAGGTGGGATGGAAGTGAGGAGAGAATCTCTACAGGCCCATGTAGTACTTATTCACAAAGAGGGAAAAGATCCATCTCAGTGCTCCAGCTATAGACCTATCTCATTATTGAACGTAGACACTAAACTGTATGCAAAGGTGTTAGCAAACAGGTTGAGGGATCTGATGCCTGAATGGATCCATGAAGACCAGGTGGGCTTCGTACAGGGGAGAGAAGGTAGAGATAACGGCTTGAGAACCCTGATGCTTATTCAGAAAAGTAGAAAAGGGAAAGCCCCGGTGGTGCTCTTGTCAATTGATGCAGAAAAGGCATTTGATAGAGTGGACTGGGGCTTTATGATGGACAACTTAAAAGTGCTGGGGATAGGTGATAGAATGCGAGAGTGGATAAGTAAATTATATAGGGAGCCAACTGCAATTATCACGGTAAATGGGGAGAGATCAGAACCCATCGGAATGTCTAATGGTACAAGACAAGGCTGCCCACTGTCCCCTCTGCTATATGTATTGTCACTCGAACCTCTGTTGTCAATAATAAGAAATAGTGGATCGGTAAAGGGAATTCAGATAGAATCCATAGAACATAAAGTAGCGGCCTTTGCGGACGACTTATTGTTCTATGTGGGGAATCCCCGAATAACTCTCCCAAATATAATGAAGATTCTGAAGGAGTATGGTGAACTATCAAATTTAAAAATTAATCCAACGAAAACAGAGATCCTGAATATTAATATACCAAAGAATGAAAAAGAAAAACTACAAAAAGAATTCCCCTTTATATGGAGAGAAAAAGAGATAAAATACCTAGGAATAAAACTCACGGCCTCATCTAAGCATTTGTATAGATTAAACTATATCTCTTTGATAAATGAGATCAGGGAAGATTTAAAAAGACTAGAAGGAGGAAATCCATCCTGGATAGGACGTATAAACCTAGTCAAAATGGTAATTATGCCTAAAATACTGTATAGATTTCAAATGGTACCAATTAAAATTCCAGAAGCCTTCTTTAAGATAATGAAAAAAATGTTAACAAGATATATTTGGAAGAATAAAAAACCTAGAATAGCATATGAAACATTGAGTAGGACTAAAGAGAAGGGGGGATTGGGCCTACCAGATGTCAAGAGATACTATAAAGCAGTGGTTTTAGCAAGAATATATGACTGGACATTTAACTATAAGGGGAAAAGTTGGATAACAATTGAAAATGATCTTAGTGGCAATAGATTGAGTCAGATGATATGGGTTCCACCACAGTTTAGGGGAATTAAAGAAAGCACAAGTATTTACACTTTAAATGTCTTTAGGGTATTGGACAATTTACACAAAAACATGAAATGGGAATTTAATTCTATATTAATGCCTCTCACAAATACTGAGTACTTTCCCCCGGGAAAGAATGAGATATCAGGGAGATGGTTTAGAAAGGAGGATACCCAATTGAGAGATGTTTTGGTGGAGGGAGAATTGAGATCACTTAAAGAGTTAATAGAGAAGAAGGGAGATATTTTTATTAGAATAGATGAGTGGAAATATCATCAATTGAAATGTTTTATTGGAAATCTACCGAAACCCCTGAGAATAAAACAGGAGTGGAACGTTTGAAAGGTTGTTAGAGACGCGAGGGGATGGGAAGCACGGTATCTCAAAGGTGTATAGAATACTCACAGAATTAGACACAAACACAAAGTTAATTTTTATGACAAAATGGGAAAGGGATATGGGAGTTGGGTTTGATGAAGATAGACAGAGAAAGATGTTTAGATTGATACACGGTAATGTTAGTATGAGAGAGGTTGAGGTTAATTATAAGTGTGTGGCACGATGGCACATTACACCGAGTGTAGAGCACAAGATGAATGGGGAAAACTCAAATATGTGTTGGAGAGGATGTGGAGAGACAGGCACGGTGTTTCACATATGGTGGGAATGTCCGAAAATCCAGGCTTTTTGGAAGATAATAGTTAAATTAATTGAAGAAATAACTGAAATTGACATAGGCTTAGACCCAACGACGTGTCTCCTACACAATGTGGAGACATCTGTAAATAAATATAAAGATTCAGGTATTTGGTACTTCTTGAATGCGGCGAAAGGGTTGATACCCAAGTTCTGGCGGAAGACTGAGGTACCGAGGGAGGTAGACTGGATTGATAGAGTAAATCAGATAGGTAGAATGGAGAGATCATACCATATGCAAGAAGATAGGATGGGAGTTTATTCCAGGAGATGGGAAAAGTGGGAAAGAGCAGGATTGAAAGAGAAATATAGGAAGATATGAACTAGGATGTTAGTGGAAAAAAAAAAAAAATTAATAAGCCTCAAGAGATTAGAAAGGGTTAGAGTCTGCAGAGGGGGAGGAGGGGTGGGAGGGGGGGGGGGTAGTGGGACGGGATGGAAAAGAGTTTTTAGTAAGGGAAAGGTAGAAATGTAATATAATTGTCTACTTGTATGAGATTTTTTTCCCTTTTGGGGTTTTTGTATTAATACGAAAAATTTAATAAATATTTAAATTTAAAAAAAAATATATATATATATCAGAAGTATTATATATTACCATATATTACACCCTATGTTAATCAAATAAATACTGTGCTGATTATCCCCTGTGAGATAAAATAAACATCAGTGAACCAAAGTCAATATATAAATAAATGAATGAAGATAAAGTCCTCTTCCAATTCAATTCCAAAAAGAAATTCCAATCCAAAATCTAAGTGCAGTGTAATCTTATTATGCTCTCACCTTATGTTTTGCCTAAGAATATAGGCAAAACTCACTTTTTGTCCTCATAGGACTGATGAAACCATACTCCTCCTGTGTAAAAATCCTCCAAATGTAGTATGGATAGTTGTAGTAAGATATTATTCCACCTGGGGTCTCTCCAATCAATTGGTCTTCTGTGTAAAGGAATGGACGGATGAATGGATATTTCCCTTTTTCCACTCCAGGGGTCTCCTCCCTTCCTTAGTAACCTCTCTCCAATGTGTCACAGATGGGTATCATAAGAGAAAAACAGAAACCATGGTGCCTTATCCTTTTAAAATTGGTAATTTATTACTGATCAATACACCACTCACATTTGTGCAATTTGCATTGAGCTAAAAAAGTGAGAGCATAGCCTGCTGGTCTGCTATACTCGCCGTACTTGTCCGAGACAACGTTGTGACGTCAGAGCTCCTCCCCTACGCGTTGCATCACCGGGCCACGTGACTTCATCAGGGGTATATGATTGTATCATAGTCCATTTTCTCTATCTGTTTGAATCATGGTACACTCCATACTTCATATATATTTGAATTAAGTTGCTTTTATTCACATCTTTTATTGATTTTCACCATTTATTTTAAGTATATCATAATATACACAGCGTTACACCACTTTCCTTATCAGCTTGACCAGCTATGTTACTCTCCCTCTTACCTCTCTAGGGGGCACACTACTGCATTCAGGTTGGGAGTAAGAGGAAGGAGTAGTCCACCATCTTCCAGGTAAGGGAAAGCTAAGGGCTCCCTTAGAGAGGTGGATTGGGTCCTGAATGAGGCCTCATTCACACCATGGTGCAAAGACACCAGTTTTTCTGCAAAGGCGCAAAGAAAACAACTGTTCTTTATGTGCCCTGTTTACACCACAACACTGGTATCACGTGCAGATGTTATTTTGGAGCAGGAGTCTGCAACCTGTCTAAAAGTCACTCAATCGTGCATGAAAACTAATGTGAACTCTTGTCTTTGCAAGTGAAATATGCAAGTTTTTTCGATCAGTTTTTCTGCATATATGGTTTGAACAAGGCCTTGTTGGATGACATCTTCTCCCCTTGCCCACAGACATCACTTCCAGCCACTTCACTCCCTCACCACCCACAATGACAGAAATCCCTCTTTAACTCCTCTACTGACCTCACCCATACCTTCTCTGCCTCGCCTGATAGATATTCGCCCCCATCCCCTCATTCACCACTAAAATCCTTTTCAAGACACCACAGCTCTTACCATCTTTCCCTCTGGCAGACTTCCTCGCAAGTCTCACCTCATAATGCCTCTCTAACTGCTTATTGGACTGCCATCTGGACAAGTCAGAGGCCCTCTGTATATATGGTGCCCTCTATATTTGATAAGTTGCCCACTACTGGCCTAAACCTAAGCAAGAACTAATACAACGTATATTACATGCATTGGACTGTTTTGATACATCTTTTTTATGTATGTAGTGTTTTTCCAGCTTTTCTTTACTGTGCGGAAGGATTATTCATGTAAAGTCTGGAGTTCTCCATTAACACCTTGGGATCAGTGTTTACAAGTTTCCCGTTACCACTGATCCCAAGTGTTATGTTGTTGTTTTTGCTTATGTTTGATTTTCTTTAGCCCCTGGACTACAGCTTTCTTATATATGTCTACCTAAAAAAAATTGCCATTAGTCTGACTTTAACTGAACACTTTCTAAGTTAAAACTAAACTTAGATAAAAAAATTTGCCTGCAATCACATCACTTGTATTGAAGGATGTTGCATGTCACGCAGGCTGCTGCTTCATGTAAAACTCCTCTCTGCAAAGTGCCCAGTCTTCTGTCGTGCCACAACTCCTTAAACAGCTTGGTCCCCATTGACACACCTGGTTGTAGACTGTAGGCAGCTCACACCTGCAAACTTAAGCTTTAGTTTGCTACCACTCTATAATAGTGTACAGAAATAGGCCACAAACAATCGATGATAGATTAAGTAAGTATATAGTAGCAAAGTAGAATAAACACCATAAACATTCTGTACCAATATACAGGTTTATGAATACATTAGATTAACCGATGGGAAAATTAGCTTCACCTACAGGTATTGACCTACACCGCAATATAGCTAATCCCTATTAGACTAGAATTCATGACATGAAAAATAGCATCAACTGTGGAAGCAAGAATGGCACAAAGAAAAACCTTGCTGTAACTCTTGGCAATAGCTATTTAGAAAATGTGAACCTTTGTGTCTGGACAAATGGTACCTCTGGAGATGACTACAAGTACCTGGTACCTAATAATATTAGTCATTTTCATTGGGGCCCTTCTATAAGGTGGTGCATGTTGTCAAGAGCCATGAACCAGGCGGAAACAGAGCATGCAGTTAAAAATCACACCTTTAATGAAATAGCAAATGTAACAGATCAGGAATGCAGTCAAAACACAAGCCAGGCTTTGGATGCCAGAGCAGGTTATCAGACGAGAGAAAGTCAGAAAACCAGAAGTCAATGTAGTCAGGAGCCAAAAATGAGGAACAGGAATCAGAAGAGAAGTCAACAAGACCAAGTTGTACACAGGAACACAGTCAGGAACACACTGGAGACCATAGACCATGCAAGGGCAAGGAGGTAATGAGCTAAGCTGCTAAAATAGTAGAAAGGGTTGGCTGTAGGCTGGACTAATGAGTCAGGTAAAGGTATCCAGGTAAGTCACTGTGGAGACAATGAGTGGCTCAATGAGTGGCTGGTAATTAGCCAACAGCTGAGCAGCTTCTGAGCACTGAAAGAAAAGAGCTGCTCATTAAGTAGCAGGAGCCCAGCTCTGACAGCTGTCTCTTTAAGGCTGCATACAAAGAAAAGCTGTTAAATAAGAATCAGTCTCTATTGCATTAACTGTGAGCAGTAAGGGTTTAAGCTCTGTAGCTCTGCTCACCACTCCTGGCATGTAACAAGTCTGATCCCTTATGCTTGGAGGTCCGTTGTCCCAGAAGGCTCAGTTCTCATGGTCAAGGTCTCACAATCAGGTCCTGGTCTCCACAACCTCTTTCCCATAAGAGGCATAGCAGCAGGTCCGCACAGTCTTGTTTCCCTGCACTGTCTGCCCTGTCCTCTGGGAAACGTTCTGGTCTCTCCTCTTATTTGCAAGGAACACTGTGTGTTGTAGTTCTGCAGCTATTCACTTGCTTATACTGTGCCTCTTTAAGGACTGCACATCATATGATACTTAGTGGCCGTGTTTCATCCATATCCTTACAGACTCTTCACTGCTGCTACAAGGAGGGAGGGGAGGAGAAGCAGGAACAAGTGGGGAATTTTTATAGAGCCCCTCCACTCACAGCCAACAGAAAAGTGAAAGCAGAGAGACACATGTAGCTGGCAGCACACCCAGCTAGACACACTGGCAGAGGAGGGGAACGGGCACATACACAGCCCACTGAACCAGTAGCTGGCGGAGCACCTGTCTATACTATCACAAAAAAAAGAAATAACTATCTATCTATCTATCTATCTATCTATCTATCTATCTATCATGTTAGGGGTTTTGTAGCTCAGTGGTAGTGCCAAGAAAGTGGGCTTCACTGACCACTTTTATTTACAAGAAAGTAAAGTTTATACAGGTATGTCTTCCCACGCATGGGGGTTCTCACCATCAATACAAACAAAACACAACATTAAGACTCCTGGCTCTCTCTTGCAGCTTTACTGCTTTGATTAGTACCTCTTGGTCCTCCTGACCTTAGTACCTTTTTGGTCCCGCAGACCATCAAACGTGTCCCAGTGTTCATGCACAGATGCTGCACCACAGCTCTGTGTCTTCCTTGCAGCTCCCTAGCTGCTCTGTCCCTCATAGACTGTCTGGCTCAGGCCTTGGTCTGTCCCAACCTGGACAGTCTGGTGCATAGCAGCACCTCTAGCAGCTCCCTTCACACACTAACCCCCTCGGGAGGGTGGGGTTTTGAGCTCCAACACCCCAGTCACATCAATGCACATTTTAAAATCGTGCGATTTACAGTGAAGTCACACGATTTCAAAGTCGGGTGACTTGCCAATTTGAGGTGCGATTGGTAAGACATCTGACACAGATGTCTATGCAAATCGCACAAAAAGTAGTGCATGCACTACTTTAGAAATCGGTGCGGCTTCAACCAATTTGGAACTGCACCAATATGACCGCTCTAATAGCAAACAATAGAGTGCAACTTGGCATATGATTTGCAAATCGCATGCCAAGTCGCAGCTGATGTGACCAGGGTGGTACTCTGGCTCTCCTATGAAGCCAGCACACCTCTGTGCCATTAGTGTTCTTGCTTCTTACAAAAGCTGTCATAAACCACTTGCCCTCCAGAGGATTTACCCCCCCTTCCTGACCAGGCCATATTTTGCGATACCGCGCTGCGTTACTTTAACTGACAATTGCACGTTCATGCAACACTGCACCCAAATTAAATTTATGTCCTTTTTTTCCCCACAAATGGAGATTTCTTTCAGTGGCATTTGATTGCCTCTGCGTTTTGTTTTGTTTTTCGCTATAAGAAAAAAGGCCAACAATTTTGAGAAAAAAAATATTTTTGACTTTGTTATTAAACATGTCCAGAAAAAAAATATAAAAAAAAAAAAATTTCATCATAAATATAGGCCAAAATGTATTCTGCTACAGGTCTTTGCTAAAAAAAAAAATCCCAATACATGTAAATTAATTGGTTTATGTGAAAGTTAGTGTCTACAAATGGCAGTATATATACTGGAATTTTTGTCTATTATACTAGTAATGGCGGCGATCAACGACTTATAGCGGGGCTGCGGTGGGCATTCTGACACTGGGGGGGGGAACTGACTTGGTGTCACTGAGATCCCCAGTGATACCAATAGTGATCAGTGCTAATAAAAAGCACTGACACTGGGCAGGAAGGGGTTAACATCTGGGGTGATCAAAGGGTTAACTGTGTGCTGTTTTACTGTGTGCTTTACTGTCTAAGCACATTGCTTTGTATTTCTCAGCTCCTGCACACTGCTTTGTATTGCTCTGCATAGCAGACAGGGAAGAGATCTGTATTGTTTACATACAGACCCTCCCCTGTCAGTGATACTCAGAGATCGCCGGGTGCTGGCGAGGAATCACCGGCTGGGACCCGATGACCAACAGCTGAGGCCGCCAATGGCCCCCTACCCAGAAATACTACGAATGCTACGTATATATACACATGTGATTTTGTGCTGCCCCGCAGCGGTATTTCTGCTATAGGGTGGCGGGCAAGCAGTTAAACAGTGGCATAGGGTGTCCCTGTCACTATATGTTCAGTATATACAAATGTTTTTCCTTGCATTCCTGTTTTAAACTGAGTAGGTTACTTCACAAGGTAAGGTTTCACATATATTTTAAGTTCCCATTCACACTGGGGCGTTTTTCAGCTACTCATTCTTTCCAATTTTCCCTGTGCATATTTGTACACTCAGTTACCCTACGCTTTATGCTCCAAGCTCAAAAAAGTTCATGAGGTTTTGTTTTTTTTAGCCAATCCAGGCCTTTTTGCCCCCATAGACTGCAATGAGTGCGACTGTAAACATGGGACACTTGTGTTTGCGCACATTGTGCACATTTGTGCACCTGACAAACTTCTGTCCTCCTCTAGCACTGTTCTTCTATTACCTAGCTTAGCAAACAAATTCCTACACAAAGCTTGTAAAACACCTCAAAAATGCTTTACAATCACTAGCAGTTAATTCTGTCCCGGTGTGAATGCAATATATCCTGTAAATTTGGTAGTCTAGTAATATACTGTATATACAGTACAGTGTAAAAGTCTTAGGCAGGTGTGAATAAAAATGCAATACATTAGGAATGCTTTCAGAAATAGAAGTGTTAATAGTTTATTTTTTTCAGTTAACAAATGGAAAGTAAATGAACAGAAGAGAAATCCAAATCAAATCAATATTTGGTGTGAAAACCCTTTGCCTTCAAAACATCAATTCTTCTAGGTACACTTGCACACGGTTTGTAAAGGAACTCGGCAGGTAGGTTGTTCCAAACATCTTGGAGAACTAACCTCAAATCCTTCTGCCTCCTCATGTAATCCCAGACAGACTTGACGATGTTGAGATCAGGGCTCCGTGTGGATCAAACCATCACTTCCAGGACTCCTTGTTCTTCCGAATGCCAAAGATAGTTCTGAATGACATTGGCTGTATGTTTGGGGTCATTGTCCTGCTGCAGAAAAGAACTGGGGCCAATAACTCTCCTTTCTGATGGTATGGCATGATGGGTAAGTATCTGCTTATATTTCTGATCATTGAGGACACCATTGATCCTGACCAAATCTTCACCTCTATTTGTAGAAATGCAACCCCAAACTTGCAAGGAACCTCCACTATGTTTCATTGTTGCCAGCAGACACTCATTGTACTGCTCTCCAGCTTCTTAGCCCTTCAACAACCAAACTGCCTCCTATTACAGCCAAATATTTCAAATTTTAACTAATCAGTTTGGAGCACCTGCTGCCATTTCACCTGCACCCTCTTTCCTGTATTTTTGTGCATAGTTGATTTGCTTAGCCTTGTTTCCATGGCGAAGGTAGGGCTTTTGGGCCACAATTCTTCCATGAAGACCACTTCTGTGGTAGTTTATTGATTCTTTCTGTCAATAAGTATCTGCTTGCCCTTATGAGGTACAATGATGATGCTGATTTGAAGCCAAAAGGTAGTCACAGCAAATATTGATTTAACTTAGAAAATTTAAATACATGTGTTTTTGAAAGCATTCTTACTTTACAGCATGTCACCTCCATGGCCACCTGTGTATAAATTCAAGTACCTAGGCATGCAGACTGCTTCTACAAACATTTGTGACAGAATGGGGTGCTCTCAGGAGCTCAGTGAATTCAAGCGTGGTACCGTGATAGGTTGCCACCTGTGCAATAAGTCCATCCATTAAATTTCCTTGCTACTAAAGATTCCACAGTCAACTGCTGGCGGTACTATACCAAAGTGGAAGCAACTGGGAACAACAGCAACTCAGCCATGAAGTGGTAGGCCTCGTAAAATGACAGAGCGGGGTCAGCACATGCTGAAGCGCACAGTGTGCAGAAGTCGCTAACAGCGTGCAGAGTCAATAGCTAATGCTCCAAACTTCGTGTGGCTTTCAGACTAGCACAACAGTGCGTAGAGAACTTCAAGGAATGGGTTTCCATGGCCGAGCAGCTACATCCAAGCCTTACATCACCAAGTGCAGTGCAAAGCGTCGGATGCAGGGGTGTAAAATTACGCCACCACTGGACTCTAGAGAAGTGGAGATGTGTTCTCTGGAGTGACGAATCACACTTCTCTGGCAATCCCATGGACATGTCTGGGTTTGGCGGTTGCCAGGAGAACAATACTTGCCTAACTGCATTGTGCCAAGTGTAAAGTTTGGTGGAGGGGGATTATGGTGTGGGGTTGTTTCAGGGGCTGGGCTTGGCCTCTTAATTCCAGTGAAGGGAACTTTTAAGGCTTCAGCATACCAAGGCATTTTGGACAATTTCATGCTCCCAACTTTGGGGATGGACTCTTCCTGCTCCAACATGACTGCACATCAGTGCACAAAGCAAGGTCCATAAAGACATGCATGAACGAGTTTGGAGTGGAGGAACTTGACTGGCCTGCACAGAGTCCTGATCTCAACCTAATAGAACATCTTTGGGATGAATTAGAACGGAGACTGCAAGCCAGGCTGACATCAGTGCCTGATCTCACAAATGTGCTTCTGGAAGAATGGTCAAACATTCCCATAGACACACTCCTAAACCTTGTGCACAGCCTTCAGGGAAGAGTTAAAGTTGTTATAGCTGAAAAGGGTGGGCCAACTCAATATTGAACCCTACGGACTAAGACTGGGATGCCATTAAAGTTCAGGTGCGTGTAAAGGCAGGCGTCCCAATACTTTTGGCAATATAGTGTATATATTGTTATTCTGATTTTTTTTTTTTTTTTGGAAAATTCATTCTCTGAAAAGAAATAGTAAATATTACATGAAGAACATTTTATTTTTATTCCTTGCTGAATAAATAAACAAACGCCTATGTATGAAAATGAATAGTCACCTAAAGTTAATGTGTGACATAATTTAATGCAGTGAAATAATTTCATCCACAGGAATGTGTGCACTGCATTGTTCCTGTGACAGTTGCTTAAGCAGCATTGCACTTTGAAGAGAAAACAGAGAAGTGATCATTTTAGACAGTGCAAGAAGGAAGTGCTCAGTAGGAGTGTCACAAGGAGGGATTAGATCTACAATCAGTTGAACTGTGACTAGCAAACCCGGTCATCAAAATATTCTTTGGTCACTTGAAATTCCTTTGTGTATGGTGTTTAGCCTGTCCAGGCATAGGTGGTTCTGGACTGCTCTGGTCTGCTCAGGATGGCTCCCTGGCAGAGAACGTGCACAGAGCGGTATGGAGTAGGTAAGTTTGTTCTGGCTTTCTAAAAACTTCATGTCTTTTCTCAGCAATGCTCTTAACAGGAAGGATGTAGCAGGTACATAAAGATGATGATAGAAGTAATGGCAACTCTGTTACTAATGTTACCACATTAAATGCAAGTATGCATGTTGTTTTGTGTGCACATTAACTGTTAATAATTATCCAGATAACTCACAGCAATTCTCTTTACCGATATTCACAATAATTATATTTAAACATTTTTTCAAAAATGAAACATTGAAAGAGAGCTGACATAGAAAGGGAGGGAAAAATAGCTTTCATTTGTAAAAGCAAAATGAGGATGTGTGTAAGATAGTAGTTGCTTCTTCTTTTTTATTATATGTTTGTCCTTTTAATTCTGCAAACCTAGGTAAGTTAAGAAAACTACAGGATTCAAGTGCTGTCACACCGCTGATATTTTAACATCCGAGTATCAATAATAATCATGTTTATTGAACAGTATTCAGTTTATGTGCAAGTATGCTTTTAAATGTATTTATCTTCTTGTGACTGATTTATCATAGATATGGTAAAAAATAAGTCAAGATGCTGAGCACTGCCCTATCACTGATCACCAGGTTCTATTATTTATTGGCTAATGTTTGACAGAATAAGGCTTCATCTAAATCTGAAATCTTTCTGTTCTCAAAATGCTGGGCCACAGGAATAAGTATGAATTTTACCGTACTATATTAATAAACATGAGATCAGGGACGGACTGACCATTTGGAAACTCGGGCACTGCCCGAGGGCCCGGGGTCAGTAGGGGGCCCCATGAGATGCCCCTGGTACCTTTTTCATAGGCTTTTTTGAGTTTGAGCAAGGACACAGGGGCCCCATGATCCCCTATTGCCCGGGGGCCCCATGAGTTGTCAGTCCGCCCCTGCATGAGATCTACTGTCCTCCTTGAACTGATTCAGTGGGGCTAATTTACTAAAGCAAATGAACAAGCTCAGAGACACATCCTTATGGTTCACTTCCATTGTAGCTCCTCATGCATGCACAGATATACTGTACATAATCCCTGCCGTGCAACATTTTTCAATGCATATGATAATGTCCACTGTGGTTCCTCTCATTGACTCCTACACCACCACAGGACATAAAAGTCACCAAAGTGAGCAGCGTGGGAGTAAGTATATGACATACCCATATGCAGTGGATGGGGGTAAGCCACCCATATGCAGTGGATGGGGGTAAGCCACACCGCAGCATTTTCGTACACAGGCTGCAAGAAAGAAAGTATATAGCTTCTTCTTTTACAGACTGCCTAATGTTTAGTTTGGTCAGTATAGTGACAGGATCATGTTAATGACAAATGCCATGTGTAGATGATGTGATTCTATTCCTATATGGTATGCTGATCTAAAACATGCTAAAAGCAGTTAAATAAACCCAAAAACAGAGAAAAACCCATTATTTGTTTAATTACAATGTGGAGTCACTGGCAACGCTGGTGTGTTTTCTGATCCTGGAGAGTACATTCTATAGCAAACACTCTTGTTAGTAAATTTAGCCTATATACTATTTGTAACCTGAGCAGATGTGTCATGAACCTAACTGTGGAGCCCAAGATTACAAGGGAGCCTCTTCCACAATTTCTGTCCAAGCACCCCTGTTAGCAAAGGCAGGAACTGCTAGGGCAGTGGAAGGGTGCAAGTTCCAGGAAGCTGGAGTGAGCTTGGAAGTGCAGGGATCCACCAAGTGCAAATATGGAGTCAGGTCACATGCTGGGTGGCAGCAGCAGTCAGGCAGGTACAGGATCACAATTAGTTACATATGAGGGACAGGCAAGGGTCGGCAACATGCTGGCAGCAAGGTACAAAGTCAGGAGCCAAAGTTCTGATCAAAAGGCCAGGGTTGATAACACAGATGAGCAGCAGGCAGAACAGGCAAGGGAAATCCAATGAGAAGCATCAGATATAGCTGATTCAGTAGCAAGATCAGCAGGTTTTCAGGAATACAGGGCATAGGGATCAGAGCTGAAGACATTTCATAAATAATGCTGAGTAGACCGGGTACCTTGATTCATTCTCATCCTTGCACGTCCTGTTAAACTGCTATGCTTGTGAGTATGTGCATGTCCCTGCACATGAGCATGAAAATGAGCACGGCTAGCACAAGGTTTCTGACTACATTGTGAAGAGCAATACTGTGCAATTTCCTTTTTCATGCAGTTATGATGCACTGACATACATGCATATTGTAGTAAACCAGTCCCAGTGAGTCTGTTATTAAATTGTCTGCTCAAAGGAACAGAAATTACAATCCACTGACTGTACTGTGGAATAACAAACATTGAATTACACTAGAAGAAAGATGAACATTTCACTATTCAACACTGCAGAGCTTTATAGCATTTAAAAAGTTGTTAAGGACTTCAGATGGGCAACATCTGAAGTCCTTAACAAGTCCAACTTAACAAGGGCAACAAACCCTAAAGAAATGTGATCTAGATGCCCTATTGGACCTAATGGGATTACATGTGTCATTTTCCAATGAGTGCAAGATGAGAACTCATTGGTGCATTGGCTAAGGACAACAGCTCCATATTTCTTCAACTTGCCTTACTCCACTTTTCTTACTTCAGCCTTGTGTAGTGTGTGCTCAGTCAGTTTGAATATTAAATATAGCTTAAGTTCCGTTAGCAGATGATATCATCATCATGGTTATCATAGACTGATAGGAACAGCGGTTAAACAGTTTTTCTTTTTTTTCTAGGTAGAGGTTATGATGAACAGTGCTATTCTGCTACTTTTATAATAAAATACCTAATAAACTGAAAGTTCATGAACATTGTTCTTTTGTCACTGTATGAGCAAGTATGTACCTACCTATCTATGACACCTGCAATGGGTGTTCATACCTCCCAACTTTAGAATTTGAGAATGAAGAACACTCCAGGGAGTTAGTAACCATGTAACACGCCACAGCCAAAAGTGGGTATGGCCAAACTGTTAACATTGGGAGGGGCTTAAGAGGTATGGCTTCCTTATACCTATAAAAAAGCGAAAATCCCCACTCCCTCCTCTCCAAAACCAAAAGCCAGCACTAATCTGCATGCTCACCCCTCCCAGAACAAATATTGGCTTCCTCCAGCACAAATCTTTCCCCCAAATCCCCATTATCAGCACAAACATTTTCCTCCTTCTCCAGCACAAATCCTTCTCTACTACTCTTAAACCCTCCCTCCCAGCACAACCTTCCCCTTCTTCCCCATCCCAGCATAAATTCCCATCCCTCTCAATACCCCTTCTCAACATAAATCTTCTTTCTTTCCCAGCACAAATAATTTTACCTTTCTCAAATCCTTCTCCCCAGCACAAATCCTCCTTTCCCCCAATCTCCCTCCCAGACTAAATCCTCTTCCTTCTCAATCACCCTCTCCTAGCACAAATTCTTTTCAATCCTGCGATCCTCTCTCCCAGCATAACCCCCATTCCAGTATTAATCCCCTCCCAATTCCCCTCTGCAAATCCCCCATCAAAAATCCTCCTTCCACCCAATGCCCCCAGCACCACATATTCACCCCAAACTCCTCCTCCAAGCAAAAATATTCCCCCCTTATAAACACAAATCTTCCCCTAATCTCCCATCTAGCACAAATCCTTAACCTCGCATCATAAATCCTTTCCCTACTTTTAGCACAAATCCCCCCAATCCATCCTCCCAGCACAAATTTTCTTTCACTCCTCAAATCCCACCTTCCAACACAACCATTCATCCCATCACAAACCCTTATCCTCCCCCTTCAAATCCCTTCTAGTACAATTCCTCCTATTACCCAATCTCCCATCCCAGAACAAATGCTCGCAAATCTTTCCTCCCAGCACAAATCCTCTTCCACCCCAAATCCCGCATCCTGGCACAAATCCCCCCACTGTTCTCTCCAGTGCAAATCCACCTTCTATTCAATTACACTTCCGAGCACAACTCCTCCCATATTCCCCCTCCCAGCACAAATCCTCTGCCCACATCTAGTGCAAATCCTCTCCCCCAAATCCCCCCTCCGAGCACAACCCCCCACGACCCTGGAACAATTCCTCCCCCAAACCTTCTTCAGTACAAGCCCTCTTCTACTGCCCAAATCTCCCCTCCCAGCACAACCCTCCCCATCCTGGCACAAATCCTCCCTTCCCCCAATTCACTCCAGCACAAATCCTCTCCCCATTTCTAGAACAAATCATCCCACCCAAATCCCCTCTCAGAGCACAAACTCACCCCTCGGCTCAGTCTGTATTACCGCTGATGGGTAGAGAGAAGCATTTATGACAAAAGAGATCTCTGTGGTCTCTTGTGTCCTAAAACCCTGCCTTTCAGTGTTTTTTTTAATGTTTAATTCCAACTTAAAAAAGTATATGTAAAGGTAGAGCTCCTTTTTGGTGAAAAAGTTAAAGTGATAATAGACCTTTACATAATCCCACTGAAGTGCCTAGCCTCAGGTGATATACAGTGATGAAGCAAATCCTCCTACATAAGCTTTACCTATTTATCTGTAGCTATCTTCGCCAAAGTCATCCAAAGTACACAGATTAAAGTGTATTTCTCAGCCCAAAGGAGGCAGTGGGTAGAAAATTAACACACACAGTACAGATCTGAGTGTAATCTGAGACCTGAGTATAAGGAATGGGCACACCCTCCTCTACATAATCTCATAGAAACACATGCACAACTGAGGCTGGTGATCATCTGTTGTGTACTGGAGGGGTTGGGACATCTCCCAGGATTGCCTTGTGTCAGGGAAAACTGTCAGAAGAGACTCTTGCAGATAACAGAGGGAGGGGAGATGAGACAGGATAAACATTAAATGCTTTAGATTAAAGGCAATTACACACTATAAAAGGATTTGCTTTGTACATTTTTCATTATAGAGGTTTACAACCATTTTAGGGTACATAATGAAATTAGAACTGCAATCTAAATCATCTTAAAAAGGAACATTGGGAATACCTTTTTTTAGGTATATTTTGGTGGTCACATTACTGAAATCCAGGTCCTCAATTTAGCAGTGATTGGGATATTTGGCAGTACTTAAAGCAAAACTCATGCTGCTTCAATGCTCTGCTATTGGATGACAGTGAGGCAGGAGCAGTCAATCCTTGAGAAAGAACCTCCCGCAGTCTGTGGTCTGTTATTCATACACAAAGAAGGCAGACTGGCAGACTCAACAAGTATTTTACACTTTTAGTAAATTTGTAAGTTATTTTTGCACATTAGTCAGATTTAAAGACCACATTGCTAAAATGATTACAGTGGGGATCAAAAGTTTGGGCACCCCAGCTAAAAATTTGTATTAATGTGCATAAAGAAGCCAAGGAAAGATGGAAAAATCTCCAAAAGGCATCAAATTACAGATTAGACATTCTTATAATATGTCAACAAAAGTTAGATTTTATTTCCATCATTTACACTTTCAAAATAACAGAAAACAAAAAAATGGCGTCTGCAAAAGTTTGGGCACCCTGCAGAGTTAATATCTTGTACTGCCCCCTTTGGCAAGTATCACAGCTTGTAAACGCTTTTTGTAGCCAGCCAAGAGTCTTTCAATTCTTGTTTGAGGTATCTTTGCCCATTCTTCCTTACAAAAGTCTTCCAGTTCTTTGAGATTTCTGGGCTGTCTGTCACGCACTGCTCTTTTAAGGTCTATCCATAGATTTTCAATTATGTTGAGGTCAGGAGATTGTGAAGGCCATGGCAAAACATTCAGTTTACGCTTCTTGATGTAATCCCCCATGGATTTCGAGGTGAGTTTAGGATCATTATCCATTTGTAGAAGCCATCCTCTCTTTAACTTCAGCTTTTTCACAGATGGCATCAAGTTACCATCCAAAATTTGCTGAAATTTTATTGAATCCATTTTTCCTTCTACTCGTGAGATGTTCCCTGTGCCACTGGCTGCAACACAACCCCAAAGCATGATTGATCCAACCCCATGCTTAACAGTTTGACAGAGGTTCTTTTCATTAAATTCTGTGCCCCTTCTTCTCCAAACGTACCTTTGCTCATTCCGGCCAAAAGTTCAATTTTAACCTCATCGGTCCACAGAACTTGTTTCCAAAATGCATCAGGCTTGTCTATATGTTCATTTGCAAAGTTCAAACGATGATTTTTGTGGTGAGGACGTAGAAGAGGTTTTCTTCTGATGACTCTTCCATGAAGACCATATTTGTACAAGTATCTCTTTATAGTGGAATAGTGTACCACAACTCCAGTGTCTGCCAGATCTTTCTGGAGGGATCGCGCAGTCAAACTTGGGTTTTGAATTGTTTTTCTCACAATCCTGCGAGCTGTTCTGTCTGATATTTTTCTTGGTCTTCCAGATCTTGCTTTAACTTCCACTGTTCCTGATGACTGCCGTTTCTTAATTACATTCCGAACAGAGGATATTGACATCTGAAAACGCTTTGCTATCTTCTTATAGCCTTCTCCAGCTTTGTGAGCGTCAACTATTTTCAGTTTCAGTTTTCTAGACAACTGCTTAGAAGAACCCATGGTGCTGATTGTTGGGGCAAGGTCAGATGAGTCTGGGCATTTAAAACCTTTGGGATTGACATCACCTGGTCTTCCCAGATGATGATTGAGAACAATCCATGACACTGGCACGTCTCAGGTTGGCAAAGGAGGCAGTGCATGCTATAATTTCTGCAGGGTGCCCAAACTTTTGCAGACGCCATTTTTTTGTTTTCTGTTATTTTGAAAGTGTAAATGATGGAAATAAAATCTAACTTTTGTTGACATATTATAAGAATGTCTAATCTGTAATTTGATGCCTTTTGGAGATTTTTCCATCTTTCTTTGGCTTCTTTATGCACATTAATACAAATTTTTAGCTGGGGTGCCCAAACTTTCGATCCCCACTGTATATATGTTAACATGTACTGTACAATTATTTTAGAATAATTGCATATTTGTTGTTTCTTCTTTTTAATTTTTTGTTACTGATAGTTTAGTTAGGGTTACCTTCTTACACAGAGATCTATACAGTGGTGTTGCTATTGGGGTGCAGGTGGTGTGGCCCACACCCAGGTGACACCCACCAGAGGGATGATGGTGTGAATGTGTCTGACCAAACAATCAGAAACAGACTTCATGAGGGAGGCCTGAGGGCCTGACATCCTCTAGTGGGCCTTGTGGTGCTCACTGCCTGGCACCATAGGGCTCGATTGGCATTTGCCATTGAACACCAGAAATGGCAGGTTCACCACTGGTGCCCTGTGATTTTCACAGATGAGAGCAAGTTCACCCTAAGCACATGTGACAGACATGAAAGTCTGGAGAAGCCGTGGAGAATGTTTTGCTGCCTGTAACATCATTCAGCATGACCGTTTTGGTGGTGGGTCAGTGATGGTCTGGTCAGGCATATCCTTGGAGGGACGCACAGACCTGACTGCCATTAGGTATTGGGATGAAATCGTTGGACCCATTGTCAGACTCTACACTGTTGCAGTGGGTCTTGGGTTCCTCCTGGTGCATGACAATGCCTGGCCTCATGTGGCGAGAGTATGCAGGCAGTTCCTGGAGGATGAAGGAATTGATACCATTGAATTGCCCCCAAGCTCGCCTGACCTAAATTCAATAGAACACCTCTGGGATATCATGTTTCGGTCCATCCGATGCTGCCAGGTTGCACCTCAGACTGTCCAGGAGCTCAGTGATGCCATTTGTCCAGATCTGGGAGGAAATACCCCAGGACACCATCCGTCATCTCATTAGAAGCATGCCCCGACATTGTCAGGCATGCATATAAGCACGTGGGGGCCATACAAACTACCATTTTGAGTTGCTGCAATGAAATTTCAGCAAAATGGACTAGCCTGCTACATCATTTTTTCCCTTTGATTTTCGGGCTGTCTTTGAATTCAGTCCTCTGTAGCTTGATAATCTTCATTTCCATCGCACGATGGGACATCCTTACATTCCTAACACATTACCCAGTCCATATCAGTATAGATATCCAGCATGACGTTTTTCCCCATTGAGATCTGATGTGTTTTCAAAGTGTTCCTTTAATTTTTTTGAGCAGTGTAGATACCCAACATGTCAAGCCAAATAATTGTGTGCTCCTAAATATTGACAACTAACTTTGGTACCCTATATGTTCTATAGGTGATGTTTTAAAAGCCCCTACAGGTCATTACTTTAGTGTTAATATTAGCCCTAGAATTATTGTTTTCACTCCAGCATGCACAGCGATATGTAACATGTGTCATGAATAGGCAGCTGGGATATATGCTTCCTTTGGTAAGCTGTCTTTCAGGCACAGATACCAAATCCAGTGATATTCACTGGATCTTCCACAATAGCGTTGGCTTGCTGTTGTGCAGCGTTTGCTTGCTGCTGTGCAGTATTAGATATATCGCATTGCATTCTTTGCCCATTTATTTTGCCCATTTGTTTTGTACAGACACAAATCGCACCATAAAATATTGGTTTCAGGTATCTGGGGCATTTTCAGGAGTATGAGTACTTGTGAAAATACTCGGTATCGCATCGGTATTGGTGAATTCCTAATATATATACATATTACATATTGCCAAAAGTATTGGGACGCCTGCCTTAACACGCACATAAACTTTAATGGCATCCCAGTCTTAGTCCGTAGGGTTCAATATTGAGTTGGCCCACCCTTTGCAACTAGAACAGCTTCAACTCTTCTGGGAAGGCTGTCCACAAGGTTTAGGAGTGTGTATGGCAATGTTTGACCATTTTTCCATAAATGCATTTGTGAGGTCAAGCACTGATGTCGAAGAAGAAGGTCTGGCTCGCAGTCTCTGCTCTAATTCATCCCAAAGGTGTTCTATCGGGTTGAGGTCAGGACCCTGTGCAGGCCAGTCAAGTTCCTCCACCCTAAACTCTCTCATCCATGTCTTTATGGACCTTGCTTTGCGCACTGGTGTGCAGCCATGCCCAAGCTGTTCCCACAAAGTCGGGAGCATGAAATTGGCCAAAATGTCTTGGTATGCTGACACTTTTAGAGGTCTATTCATTGGAACTAAGAGGCCAAGCCCAACTCCTGAAAAACAACCCCACACCATAATCCCCCTCCACCAAACTTTACCCTTGGCACATTGCAGTCAGGCAAGTACCATTCTCCTGGCAACCGTCAAACCCAGACACATCCATCGGATTGCCAGACAGAGAAGCGTGATTTGTCGCTCCAGAGAACACATCTCTACTGTTCTAGAGTCCAGTGGCAGTGTGCTTTACACCACTACATCGAACGCTTGGCATTGCACTTGGTGATGTAAGACTTGGATGCAGCTGCTCGGCCATGGAAACCCATTCCATGAAGCTCTATGCACTGTTGTGCTAAGCTGAAGGCCACACGAAGTTTGGAGGTCTTTAGCTGTTGATTCTGCAGACAGTTGGCGATTTCTGTTCACTGTGCCCTTTAACATGCACCAACCTCACTCTGTCATTTTATGTGACCTACCACTTGGTGGCTGAGTTGCTGTTGTTCCCAGTTGCTTCCACTTTGTTATAAGACCACTAACCATTGACCGTGGAATATTTAGCAGCAAGGAAATTTCACGGATGGACTTATTGCACAGGTGGCAACCTATCACGGTACCACGCTTGAATTCACTGAGCTCCAGAGAGTGATCCATTCTTTCACAAATGTTTGTAGAAGCAGTCTGCATGCCTAGGTGCTTGATTTTATACACCTGTTGTCATGGAGGTGATTGGAACACCTGAATCCATTGATTTGGAGGGGTGTCCCAATACTTTTGGCATTATAGTGTATATGTATGTATATACATATAAAAAAACAGGGCATGTCAGGTTCAGAAGGCTATACCACCTGCCTCTATGCCCTGTAGAGGTAAATGGTTCCAGGTCGCAACTGTGTCCAATGGAGTCCCTCTTCAAATAGATGAGTGTTAGTTGGTATATCCCATCCTGATTACCTGCTAACTCTGGCCAGGTCACTGCTGACAATGCAATCCATCACAGATCACAAGTCAGCAGCTAGACCCCTGTAACAAAGAGGAAGGGGGGTGGATAATGACACTAGCATGATATCTGGAGCTGACTGTATGTACAGTGGGAACTTTACTATTTGGCATTAAGAAAAGTATAGATTTTACAGCCCAGCAGAGCATGGATCCAGGTATACAAGGCATACACCTGAGCAGAGGTAACATATGTTTACTAACCAGAAATTGCAAAAATCCCTAAACCTGGAGTTGCTCTTTAAAGTTAGCTAGCTACAAACCAGTGAAACAAAGTTAATATTATATTTGGCAGCAGTTAAATCATACTTCCCTTTTTTGATCACATGATTTTATTTTGTATAACTGACTCACTGAACATGTAACAAAACCGTCTTTCTTTTCGGACATGGACTAAAGGCTATCTATACTGTCCTTTTTAATAGTATTAAGATTAACCATGTAAGAAAATAACCCCGTAAGCATTTCTATGTAGCTATTTTTATATTTGTGTATATGCAAATAATAGCCTTTTTTATATATGCACAGTATATACATAAATATTTAACTTCATTTTGATAACGATATTACATTCTATTATGTAGTGTAATGTAATATCTGCTTTTTCATAAATTAGTCTATGTTTTAAGAATGTAAAATTCATTTTTTTTTAAAATTAAATATGTTTCCTAAAATGAACCTTTGAATTGCTCATGCAGGGTAAAACAGCATGTTAATTTTATTTCCCTCATCCCAGCAGCAAATACTTACCATTCTATTGCTCCAACACTACTTCATTCAGTCTCCGGGAGCTAGTAACAAACAGCAATGTGTATGGTAAAGTCAAATTTCAATTTGTAGGCAACACAAAACCGAATCTCCCCTTCCATCAAATGACAACCCTGGACCAATTACCAAGCACCAGCACTGCCACGTTGGGTCAGTCACATGCTCCCCAGTACCCAGACGTAACCTCTATTTCTATTATTCTCGGCAGCTGAACGGAGTGATAGGAAAGAGAAGGTAAGGTGAGGATGTGCTGCTGATGAATCAGGCTTTGAAGGATATTTAAACTCAAAAACAAAATGTTATGTATTGGGGCTTAGCAATTTTTTTATGTTGTGGCTGCATTTGTTTTCTCTTTAAAGGCTATGTATGTTTTCTGCAACTATGAAAAAAAATGTAGATCTTGCCAGAATTCCAGTGTACTTGTAACGTCCTACAGGTCCTGCACAATGAACTGATATATCAGTATCGGCAGATTTCACAGCTACAGTACTTTCTATAAACTACAAAAAAGACCTTTCTATGCAATGGGATTGAAAGATGGAGAAGAGGTTGTAGTACAAATCAGGAAATCAGCCTAGTAACAACCATGGCCCCCTTTAAATATATATATATAGTGACGTGAGTGAATATAGTTACTCTAGGACAGGTTATTTGCTATAACAAATGAACATAAAGTACTGTATATTGCATTGTGCAATGCATTGCATTTTTCTTTATGGGCTTTGATACACTTTAATGCATACCTGTTGTTTTGTCTGCGTGGATAAAGCAGTTTTATTTAAAAGTGGTTGTAGAGCTTAGAGTTTTTTTTTTTTTATTAAAATAACAGTGCTGATTGGCCCTGTGCTGATCACACACACCCTCCCAAAAATAACCTCTCTAGCCATACACATTAAACTGAGCATATGCAAAGTGACTCCTAGAGCTCTGTACTATGAGGAGATGTATTGGGGACAGTAGAAGAAGGGGAGGATCAAAGAAGACAGTTTCAAATGGCCTTTTTATACAATGCGAGGGATTACCCTTTAGGTTCCACAGTGAGTATAACAAGCATGCGTTACTGTATATACAGACTGATTTTACTTTTGTAGGTTTAGTAACACTTTAAGTGTTTAGAGAGGGGGTGGGAGAGATAGTTATTGCAGTATTTTGTACCTTAAAGCATAGATTGCATGAAGGTAAAGAACACCCAGACTTTAGAACCACTTTGGGTTATAATTTAAATCACAGTAGCTTTGGTTTCTGAAGAACTATCTGCGTTTGGATCGCTCTTCAAAGAGCGTTTGACAGGTGGTGAGGAGGTGTTGTATCGTCTCCTCACCGCCTGCTTTAGCCCCTTGATCCCCACACTAGCATGCCACAACCACATGCATTGCACTCAGTTGCGGGGCACTTGCATAGTGGCTCCATTCAAATGATGCAATAGGGGGTATAATCCCTGTTGCAGCCATGAAGCGAAGCATCGCAATCGCAACATGTGTACACCTCTAACCGCTGCCTTTCCAGCAAAAGAGCGTAGCAGGCTCAATCCCCCCTCCCCCCAACTGCTACTGTAAATGAGCCCTTAGGCTTTGGACATGCTTAAAACTAAGAATAGGATATATCGTCTGAGGCAGTACAAATACAAGCATTTTTTGATATTTGCTAGTCTAAGGAGGAGTTCAGGTGTGTTTGGATAGGAGTCTGAATCTGTCTGAGCTATCCTTCCTGGAAGCTGTGAAAGCCGCTAGTCAGTCATATGCGGCGGAGGCATTTTCTGCATCACAGCTTCACATATGCAAGGGGCATGTATATATGCTGTTGCAGGGTGGGGCATGCCTCCAACACTTATAATTGGCTGTCGGCTTTGACACCTTAAATGTGGGATAGCTCAAGTGGGTTCAGTCGTGTTCAGATGTGTTCAAGCCCACCTAAGCTCATCAATAGTAAAGAGCATCAGCTCCAGTAAGCAAGGATTTTTTCCTTTTAGCCTTTAAAGCACCCTTAACGTTTATGTCAAGTCAACACTTCTTTTTTAGTTTTGGATAGAGTGGGGAAGGATTAGGGATTCTACAAAAATATATTTTTGGCTTGACATACACTTTAAGATCTGTATTCAAAACGTTTGTACTAGAGTTTATAGCGTCTTTAAATCCCTTTTTTTTAGTTTTGGATAGAGTGAGTAAGCATTCAATCCTCTTTCTGCCTGTTACTTAAATCCATGGTTCCATTAGATAGATTTAACTTTACTTGCTGCCCTGCATACAACGATTTCCAAGACAGAAATTCAAGGAAATTTTGCAATGGCAACACAAACAGAAATAGGGAAGTAGCTAAAAGATAGAAATTCTCTCAGCTTTTTGTTTCTGTCTGTGATACTGTTGCAGATTTCCACAACTTCCTTTCTGGTAAAACTTTCTAATTAGGCCCTGGATAGTGGTAAAAACCAGACAGAGGTTTTAATCCTTTATTCTATCCAAGTCCCAAGTATAAAAAAATAATTGTTTTTATTTAGATACATTTTGAAATGGAGTCAAGTCAACTTTAAAATATTATTTTTTTTATCCCATCGCACAGGATACCATGAAAATAGCAACTTAAAAAAAATAACACTTGGTGTTTTTTAAAATTTTTAAATTTGGATCATGCATCTATACTTTTGCATTTTTCCCATATCGTGTAAAGCCCTCCCCCCAAAAAAAACCCTGAAAGAGCAACAAAATACACCAACAAAAAATAAAGAAAAATAAAAATTGCATTTTATGTATTTGTTTAATTTATTATTTATGTAAGGCTAAAATACAGACGCAGTCATATGTATAGAATTTCACCATATTACAGACACATAACACACACACATAACAGTTGCAAGTTTTTTACAATCTGTAAATTAACAACCATCAGAGAATTGGAGTCCAGTAGAACTATGGCTTATGAAAACGTTGTCCCTGCTTTCTCATAGACAGCTTGACGTCCTCCATATTTATCATGTCATTTACTGTTCTGACCCACTGAATTATCATGGTTATTAGATTAGATTCTTACCCACATTTAAAAGGTGCGTTACCAGAGAGTGGAGGTATTTTCATTTCAGAAGGGAACAGAGATGCTAGAGACATGCAGCCAGCCTGGTTGACCGAACAGGATAATTCCATAGTTTCCTGGGTCAGTCCACAGACCTTCAACCAAAAAAAGGCAAATCCCAAGACAAGACCAAAATATTTGGAACAAAATATGCATTTTATTTTTTACTTTTTCGGTTATTTTTATTTGATCACATAATGAAGTTCATGATCACTAATCGTGAGCATTCGCCCTTGGTTTATCAACAAAGCCATTGATGATCATCATGTCCTTCCTTGACCTGTAATCATGAATGGCTTATGTTGATAAACAAAAGCCACTTGATTTTGGTTGCATTTATATGATAGACACATACAGTAGAATAACACCTGGAATTGTTAGTCTATAGTCTTTAACACCTTCCCACCAGACCTATAGCAGATTGATGGCCGGGCGGGACACTCCTCATTGTGACTGGGCGTCATATGACTTCCTGTCAAAACGAGCAGGTCACGCGGCCACAGGGCCATGCAGCGGCGCGATCTGTCAGTGGCTGTGTCCATGGGACACAGCCAATGACATATCACTACACCGGCCCATTGCCAGTGTCATGTGACCGCTGTGACCAATCACAGTAGATCACATGTCACTTGTATACAATGGATGGCTTCCTGTCATGCCATCCATTGTATACAGTTATGTTGTTAGATGTGACTGGTCAAGGAAGTTACATGATACAGACAGGGCCAATCACAGCCCATCTGTATCATGTGATCAGCTTTGCCCAATCACAGTTAATCATAACAAAAGACTGAATGAATCAGTTTCATTCAGTAACAATGATTGCAAATATCAATGAAATACATTGGTATTAGCAATCATAATGGTATTAGCAATCAAAAAACAAATCCTGATCACTTGCCCAGAGTAGTTCAATGCTGCTATGGTAACATTTATGTAAGGAAGAGTTAAGCGAGCGCTACAAAAACAAAGCTGCTGGGACACCAAAAAGCAACCACAAACCTCATAAGAATAAATATAGATAAAAATAGGTGCAGCACTGATAACAAAAACATATAAAAGGTGCTTGATGCAAAACTAGAAATTGATAACTCAATCAAAAACATATAAATAATGTAAAGTGCCAAAAGTGCAAATGATACATCAAATTAGTGGCATAGGTGCTAACCATAAACTCTGTATAAGATACAATAAATATAAAGTGCAATATATATATAAAACCACATCAAGGTGGTTATGGTGATAGATTAGTGAAGGTCCAATAAATGAACATGGGGATCATGGAAGATCTCAGCAAAGGTGTTCCAATCTCTTAATCCAGGGTAATAAATGGTGTGACTGGTAATAAGTGAATTGCGCACTCACCAGATGCGCGATATAATCATGCATTTGAGATTACAACTGTCTTATCGGGTCAGCCAGATCATCCACTCAAGTGTAAGGCCAGGTTCCTGTTCCCTTCAGGGTCCTCCGATTGGTATCACTGCATCAGGTCTCCTCTAAGATAGGCTCTGTGAATGGTGAGACTCACAAAGAGCCCAAGAAAGGATGCCACATAGTGTCATACTGCATTTATCAAAGGATTTTATTTCCAAATCAGGGTGCACAGACAGAAAACAAACAGACTGACCATGTGTATCCAAGATGGCCGCCAGCAGCAGCGTGACGTCAAGACGCTGTAGCTCCTCCCTGACACGTTTCGTTTCGGGGTAAGCATACAGTGCCAGACGTCCAAATGATTCTATTTATGGCAAAAAATGTCGCGTGCGCATATCGCGCCCGCCATTTTGCCGGCTGCCCGACGTATGCGCAGTGCGCCAGCACAATTTTGCCATGGACCAAAAAGTTAATAACACGTCCATTGGGAATGCGCGCACATTGCAGCGTCATTTTATTGGCGGTATTAAACCGCAGCAAGTCACCTAGTTTACCAGGATAGAAAATAGTACTGGGAAATATGCTCTTTTACCAGGAAAAAGGAAAAAAGGAATAAATATCTTATATTTACCATATATAACTATGGTAACATTGTATTGCTTTGGTCACAGTGTGCTGAAAATAAAATAGTAAAAAAAAAGAAAAATGTAATAAAAAATAAAAAAAAATAGGAGAAACATTTGAAAAAAATACAAATTCAATTATTTTTATTATTTTCACCAAATAAATGTAGCAGAATACATTTTGACCTAAATGTATGAAGAAATGTTATTTATTCGCTAAATTGTATAACAGAAACGAAGAAAAGTGCGGGTTTTTTTTTTCAAACGTTTCAGGTGTTTTTTTGTTTTATTTAGCAAAAAATAAAAAGTTATGGTGATTAAATACCACCAAAAGAAAACTCTATTTGTGTGAAAAAAATTATAAAAATGTCATATACAGTAGTATAGTGTTGCATGACCACGCAATTTTCATTCAAAGTGCAACAACACTGAAAGCTGAAAATTGGCCTGGTAAAAGTGCCCGGTATTGAAGTGGTTAAGGCTCTGTGATTAATTTCTCTCCCATACACCAATGGTTTTGTTTATAAAGCAGTGAATATGAATATAACAAAACATTCATTGGTGGTGACTCAATTACTGTCATTTAAAATGCATGTACAGAACCTGGGAGATTCACCTGCAGTGCATGTTTTCTGATTGCCAAATGTACTGCTTTATTAATACTGTATGTCCACAAGTGTGTTCTAATGTACTTAGCACTGATTCTAGTTCTGTTATGTAAAACAGTAGGTATACTCACAGCACCATTCCCATTCCCTTCAGCCCACTCCTCTTCCCATCTCTATATATTAAAATTCTTTTTTTTCCTTAGTTTCCAATTAGGTCAGCATTGTCTAAATATTTTCTCATACCAAAAGAGCTTCATTAAAATATCAAAATGTATGTAAATTTACAAAAATGTTAGTGGACAGAGCAATTAGGAAAATAGTATATAAGTAGAAGGGCAAGATCATAGACCCAAGCAGGGGTCATAAGCATAACAGTAACATTTAGTTTATATGACTATGGTCCATAACAGGATGATGGTATCGCAGGTATGTCCATGAAACCTGAAACCTGTAATGTGCAACTCTCTAATAATCATGCAAACTGGTTCTGAAAAAACGTCCTTCAAGCTCACTGTGCAAAAAAGGGTTGCACGGGAAACATGTTGACAAATTTAAAAATCAGGCCAGAGGGCACCTACCAGTGGAAAGCGCTAACAAAACAATGAGAAACGATAACCAAAATGTGAATGGATCAAGGAGATGTCCTCTGTAGAACCAGGAGAAAGGAGATCAAGACATAGTAGTGTGTGTGTGTGTGTGTGTGTGTGTGGGGGGGGGGGGTAGGGAATTTTCGCAATGGGGGAGCTTCAGGCATGGTCTTAGGCATAGGAGTAGACAATGGAAGTGTCATTCAAAGATGGGCCAGTTATGTGGTAAATCGAAAGACCAGCTGGTAGTCAAGCCAGGGTTGCCATGTCAATAGAAACTTGTAGTGTTTGTCCTCCAATACCACCATTAGCATCTTGTTAATAAAGATACCCTGAATTCTAGATTTGACTTCTTCAAAATGGGGAGCCGGGGATTTCCATGCACAATGCTCATGCAATGGTCTGTTTCGTTGCCATTAAAAAGAATTCACTCAGCACCCTAGATCTTCACGAGACATCCTTTAGCGGTCTATGGAGAAGAGCTTTGCCCGGGTTCTTCCACAGATTAACTTGTGTGACAGACTGGATCAGGTTGTACACCCTTATCCACAAACATAGGGCCATAGGGCTAGACCACCAAATATGGAACATCATTCCTTCAGTCCTACATCCCAAAAGCAAAAAGGATTATAACCTGGTACTACATACTTTGCAATACTTGCCGGTGTAAAATACCAGTGGTTAAGAACTTTGCACAAGTTCTCCAATGCTTGTGTCATGTACCTAGTAGGAAAATTAATTGATGAGGTTAGCCTCTCTTTTATCTCAAGCCCAGGCCCCACTGAAGGTAGAACAGATGATGCCAAGGGAGAGGAAGAAAACTAGTGCTGGCAGATGTTGATAGCAGAACTTGCTGCTGGAGGTGCAGGCATGAGAAGTCAAGCAGGACATCAGCTCAGAAGTGGATGTGATGCATGCTGGACCAGCCAAGGTTAAAGGGACACTCCACGTACACTGCAGGTTCTGAAAAGCATGGCTTGTCGAAGTTCTCAGCAGGCTTTAGGCAGGAACACACTGTGATGACTGGAGCGGTTATGAAGAACAGCCGAAGCAGACACTCAGAACTTGTATGAAGCCAAGTCAGAAGCAGGAGCAGGAACACCCTGCGATGACTGAAGCAGTTATGAAGTACAGCCGAAGCAGACACTCAGAACAAACAGAATCCAGGATCAAGTCAGTAACAAGCCGGTTCATCAACGGAAATCATATACAGAATATACTCAGGACAAAGTCTGGACTATCAGGGAGCAAGAGCTCCCTTTAAATAGCCTATCTGGTGCCACAAACTGTAGGCGCGCACCAGCATGTGGGCACAGGTGTGCGCATCTTATTTCTATTAGTGAAGCGCCTATGCACATTTCTATTAGCGATATCTATGCACCAGTCGCCTTATAGGAATTCCTTACATTGCCCCCTCTTTAAGGGCAGCCTCCGGATGACCACCAGAGCTTTCTTTTCAGGATGAAGCCAGAAGTAAACCTGTACCAGCCATGAAGCATGAACATTTGAGGCTGGTTCACATTAATTTTCCTCTGGGCCATAGCCCTTCCACTTGATAAGGAACTGGGTTTAACTTCTCTCAACTCTACAGTCCAGTATGACTTCAACTTCGTATCCTCATTGCCCTTAATGAGCAGCGGAACGAGGGTCTCTGGACCTTGATCCAGAATGGATCTAGAACAGCTGGCTTTAATAAAGACACATGGAATACTGGGGGAATTTTCAGGTTTCTTGGCACAATTAATGCAAATGCTACAGAGTTGATCTTTTTCTTGATCTCAAAGGGGCCCAGGGATCTCGGGCCAAGCTTTTTCGAGGGGCAGCTTAATTTCAGGTTAGTTGTAGATAACCAAACCTTGTCTCCCGGTTTCAAGTCTAAATTTCCTCTTTTCCTTTTAGCAAAGAATTACTACTTGCCTGATTCTTCATGATAGTATCCTTCAAGAGCTGATTGTTAATACTGAGAAAGCTCAATCTGTCTTGCACAGCTGGTACAAAAGATTCCAAAGGGACCTCATGTAAAAAAGGAAGGATGGTACCTATAATTAGAAAGGAGATTGTTTTGTGGCAGAGTGGGTGGAATTATTGTATGAAAACTCTGCTAATGGAAAGAGAGGTACCCAATTGTCCTGTGAACAAGAAAAACATCGCAAATACTGCTCAAGGGTTGGGTTTGTTTTGTCCTCTCTCTGTCCGTCCATTAGTCTGTGGGTGAGAGGCAGTAGATAAACAAAGTTTAATATTTAAGGCTTCACATAAAGCTCTCTTGAAAACCTGGAGGTAAATTGTACTCCTCAATCGGAAACAAAATTGTCAGGCACACTATGTAATCGTACAATTTTCTTAATGAAAGACAAGGCAGTGTCAGAAGCAAAGCTGGTCCCCTTCAAGGGTATAAAATGTGCCATTTTAGACAGGTGATCTACCACCACAAAAATTGTAGTGAACACCTTCTGATGGAGAGAGTTCAGCAATAAAATCCATATACTGTATATCATACTCCATGGTTTTTCAGGTACCTGGAAAGGGCTCCAACAGACCCCTTGGCATTATTAGTTTTATTCCGAAGACACGCTGAGAAAGATTTGACATATTCCTTGCAATCCTGAATCAAATTTGGCCACCAAAAGGAACGGGCAATCAGATATGAAGGTTTGTAAACTCCAAAGTGGCCAGTCAAAGGGTGATCATGGCACATCTTAACCTCTTCTCATCTGCCCATTCTAAATAGAAGGCGGACGGGAAGCAGTGCTGATGCAGGCTGATGTTCCTTAACGTCAGCCCACATCAATGGCTTGTGCGCGGCTCACAGACTGCGAACCCTGGAGCCTGGTGATCGCTGTGTTGCCCGGACACAGCAGATCATATTAATGTAGTAACATAGTCACATGGTAAACAATGAAACTGAAAGTAAATATCAGTGGGAGAGCAGAGAAGCGATCCTGCAGTGTGTGAGTGTACAGTAGCCTGTCAGGCTGCTTGTACATTCACACACTACAGTGCAAGCCACCCCAGTGCCCCGATTTAGTGCCCCTGTGTCTTTGATCACTGCCCCACAATGACCATAGTAAATAATGCAGCCAGCCACTGTCACGTGTCCCAATGCACACAAAACAACCCCATACACCATGCCAATGTCCTGATCACTGCCATACCAGTGTCCTGATCACTGCCGTACCCCAAACCAACACCCTGACCACTGCCATATGCCATACCAGCACTCTGATCACCTCCATACACCATACCAGCACCCTGATCACTGCCATTCCCCATACCAGCATCCTGATCATCGCCATACCCTATACCAGCATCATGATCACCCCATATGCCATACCAGCGTCCTGATCACCGCCATAGCCTATACCAGTGTCATGATCACTGCCATACCAGCATCCTGATCACCACCATGCACCATACCAGCACCCAGATCACCCCCACACCCCATATCAGAGTTCTGATCACAGCCATACCCCACATCAGCATTTCAATCACCGCTATACCCTATACCAGCATCCTGATCACCGCCATACCCTATACCAGCATCCTGATCACCGCCATACCCAATACCAACATCCTGATCACCCCCCTACCCCATAAAAGTGTCCTGGCTATTGCCATACCAGCGTCCTGATCACCACCATACCTCATGCTAATGTCCTGATCATCACCATACCCCATACTAGCGTCCTGATCACTGCCATATGCCATACCAGTGTCCAGCATTTTAGGATCTCAACTGATCAATTTTCAAATATATATCCCATAGTTCGTTGACTCTATAGATTTCACACAGACTAAATAATATAAACTGTTTTGGGTTATTTTTACCCCAATATCATGAAACAAGCGTGAGAGCGCGTCTGGTTTACAGTTCTGTGACCCTGGACGATATGTTATATGAAACACAAAGTGGCAGAAGAGTGCCCACCTTGCCTGTGGAGGTCTCAGTTTTTTAGCAGTCCTTAAGTATTCTAGATTCTTGTGATCAGTGAAAATGAGAATAGGGTACAAAGCCCCTTACAACAGACAGTGCCATTCTTCAAGAGCTGACTTGATAGCCAATAGTTCATGATACCCCACATCATAGTTCCTTTCAGGGGGTCTCAATTTCCGAGAGAACAAAGCAACAGGATGGATCAAAGATCTGGGTCCCTGGCGTTGAGACCATATAGTACATAAGCCATAGTAGTGTCCTCTACGGGCCTTCATATCACCCCTCCACACAGTAGTGTCCTCTGCCCCCCCCCTTGTCCCCTATAGCAGTGACCTCTGGCCCCCTTCTCCCCCCCAGCAATGTCCTCTGCCCCCCTTTCCCCCATAGCAGTAACCTCTGGCCCCCTTATCCCCCCCAGCAATGTCCTCTGTCCCCCTTTCACCCATAGCAGTGACCTCTGGCCCCCTTCTCCCCCCCAGCAATGTCCTCTGCCCCCCTTTCCCCCATAGCAGTGACCTCTGGCCCCCTCCCCCCAGCAATGTCTTCTGCCCCCTTTCCCCCATAGCAGTGACATCTGGCCCCCTTACCCCCCCAGCAATGTCCTCTTCCCCCCTTTCCCCCATAGCAGTGACCTCTAGCCCCCCCTTCCCCCCACCAGCAGTGTCCTCTCCCCCCCTTCCCTTCCATGGACAGGTATTTTAAAAATCTGACCTCCTAGCAAGTGGCTGGGGTTTGTGATTTTTCTGCCCCCACCCTGGTGCCCTAAGGCAGCTGCATAAGCAGCCTTATGCGGGTGCTCAGCATACGGCTGCTTAGGGAGCCGCTTTAGGGCACCAGGGGGCAGAAAAATCCCAGACCCCAGCTACTTGCTGGGAGTTCAGATTTTTAAAATACCTGCCTTCTGTTGATCACCTTTATTGTCCTCCTGGAGCAGCTGAAATCTAGCATCTCCTCCTCGCCCTTGCACCAGCGTACAGCTGCTGCAGGAGGAAAATCCAGGGGATCGGTTCTAGTAAACGCCTCCTCTGTTGCCCCTCCTGTCCTTGTTCCTCTTTTTTTCTGCTGCCTGGCCCTTCCCCAAAGTGCTCCCCTTTCAACAGGGCTCCTAAAGAAATTGTGAAAAATATTAAAAATAAAAAATGTAAAAACAAAACTACTGACATCATCCACTGCCCTACTGACACTAACCTCTGCCCTACTTACACCATCCACTGCTCTACCGACTGACTCCAACCTCTGCCCTGACTGACACCATCCACTGCCTTACTGACTGACACTGACCATTTTTAAGGTGAGCTAAGTTTGTATTTTTACAGTGACATTTGTTTTATAGTTTTCTACATTTTCCTTGCTATTTAGTTAGGCCTTGCTAGTTAATTTTTTTTAAATGGCACTGAACCCTGGTGATCTCTTTCATGTTGTTCAGGTAGATCTCCACCTCACAAAGGTTGCCTACCCCTGATCTAGTTCAACCAATAACAAAAAAAAACCACACAAAAATAGAAAACCACAATATACACTATCCTATACCCACAGTTAATTCAGTGAAAGGCAAAAAAAACCCAATGATGCTTGATCCAATTCACTCTAGTGAGGGAGAAAAAATTACTTCTTGATCCCCCATGATACAATTGGATATTCCCTGAATCAGCTATTACCTCTAAATATTAGTATCCAGTTATATTTTGTGCATGTAGGAATGCATCCAGCTCTTTTTAAAACAATCTACAGAGCTGGTCAGAACCAGTTCTTGAGGGAGTCTATTCCATATTTTCACAGCTCTTAAAGGGGAACTTAACTCTCTCTATCAACATTGATTAGTTTTGATCCTTATGCTGCTAGCATTAGTAAATAAATAGGAAGGTTTATTATATTTACTTGTTTTACGCTTTTTTTTTACATTTTTTCAGGTTACTTCCTGCTTTCCATGCCTAGACAAATTATGTCATACATCCCAGGAGTCTTTGGGAGGGGAGGAGGGGGTTTTCTCAGCTAAGCACACCATCCTGCCTGCATGCCTGACAGATGGATTCCAAGAAGTAAATGCTACATGAATCATCTGCCCATATTCAAGATGGCCACAGCCATAAATGCTAGGGGGTGTTTTTCAAAGTGATTTTTCAATAAAATAAAGCATGGAGGCATGGATGGATGGGTGAGTTTGCTTTGATTATGAAAAATGAATAAATAGTGTTTCTAGTTTGTGGTTCTCAGATACAGTGTAGTTCTGCTTTAACTGTGAAAAAGCCTTTCCATATGTTAAGGTTAACCACTTGCCGCCCTGCCACTGTACATATACGGCGGCAGGGCGGCACGTTTTTAAAACGTGTGTTCTGTAAACAAATAGGGGGCGCGTGTGAGGCACGCCGCCGCCCTATCTGTCCCGCGGATCACCGCCGCAGATGTCAGTCGCCGGGTCACAGCCGCTCCTTAGCGGCTATGTCCCGGCGATCGGCGGCAAACAGTGACAGAGAGCACAGCTGCAGTAGCTGTGCTGTCTGTCACTTCTCTGTCAGCTCGAGGATGAGCTGATCGAGAAAGAACAGTTTCTCTTTCTCGATCAGCCTTGTCCCGCCCAGTATACACCCCCGCCCCTTAGTAAAACACTCCCCTCACTCCTATAACCCTTCCCTGCAAAATAAAGTTAACTCCTTCCTCCCCATTGCCATTAGTACAGTGTCAGTGTTTTTTTTTTTTGCACTGATCACTGTATTAGTGTTTTTGGGGATGTCAGTGACCCCAAGTCAGTACCCCCCAATGTCAGAATGTCCGCCGCAGTCCCGCAGTCCCGCCATAAGTCGCTGGTCGCTGCCATAAGTCCCTGATTGCCGCCATAATTCGCTGATCGCCGCCATTATTAGTATAAAAAAAACCCTAAAAATCCCAGTATCTTTCCCGCCATTTGTAAACGCTATAACTTTCACGTAAACCAATTAATTTACACGTATCGGGTTTTTTTTTTTTAGCAAAGACGTGTCACAGAATGCATTTTGGCAGAAATTTATGACTAAATTTGATTTTTGCATTTTTTTTACTGGACATGTTTTATAGCAAATGTCCAAAATATTATTTTTTTTCCTCAAAATTGTCAGCCTTTTTTTTTATAGCGCAAAAAAATAAAAACCGCACAGGTGATCAAATACCACCGAAAGAAGCTCAATTTGTGGGGAAAAAAAGGATGTAAATTTCATTTATGTACCATATTGCATGACCGCGCAATTGTCCGTTAAACTAGCGCAGTGCTGTATAGTAGAAAAATGGCGTAAATTGCAGTATTTATACCATAGTTTGTAGACGCTATAACTTTCACACAAAGCAATCAATATACACTTATTGGGATTTTTTTTACCAAAAACATGTAGCAGAATACATTTTGGCCTAAATTTATAACCAACTTTGAGTTTACTATATATTTTTTATAGCTGAAAATAAAAAATATTGTTTTTCTTCAAAATTTTTGCCCTTTTTTTGTTTATAGCGTGAAAAATAAAAAGCGCACAGGTGATCAAATTACACCGAAAGAAAGCTCTATTTGTGTGAAAAAAAGGACGTAAATTTCGTTTGGGTGCAGCATTGCATGACTGCGCAATTATCAGTTGAATTAGTGCAGCGCCGAGTAGCAAAAAGAGGCCTGGTCATTAAGGGGGGTAAATCCTCTGGAGCTCAAGTGGTTAAATCTCTTTTCCTCCAGACGTAAAGAGTGCCACCTTGTCCTCTGTAATGATCGGAAATTGAATAACTCTACACAAAATTCACTATATGGACCACAAATGTATTTATACATACTGATCATGTCACCCCTTAATCCCGTTTTCTCAAAAGAGAATAAATTCAGTTCAGCTAATCTTTCCTCATAGCTGAACTCTTCCATGCCTTTTATCAGTTTGGTTGCCCTTCTCTGCACTCTTTCCAGTTGCTCGATATCATTTTTGTGAACTGGTGCCAAAAACCGAACTGCATATTCCAGATGAGGTTTTACTAATGATTTGCAAAGGGGCAAAATTATGTCTCTCACTCTGGAGTCTATACTTCTTGTAATATACAAAAGTATTTTCGTAGCTTTAGAAACTGCAGCTAGGCACTGCATACTATTATTAGGTCTATGATCTACAAGAAAACCCAGATCTCTCCACCATTGATTCCCCAGCTGTTCTCCTCCTAGTGTGTATGAAGCATGCATGTTTTTAGCCCTCAAGTGCATAACTTTACATTTATCAACAATAAAGTGGCAGTAAACTCCGCTTTTTATCTTGTACCTACAGGTAGGCCTATAATAAGGCATGCACTGTTTAGGAGATGTGTAGCAGTCAGTGACATTACAGGCACATGCGCACTGTGCTCTCAATGGACAGCATGCCGTCCATTGATAGAACTGTGCTGTGGCTGTGATTCTCACATGCATGTGTGGGAGAGACCTCATCGTGGCTCGGCCACCTTTGAATCCGATTTGCAAATTAGCTGCCCAATTAAATAGTGCATTGAGCTCAGCTTGCAAGTTGGAAACATTCTGAAAGGACGAAATTCTGCTGCTTGGTTTCATCATCAAGGACTGAAATGGTGCTTTTAATCCCAAACTCTATATCATTTATAAATATATTAAAAAGTAAAGGTCCCAACATTGAATCTTGGGGTACACCACTAATAACCTTAGACCATTCAGAGTATGAACCATTAACCACTACTCTCTGAATATGGTCTTTTGGCCAGTTTTCTATCTGTTTATAAACTGAATTTTCTAAGCCTGTAGACTTTAATATACACATTAGCCGTTTGTGGGGAACTGTGTCAAGTATACTTTGTCCACAGCCACTCCTTTGTCTAAGTTTTTGTTTACTTCCTCATAAAAAGAAATGAAATGTGTTTGACAGCTTCAGTCTGTCATGAATCCATGCTAACTATTTCTTAAAGGAGAAGTATGGTCATAGCTTTTTCAGCTATACTTCCCCTGTGGGTCACAGAAGTGCACTTAATTGTGACCCAGATTCAGCTGACAGTGGGCTAAAGTTCGCTGTCAGCTGACATCACAGAGCCAGTCCAGGCTCTGCTGGGGTGCCTGACAATACTGTCTGGATCTGTCCAGATACCTAGCCGACAGCTGGCTTAGCCTCTCTGCGGCATACTGAAAGCCTGAACCAGCTGTTCTCACCCCCTCAACAGTCTGGCACTTCAGTGACCACTGGAGGGACAGAGCACAGAGTGGTGACTGACAGTCACTGCTCTGTGCTCCAAGTGAACCTGAGAACTGAGCGGACTTAAGAGTGATCAGCAGTCTTTGATAACTCAGTGTAGAGCTGACAGGGGACATCATAGGTGAGGATGTAGGTTTGTTTGTTTTTTTCCCATTGTTCTCTTTTAAAATATTATTTTGTAGCACAAACTCTTCTATATGATATTTTGTTAAACTCTCAGTTATCTTCCTGACTGTAAAAGTTACACTAACATATTAGGTTAATTTAATAAATACCTTCTTCAGCTCCTTGTTTGTAATGGAGAATGGGGAGGCTCACGCCCTTAATGGGGATAGTAGTGACATAGCCCCAAATGATCTGCTATGGCTTGAAATTGACATGGTCCAGAAACAGACAAAATAAAGATGAATAAAATAGTGGGATCAGATGGCTTACACCCAAAAGTCCTCAAAGAGCTGAGCTCTGTTATATCTAAGCCATTGTTTCGAATTTTTAAAGACTCTTTAATGGCTTGCATGGTGCCACTGGATTGGCGCAAAGCCAATCTGGTGCATATATTTAAAAAGGGATCAAAGTCTTTACCAAGTAACTACAGACCTGTTAGTTTAACTTCTATAGTCAGGAAAACACTTGGAAGTTTAATAAAAGACCATATAGAAAATTTTTTGTCAGAAAATAATATTTTAAGCAATCGTCAGCATGAATTAATGAAAAACAGAAGTTATTAAGCAAGTCCGATTTCTTTTTATGAGGAGGAAAGCAAAAACTTAGACAAAGGTGTGGCTGTGGGCGTAGATTTTTGACTGGCTAATCTGTAAATGAAAGTCTATAGGCTTAGAAAATTCAGTTAGAAAATTGATCCTCTAAAGGAAGCACTTGTGGATGCAATGCGTAAGAGGCGGAACTTCGCTGATGTTATCAGCCTACTCTCACCTTCTGGCTGATGATCTCTGAAAATACCGGAACTCTCCAATGGACAATCTTTGCAGATACTGGCACCTTCCTGGCTGGTGATCTCTGCTAATGGGGACAGTTGGCTCTATAACATTGAGTGGATGAGCATTTCATTTAAGCTGAATGGGTGGTTGCTTTTAACCTTGAAAAAGCTGTTTATGATTCATCCTAAAAAAGGAAGTCCCTTTTAATCCCTTATGATAGCGGTCCTTTATGTTGCCTACATATCGATATGGAGGATTTTCACTTCTGCTTCTCTTTTAGGAACTATGAGATCTCCTGTAATGTAAGAGGTCTTAATTGAAGGTGAACTTTTGGGCTGGAATGCGGTGGAGAAAGAAGCAATCAGTTCTTGGGCTTCACCGCACATTTATTGTTTGAAGAGTGTCACGTTATTTTATATTGACATGTTTGGACTGTGGAACTGCACTTTATGCTTTTTGCTTATTATTTATTTATTTTCACATGTTTTCTGCATGATAATTAATTTCAGTCTGTTTTAGGACTATATTTGAATTTAATAATTTGAATATTGAGGTTAAGAATATTTATGTTTGAACTTTCAGGTAATATTTGTTTTTTCCATGAACAGCATTTTCTGAGTAGCATAGTTGGGTTGGCACTACACTTTTTCAATTGTCAATTTGTTTCATAGGAGTGTGAATAATTATTTTAGTGTTGGCAAGTTATAGTTTTTTCTTTTCTGTTTATTTTCAGCACTGGTTGCACGGACAGTTTTTTGCACTTGAGTACATACAGTAGTTGTCCAATTAAATAGTGCACTGAGGTTGGCTTGTAAATTGGAGATATCCTGAAAGGATTTTATTCCACCACATAGCTTGGTGTTATCTGTAAACACTGATATGGTACTTTTAATCCAAATCTTAATATAATTTATAAGTATATTAAAAAGTAAGGGTCTGTTCTGTATCATTAATACTGAAAATTTTATAGATAGGCAACTCCTATCCTCATATTGATTAGTGGTTCCATATGAATAATAACTACTGCAGTAGGGAACAGAAACAAAAAGAGATCACTGTTCTCTTTATTCGGCATGTTTGAAGTTTATTATACACATGATTACGTAGGTAGCATATTAATATTACAATTGTACTTTTATGTTAACAAGGGCATTACATAGGCAGGCTATTTTCTAATCAAAAATTGAAGGAATGCAAACATAATAAAAACATTATTAGTGCTGTGTGCACAAGGAGTGTACAATACATAAGAAAAGCATATAAACTATATAGAACTAACAAATTTCCTTTACAGGGTCCCAACACTGAACCTTGAGGTACATCACTAATACCTTAGATCATTCAAAGAATGAATCATTAATCACTACTCTCTGAATAAAAAAGACTCTCAGTCATTTAACCAGTTTTCTAACAATTTACAAACTGATTTTTTTTAAGCCTGTAGACTTTAACTTAGACTATTTAGTCTGTGTGAAAGTTATAGTCTACAAAATTTGTATAAATACTGTATATATTTATGGACTGTGATGTTTTACTTGCTTATCACAGTTGTTGAAGCTCTAACATACCAGGACATTATAAACATCCCCAAAATGACCCCTTTTTGAAAATTAGATACCCCAAGTTATTTAGTAAGTGGCATGGCCATTATTTCAAAATTATAATTCTATTTTTTGCCACAATGTTTTTGAAAGTTAAGAATGTAAATTAAATTTCATTGTCGTTTTAACAAGATATTTTTCACACACAGCATGGCTTAGAATTACTTAGAATCACACCCCAAAACACATTATTCTACTCCTTCTTAGTATTAGGGTGCCCCATGTGTAAAACTTTTTTTGCAGCCTAGCCACATACAATCACTGGCCACTTTATTAGGTACACCTTGCTAGTTCCGGGCTGGACCCTTTTGCCCTCACAACTTCCTTAATTCTTCATGGTATAGATTCAACAAGGTTGATTCCAGGTTGAAACATTCCTCAGAGATTTTTGTCCATATTGACATGAGTTACTGTTGACTTTCTATCATCTCAACCAATTTGCCCATTTACCTCTGACATCAACAAGGAATTTTCGGCCACACAACTGCTGCTCACTGGATATTTTCTCTTTTTGGACCACTCTCTGTAAACCCTAAAGATGGTTGTGCATGAACATCCTAGTAGATCAGCACTTTTTTTAAATACTCAGACCAGCCTGTCTGGCACCAACAACCATGCCACATTCAAAGTCACTTAATTCCCCTTTCTTCCTCCTTCTGATGCTCGGTTTGAACTTCAGCAAGTCGTCTTCACCGCGTCTTCTTACCTAAATGCTTTGAGTTGCTGCCATGTGATTGGCTGATTAGCAATTTGTGTAACCAAGCAATTGAACAGGCATACCTAATAAAGTGGCTGGTGAGTGTATATGTTCTTAGTCTCAGGTGACAAGGTTAGAGCATATTCCTTGTCTGTGTAAATGTTATGCACACACATGGTCTAAGCAGTTTTTCCATCTAGTACAACTGCCTGTATAACCAATACCAGTGAAATCCATTACCAGTGCCTGTACATCCAATACTAGTGCCAGCACAGTCATCATCAATGTCAGCACAGCCAGTACCAGTGCCATCCAGTACCACTGTCAGCATAGTCAGTACCAGTGTCACCTGTTACCAGTACTTGTACAACCAGTACCAGTAACATCCAGTACCATTACCTGAACATCCAATACCAGTACCATCCAGTACCAGTGAAAGAAAAGCCAGTATCAGTACCATTCAGTATCAGCACTGCCAGTACCAGTACCATCCAGTACAAGTGCCAACACAGTCAGTATCAGTGCCATCCAGTGCCACTACAGCCAGCACTAGTGCCATCCAGTACTAGTGCCAGCCCAGCCAGTACTGTTGACTAAAATAAAAAAAATACTATGATGAGAAATTACATAAGTTACAATAGTGGCAACATCAATAAGTACATGAAATCAAAAGAGGTGTGGGTAGTCCCTTAATAAATAGTTCAATGCTACTACTACAACCTATGCATACACATGAAGAAAAACACACCATAGGAACAACTTATAGTATAGTATTAAAAACAAGAATAAAAATGTATTAAAAGTAAAAATGCACTCACAAGGAGGCTGGGAACATATTAGGTGGTGATGAAACATGTGCACAGTTGTTCCCTTGTCGAGGCAGATATTGCTGACAATCTCTTGATAGCTGTTCTCTCACCATGGCCAGGGGAACTAGATGTAAAAAGTCCAGTATTGCCACAGCCATGGTGGGAACCAAATGGGATAAACCACAAACCAGTCAATTTGCTACTCTGTCATCTAGAACTCCCTCCTCTCAATGTCACTCCTTGCACATGCGCAGGAATGCATTGTGAGGCGACGCTCCTAGTACTCTTGGTACTAGATAGCAATGGTACTGGCTCTACTGGCACTGGAACTGGCTGGAAGTAGTACTGGATGGCATTGATTCTGGCTGGGACTGGTACTGGATGGCACTGGTTCTGGCTGGCACTGGTACTTGTGCTGGCTGTGATCAGGAGTGAATCTCTTCATTTTTCTCTCTCAACCAATTTCTTTGTGAGAGAAAAGGAAGACACAGCTACTAATTGCAGCAATTGTTTACAATGGTCATTGAGATCACATCACTCTAATTGGCTGTCTACCTTTTTGTGATCTGCACTGTCCATTAGAAAGTGCAGTCACAGTAAGCTGCTCTACAGTGCCCTTTGTCCTCTTATATAGAGTGGGCAGATGGAGCGTGGTTAAAGTAAATGCCATACCTGTAGGCCAATTGCCCCCCATGAAGCCTGGCTGAAAAATATTTCCATGGTTAGCATGCTCCTGTCCCACCTTGTTTCTAGGATGTGCCAGCTATTGAGTGCTTGTCCCCAGAATCACAGGGCTGACTACTCTCCCTCTGGCATTCACAAGCTTTCACAGTGAAGGGCAACCAAGTGAATAGTTGGTAATAGCAAAAAAATCCATCTTCTAAATAAAGGTGAATTTGGATTGTGTACTATTGGCAACTACTCCAGTGCTTCACAACTACAACTAAAGCTTCTGAACCTTTGCCTGAATTTCTAATTGTATGAGTAAATAATAAGTCTGCCTAGTCAATCAGCTTTCATTTTTGGTAATGTAAGTATTACATCATCAAAGTCCTGATGATAATGTTATACAACAATAATATAGGAACAAAGAATAAAAGAACTGACTGTATTGTATGCGCCATAAGATACAGTTGTTCTTTGCCTGCATCCACATTGGTGCTGTTTAATTTTTCAACTGCTTGTAACTTGTGACAAGATTTTCCCTTCTTCAGCTGTTTGAACAACCTGCTCCTATTTGAGCTGAGAAAAAGGTTGATCTGCGGTCGGAAGTGTTGTTACTAATGTGTCTGAGGTCACTGGGTGGAAACTAGCTGTAACTGTATATGCTACCAGCTCTCTTATAAACCACTTCCTGTAAGATTTTTGAAGATTTATTTACATATTAACTTTGTATTAACTTTCTTATAGTCCTCATGCACACTGGACGTTGTTACAGCTGCTGTTTTTGGCTTGTGGCGTTTTTTTCAGCCAGTAAACTCCCCAGCATGTTATCCTATGTGTTCATGCACACATAGACTTTAATCAGCGTTTTTTGGCAGGAGCGTTTTATAGCTGTAAAAATGCTCTAACACTGATAAAAGCTGAAAAACACAAATAAAAGTTGAAAAACGCTGATAAAAGCTGAAAGGTGGCTAAAAAAATGCGGCTATCCAGCGTTTATGAGCACTTTTGAGCCTGAAGATTTTGTGGGAGTATAACTTTGCTAAAAAACGCAAAAGATGAAAAACACTAAGTCCTCGTGCACACTTGATGTTTTTACAGCTGCTGTTTTTGGCTTTTGACATTTTTTTCTACAGCCAGTAAACCCCCCCAGCATGTTATCCTATGTGTCCGTGCACATAGACTGTAATCAATGTTTTTTGGCTGGGACATTTTTTGGCTGGAAAAAAACCCTAGGACTAGTGGGTTTGTAGAGGATTTTCTTAGCTGTAAAAATGCTCTAACGCTGAAAAATGCATCAAAACGTGATAAAATGCTGGTGTTTTTGGTATTTTTTTTCTACTGAAAAAAACCTGCTAAAAATGCAAACGTGGAAAAATGCCACTAATCGCAGAAAAACACAGTTTTTTTAACATGACTCTACACAGCTAATGTTACAAGCGTTATAAAAATGTCCAGTGTGCATGAGGGCTAAAAAAACCCTGAAAAAAGCTAATGCAAAAATGCTAAAAAATGTGAAAAACTTATATTTTTATTGTAGCACGTCCAGTGTGCATGAATGCCTTTCAGATTTTTGTTGCAAGACTAGATTTCAATAAATTGCCATGTGCTAGTTAAAGTGATAATAAAACTCACACTGTTTAACCCCTTCACGCCGACGTAACGCAAATATTTGGCCTCACAGAACTGTGCTTTTTTTCTGTGGGGGCCGCATATTTGCGTTCCTGTCTTTGTACTGGGAGCGTCCCAGCACAAAGACCGGGGTGTCACTGAGAACCTCGGGTCCCATTCTAACAACCGGGACCCAGGACTACCGATTCCGGGTCATATGATCGCGGTGATAGCCTCTGATTGGCTATCACAGTGATCAGTCACTGTACAGCCCGCCCCCTTGTTTTTTCTTCTCTATGAATGGAGGAGAGAGATATATTGTAAATAAAAAAATATTACAAAATAAAAGAAAAAATAAAGAAAATATACCTAGATCAAGGTTTGATCTAGTTCAGTGCCAGGGTTAGTGTTTGGGTCAAGGTCAGGGTCAAACGTCAGGGTCAAAGGTCAGGATTTTTGTTTTAAATTGGTATCAGTGTCAGTTTCTATCAGTGTCAGTGTGTTTTAGGTAAACAACAAAAAAAACAAAATGCGCGCTATTGTTTCTGGGCTGTAGAAACGACAAATAACATTCACATATATGGTATCACTGGGTTCGTCAACAGCTGGAAAAATGATTTTGGGTTGTAGGTTATGGTAGTAACAAGAAACACACAGCTAAATTTAAAAAAATTATTCACTATTTTGGGCCAATTTTCCTTTGATAATAAAAAAAAAATCAAGAGATATCAATGACCATTTACCACTAAATGAAAGCCCGATTTGTCCTGAGAAAAACAAGGTATAATCCATTTGGATGTACAAAGTAGTTTTGATGATATGTACGGTTTTACTAACACACGTCAAAGTTGCAAGATTGTGCTTAGGCATTAAGATTTGTTTTACCCTTAGACGTGAAGGGGTTAATGTACATTATCCCTTCTATATCTGTATGTGAAAGTGGATGATGACACAGTAATTATTTTAATAAATGAAAACCCATCTAAGTCCCTTTTTCCTAATCGATATACAGCTGTCACATGACCCAGCTCTTTCTCAGCTTGTCTGCAGGACAACATAAGCAGGAGGAGCCTCTAGTCCTCTGCTGCTGGTCACATGATCAAAATAAAAAAAACAGCCTTTGAAATACAGAATAAAAGTAAATAATTAATAGCAAGAAACTGTTTTCAATTGTCATACAAATATCTTAGATTGTAAGCTCGAAGGATTTTGGCCCTCCTAACCCTCTTGTATTGAACTGTATTGTTGCTGTATAGTCTCCCGTTATATTGTAAAGCGCTGAGCAAACTGTTGGCGCTATATAAATCCTGTATAATAGTAATATAATAATAATATATATTTGAAATCATATCGTTATTATTTTTTGGCAATAACATGGTGTAGGTGGATTTCTGCCAGTCACAGGCTATGTTACACCTCTGCAGCCTGAGTCTAGAATAACAGGGAGGTGAAGCCCTGTTAATTGTAGCACTTTAGGCAGGCCATTTAATTCATTGGCACACTGAAATGCTGTACTTTAAAGTTTTAACTTAATGGCTTTTTTTCTCCTTTTAAAATGTTTGCTTTTAATTTTACCCTCAGCTATATGTAATTTTACAAGCCATGGATCGCCACAGCTTTCCCTTCAAATTGGAGATGTGGTTCACATTCTGGAGTCTTGCGAAGGTAAGGGTCACATATGACTACCACAATACAATGCCATGTCTGGTGATGAAGCAGGGGAAGGGGGTTAGCTATGCAGTATATACTGCATAAAAAGATTGGAGTAATCACTGGAGCATTGTCAAACTATGTCGTATGATGCACAGCACAGTGTAGAGTAGAGATATGTGTGTGGTAACTAGTGAATTTACAGCACAACGTGCAGAGAAGATAAGTGCATATTGCATACACTTCAGAGTTACGTGGTGTGTACTAATCAATGTACAGCACAGTGTGCAGAGATGGGAAGGCTGCAGGATAAAATACATAGTGTACAGAGCAGAATAATGAATACAGGACACACAGCACAGTGTTCAGACGTGTTTGTAAGAGGAAGTGAAAGAGAATTACCAGATCAGAACTGCCCTGCAATCAGAGTCTCTGAAAGATGCTGCAGGCTTCTGTATGTCCATCTAGGATACTCTGCATCTTATTTATTATTGGACTTTAAATGAAATAAAATCGTGTTATGGTCTTTGCTGTCCAGATTTTCCTTGTACCTGTGTCATACATGAAGCAACCCTGCCCTGTGCAATTGTTTCTCAATCCAAATTAAGTGTGTGCTGTGCTTAGGCTGTAACCAACCTGAGCAGGTATTTACCTCTGCATTCTGTAGGTTTTAACTAAGCCTGGTGGGTTAATTGCTTCAGCCTGTAGCTGAAAAGAGTTTCCAATAATCAGTGTGGGAACGATTAACCACTAGATTATGAGTAATTATCTGACTCAGCCAACCCCTGATGGTGTTGTTAAAGCGGAGTTCTGCACCCCCCCAAAAAAAAAAAAAAAATTTAAGTCAGCAGCTGCTGACTTTAAATATTAGGTCACTTACCTGTCCAGGGATCCAGAGGTGTCCTCATCCCAAGCCAATTCTTCAGTCGAATGATGGGTGCTGGCACTGCCATCTTGACTAAGGGAAACCAGCAGTTTCCTACTGTGCATGAGTGAAGTGTGCTGCACTTTGTGAATGAACCATAGTCCTCTGGGACCTGTGAGGTGTCCCAGAGGGCTGCGAGGGGCCAACGTTTGGCTTAGTTCACTGCGGTGAATTGAGCTGGAAATGGGAGTGGATACCTGTCAAAAACAGGTACCCGCTCCCCCCCCCCCAAAAAAAAGTGCCAAATGTGGCAGAGGAGGGTGGGAGGAGGCAGATAAGCAGAGCTTCCACTTTTGGGTGGACCTCCGCTTTAAGTGGTATGATCTGAGGAGATGAAAAATGTTTAGGAGCACTTTTCCAGAACTCTTTCTCCCCTGGCACTTTTCCCTAGGAAGAGACTTGTGTAAAGAATTTTTGTCAGGGCCATGAGCTATGTGGTGAGGGCTCTGGATACCAAGCATGATTGAAAGAAGCTGGGCTGAATAAAAATACTGTTGCCTGAAGGGGGTCACAGAGGAGCTGGGTAGATGCTTCTGTCTGCACCTTGGAAGAGGGATCTTTTCCAGGGGGCTCAGATATTTTTGTCTGCTTACTGAAGTCAGATTCAGGAGCAAAGAAACACTGTGACTATTCTCAAAGGGACACAGATTTATTTGGCTATGGTCCCTCTCAGAAGACTGCTGATTCAGGGATTGGAGTCTGATTATTGTCAGATGTTTGTTGGGGAGCAATCGAGATACAGGGCAGGTAACCATGAAAAGATGGGAGAACCTAATTATTTCCAATGGCTCTAAGGGGAGCCATCTCTATATACATATTAGTAGCTATTAGCTAAAGTATTGAACACTGTATTAATTAATGTCCTGAGTATATTCTATGTAGGCTGAAAGTATTACATTAGATATCTTGTTAGTTAGAAAGCTGGCAGACTTTGTGCATGTTTCTGTAAGCCCAGTGAGAGAAGACTTTATATTATTTTGCTGTTGAATAACATTGCTTCATGCACATTGGTGCATTTGCCCATTGTAGCATAAAGACACTGCATATTTGGTGCCTGGTGCCTGGGATGTCCTAGAGCTGCAAACAACCATCCATAGACATGAATGCATACAGATGTAATGCACCGAATGCAACTAATGTTTCTTCAGTGCATTACGTCTGTATGTTAGCGCTACTTTACGCAAATAGCAGCACATAGTTGCATACAGGTGTTTTCACCCATTCGTGTCTGTGGGCAGGTATACACAGCTCCAGCTCATTTCCAGTACCAGAAATTCACAGTATCATTATGCTGCATGAGAAAATGTGCCTGTAGCCTAAAAGTTGGAAAGAAAAGCCTTAAACTGATATTTCTGTGTGGAGTACCACCAATGTTCTGGTCAAGAGTCTGTTAAAATGTGTGTTTGGACATAATTAGAGATGAGCGAAGTATTAAAAAATTCGATTCGGCTGATTCGGCGAATTCGCGGAATAAATTCGATTCGAGTCGAATATATTCGCTGCGAATTTAACTTATAAAAAGGGTGTTTCTAGGCTTCAGAGAGCCTTTATATTAGTGCTGAACACTGTACCTTTAATTTAAATGCCCTTGGAGTCTGCAGGGGAAGAGAAATAATACTGTCAGTCAGTATGACATGCAGATGAGTGCCGTCGATCTTAGAATCACCGCACACTTCACTCATTTGGGCAGTCACGGGGCCAAAACCAGAGTGTGGAGCCACAGTGTGGCGGTGGAGGCAGCAGCAATGGGAGGCCATACAGCACCCTATGACAAAATGGAACCCACCAGCAGTGTGAGGAGACCTGAAAGTGGCACATGGCAGAGTGTGCCGATGGAGACAGCAGCAATGGGAGGCCGTACAGGGACCCATGAGACACTCTGGACCTGGCAGCAGCATGAGGAGGCGGTACGGGGGCCCATGGCAGATTACGGGCCTGGCAGCAGCAATGGGAGGCCCGTAATCTGCCAGCACCCTATGACAAAATGGAACCCACCAGCAGTGTGAGGAGACCTGAAAGTGGCACATGGCAGAGTGTGGCGATGGAGACAGCAGCAATGGGAGGCCGTACAGGGACCCATGAGACACTCTGGACCTGGCAGCAGCATGAGGAGGCGGTACGGGGGCCCATGGCAGATTACGGGCCTGGCAGCAGCATGAGGAGTCGGTACGGGGGCCCATGGCAGATTACGGGCCTGGCAGCAGCAATGGGAGGCCCGTAATCTGCCAGCACCCTATGACAAAATGGAACCCACCAGCAGTGTGAGGAGACCTGAAAGTGGCACATGGCACAGTGTGGCGATGGAGACAGCAGCAATGGGAGGCCGTACAGGGACCCATGAAAGATTACGGGCCTGGCAGCAGCATGAGGAGGTGGTACAGGGGCCCATGGCAGATTACAGGCCTGGCAGCAGCAATGGGAGGCCCGTAATCTGCCAGCACCCTATGACAAAATGGAACCCACCAGCAGTGTGAGGAGACCTGAAAGTGGCACATGGCACAGTGTTGCGATGGAGACAGCAGCAATGGGAGGCCGTACAGGGACCCATGAGACACTCTGGACCTGGCAGCAGCATGAGGAGTCGGTACGGGGGCCCATGGCAGATTACGGGCCTGGCAGCAGCAATGGGAGGCCCGTAATCTGCCAGCACCCTATGACAAAATGGAACCCACCAGCAGTGTGAGGAGACCTGAAAGTGGCACATGGCACAGTGTGACGATGGAGACAGCAGCAATGGGAGGCCGTACAGGGACCCATGAGACACTCTGGACCTGGCAGCAGCATGAGGAGGCGGTACGGGGGCCCATGGCAGATTACGGGCCTGGCAGCAGCAATGGGAGGCCCGTAATCTGCCAGCACCCTATGACAAAATGGAACCCACCAGCAGTCTGAGGAGACCTGAAAGTGGCACATGGCAGAGTGTGGCGATGGAGACAGCAGCAATGGGAGGCCGTACAGGGACCCATGACACACTCTGGACCTGGCAGCAGCATGAGGAGGCGGTACGGGGGCCCATGGCAGATTACGGGCCTGGCAGCAGCAATGGGAGGCCCGTAATCTGCCAGCACCCTATGACAAAATGGAACCCACCAGCAGTGTGAGGAGACCTGAAAGTGGCACATGGCAGAGTGTGGCGATGGAGACAGCAGCAATGGGAGGCCGTACAGGGACCCATGAGACACTCTGGACCTGGCAGCAGCATGAGGAGGCGGTACAGGGGCCCATGGCAGATTACGGGCCTGGCAGCAGCAATGGGAGGCCCGTAATCTGCCAGCACCCTATGACAAAATGGAACCCACCAGCAGTGTGAGGAGACCTGAAAGTGGCACATGGCAGAGTGTGGCGATGGAGACAGCAGCAATGGGAGGCCGTACAGGGACCCATGACAGATTACGGGCCTGGCAGCAGCATGAGGAGGCGGTACAGGGGCCCATGACAGATTACGGGCCTGGCAGCAGCAATGGGAAGCCCGTAATCTGCCAGCACCCTATGACAAAATGGAACCCACCAGCAGTGTAAGGAGACCTGAAAGTGGCACATGGCAGAGTGTGGCGATGGAGACAGCAGCAATGGGAGGCCGTACAGGGACCCATGACACACTCTGGACCTGGCAGCAGCATGAGGAGGCGGTACGGGGGCCCATGGCAGATTACGGGCCTGGCAGCAGCAATGGGAGGCCCGTAATCTGCCAGCACCCTATGACAAAATGGAACCCACCAGCAGTGTGAGGAGACCTGAAAGTGGCACATGGCAGAGTGTGGCGATGGAGACAGCAGCAATGGGAGGCCGTACAGGGACCCATGACACACTCTGGACCTGGCAGCAGCATGAGGAGGCGGTACAGGGGCCCATGGCAGATTACGGGCCTGGCAGCAGCAATGGGAGGCCCGTAATCTGCCAGCACCCTATGACAAAATGGAACCCACCAGCAGTGTGAGGAGACCTGAAAGTGGCACATGGCAGAGTGTGGCAATGGAGACAGCAGCAATGGGAGGCCGTACAGGGACCCATGACAGATTACGGGCCTGGCAGCAGCATGAGGAGGCGGTACAGGGGCCCATGACAGATTACGGGCCTGGCAGCAGCAATGGGAGGCCCGTAATCTGCCAGCACCCTATGACAAAATGGAACCCACCAGCAGTGTGAGGAGACCTGAAAGTGGCACATGGCAGAGTGTGGCGATGGAGACAGCAGCAATGGGAGGCCGTACAGGGACCCATGAGACACTCTGGACCTGGCAGCAGCATGAGGAGGCGGTACGGGGGCCCATGGCAGATTACGGGCCTGGCAGCAGCAATGGGAGGCCCGTAATCTGCTAGCACCCTATGACAAAATGGAACCCACCAGCAGTGTGAGGAAACCTGAAAGTGGCACATGGCAGAGTGTGGCGATGGAGACATGGGCCCCCTGGCCACGCTTGACTTTCTGGCCACATAGTCGACATACGGCTACGTTTACTTCCTCGGGCGGCTTGACGAAAAATTGCCACACCGCCGAGTAGGAAACTTTGCCCCCGCTACTCCTCACTGGCTGACTGCTACTTCCTCCGTGCACACCGGCACCACTACTGGCCGTGGTGGTAGGCTGCAGTGGAGCTGGTGCTCTACTCTGTGGCCGTTTGCCTCCACTGACACTGCTGCGACCCTGCTGCCTCCTGGGCAACCCACCGACTGTTTTGCTCGCTGCCAAGCTGGCACCCTCTTCTCCTGATGATGCGGAAGCAATAGCCTGATGACGACGAGGCTGCCAAGTGCGATCAGCCTCATCATCATCAGTTAGGGTCTCCGCCTCACTACTAGCCCCCTCGGCTGCGTGTGGGTCAGGAGACAGACCTGTCTCTAGACCGGCTACCGAGCCACTCTCCTCGCCAGTACTTCTTCGCCTGGCTGCTGAAGAGGCGGATGTCTCCCCCCGTTCCTGACCGCCCTCTGTTAGCTCTTCCTCACTGTACAGTGGGGCTGAGCCCACAGCATGCGATACTTCGCTTGGTGAGGGAACACCAAAGGACAGGGGCAGGTAGAGGACACGTGATTTCAGTGGGCTTGCTCCCGGGCCATGCCAACTAACGGTTGTGTCTGACGTACCCACCGACCGTTGGCTGTAGGTGTCAGAGGTGACCTGGGAAGAGGAAGACGACCGAGCCAACCAATCGATGACGGCAGGGTTGTCGGTGGAGACACGACCGCTGGATGACACCGGGAGCACTGGCCTCTGGCTGCAACTAGTGCTGCCTCGACCCCTTCCTCTGCTGCCACGTTTGCTTGCTCCTGAAACATTGCCTCCTCTGCCACTCCTCTGCGTGTTGTCTGACATACTCTTTAATTCAACGATTCTGTGTCCCTGAGTAACGATTCTGTGTCCCTGAGTAACAATTCTGTGTCTGTCCCTGAGTAACAATTCTGTGTCCCTCAGTAACAATTCTGTGTCCCTCAGTTACAATTCTGTGTCTGTCCCTGAGTAACAATTCTGTGTCCCTGAGTAACAATTCTGTGTCCCTGAGTAACAGTTCTGTGTCCCTGAGTAACAATTCTGTGTCCCTGAGTAACAGTTCTGTGTCCCTGAGTAACAATTCTGTGTCCCTGAGTAACAATTCTGTGTCCCTGAGTAACAATTCTGTGTCCCTCAGTAACAATTCTGTGTCCCTCAGTAACAATTCTGTGTCTGTCCCTGAGTAACAATTCTGTGTCCCTCAGTAACAATTCTGTGTCCCTCAGTAACAATTCTGTGTCTGTCCCTGAGTAACAATTCTGTGTCCCTCAGTAACAATTCTGTGTCCCTCAGTAACGATTCTGTGTCTGTCCCTGAGTAATAATTCTGTGTCCCTGAGTAACAGTTCTGTGTCCCTGAGTAACAATTCTGTGTCCCTGAGTAACAGTTCTGTGTCCCTGAGTAACAATTCTGTGTCCCTGAGTAACAATTCTGTGTCCCTCAGTAACAATTCTGTGTCCCTCAGTAACAATTCTGTGTCTGTCCCTGAGTAACAATTCTGTGTCCCTCAGTAACAATTCTGTGTCCCTCAGTAACAATTCTGTGACCCTTCAGTAACAATTCTGTGTCTGTCCCTGAGTAACAATTCTGTGTCCCTCAGTAACAATTCTGTGTCCCTCAGTAACAATTCTGTGTCTGTCTCTGAGTAACAATTCTGTGTCCCTGAGTAACAGTTCTGTGTCCCTGAGTAACAATTCTGTGACCCTGAGTAACAATTCTGTGTCCCTGAGTAACAGTTCTGTGTCCCTGAGTAACAATTCTGTGTCCCTGAGTAACAATTCTGTGTCCCTCAGTAACAATTCTGGGTCCCTCAGTAACAATTCTGTGTCCCTCAGTAACAATTCTGTGTCTGTCCCTGAGTAACAATTCTGTGTCCCTGAGTAACAGTTCTGTGTCCCTGAGTAACAATTCTGTGTCCCTGAGTAACAGTTCTGTGTCCCTGAGTAACAATTCTGTGTCCCTCAGTAACAATTCTGTGTCCCTCAGTAACAATTCTGTGTCTGTCCCTGAGTAACAATTCGGTGTCCCTCAGTAACAATTCTGTGTCCCTCAGTAACAATTCTGTGTCCCTCAGTAACAATTCTGTGTCTGTCCCTGAGTAACAATTCTGTGTCCCTCAGTAACAATTCTGTGTCCCTCAGTAACAATTCTGTGTCTGTCCCTGAGTAACAATTCTGTGTCCCTGAGTAACAGTTCTGTGTCCCTGAGTAACATTTCTGTGTCCCTGAGTAACAGTTCTGTGTCCCTGAGTAACAATTCTGTGTCCCTCAGTAACAATTCTGTGTCCCTCAGTAACAATTCTGTGTCCCTCAGTAACAATTCTGTGTCTGTCCCTGAGTAACAATTCTGTGTCCCTGAGTAACAGTTCTGTGTCCCTGAGTAACAATTCTGTGTCCCTGAGTAACAGTTCTGTGTCCCTGAGTAACAATTCTGTGTCCCTCAGTAACAATTCTGTGTCCCTGAGTAACAATTCTGTGTCCCTGAGTAACAATTCTGTGTCCCTCAGTAACAATTCTGTGTCCCTCAGTAACAATTCTGTGTCTGTCCCTGAGTAACAATTCTGTGTCCCTGAGTAACAGTTCTGTGTCCCTGAGTAACATTTCTGTGTCCCTGAGTAACAGTTCTGTGTCCCTGAGTAACAATTCTGTGTCCCTGAGTAACAATTCTGTGTCCCTCAGTAACAATTCTGTGTCCCTCAGTAACAATTCTGTGTCTGTCCCAGAGTAACAATTCTGTGTCCCTCAGTAACAATTCTGTGTCCCTCAGTAACAATTCTGTGTCCCTCAGTAACAATTCTGTGTCTGTCCCTGAGTAACAATTCTGTGTCCCTGAGTAACAGTTCTGTGTCCCTGAGTAACAATTCTGTGTCCCTGAGTAACAGTTCTGTGTCCCTGAGTAACAATTCTGTGTCCCTGAGTAACAATTCTGTGTCCCTCAGTAACAATTCTGTGTCCCTCAGTAACAATTCTGTGTCTGTCCCTGAGTAACAATTCTGTGTCCCTCAGTAACAATTCTGTGTCCCTGAGTAACAATTCTGTGTCCCTGAGTAACAATTCTGTGTCCCTGAGTAACAATTCTGTGTCCCTCAGTAACAATTCTGTGTCCCTCAGTAACAATTCTGTGTCCCTCAGTAACAATTCTGTGTCCCTCAGTAACAATTCTGTGTCTGTCCCTGAGTAACAATTCTGTGTCCCTGAGTAACAGTTCTGTGTCCCTGAGTAACAATTCTGTGTCCCTGAGTAACAATTCTGTGTCCCTAAGTAACGATTCTGTGGCCCTAAAGTCTCTTTGGCCCTAACTCTGTCCCTAATACAGAGAGGTCTGTTTCTGTTGAATGACCGGAGGCTAATGGAGAATTCTAAGATGGCCGCAATTTGAAGCTCGACCATTACACAGTGCTGGCTGGCTGGCTGCTGATTGGCTAATGCGATCACATGTCATGAATGAATGCATTATGGGTCAGCGCGCCTTGTCTGCGCGCCTTCCCAGAGATCCCCGCTCCGTCGCCACACATGTCGCCGCCATTTTTGGAAAATTTCGATTCGCGCATCCGAAGTCTGCTAATTTTCGGATCGAATTTTTCCTAATCTTCGAAACGAATTCCACTTCGCCAAGTTCGATTCGCTCATCTCTAGACATAATGTAGTATATGAAAATGTTATAGAGGACCAGCAGAGCATGTCTGGCTTCAATGTACAGTAATTTGACATCTATTGTGAATAACATGAAATTTAACAGATATTTTAATAGCGTGTGCTAATTAATTTATCATTTTAGAATGGTACAAAGGATATCTGGTAAAACAGAGAACACAGGAGGTAAGTTTCAATTGCTTCTACTGTACATTTCAAATAAGCATCAAACATAATTACAAGAGTTTAATTTCAGGTATCTATGGTTTTGATGTTAAAGTTGATCCAATAAATCCTTGGGGCTGCTAATATAATAAGATATATGACTCTTGCTGGCTGTTTGGGAGTATACCTTTGGCTGTGACAAGTACATTTCTGAAGCCATCCATGTAAGTTGCTTTCCTATCCTGGGGAGTACCAAGACCCATAGGGAGAGCAAATCTGAATGTTACAACACAGGAACTGACTGCACGGGAAAGTTGATTGATGCATAAAGGTTTTGAACTCTGGATTGCAGTATTATGTGCAAGGTCGGAATTTGGCCAGCTCAGCAGACACTGGACACATTTTTATCCATCTATAGTCCTACTGCTCCAGTTAAGTCGATCTTATAATTGACTTCGCTCAAACCGACTTGTTAGAAAAATTTCCTTTGGTCAGTGCTACAGCCAATTAGCTGCAGCTCTGATCAGTGTATTCTGACAGCAGAGGAGTCCCTGCTGTCAGAATATAGTAACATAGCAGGGAAGATTCCTCTATCAATCTCTCTTGTGTGTATAGGGGAATCCATTCAGTTTTTTTTACTAGCAGCCTTCTGGCGGATCAAAAAAAACTGATCCATGTATGGCCAACCTTGAAGTATAGAAGAAAGAGGCTCAGCATCACAGGCAACCACCATGTGTATGAGGACTAGCCAGAAATCTTGTTTCTCTGATTACAGTTTTCTTTCTATAAGGTTACAATCACAATATAATTTGTGAAATTATGGAAAGTGGCATTACCTTTGACTACTGAAGCATTCACCATTCACATTTAAACTTTTTCTGATGTCCAGCTTGTATGCGTCATGTTCCCAATAAAATGAGAAAGCTCTGATTTTTAAAAACTTCTGTTGTACATTAATGGATATTTTTTTTTAATTATTTTATCTTTTATTTAATATTTTCCCAATACAAGAAGTAGATCTAAAATGCATGAGAGTAAAAAATAGAAACTTCTCCAAAACATACAATTCATTTAAATCAACTTTTCTCTCACTCCACCCACCCTCCTTCCCTCACCCTTTCCCATTACCCCAATCCATATCCGAGTTCCTAGCATCTATCCTTTCTCATGATTTTCTATCTATGTCTGTATCCCTTCCATCCTATCTCCTTCTTTCTATTGGGTACTCCATTAGAGCTCCTTCTTATGCTTTTCCCTCTATATTCTAACCAGTTCCGAATGTCTTTTAGATGTTTTAAAAATTAACCAGCTACTCCACGTTTTCCTAAACTTTTCTATTCTATCCTCTTCAGTATGACACAACTCCTCCATCCTGTAGATATTGTACACTCTATTAACCCAATCATTTAATCTTGGTGGATCTGGGGCCAGCCAACATTTGAGGATCAAGCCCTTAGCCGCGCTGATTGAATTATATAGTATTTTGTTCTTTTGCAATTTTACTGAAGCTTCAAATTTATAAAATAAACATACCCACGGTTCTCTCTGTACAATAATCCCACATATTTATTGGATGTATTGCAATATTCCCTTCCAGTAATCTTGTATTTTCAGACAATCCCACCATATGTGAACCATTGTGCCCTTTTCCCCACATCCTCTCCAACATAAAGGTGAAACATCTACTTGTTGTTTATGTGCCTTACTCTGTGTGAAATACCATCTAGCCAAACATTTATAATTCATTTAAACTGTGCTCATATTTGTCACCTTGTGTTAATTTGAATACTTTATTCTTTTGCTGATCGTTCAGTTTTGTTCCAAGCTCCTGTTCCCATTTTTCCAAGAACTGGGGCAAGTTGGGGCTCTCCATATCCATGAGAATCTTATAGCTCTTAGAGGTACCCTTCTTTGGAACCAAAGTTACATTCAGCAATTTTTCAAATGGATACTGATCCTCCAGCCTCCTCAATGGTTGTGGGAGCATTGAGACAAAATTACCTAATTGGTCATACCACCATTTGTCTAATGTGTAAAATAATTTTTTTCCCTTTAATTCTAAAAACGTGTGAAATTTCCCCTTATTCAATATATCCTTCAAGAGTGCATTCTTATCTTTAATCCATTTCCCTGAAATATTATCATTCCCTGAGGAGAAATATTCTGTCCCTGCCAAGGGAATCATGACTGAGTTATATTCCCAACCCTTTTGTTTGTACATCCTATCCCAAACACTTAAAACCTTCTTTGTCAGTGAACTAATATTCACATCTAATGTACGAAAATTTATGTGGTACCCAAACCATCTTCCCTAACTGTGCCTTGCTCAAAGTCCCTTCTCCAACCTAACCTTTCTCATGTGAGTTAAATATCCAATTTATTATTCGTGACAATATCACCACTTGCTAGTATTTCTTAACGCTAGGCAAACCCAAATCCCAACTCCCCTTATCCCTACACAATACCTAATACTTAATTCTTGTTTGCTCAGATAAACTTAAGTATCATCTTCTTTATTATCCTGATATAAGATCCCGGAAGGTGAATTGAGAGCATATGAAACTTAAATAGGATTTTTGGTACTATCACCATCTTTACCAGATTTATACAGCCTATCCAAGAAGCTCCGCCTTTTGACAATTTTCCTAGCTCATCTTTTATTTCATTTAGTAATGGAATGTAATTTGCCTGGTACAGGGTTTTTATTGAAGGAGTTAGCGTTATCCCCAGATGGCTTTTTCCTTTTCTCTCCAAGTAAAGGGAAAGTTTTTTTGTAGACTCAATTTCTCGGCCTTTGGTATATTGATGTTTAAGATCTCTGACTTTGTGGGGTTTATCTTCAAATTTGATAACTCACCGTACTGTTTTAAAAGTCTCATTAAAATAGGCAACATTATTCTAGGATTTACAGCATAGAACATGTCATCTGCATTTGCTGCCACCTTATGTTCCACTTCCCCTATCTTTATTCCTAAAATGTCTACACACTTTCTTACCCTCGCCAGGACTGGCTCCAGGGATAAAACAAACAATAAAGGGGAGAGTGGACATCCTTGTCTAGTTCCATTAAATATTTTAAAAAACTGAGAGAGGGATCCGTTAACCTTATCCGCTGCTGACTGAGCACTATAAAGCCCTTTTATCCACCTTAACATTTTAGGCCCTATTCCTAAGACCTCCAATGTATCAATCATAAAGCCCCAATCAACCCTGTTAAAAGCCTTTTCAGCATCAATTGACAGGAATGGTGTCAGCAGTTTCTCTCTTTTTACCCTTTGTAGGAGGAGCAATGATCTCAAGCCATTGTCCCTCCTTTCTCTTTTGGGAATGAATCCTACCTGATCCAAGTGTATCCACTCTGGCATCAACTCCTTCAATCAAGTTGCCAATACCTTGGCATACATTTTGGTGTCTATGCTTAGTAAAGATATAGGCCTGTAACTGGCACACTGTGTGCTATCTTTCCCTTCTGTAAGTATTATCGTTATATGAGCCTGCAATGACTCCTCTCTCATTTCCAGCCCCTCCCCTATTGCATTCATATAACCACAAATTTTAGGGACTAAAAGATCTCTACATTTTCAATAATAGCCCACTGTCTGGACCAGGACTCTTTCCTATAGCCAAATTTTTTAAGGCCAATGTAATTTCGCCTGGGGTAATAGGACTTTCTAGGACCTCTAATTTTTCTTCAGCTAGACTTGGCAACTCCACTTCATTTAAATATTTCTGCCTAATTTTCTTCTTTTCCTCCTCCATTTCCTTTTGGTCTCTAGGGCTCACATCGTACAGCCGGCTATAATATTTTTGGAACCTATTTACAATATCAGTGGTGGCGTACACCATTTCTCCTTTATCGTCTCTAATTTTTTCTATAAAGTTTTGGGATTTCATTTCCTTTAACTCCCTGATCGAGTATTTTCCAGGTCTATTCCCCCACTGATATCTTTCTTTTGAGACACTGCTGAATATCCTTCTCATCTCCTGTTCCATAAGATCTTTTAATTCTTCTCTTTTAATGTTTATCTTCTGATCCATGTCTGTACCTGTCTTCTTTTTTATGTAACTGTTCTAACTTATGGAGCTCTTCTATCACCATCTTTATTTTTTTCCCTCTTTTTTTCTGCTCCCATCGAAATCAGTATTCCTTTAATATATGCTTTATGTGCCTCCCAGACTGTAGCCACAGACACCTCCTCATTCTCATTGAGCTAAAAAAATTGCTCAATTTTCTGCCTCAGCCTTTTTTCTAATTCAGGGTCCTGTATAAGCGTCTGCTTTTGTCTCCACATAGTTATCCTATCCTTATCCCCTCCTACCCTTTGTCTCATTGTGACAGGAGCATGATCAGAAATAGACATAACCTCTATGTTGGCGCTAACCAACGACTCCAATTGTCTATGTTCGATCAATGTATAATCCAGTCTTGAATACGATCCATGTACTGGAGAGAAGAAGAATCTCTTTCTCTTGGGTGTTTAACTCTCCAAGCATCGGACAATTGGCATTGATGTAATAATCTCTTCAATAATTTAGATTTTCTTCCCCCCTCTCTCCTTGTACAGGATGACGCATCCATCTGGGGATCCATGCACAGGTTTAAATCTCCAGCCATTACCAGACTGCCCTTTTTAAATTCGGAAAGTTTTTTCAACACTCCCTCCAAGAATGTTACTGGGTTCTTATTCGGGCAATAGATATTTACTAGTGTAAATTCAAATCCTTCTAATTTTCCTCTCAAAAATCAAAATCAGCCCTCTGGGTCCTCCATTCTTCCCTCCGGGATAAAGCTCACATTTTTTGACAATCCAATCACTACCCCTTTAGCCCTTTTATCTGGAGAGTTTGTGTAGTACCATGTTACGTAGTGCTTCAAGTATAACTTCACATTTGTATCATTGACTATATGTATCTCTTGAAGAAACACTATATCTATGGAATGTTGGTACATTTCCCTAAGTATCTTATGTCTTTTTGTAGGGGAGTTTAACCCTCATAAACTTAATGACACTCATTTCAACTATTGTTTCCTTGTCCTACCAGAGTTCCCATCACAAAAATGCAGATATAGACATTTTAAGATATGAACTTTCTCCCTTCTCCCCTTCCAACAATTCCCCATTATCTTCCCGCCTCCCCTCTGTTTACCCACCCCCCCACTTCCCCCCTTCCCACCCCCCCTCTTCTCCCCTTCCCACCCCCCCTTCTCCCATCCCTCCTCTTCTCCCATCCCTAAACCCAACCCGGCCTACATATTGCCCTGGAATCTGTCGTGGCAAATTCCCACTAGCGATTCCTAATTTGGCGTGAAACTCAAAACATGCACGCCGACCCCAATCCTTGACTCGTGTCATCACTCACGTTGGGGTTGACAGCATGCTTGGCCTCCAGCGCAGCCGTCAGATCCACATTCTCATTGCCCCTCCGTCCCTCCCACCCGTTTACTCAACCGGGAAAGAAGTAACGGGGGGCAAGAGAGCCATGCCATGGCCGGGGAGAGCCAGGGAGAGAGCAGAGAAAGAGAGAGTGAAAAAAAAACCCTCTCCCTTCAGACCCCACACCCCCCTACCTCTTCTTCCTAGACACCTGCTGCCACATTCCTGCTCTCCGCTCTCTCTAGGCCCCTCTGACCATCCATCCTTCAAGATCCATTTTCTGTAAGTCTAATTTCTCGCAAAAGTCATTAAATTCTTCTGGGAACCTCAGCCTTGCCGATTTTACATCTTTCCATCTGATTAAACATGTTGGAAAGCCCCAACTATATCAAACTTTTTTCTCCCTCACATGGTCCAGCAATGGTTTCAAAGATCTTCTTCTAGTCAGTGTTTCTGGGGTAATGTCTGCAAAAATATGCAAGTGTGTTTCCTCATATTTTATTTCAGTAGAGTCATGTAACCCTTTCCATATTCTTTCTCTATCTCCAAAGTGATGGAATTGAAATATCACATCTCTGGGGCTTTCCACCTGTACTCCTTTTGGCCGTCTAATCCTATGTACTCTCTTAATTTTCAATTTTTCTGTCACTGATCTACCAATGATTGGATTACACACTCTCTTTATTTTCTCCTGTAGGTCCTCTTCCTGTCCCACTTCTTCTGGTAAACCCCTAATCCTTAAATTATTTCTTCTATTGCGATTCTCCTGGTCTTCTGCCATAGATGAATGCTTTCTCTGTTCTCTACACATCATCTCCACCTGCGTTTCTAATTTGTTAATTAATTGTGTGTATCCCACCATTCTCCCCTCTACTTCTTCATTTCGGGTTGATATCTGACCCAGGTCATTGCATAATGTCCCGATCTCCTTTTTCATGGACATCTCTAGTTTCGCAAACATTTCCGCCATTTTGATTTTTATAAGTGGTTGTAACATGGATTGTTGCTGTTCCATATTCCCTTGTTCTATTACACTTTCCTAGTTTGCATATTCTTTAATCTGGTTCTCTTCCAGTGTCCTGAGTGAAAGTCTGGATAGGTCTCCCTCAAATTTCTTAAGTCCTTCATGCTGTTTTCCCCAGGCTTGGGTTTCAGGGCTTTTCTTTTGTGGGGGCATGTATTTTCTTATTGTGCTTGTGTTTGCGTTTGGCGTTTTCTTAAAATTAGATTTCCTCTGTTCCAAAAAAATACTGACCCCAAGATATCCCTCTTTTTTCTTCCGCTAGAGACCAAAATGCCCCTTATCTTGTTTATATATAGAAGTAGACCCACCGACTCCCAAGACCCCCTAGGACCCTCCAGTAGTGTTCTTCTCTTTCCACAAAATAGTCCCAACAGACAGTTTTTACTGCAAATGTAATACTTCTTTTAAATATTTTATCTCTACCTGCGGCAACTCACCATCACTTTTTGTGCCGCAGGTATGCTACTACTCCAACCCTTATCGCGCCTTTCTTTTGGTCTGACCTTCCAGCCCGTGTTCCTGGAGTAGAATGTATGCTATGGAGGGTCCAGGGGCAGACTGACAACTCATGGGGCCCCTGGGCAGTAAGAGATAATGGGGCCCCCTGTGCCTCCACCTACACTCAAGCCACACCCACACAACACCCTACCTACATATTACAGCTCATCTGCATAGAAGGGGCATTTAAATATTTACTGCAGCAAATACTGCATGAATGTTCCCGGTTTCTTTCCTTAGAAGCCACTGGGCACGTCAAGGTTTAAAGATGGCTGCCATGTGGGGGAAGTGAAAGAGAGAGGGGAGTGAGAGGGTGAAAAAGAGGAGTATGAGAGAGAGAGAGAGGAGGAGAGAGAGAGCGGAAGGGATGGAAGAGAGAAGGAGGAAGAGGTGGAGTGAGAGAGAGAGAGGAAGGTATGAGAGAGGAGGGGTGTGTTTTAAATTGCTCTAAAAAATTGGGCGTGGCTTAAAAGGGGTGTGGTTAAATAGTGCCTGAGATGACTTATATAGTGCAGGATGAGGTAATGTTAAATAGGGAATGTACAGTGTGGAGTGTATGACAGTGAGTAGTATGTACAGGGAGAGGAGTGCGGAGTGTATGGCGGTGAGTATGATGTGTAAGATGGTGCAATTTTATGATTATATTTACAAATGTTTTATTATTTTTATTATTTTTATCATTTTTTTTCAAAATGCTTTTGGGTGGCCAGTGGATGGTGCCAGTAGAGCAATGGTGAGGGTGTCAGAATTTTTAAATTTTTATTATCTAATTTCTAAATTATTTTTTACAATATATGTATTATTTTTTTTCACAATGATTTTGTGGGGGCATTGAACAGTGTCAGTAGGGAGTGAACAGGGAGCACTAGTATATGTTGGGCTGTCATTATGAATGAAGGGAGGGGATGGAGGAAGGAAGGGATGGAAGAAAAGGGAGGGAGGGAATGTATGGAGTAAGGAAGGAATGAAGGAAAGAAAGAAAATGGATGTAGAAAGGAGTGACGGAAAAGGAAGGAAGGGGAGGGAGGGAGGAAAGAAGGAAAGAAAATGGATAGAGGAAGGAATGAAGGAAAAGGAGGGAAGGGAGGAAGTTAGGAAGGAAGGAAGGGAGGTAATGGATGGAGGAAGAAAGGGGAGGGAAGGAAGGAAGGGGAGGAAAAAAGGAAGGAAGGAAGGAAGGGGAGGGGAGAAAAGAAGGAAGGAAGAAAAGGCATTGAATAGATGGAGGTAGGAAGAAAGGGGAGGGAAGGAAGGAAGGAAGGAAGGAAGGAAGGAAGGGAGGAAGGAAGGAAGGAGGGAAGGAAGGAAGGAAAAAGGAGGGAGGGAATGAATGGAGGAAGGAAGGAAGGGGAGGGAAGGAAGAAGGGGTGGGAGGAAAGAATGAAGGGAGGGGATAAGGTAAGGAATAAAAAGGAGGGAGGGAATGGATGGAGGAAGGAAGGAATGAAGGAAGGAAAGAAAATGGATGGGTGAAGTAATGAAGGTAAAGGAGGGGAGGGAAGGAAGGAAGGAAGGAAGGAAGGAAGAAAGGAAGGAAGGAAGGAAGGAAGAAAAGGGAGGGAATAGATGGAGGGAGGAAAGAAAGAAGGAAGGGTAAGGAGGGAGAGAGGAAGGAAGGAAGCAAGAAAAGGGAGGGAATAGAAGAAGGGAGGAAGGAAAGAAGGAATGGTAGGGAGGGAGAGAGGAAGAAAGGGGAGGGAAAGAGAGAGGAAGGAAAGGGAGGGAAAGAGAGAGAAAGGAAGGGGAGGGAAGGAAGGAAGGAAGGAAGGAAGGAAAGGAGGGGAGGGAGGAAAGGATGAAGGGAGCGGATGGCGGAAGGAAGAAAAGGGAGGGAGGGAGGAAATGGAGGAAGGAATGAAGGAAGGCGAGGGAAGGAAGGAAGGAAGGAAGGAGGAAAACGGAATGGATAGAGAAAGGAAGGAAGGGAAGAGAAGGAATGGGAAGGAAAGAAGGGAGGGAGGGTAGGATAACAGGAGGGGATGGAAGAAGGAAGAAAAGGGAGGGAATGGATGGAGGAAGGAATGAAGGAAAGGGAGGGAAGGGAGAAGGGGAGGGAGGAAGGAAATGAAAGGAGGGAAGGGAGGAAGGAAGGAAATGAAAGGAGGGGAGGGAGGAAAGAATGAAGAGAGGGGATGGAGGAAGGAAGGAAGGAATACATTAAGGGAGGGAGGAAGGGAGAAAGGAAGGAAGGATTGAAGGAAGGGGAGGGAGGGGGGGAAGGAAGGAATTATTGAAGGATGAGTAGGGAGGGAATGAAATAATTAAGGGGCGGGATGGAGGAAGGAATGACGGTAAGGAAGAAAAGGGAGGGAGGGAATGGAGGAAGGAAGGAAGGAAGGAAGGAATGGGAAGGAAGGAGGGGAGGGAAGAAGGAAGGAAGAAAAAGGAGGGAGGAAATGGATGAAGGAAGGAAGGAAAGAAGGGGAACTAAGGCAGGAAAGAAGGGGAAGGAAGGAAGGAAAGAAGGGGAGGGAAGGAGAGCGAAAGGAAGGAAGGGAGAGAGGGGGGGAAGGAGAGAGGGAGAAAAAGAGAGGGGGAGAGAGGGAGGGGGAGAGAGAGGGAGAGAGGGAGGGAGAGAGGGGTAGAGAGGGAGATAGAGGGGGAGAGAGGGAGGGAGAGAGGGAGAGAGAGGGAGGGGTAGAGAGGGGTAGAGAGAGGGAGGGATAGAGAGAGGGAGAGGGGGAGAGAGAGGGAGAGGAGAGAGAGGGAGAGGGGGGGAGGGGGGAGAGAGGAGAGAGAGAGAGAGATGGACCTGGCACATTTAGATGCATCACAGAGCTGCCAGCTGATCTGAACAGGGGAGGCAGAGCAGATCCTCTCTCCTCTGCTCTGCTGTGGAGGATGGGGGGAGGGGCAAGACACTGTCAGAGAAGATGAGGCATCAGAGACCTGCGAGGGGGGGTCTGAGGAGCACGAGGGGGGCCCAGGAGGGAAATCCGATGCACAGTCAGGGATGATCGGTGCAGGGGAGGGACAGTGACAGCACTGATCTCCCTGCATGGATCTCAAAGAGGCAGCTGGAAGCCTCTCCGTCCCATGGCTTTCAGCTGTTTCCTTGAAATCCATGCAGGGAGAAAGGTGTTGTCACTGTCCCTCCCCTGCACCAATCACCTCCGACTTTCCCCGATTGGTCAGTCTGCCCCTGGGAGGGTCCTCATCGATCAGGGGTCCTGGGGTATCTCTGAATGCCAGAAGTGACCTAGGGGTCTCCCTTTATGTACTGCTGCCTCCTTCTCCTCGGTCTCCTTCAGCTCCCAGCATCCGGAGCATCAGCCACCACCACACAGGCAGTCTCACGGACACTCGTGGAGTCCTTCCATTGCTCGGAGGTTGCCGCCTCCAATCTCCGCTCAGCTACACACGGCTTCCAGCTCCCCGCCGGCCATGTGCCGGCTCCACAGCTCGCGGGTGGAGAACCGGAACGCACCACCCAAGACCCTCCGCTGTTACCAGCCGCCAAGGGGGAACGGAGTCACCAAATGAATCAGTACAGAGATTGCAAACACAGGCAGCATGGGCTGGGCCCACGTAGGCTCTAAGGCTTATCCATCGTGGAGCTCATGACGGGCGTTCGGAGGTTCTGCACTATGCTGCCTCACATGCTCTGGCCCCTTCCCCCTATTAATGGATATCGTAAGTGCACACAGGTGCATTTAATTTCCCTTGACACTTTAGTAAACCAGGCACCGAGTGTTAACCATTCAATTTGCTCCTTCAAGTAGCAAATGTACAAATTATGGAGCTTCATAACATAAAAAAATAGATAAAGTCACAAAATAGCACTTTTCTAAGGGGTTTTGGAAACCTACTCTGGTAACCAATAGTAGACTTGCAAGGCATAATTAACTGAAAAAAACTGCCAGTAATGTAACAATGCACATCAATCTAAAGTTTTACAGATACTGTATGCTTTTTCTTATAGCTTAGGTTTAGTCAAAAATGTTTAAAAAATTAGTACAAGGGACATTACTTACAATTACCCTAGGCTCACACCGCGGATTGCAGTGTGTTTCCTGGTTTGCAGAAATGCACTACAGTCCATTTAACATGATTTCCTATGGATCTGGTTCACATCTCTGTTTTTTGAGTGCAGATTTTTAAAAGGCTCAAAGACTTTTTTTTCCTGTAGCAGATTGCATTTTGTGTGTAATAGACTTCAATGGAACTGCACCAAAAACGCTTGCTTTTTTTTATGCATGTTGCATTTTGTGTTTTGTGCTTTGTGTGACTTTAAACTGGTTGTTAAGGAGCAGGCAGCCATTGGCATCCTTAATGACCAGTAAACAATATGGTCATGAATCATCAGCTGTCAGCGGGTTTGCTGGCGGACAGCTAAATGTAAACAAAATGGTTGCCAGCAATTAAAAGTTCAGGAACAAATCTGCGTGGGGTCCCCCCCCCAATCCATACCATCTGATACTGTATGGACTTTGATGGAAACCCTACACCAAAATGAAAAAATAATTGAGGTGGGGTTCCCCCAAAATCCACACCAGACCCTTATCCGAGCATGCAGCTAGCCCAGCAGGCCAGGAAAGGGAGGGGGATGAGCAAGCCCCCCCCAGAACCATACAAGGCCACATACCTTCAACTTTGGGCTCCCCAAAAGCACCTTGTCCCCATGTTTATGTGGGCAAAAGCCTCTTCCCCACAACCCTGGGCTGTGGTTGTGGGCATCAGAGGGGGGTGACTTATCAGAATCTGGAAGCCCCCTTTAACAAGATCCCGCTCCCCCATGTGAATGAGTAGAGATACATAGTACCACTACTCACTCACCAAAAAAGTGTAAAAAGTGAATAAAAACACAACAGTTTTTGACAAGTCCTTTATTAAAAAACTGAAAATGTCCCCCCAAAGTAGATCCAATGTCAATCATGATGAACGCCAGCCACCAACCCAAAAAACAAAACAAAACAAAACTAAGAGCTCCACACCCAATGCTGGCTCCTGCCATCTAAATAAACTAAGGGGCATGGCCACCTGATGATGTTACCAATTGACCCTGTCCCCTTGTGACACCATCGACCGGGGCATTTTTTACACTTCTTTGTTAAATGAGTAATGTGCCCCTACTCATTCACATGGGGGAAGGGTGGGGTCTGGGGACATTGTTAAAGAGGGCTTCCAGATTCTGTTAAGTCACCCACACGCAGACCCCCACAACCGCCGCCCAGGGTTGTGGGGAAGAGGTCCTTGTCCTCACAAACATGGGGACAAGGTGCTTTGGGGGGGAGCCCCCCCTGCCCCAAAGCATTCCCATGTTCAGGGCATGTGACCTTATGGTTCAGGAGGGGGGCACTCACTCATACACTCCCCCCCTTTCCTGGCCTGCCAGACTGCATGCTCGGATAAGGGTCTGGTATGGAGACAAAGAAAGATTTTCAGTTTTGTAAATATCCCACTTATTTTACTTAATACTTTTTCACGGCTTGCCTCAACATAAACAGATCCACAACCCTAACAGTATTTGAACAGATCTGAGATTGTGTAAAATACTTGTATATCCTTCTATCTGCTAATTTCCTTTGGAAATCAAATGTTCCATACTGGATCTGGTTTCTATAGGTAGTGGAGATCAAATAGTCAGTATTCACCCTTTCTTGTGTTCCTTTGTTATTTATATTTTAACCACAATGGTATGTCTTTAAAGGTGAACTCCAGGATTAGCAAATATTGCCTACAATACAGCACAAAAGGCATGCATATTCATACTTTTATCTTCCAGTGCTTTGTTTATTTCTTCTAGATCTGTTCAGTAACCCAGCATAAACCTTTGCCGCTGTGCAGGAGCTTTCTGTAATTAAGACCAGTCATTGCTGCTTTCTCTCTCCTGTGTGGAAACTGGTCTTGCCTCCGCTGCTCCTGTAGTTTTCTACAGACAGTCTTTAGTGGGTGGGTCTGCTTGGCCCTCCCACAGCTCTGCTTTCTGCACAGGCTATGTAAAGAACATAATATAACTACTATTTTAACAAGGTAATAATTAAGTTTATAAAGGCATTTGGGACACAGAAATTAGATTTATGTCCTTTGTGGATATTGAGAAACATATTTAAAGAAACTTTTTCAGAGTTCAGCTTTCAAGTGGAACTACAACCAAAGCCTCTTTTAAAGTTTTTATAAGAGCGAGGAAGGGTTGAAACTCAACTGTGAAATTTGTCATTCTAATGGTACCGAATGTTAAGAAATCTGTAATTATGTTTCTTATGATTGAATCACCATTGTTAACTGTTTCAACATTGCCTTGCAACAACTATTCCACTGGTGAGAGAAATGCCATTATTTGCTTTAGCTATAGTTTTCAGTGACTACATTAATGTAATGTTTTTTAATATATTTCTTACAACATAATGCCCCAGAAAATAAGTGTATCATTTTTTAATTTTTTCTACAGGGAATATTCCCTAAATCGTTTATCCACATTAAGGATGTTACAATTCAGAAGAAAAGGTAACATTGTAATTTGAATTTTATTAAATTTATGTCCTAAGAAGATTCATTCTTAAAGTTGAAGCTTTGACACGAATGGTAGAAATTACATTAGGATGTAGTTAAACAGTAAAAGAGCTACTTTTTTAAAAATTGTGTTTTTATCGATGTTTTAGCAATAAGACAAAACATAAGTAAGAAGTAGTCCATACAACAAAGTTCTACAACCCAAATAAAATGAAGAGATATCCCACAGCAGTTGGGTGCTAGATGAGCAGTCGCAAGCTGCAAACATAGTGTTGGAAAAAGCGATCCACAACTCCTTACTTGCGCTTAATGATCTTCAGGTTTAATAATTCTCCATAAAAGACACAATTACATGCAGCAGATGTTAACACGTTCAGCTTTGTTGGCCTTGTTCACAACCATGTGAACAAGGCTGACAAGGCTGAAATGTGTCAACTTCTGTCTCATGTAATTATGTCTCTTATGGAGAATTAATAAACCTTGAAGATGTTTTGGAGCAAGTAAGGCGTTGTGGGCCACTTTTCTCAACAAGAAGTGGATAGTACAGATATACAATGAAAACATGGCAATCAATGGAACTTGAATCTTTTTCTTTTGCTACCTAGTGCCATGGCAGAGATCCTTTTCTGCAGGCTACAGACAGGACCACTTTCTTTGCAGCGGGTGGACACACCTCCTATGACTTAGACCTATAGCTATACTTCTTGGCAGAGGAGTTGGTTTGGAGTATGTAACAAGATCACAACATACAGAGTAGGGTGGCCAGGAGCGTATAATACAGAATGTTATAGATATTTAAATATGTAGATTTTTTTTACACATTGCATATAGCTGGAGGTGATGGTGGGAAATATATATGTTCTCTATAGTAGGTAAATTATTGATAATATAAAGGCCATACATCAATACTAAAACTACAGCACTAATACTATACATCTCAGCCAGTATGGCCTCAGCTTACATACAATGTACAATGTAATTGTACTAACAGCAAACAGTACAACAATAAAGATCAACTTAATGTGTTGGGTAACAGAATCAGTATGATAGCTGGGTTAGCTGCCAAATTTTCACAAATTACAGCTGGGACCAGTCTGGAAAAACACAGAGAGAAGGGAAAGGTTTCTAAAGAGGGAGGATTTCAGGTGGGTTATGCTGCATTTCTAAACAGTTGTACAGTTTGTCACAAAGCAGCAGTCAAGGTTAAGGTCCTTTAGCAGCCAAGGTGAAGCTGTCGATGCCCCCACCTCCCAGCTCTGCTTCTCGTCCTCCTTTATCCCCTACCATTGTGAGAATGTATAAAATACATAATCTTTTTCAAATTTTAGAGAACTGCTGCAAAACTATTTAAATAAATTCTGAATTGTTACAGTGTTTAAACTACTCTGCCACAAACCAATAAGTAGTCAAGCTTGACGTGCAACATTTCAAAGGGGATGCTCAGGCAGCTTTGCAAATCCCTAATTTTAATACTTCTAACAATATCAGAGTTTATAATAGACTGGTTGTTTCAAACTGAAGTACATTTGTTTATTAAATACGGCACTAGTTTAAAAGACATTGTACATTTTGAAATGTTTTCATTGTTTTAACCACTTCAGCTCCAGAAGGTTTTACTCCCTTCATGACCAGGCCATTTTTTGCTATTTAGCACTTAGCTAATTTAACTGGTGATTGTGCAGTCATGCAATGTTGTACCCAAGCGAAATGTATATAATTTATTTCACACAAATAGAGCTTTCTTTTGGTGTTATTTGAGTCTCTCTGGGTTTTTATTTTCTCTGCTATAAAACATATCCAATTATAAAAAATCTAATTTTTTCATAAATTTAGGACAAAATGTATTCTGCTACATGTCTTTGGTAAAAAATGTGATCAGTGATAATACCATACACTGTCACTGTACTAATGACACTGGCTGGGAAGGGGTTAACATCTCAGAGTAATCAAGGGGTTAGGTGTGTGCCTAACAAGTGTTAATGTGTGTATTATGTGTTGGTTTTTAGGAAGAATCTCTTTGTTCCTTCTCCCTTTGCAGGGAGTCAGGCTTGACATGCATCATTTCAAAAGGGATGTTAAGGCAGCTTTGCAAATCCCTAATTTTAATACTTCTAACATTTTGCTTTTCAGGGAGAAGAAACAAAGAGATTGTTCACTCTGTTTATTGTCAACACAGGACTCTGGGCTGTGACTGGAAACAGCCAATCAGCAGGCCCCAGCCATGAATCATTGGCTGGGACCTGCTGACAAAATCCCACTGTGTCTGATCACAGCGGGAGTTGCTGGGAAAGGGGGGCACGTGCCCTGTACCCAGACAAGATCAGCAAGTACAAGTACAACCCTGTGCCTGTATGGGCCACCCGTCCGCAATACATTGTGGGTGGGTGGTCCTTAAATGGTTAACTAGGTGTTAATGATGTTGTAATTTTCCCTGTGTTGTTTGATTTTCTTACCTTGTAGTGCTGTGGTTGCAGCTTGTAGTGTCATGGCCGATGAATTCCCCTATGTCCTTGTATTTATTAACCTAGCTTGTCCCTAGGTCACAGGCAACTTCTTGTTCTGATTCACATAATATCCAGTGCATACCTTGACATTTCCTCTGTGTTGCATCAGAAATGTAGGCGTTCTAATGTAAGAAAAAAAACCCATCTTCCAGCTGCATTATGAGCTGTCTGCTTGTCTATTAGTGCACATCCGAGTAGGTTCAATGCATGGATCAGGATGTAGACAGACTGCTTTCTGATCCATGCATTGGACCTGCTCAGATATACACCTTGCACTGCACATGGAGATCAATGTAGTTCCATGCAGCCAGTCACTTGTCATTGATTTCATCAAGCTGCTTGCACGCCCTTGCAAAGAATGTATCCTGTGCAGCTGAAAATGACCCTTCTCATGGGCAAATGGATTGGAAATGCCTGTGCAAATGGGTCTTACCCACACTTTCATTCTAGGTGACATTTGTGATCAGGACAATAAGAGTAAATTCCTCGGATACTGATAGCAACGCAAACCTGACAGAAGTTCTAATCCCTCACCATATAATCCAAAGTTGGGAAGGAGTGGTAAAAAGAGGAGAAGTGGCAGAAAGGCCAGGGAGAAGAATACCAGCAAGTGAACAAGAAAATGAGGAGGACCAGGGTTGGGGGTAAAGGGGAAAAATGAAGGGACTGGTTGTTTCCCCTCAGTGGCTTGGGTCAAAAACAGAGATGCACTACATTTAGTTAAGGCTAGAGGAATTCAGGGATGGGAGGACATAGGATAGCCAGGTCTTCCAGATTCCAGAAAACGTAGGCTAGGAGACCTGAAGAAAACTGAATAGCTTATTGTTGATAAGCATCACATTCTTGCACTCCTTCACTGCCTGCAGATTGACCCCAAGATTTTCCCACACTTGGACTATGGTTTGTTTAGCTGCTAAGAAAAGATAGGTGGCCGTATTCTGCAGGAGGGTATGAGCTCAGGAGTGGTGTGATGTGGACAGATTTTCTGTATGCATTTTACATACTTCCACTTAGATTGTAAGCTCCAAGGAGCAGGGCCCTCCTAACCCTCTTGTATTGAACTGTATTGTCTCCAGGGGCAGACTGACCATTTGGAAACTCAGGCACTGCCCGAGGGCCCGGGGTCAGTAGGGAGCCCCATGAGATGCCCCTGGTACCTTTTTCATAGGCTTTTTTGATATTGAGCAAGGACACAGTGGCCCCATGAGTTGTCAGTCTGCCCCTGATTGTCTCCTTTTATTTTGTAAAGCACTGAGCAAACTGTTGGCGCTATATAAATCCTGTATAATAATAATAAAAAATTAAATGCTATGAAAATAAACATATATGAACATAATTAAAAAGTGATCTTTTGCACTTCTATGTTCTCTGACAGTTATAAGTTTGAATTGCTTTGCATCTGCAGCATATGGGAAAAATCATTCTTTCTGTTTGTCTTTTTAGAAATACAGAACACATAGTGCCAGCTGAAATTCCATTGGTACGAGAAGTTACAGCTACCCTACGTGAATGGTGCAACATTTGGAAACAGTTGTATACAGTAAGAAATGTTATGTATTTATTTACTGTAGAATACTGATCACAGATAAATATGTCCAAGCCTTTTTTTTTTTCTATTAAACGTGAAGGGGTGAAATAGAAAGATTTCTGCATGTTTAAAAGTAATGTTCTTTTTGTTTAAATATGGGTTACAGAAATACAGTATATTCACTGAAAGCTTCAAAAAAGCACATCACCTGAATTAATTTGCAATTAATAGTTCCCACATTCACCCTCTGCTATATATTATAAATTCAGCATTGGCTAGTGGTGACAGCAGTATATAAAGATGTTTATGTCATGTGCAGGCCTTTGTACTTATTGTAGACCATTAATATGACCGGTCATATGAAAGTAATTAGTATTTTTCTAAATAGTGTTAATCTCCAGAAAGTGTTTTCTTTCCTGCATCAAAAACAGTAGTTATGGGAGATTACTCTTCATACATATCAGTCTTTTTTGCTTTTTTTTTTTATCTAAGCACTTATTTAATTTTAACTCTACTGTTAAAAATATTAAAATGTACCTGTCTTTTCTTATATGAAGGTCTTAACACTCTTGTGTAGGTATCTTCAGGTTAAATGTTACATTAAAGACTTTGGAGGCAAGCATTGCATTATATTTACTGTAGATCACATATCACTTCATCACGTGCTGCAACCTATACCATGTAAAGTCCCGATTCTTTGTTATTACAGTACATACTGTCCTGATTTAACTCCTCACAGATATAATAAGTTAGACATTTATTCCTCATTTTTGGTGACATTCTCATTAGCCCTTGTTAGTGCATGAAGAGTACCATGGCTTGTACATCATGCAATGTAAACAATTACTTTTTAAAGATGGTAATGCTGTACGTTATATTATTTCGGTGGAAGTATTCTAGGTTCCTTTTGGGAAAACATGTTACAACATTACTAGATTATAGCAAGGTATAACTTAGACAATACTGTGTTCCTGAAGCTCTTTTTGGTCAATTAAACATGTCCTTCAGTTAATGCATACCTTTCTTTCAGCTGAAGTGCAATAGTATACTTTTGATCTTTCAAGAGTACGCCAAGTTAGTTTTGCCTGTTGTTGGTGCTAGTGCACCATGCTATGCATCATAGGTTCCTGTGAGCAAAGGAACATTTTGCATATGTATACATAAGTCTAAATGGTTTACTAATACAAAACATTAAAGGCATAGTTCACCTTTACCAAAAACTGCCTTTGCAGGGAAGGGGTGCTTGTAGATAAAAACAAACTGTGCAGCTTTGACTAAAGTTGAGTAATGCCCTTGCTATAGGATGTCACTAAGAGACTCCTAGATCTTACCGTTCACCTCCACATCACAGGAGTGAGCTGCTTCTTTGATTCAAACCCCTTCACATGCACTTTCTCTTCCCTGATGCAGTAGCTCTGAGCACAGCATTTGAAAGCTTGCTCCTGTGCTGCCCCTCGTTTTCCTGGTCACTGAGGCTGCATGCTTGGATAAGAGTCTGGTTTAAATTTTATGTGGAACAGCTGGACAAACTGACAGAACCTCACATGCAGCTATAGGTCAACCTAAATTTAGGTTCACATCCAATAAAAAAAAATCAGCAAAAAATCTTAATAACGTTAATAAACACTAGAATTCACCAAGGGCTAATAAGGGAAGAAAATGTTATTTTTAAAAAACTATTTTCTTGTTATTTACATACAAAAGTAACCAATGAATGAATGAAATACAGCATAATAGTAGCTTTTATTCATAAATGAATGCCAGGTAGGACCTGAGCTGTCAAACTAATATCTCAGTCCTGCAGATTACACTGGAAAAATGCAGCTCTCCCTGTGCAATCATCAGGTGTCCATGGCAGCTGGACATTATGCTCAGTATTCATATGATTGTTCCATGTTGTTGCTTTGTAGCAGTTTCCACCTTCTTTGGCCTTTTTAGCCCTATTAAGATTAACTTCACCTTTATACAAAAAATAATAAATACACTTTTTTTGCAGGTAAAATAAATATACATTTATTATTTTTTGTTGCAGGAGCTGGTAAACCATTCTACCAGCACTCAGCAGATCGCTGGTGCCATGCAGGTCTCCTGCAGATCTTTCTGCTTGCCCATATGGGAAGTTGGGATTTGTAGTTTCTCATTCACAGAACACTGTGAATGAGTGATGCGGCCGGGCAGGAGGAGTCTACCACGGCCACGGTTTTTCAAAATTTGACAGCTAGAGAGGGGGGATCAGATCCCACGCTAGCTGTCAAAGCTGAGGAACAGGGGTAGCGAGCCCAGTCTGATCATAACATGGGTGCAACATGTAACATGTTATGAAAGGTGAAATTATTGTTTAACTGCCTTTTTAACTAGCTGCCATTAAATCATCTACATTTGGATTTTTATACTTTTTATTTGATGGCTTCAATAAGACAATCTTTTCATTAATCTGCTTTACATCTCTTTTGTATGCATTAATTTTTGTTTCCTCTTTGATTGTGTTCCTTGATTGAAACTTTCGACTCTTTTGAAACACGTGTCCACCTTTTCTTTTAGGCTATCAATACCCTCTCTGCACATTGTCAGAAGGAGTACAGAGATGCAGTTGAGGCATGCCTTGGTTGTAACTGTTTTGGGAAAGTTAAATCTATGGGTTTAGTTCTGCTTCAACATGAGTGCAAAAAAGTGAAAGGGCTAAGCCAAGTAATAATGTATCAGTAAAAATGCATTACAGATACAAAATCTGTGATGCCAGAATACTGTGTTGCTGACTCTGTCCGTAACGGAATTGTAGTATTGTTCAATAACAACACTTACAGCTTTTAGGCATCTCTTAAGCATGTAATTGAAAGGATCGTTATTTTCCCATGTTGCCCTTGAAATTGCATAAAAAGGATGCATCTCTCCCCTATGTATTGTGTGCTTTAATTTGTGTTTTCATTGGTATGCGTTCCCCATGGCAGTGCCCAGCTACTCATGCCCTTTGTTAAACAATCGTTGGCCAATTAGCCTTGAACATGTCCAGAACTCATTTTCAAGTTTTGCTCAGTTATAGACTTCAATGGGGGTCTGGATTTAAGCTTGCAATGTTCTTACTTTATGGTGGGTGCATGCATTCTTGTAACTGCTGAAGATCATTTCTCAAGGCAGGCTGACAATGATGGGCCATGCCTGAGTAATGTGCAACAGCCGCTAATAGTTGGGAGAGTGGGGTGGCAAGGTAGGAGAACAGTAGGGAGGCAGGGACAGGTTATCCCATAACAAAAAGTGCCTGAACCAGGACCCTTATGATATGATCAGCAGATATTACTCTATATTAATGAAAGCTGCAGATGATCAAATATTGAAGAATACTATTGAAAGTACTTTAACATATTAAAGCTTATATAAAAGTTTAGTGATTTTACATGAGATGGTTAGTTTGAAGGTTAAGCTAAGATTAAACGTAGTGGTTGTAGGTCAACATTTTCAACTTCTTTTTTAGCAGCTTTTAGTTTCTCCTACAATCACAATCACGGATGAAGGCGTAGATTTGCTAAAGACTCCCTTATCAGTGGTCATGATATGTGAGAAATTATATTTATTTCATTTACTGACAGCCATTTCAGGGTAACAAAAACACACTGGAGAAGCTGTCATAGCTCCACCCAGCTGCACCTCGCTAACAGCCTGCATACCTCATTTGCTTCTACTTCAGATACATGCTTTCTCCGAACACCCCACCAACTCCACATCCTACCACTCACAGACAATCATTGGCTTTCCTTCCTGCACAGTCGCATACTGAATGCTACCTAAAGCCTAGGCCAGGGCCTACTACTATGATAACAGTCAGGGAACCGCTGATCTAGGTCATTAAGCTAGCTGTCAGTTAGAAAATGTTAGGAGAAAGGTAGGCAGACTTACTATAGAAGTTGAGAATGTTTTCACAATAAATTGTGTAAATATTTAACTTATAATATTAAACTATAATATTAAATATTAAATGTCAGTTATCCAATCATGTGCAGAGGAAATAAGTAAAAGGGGATTTGCTTTTAACATCTTTGGATGATTGAAGTGATTCTTTACACATTTTATAGAGCAAGTATTCTCAATTCCTAGAGTAAATTAGCTGCAATGTTTTTAAGGTATATACAGTTGCAAGAAAAAGTATGTGAACCCCTTGGGATTACGTGGAGTTTTGCATGAATTGGGCATAAAATGTGCTCTGAACATCATCTAAGTCACAACAATAGAAGAACACAGTCTGCTGAACATAATATTACACAAACATTAGATGTTGAGATGGTTTAATTGCACATAACATGTAAACATTCACAGTGCAGGGAGGAAAAAGTATGTGAGGCCCTAGCTTAATGACTTCTCCCAGAGCTAATTGGAGTCAGGAGTGAGCCAACCTTGACTCCAATCAGTGTGATGATATTGGATGTGTTGCTGGCAGCTGTCCTGCCCTTAAAAAATACACACCTGTTTTGGGTTTACTGGTTTCAAGAAGCACTGTCTGATGTGAACCATGCCTCGCAGAAAAGAGCTCTCAGAAGACATACGGTCAAGAATTGTTGACTTGCATGAAGCTGGAAAGGGTTACAAAAGTATCTCCAAAAGCCTTGATGTTCATGTGTCCACGGTAAGACAGACTGTCTACAAATGGAGAAAGTTTAGCACTGTTGCTACTAACCCTAGGCGTGGTCGTCCTGTAAAAATGACTGCAAGAGCACAGCGCAGAATGCTGCATGAGGTAAAGAAGAATCCCAGAGTGTCAGCTAAAGACCTACAGAAATCTCTGGCACATGCTAACATTTTTGTTGACACATCTACAATAAGGAAAACATTAAACAAGAATGGAGTACATGGGAGCACACCACGGAGGAAGCCATTGCTGTCCAAAAAGAATATTGCAGCACGTTTGAAGTTTGCAAAAGAGCACCTGAATGTTCCACAGCACTACTGGCAAAATATACTGTGGACAGATGAAACCAAGATTGAGTTGTTTGGGAAGAACACACAACACTATGTGTGGAGAAAAAAAGGCACAGCACACCAACATCAAAACCTCATCCCCACTGTAAAACATGGCGGAGGGAGCATCATGGTTTGGGGCTGCTTTGCTGCCTCAGGGCCTGGACGGATTGTTGTCATTGATGGGAAAATGTATTCCAGAGTTTATCAAGACATTTTGCAGGAAAACGTACGACCATCTGTCCGCCAACTGAAGCTCCGCAGAGGATGGGTGATGCAACAGGACAATGGCCCAAAGCATACAAGTAATTCAACAAAACAATGGGTGCAACAGCACAGAATACGCCTTCTGGAGTGGCCCAGCAGAATATTGCTACACTGAAACAGTTTTTTGAAGAGGAGTGGTCCAAAATTACTCCAGATCATTGTGCAGGTCTGATCTGCAACTACAGGAAACGTTTGGTTGAGGTTATTGCTGCCAAAGGAGGGTCAACCAGTTATTAAGTCCAAAGGTTCACATACTTTTTCCTCCCTGCACTGTGAATATTTGCATGTTATGTGCAACATCTAATGTTTGTGTAGTATTATGTTCAGCAGACTGTGTTCTTCTATTGCTGTGACTTAGATGACGTTCAGAGCACATTTTATGCCCAATTCATGCAAAACTCCACATAATCCCAAGGGGTTCACATACTTTTTCTTGCAACTGTAGTAGCATTGTCTTGCATCTGTAGGAAGTTTTCATTTTCTTTGAGAGTTTTGATTTATTTTTGGAGTCATTCCTTTTATGAAAAAAAAAAACTGAATCTGATTTCAGGTTTCAAATCTACCTAACACATGAGAATAGGAATTTTGTAACATCTCACACACAGGCCAAATAGAATAAAAGGCTTGTTTGCTCTCTCAAGTTACTGTTTGTGGGGAGGACAGAGTGAACATTTAAGCCTTAAGTTGAGTAAGTAACTACAGTATATATAGTCAATATATGTTTTGATAATATATCCTATTACACTTGAGGACAGGGAAATCCCTCCAAGTCTGATGCAGAGGTATATCAGCACACAATAAACATGATAGTACTCCTCTAGTCAGTATATATCTGCTGTCATCTGCAGGTTTCATTGTGTATATGACAAATAGTACATGAATTGAAGACTTTAGGAACATTTACTGTCTTCTTAGAAAATCTCTTAAAAAGATAAAGCAAGCATTTACTGTATAGTTGTTCTTTAACTGCGTATCTTCAGATGAAGACCTTCTATGACATAATAAACTCTCATTCGCTTTTACTATTTCCATCGGCTGCTAGTACAATATTAAATTTAAATACTGAGTAAAATGAACACCAGCCACTCAATACCAACTTACTATACCCTAAGTTGGGATATGGCTCGGCAAATATTATTATGCTGTATAATTATCATAAGCTTGTTGATTTAAATGAGTTGTGTTTTCACAGGCTAGCAAAAAGGAAAAGTTCCAGCAGGTGCAGTCAATGATGTGTGATTTGATGGAATGGCGTTCACAGCTTCTCTCTGGTACCTTGCCTAAAGATGAACTGAAAGAGCTAAAACAAAAAGTGACTTCAAAAATTGACTATGGCAACAAGTATGTTGTTTGCAATATTTCCAATACTGCCTTAACACTAAAGCATTTACAGTATCAATTTTGTTAAAGAAATAAGGAAGATGATAAGATCATTTAATAATACACTCACCGGCCTCTTTATTAGGTACACCTGTTCAATTGCTTGCTAACACAAATTGCTAATCAGCCAATCACATGGCAGCAACTCAATGCATTTAGGCATCTAGATGTAGTGAAGATGACTTTCTGAAATTGAAACCGAGCATCAGAATGGGGAAGGAAGGGGATTTAAGTGACTTTGAATGTGGCATAGTTGTTGCCAGACGGGCTGGTCTGAGTATTTCAAAAACTGCTCTACTGGGATTTTTACACACAACCATTTCTATGGTTTACAGAGAATGGTTCGAAAAAGAGAAAATATCCAGTGAGCAGCAGTTGTGCCAAATGCCTTGTTGATGTCAAAGGTCAGAGGAGAATGGGCAGACTGGTTTGAGATGATATAAAGGCAACAGTAACTTAGATAAGAACTTGTTACAACCAAGGTAAGCAGAATACCATCTCTGAATGCACAACATGTCAAACCTTGAAGCAGATGGGCTACAGCAGCAGAAGACCACACCGGGTGCCAATCCTGTCAACTAAGAACAGGATACGGAGGCTACAATTCGCACAGGCTCACCAAAATTGGACAACAGAAGATTGGAGAAATGTTGCCTGGTCAATTAGTCTCTATTTCAGTTGCAACATTAAGATGATATGGTCAGAATTTGGAGTAAACAACATGAAAGCATGTATCTATCCTGCCTTGCATCAACGGTTCAGGCTGGTGGTGGTGGTGTAATGGTGTGGGGGATATTTTCTTGGCACACGTTGGGCCCCTTAGTACCAACTGAGCAATGTCTAAATGCCATGGCCTACCTGAGTATTGTTGCTGAGCATGTCCATTCCTTTATGACTACAGTGTACCCATCTTCTGATGGCTGCTTCCAGTAGGATAATGCTCCATGTCACAAAAGTTCAAATCAACTCAAACTGGTTTCTTGAACATGACAATGAGTTCACTGTACTCCAATGGCCTCCACAGTCACCGGATCTAAATTCAATAGAGCACCTTTGGGATGTGGTGGAATTCGCATCATGGATGTGCAGCCAACAAATCTGCAGCAACTGCGTGATGTCATCATGTCAACATGGACCAAAATCTCTGAGAAATGTTTCCAACACCTTGTTGAGTCTATGCCACAATGAATTAAAGCAGTTCTGAAAGCAAATGGGGGTCCAACCCAGAACTAACAAGGTGTATCTAATAAAGTGGTAAGTGAGTGTATGTGTATATATCCTAGAAAATTTGTGTTTACTGTAATTATTGAGAAATACTAGTACAGTACCAGTTTTAAGGTTGTGTTTCAATACTGCATTAGTTACAGTATGTTATGAAGAACATAGGTTAAATTGATGTCAATTCTTTGAGGGCCATAATAATAGATGCTATAGTGCCAATAAACTGTGACATGTATCTGTCCAGCATCATGGTTAACACACACAGTATCTGCTACCTACTTTATGTGACTTGTGACATCATTAATAAGCATCAGACAGATGTTGCATCCACCTACGTGAGTATCATTTTTTTACTGAAACTCATACTTCTCTTTTAAATCTCTATGAGCAACCAGTCTTGTGCATTAATTATTATAAGCAAAATGCAAAATAAATGTTGGGCTATGTCATAAAAGTGAACCGTGCTTTTAAATTGTCACCACTCTAGTAAACCCAATATCAGGTTAGAACAGTTTGTATAACCCAGTAAGTAACAACACCATTTCAATAGTGCAATAAATATAACCTCAAGAAATACACAAACAGTGAATTCCACCACTACTACTGACCTAAATCAAAAAGTCCAAAACAGGAAAGACTGTTGAATTCAGGAGAGTTCCAACACCACTCCACAGATGCAAACTGTGTTTTCTCTACTCGTGATGAGTAACAATGCCTTCACTGAATTTCACCACCACCACATACAGCCTCTTACCAATTGAGGATGCCCTAAGTCAGGGGTGGGCAACTGTGGCCCTCCAGCTGTTGGTGAACTACAAGTCCCATCATGTCTCTGCTTTTGGGAGTCATGCTTGTAACTGTCAGTTTTGCAATGCCTCATGGGACTTGTAGTTCTACAACAGCTGGAGGGCCACAGTTGCCCACCCCTGCCCTATGTTATTGGTGGTCTAGAACAACATGTTCCATAACTTCCTGTCCTGTCAGACAGAAAGGGGAAATCTCTCCAATAGGGACAAAGATGGAAATAAGAACCTGACAGAAGCTATAGCCTTTCAGTGCTTTCATAAACTTGAACTGAACACTGGTGTTTGGTGAGCCCAAAATGTGTTTATATGGGTCTCTGTGATTTAGGTGTAGCATCCTCCTAGTTAGAGTAGGTTACTAGTCAAATTTAGTACTGTACCAAATTTAGTTAGTCACTGTAATCAGTGGAGCAAGTCTTGATTAATTTGGGCTGCGCATGGTTTCACAGGATGCTGCTCTGCTACTTCTTCCTGTCTTCTAGAAATTTCTAGAACATAGTGGGATGGAGGGTAGAGGCTGCAGCCTGAATATTTATGAGACTTCAACCAATCCCTGGGGAAGTGTGCCCAGAAGGTTGGGAAGAGTCCACATGTAGTCTGAAGCCTGTGCAGCAGGAACAACTTCAGTATGTGGGTGTGGGGCAGTTTTCCTAGGTCCAGCCTGCTAGATTGGAACACTGTTGAGGGGCATTGCCCCCCTGGGCAGTAGCTGTGAAAGGAAACCATCCTGAAGATACCGAGTTCACGGCTAGGCTTAGCTAGGAGCCTCTTTACAAAGCCATCCAAAAATTCAGAAGGTCAGCAGAGAGCTCACGAGGTAGAGCCTGGAGGAAGCTATGGGAGAAAGCCCAAGTTGTCCAAAGGTGGTGTGAGTATAAAACCCCAGTACTGCAAGGGTGACAGTGGGGTACTTGAGACTATGAGTGAAGTACAGGTCACATGCAGCTGGAGATTCTATTAGACTTTGCTGGGAGAATACAACCAGAAGTTGTGTAATACAGCCAGTCAATTGTGGAATACAACCAGGAGTTGTACAAGTGCAGCCAAAGTGCAAGGATTTCAAGAGTTGTGCAGAAGAGTCAGAAATCTAGCAGTACTCAAGTTGTTTACGTTTTATCTCATGCTCCCTATCCCCATCCAAGTTTCATCATTCTTCAATAAAAACACAAAATGAAAGCCTTAGATTGATTCTTGAGGAAGAATGCCAAATATGCTGTGTGCCTGGCTGTGTATGCTGTGAGTGGGGGAGAAAGTCCCAAATTATCAGTGGCTCCTGCGGAGGTAGTGCTACATAGGAAGTCACACTGTGCCTGCATGTCCAACCATCCCCTTTTTTGGTCATGTTTTTGCTTTTTCTTACCATCATAAATACCAACCTATTGTGTGTTGTTTGATCTACAGTGTTTGTTTGTTACTCACATACATTAAACCTACAGAATTCTTGAACTTGATCTGATTGTCCGAGATGAAGATGGAAATATTCTGGATCCAGATAAAACAAGTGTGATCAGCTTGTTTGATGCCCACAAAGCAGCTACAGAGAAAATAACAGAACGCATAAAAGAAGAAATGGTAACTAAGCACATTATTCTTTTTCTTAATCATACATTAAGGGACACAGGATGAAGTATTTAGACACATTCATTTATGCAGTTGGCTTCAGGAGATTGGCAACCAAAGCAGAACAGGACAACCCAGTTCAACCCCTCTGACTCCCAGCATGCCTCTAGTGCCTTTCTAGAGTCTTAAGAGAATGGACCTCTCCTCTGTACTTGACAGAAGCAAACATTTTCTCACTTTTAATCAAGACTTTCTTCTGGTAAATTTGTCGGTAGGTTCCTTGCCCTTCTAAGCTGTTTTCTAACTTGTGTATGGATGGTTATTTGGAAATCCCCACCATCCCCCTGGTCCAGGGTAGCACTGCCACATAAGGTCAGGATACTGCATTTCTTCTCTGGTTCCAGACTAGGTCACCTGACACGTGTTCTGTAGTGAGTATGCTCTTCACTGCCAGGAAGACAGCGGTTTCCCCTGACCACCACCACTCCCAACCCAATCAGGTTTACATCTTGTACCTGTATTCAGAACCCTGTCCACCAGCACATATAGAAGGTGCTATGAGTTGCACTCGTCAAGCTGCTTGCAGCCTGTGTAATGACCCACCTTACCACCTCCACCCAGATGTCAGATGTACTTTATTTTGTTTTTCCATATCCTTTTTGTGAACTGAGTCCCAAAACTAAACTGCCTATTCCAGATGCAGTCTTACAGATTATTTGTAGGGGGGCAAAATGATGTCTCTATCTGGAGTCTATACCTCTTTTAATACAAAAATGTGTTTACTAGCTTTAGAAGCTGCAGCTTGGCATTGCATGCTAACATTAAGTCTATAATCTACCAGAACACCCAAGTCCTTCTCCACCATTGACTCCTCCAGTTTTTTTCCTCCTAGATTGTATGATGCATGCATGATTTTATCCCCCAAATGCCTATTATTCCTCCTCTTTTCTATATGATGTTATTTAAAGCCTATTATTCGATCCATGATAGACACATATAGTTACATACAGTAGTGACATAGTTAGTCTGGCTGAAAAAAGACAAAAGTCCATCCAGTTCAACCATAGAAAAAAAAAGAAGTTATAATCCTATACCCACAGTTGATTCAGAGGAAGGCAAAAAAAAAAAACAGCAAAGCACGATCCAATTTGCTCCTGCTGGGAAAAAAATTCCTTCTTGATCCCCGAAAGGCAATCGGATATTCCCTGGATCAACTTAACCTATAAATGTTAGTATCCAGTTATATTCTGTGTATCTAAGAAAGAATCCAGGCCTTTTTTGAAGCAATCCACTGAGCTGGCCAGAACTAACTTTTGAGGGAGTCTATTCCACATTTTCACAGCTCTCACTGTGAAGAAACCTTTCCCTGTTTTGAGATTAAATCTCTTTTCCTCCAGACGTAAAGAGTGCCCACTTGTCCTCTGTGATGACCTCAGGGTGAATAGCTCTACACCGAGTTCACTTTATGAACCACTGATGTATTTATACATGTTGATCATATCCCCCCTTAATCTCCTCTTCTCAAGAGAGAATAAATTCAGTTCCTCTAATCTTTCCTCATAGCTGAACTTCTCCATGCCTCGTATCAGTTTAGTTGCCCGTCTCTGTACTTTCTCCAGTACACCAATGTTCTTTTTGTGAATTGGTGCCCAATACTGAACTGCATATTCCAGATGAGGTCTTACTAATGATTTGTACACGAGTAATGTGATATCTCTCTGGAGTCTATACATCTTTTAATACAAGAGAGGATTTTGCGCGATTTAGAAACCACAGCTTGGCATTGCATGCCATTATTAAGCTTGTGATCTACCAGAACTCACAGATCCTTCTCCATCATTGATTCCCCCAGTTGTACTCCCCCTAGTATGTATGATGCATGCTTATTCTTAGTCCCAGAACATGTACCAGAACATACATCTCCTAGAATGTGATGTGTGCTTGTTTTTGATAAACTTTACATTTATAAACACTGAATCTTATTTGCGAAATCAAACTATGTATTAAGGTTTGCTTGTAAGTAGGAGATATCCTGCAAGAATATTCTTCCACTACATAGCTTGGTGTCAGCTGCAAACACTGAAATGCTACTTTTATCCCAAACTCTATATCATTTATAATTATGTTAAAAAATAAGGGTTCCAACATTGAACCTTGGGGTGCACCACTAATTACCTTAGACCATTCAGGGTATGAATCAATAATCTCTGAATACGATCTTTCATCCAGTTTTCTATTCATTTACAAACTGAATCTTCTAAGCTTGTAGAATTTTCCAAGCCATTTGTGGGGATCTGTGTCAAATGCTTTTGCAAAAAACAAGTGTACTATATCCACAGCCACCCCTTAGTTTTTGCTTACTTCTCCTTTCTCCTTATAAAAAGAAATAACATTTCTTTGACAGCTTCAGTCTTTTGTGAATCCATGCTGTTTATTGCTTAAAATATTTTAAGTACAGTATTGCATGACTGCGCAATTTTCATTCAAAGTGTGACAGCGCTGTAAGCTGAAAATTGACCTGGGCAGGAAGGTGGTGAAAGTGCCCTGTATTGAAGTGGTTAAAATAATTATTTTCTAGCAAAAATGTTTCTATGTGGTCTTTTATTAAACCCTCAAATATCTTACTGACTATCTAAACTGAAATCTAACTGACCTGTAGTTAATAAAGACTTTCATCCCTTTTTAAATATAGGCACAAAATTGGTCTTGCAACAAGCCAGTGGTAACACAATGGCTTTGAAATAACAGATCTTAACATGTGTGTGTTAGCCATCTGGTCCAGGTGCTTTGAAGAAGCCTTTCTGTATGTGGAGCTAAAATCTCTTTTCATATAGATCAAGGGTGTCCAAACTTTGGGGTTGATTTACTATAACTGGAGAGTGCAAAATTTGGTGCAGCCTTGCATAGAAACCAATCAGCTTCCATTTTTTTTGTCAAAGCTTAATTGACCAAGCTGAAGTTGGAAGCTGATTGGCTACTATGCGCAGCTGCACGAGATTTTGCACGCTGCAATTTTAGTAAATCAACCCCTTTGTAAACAAAAAGCCAGATAACTGTCATTCAGACTTGGGGGCTGGACTGTGGCCAGTAAGAGTAGAAAATGTACCAGTAGCAGTGGCAGTAGACAATGTATCAGACATGGTGGTCAGTAGAAGGAGGATTAGTGCCACAACATTGGTATTAGTTGGAGGATTAGTGCCCCATGGTTGTCAGTGAAAGAAATGGTACCACATTGTTGCTGTCACTGGAAGGGATAGTGCCTCATATCAGTGGGAGCAACAGAGCCTTGTATCAGTGGAAGGAACAGTGCCTCAAGAGCCAGATAAAGGCAAGCAAAGGACCGCAGTTTGGAGACCACTGATGTACTGTAGACATACGTTCTGGTCAGCTCAGTAGATTGTTTTCAAAAAGAGCTGGATACATTCCTAAATGCACAAAATATAACTGGATAGAAACATTTAAAGGTAATAACACCAGAGATTGTTGATCTAGAGAATATCCTATTGTCTTCTGGGGGATCAAGGAGGAATGTATTGCCCCCGCTAGAGCAAATTGGACCATGCTTCATAGTGTTTCTTTTGCCTTTCTATGTATCAACTGTAGTATAGGATTTATAATAAATACTAGTGAGCTCTAAAGAGCCAATAACAATCAGCTAGAACAAAGAATGAACACCTTCATCCACAAATTGTAAACATATAAAAGTGCAGCGCTAAATAATCAAATAAAATAAAATATGTAATAGAATAATCATACAAAATTGAGTGCTCATAACTATTGTGACATCTATGTATAAAAAGTCCCCAAGTGAAACGTCCTGAATGAAGAGTTTATGCTGCCTGGAGGAATTTCTTTGCTCTATATCTTATTTTATTTCTGGTGAGTGTATAGTGGTCAAGGATTGTCACGGATGTTTTTTTCATCTTCATGGATGGCAGATTTATTTTGATTACTGGTCATCACACTGCATCACTAAAGAATTTTTTGTGTTGTCCCACTCAGGACATTTCACTTGGGACTTTTTATACATAGATGTCACAATAGTTAAGAGCACTCAATTTGTTATGATTATTGTATGACATATTTTATTTTAATTGATTATTTAGCGCTGCACTTTTATATGTTTGTAGTATAGGATTGTGCTTATGGAGGGTTTCTATTTATTTCTTTTTTCTATTGGTTGAACCAGATGGGCATTTTTTTTAATAATCTGACTATGTAACTATGTAACATAACTCAAAGCAAGAAGCTCAGTCCTTTTTTTACTGAATATTTACACATTTCCATTATGCAGCATCGGGTTCAACAAGTTAAAATTGAGGTAACAGTTACAACAGTCTTCTGTGGCATGATACAAGTTTTTTGTTCCAATGATCAAAGGTGCAACAGTGAACAAGTCCAATTCCAGGGGAAAGGCTTTCCAGGGAAAGCCGACAAGGGAAAAGCCAAATGACATGTTCCACAGTCCTACTACTCCTTAATACAGCTTGTTCTACACTCCAACCACACTCAACTAAGGTTCACCCACTACTTATATGGGCGGTCCTGTCAGAAAGAGCAGAGTTGAGGCTTTGTTCACATTGCAAAATTGCATGCATAATTACCCATTATAAATGTTACATTTATTGATATTCATTATATATTTATTTTCCTTTTCAGTTCAAAGATCAAAGTGACTATAGTATGCATAGCCGTATATCGTCTGCACCCACGTATGGTCTCTATGTTTTTGTACGAAACTTTGTCTGCAGAATTGGTGAAGATGCTGAACTTTTTATGTCACTGTACGATCCTCAGAAGCAAACAATTATAAGGTAGGAAATATAGATAACAGTGGAGTACAGAGAAGACATCCAGGGTCTAATAAACCCCAGATGTCTAATATAGAGTCCATCACATATTGTGATACCCTATGTGATAGCAATAAATGTTATGTAAAATAAATAAATAAATAAATAAAATGTTTTATGTGTTTAAAGTGACACTTAAAAAAAAATTACAAAAAGTAAAAAAAAATGAGTGCTCCCCCATCCTTAAAAAAAGCATGCATTAGTACCTTAGTACGAAAATGGCAATTGCCCTACACATGTTACATATCACTGTGCACGCTGGAATGAGGGCAATAATTTTAGCACCAGAGCTCCTGCATAACTCTGATCTGGTCTTTTAAAGCGTTTCCTATGAAAAAATATAGGATATTGAAGTTTTTCTGCAGTTTCATGGGCACACACAATTTTAAGGTTTGACATGTTAGGTATCTATTTATTCGGTGCAACCTCATCATCTTTTATGCTTTACTTAAACATTGGGTAATAAATATCATTTATGTGCCCAAAAATTACCTTTAGTGTATCTTTCACCAAAATGTTGCATTTAGTAAACAGTTGTGCTAACATTGTGTAACATAAAAAACTGGTGCTATCAAAATTTTATTGTCTAGGGCAGGGGTAGGCAACCTGCGGCTCTCCAGCTGTTCCAGGACTACAAGTTCCATCATGCCTCTGCAAGTCATAGCTGTAACTGATAATGTTGCAATGTCTCATGAAATGTAGTTCCACAACAGCTAGAGAGCCACAGGTTGCCTACCTCTGGTCTTGGGTGTCTGCTTTCAAGAAAATATATAATGTTTGGGGAGTTTTAAGTAATCTTCAGGCCTAAAATAATTTTTAAACATGTAAACAAAAAATTTACAAAATTTAAAAAATGGCTGTCTTCCATTCCCTAACGCTGCACCCTGCCTCCTACCGGGCACAGCGTGGAGATTTTAGTTTGGGGACAACTCTTCCACTACAACAACTGCTAGTTATTTGTGCCAAAACAAGCCACAGAAAGCCATCCCCCATTCCCATGAAGCCTTGCCTCTCTCCCTCAAAGTCAAACCTGTTTCGAGACACAGCACATCAATGGCATACACAGGGAATTTGTTTGGAGCAAACTGCTGTAGTTGTGTGTTTCACATAACATATAAGGGTCTGTGTATAAAAAGTTTGCTGAATAAATCCGAAAAAACATCCACACAACTCCAAGAAAACTTGCCATACTGCGTGTAATATAATGATCTTCTATGATCGTATGTGTCATCTAGTAATAAGTACTAAGTACCTCAGTAGCATACAGGGGAGACATCCAGGGTCTAATAAACCCCCGGATGTCTAATATAGAGGGCCTGTCACCTATATGCTATCACATATTGTGGTCCCCTATGTGGTAGCAATAAAAAAAGAAATATGGCCACTAGATGGCACATATGATCATAGGAGATAATAGTATTGCACAGAATACAGCAAACTTCAGTGAAGCTGTGTGGATGATTGCCTCTCAGGGGATCAGGAAGGAATTTTTTCCCCTGCAGGAGCAAATTGGTTGTTTTTTTGCCTTCCTCTTGATCAACTGTGGGTATAGGATTATAACTGTTTTTTTTTTAATGGTTGAACTGTATGGACTTTTGTCTTTTTTTCAGCCAGACTAACTATGTAACATTTGTTAGGAAACCTTTTATAATAAGGCCTCATAGTGTTTGAGGAGTCTTTACAACATTATTTAGACCACATATTCAGGTGAACAACTCTCAGTTCTTTTCCAGAAAGAGGCCTTATTGAAAGACTAGATCTAGGGTATACAAAAAACTGATATCGGGTATCAAACAACACAAGTACATATTTTGACCCACGTAGATGCATAGAGATACTGACTTTCACAAAACCCTTAGACAGTCTCTTACCTAAGCACACTCTCACCCAGATAGGCTTTCCCCAGATAGACTCTCAGACCATCTACACCTTTTTCCTAAAAACTATCACATTAGAGATGTTCTGAAAACAGCTGTCTAAATAGTATTCTTTTAAAATATGAGCGCAAGCTATTTTATAGCCATTTGATATAATAAAGGATACTAAGGATCTTTACTGGAGTCCCGACCTGTGCTAGCAATAATTATTAATGAAGTGGCTTGCTGATCATCGGTGTTCCCTGATGAATGGAACTGGGTGAGGTGATTGAGCGCAGCTTTTTTTCATTGCATGACTATTGGACATAGTGGTGGAGACTTGCTAGTTTGATTTATAAGTGTTACAAAAAGAAATAGGAGAAGCAAATCAAGCAAAAGAGTAATATCAACAAAGTCCATACATTTTCAGACTCACAAGCTTACCACCTACATTAAATTCACCATTATGTAGAAGCTTGTTTTGGCAGTATTCCTTAGCTTTCACACGATTACAACATGTATTTTTTCTTTCCTTGCCAAAAGGTTCAGTACAGTCAAGTTTAAAAACATACCGTAGTTCAGTTTCTTTTAAGGGTTATGCCTAATACATTGTTTCTACTGACACAGGTTTTGCAGTAACAGTTGACCCAATTAAACATTTCCACCCCACTAGGAACTTCAAGTGCCTTTAAATTCAGCCTAAAAACAATAACACTAGTGTTGGTCAAAGTGGTAGCTACTTCACTTTGTATATTTTTACCTACAGGTAAGCTTATAATAAATCTTACCTGTAGGTAAAATGAATATCTCCTAAACATTCACCTTTTAGGGGATATTTTATGGAGCAGCAGCCGGTAACAATACAGGCGCATGCACTCTCAAGGAACATGCCATTCCTTCAGAGCTGTGTGCCGTGTTCAAAACTCCTGCACGCATGCGTGGGAGTGACGCCATCGGTGGCTCGGCCATTCAAACAGCTGCAGCTGGAAGATCAGGTGAAGATGGAAGCCTCCCGCAGCAGTGACAGCATGCCACTGGAGGCCTATTGCCTGCTGTTCTGATTGAGTGGCTTTTATCCAACAGAGTAGTTAAACAGAAGTCAATCAGTAGATCAACTTGTGTTCAACAGCAGTGGCCACATGTAAATCAGAATTCAGGAGGTCAATGAACTGAATTTCAATCCATGTATGGCCAGCTTTACTCCCTCCTGAGTCAAGCTCCTTCTTTTTGTGTATAGGAAGCTGTTCTCAGCCACAATGAGAGTGCCTTGTCATTTGATGGATAAAGGACTCTGAAAAAAGCTGACCAAGTTTAGATCTCTGGGTATTAGAGGCTGTGGGTGTCATGTTGTTTGCTTTTCCATTGATGTTCCAGAGAGAAGTTTCTTAAAAGATTTGTGCTACAAGTACAGTTACCCATGACTGAAAATATTATATAATATCAAAAATATTCCAAGTCAAAAGAAAAAATGCAAATCCTCAGGCTCATAAATTGAACATGGCCAACCTGCCATACTGTTTTTGTTCATTATCTATTTACCCAGGAACTGCATATTGATCATATTATATTATGATTTTAACAGTGAGAATTATTTGGTCAGATGGGGAAGTAAAGGTTTTCCAAAAGAAATAGACATGCTGAACAATCTGAAAGTAGTTTTTACGGTAAGTTTTCAATAAATTTAAGAGAAGCAAAAATGAGAAGCAATTCTATCAATGATTCATTCTTTATTATTCTTTTAATGGTGACTGTTGTATAAGGAGAAAACACACACACAATAAAACACACAATAAAGTTGGTTGAGAATCAGATTTAATCTTAAACTGTTGTTAGAGCAGTAAAGATGTGAACTCCATTCCACAGTTAGTGGTATTCACGGAGAGTGTAGATAAATTAGAAGAAATATCAGATGTGTTTCTCAGAGATCACAATATACAGGGATATAGAAATTTGTAGCAACAAACACACACTCGTTGAACTATATGGCCTGTATCTTTATTCAACCTTGCCAGGTACGCCATTATGTTTTTGATTCCGTCCTTTTCCTGAAGCAAAAATAAACTTAGGGGTTAGCACTTCTGCCTTGCAGCACTAGGATCCCCAGTTTGAATCCCGGGCCAGGACACTATCTGAATGAAGTTTGCATGTTCCTCCCTGTGCTTGTGTGCGGTCCTACGGGTCCTCCAGTTTTCTTCCACACTGCAAAGACAGGCTGGTAGGACAATTGGTTCCTATCTTAAGTAGCCTTAGTTTGTGTATGTATGCACATCAATATGAGAACTGATGTACATGGAGAGAACCCATGAAGAATAACAGATGAAGATGGGATAGAAGAAAAATGAGTATCAACATATAGATGATGGAACGATAAAAAACTAAATCTAATAATTAATTGATAAAAAAAGAGGGAAAATCGTGAGTTAAAGAGTGGTGGATACATAATGAGGTGAATGAAGAAAGTTTATAGGCAGAATTATAAGGAATGCGTTGGCTATTTTAGGACCAACTTATTAACAATTAAAAATATCTCATACTCTTTCATTCTTTTTCATCTGGCACTTAATGGGCAGTTGTTTTTTTTTACATCCTATTAAATGATATACATTTTTATAATACTGATCAAAGATTCTAGTTCCAAAGGTTTAAGTGTACATTTTTCACTTATAACTCTCATACATTGCATTACACAGTAATAATAATAAATGCAAAAGATTTGTGAGAGGTTAAATAAAGATTGTAAATATATCCTGAAAGCTTTTGGAATCATAGATAAATGAGTGCCAGGATCATTAAGAATAAATAAATATTGGTTTCATTACACTAGGCTAAAAACCCTTTCAATTTGATTTGAGAAAGGTGAGACAAGCCCCTTACTTTGATGTTAAACAGTATAGCCCTTAAATTTAAAACAATTCCACACTTTTGGGGTTCGTGATTGAGGCTATGCTCCACATTTTACTCTTCTAGCCCCTTTAAGCAGAGAAGTACTTAAAATGTTACTAAACCCACAACAGTAAAATCAGTGTCAGGGCTCCGGGGTGTGACCAGAGGTATGTGACTGACGCAGGGAAACGCAGATTTCAGATATGTTATAAACAATATAATTTATTAACACTAACATACAAACATAAATGCAGTGCAATACTAAAACATAACACAGTGCAAACCAACCAAACCAACCACCCACAGATAACAGTACATACAATGCAAGCGTCGTCAGGCAGGCCGGGTCAATAACAATCGGGCAGGTAGGTACAGGGGGAGCAAGCGGAGAATGGTCGGGGTCACAAGCCAGGTTCAGCAGGTAGCGGGCAGCGTGGTACAGAGGGTCAGGCAGAGGGATGGTCAGGAACGAGCCGGGGTCAGAGCAGGAGAGGGTCAGCGTAATCAGAACAGGCAGAGTTTGGCAACAAGGAAACGTACTAGCAGGAACACAGGAACAGGAACAAGAATGCAGGATTACAAGATACAGGGCCCAGGAAAAACACACACACCAAGGCAAAGACTGCAGGTCTGGCCATCACTTAAATACACCTGCATAAGCAGTTTCAGGTGTTTGGCTGACTGCAGGGTTGAGTCTCTGATTGCTGGGAGCACCCGCTGGCCAGCCCTGGTACTGCAGCCCACAAGGCAGGTGAGTCCCACCACTACTGGCAAGTCCATTCCTAACAGTACCCCCCCTCAAGGAGCGGCCTCAGGACGCTCCAAACAGTCCTAGCTGGGCAAAATGTTCCACCGCCCGGGTCTGGTAACTGGCGGGATATCAAAGACTGGCACATCGGGCAGGACTCCGGGCAGCGGCACACCGGGCAGGACTCCGGGCAACGGCACACCGGGCAGCGGCACATCGGGCAGGACTCCGGGCAGCGGCACATCGGGCAGGACTCCGGGCAGCGGCACATCGGGCAGGACTCCGGGCAGCGGCACATCGGGCAGGACTCCGGGCAGCGGCACATCGGGCAGGACTCCGGGCAGCGGCACTTCGGGCAGGACTCCGGGCAGCGGCACATCGGGCAGGACTCCGGGCAGCGGCACATCGGGCAGGACTCCGGGCAGCGGCACATCGGGCTGGACTCCGGGCAGCGGCACATCGGGCTGGACTCCGGGCAGCGGCACATCGGGCTGGACTCCGGGCAGAGGCACATCGGATCACCAGGTGAAGCAGCAGGCACCGGGCCACCATGCGGAGCAGCAGGCACCGGGCCACCAGGCGGCGCAGCAGGCACCGGGCCACCAGGCGGAGCAGCAGGCACGGGACACCAGGCAGAGCAGCAGGCACCGGGCCCCCAGACGGGGCGACAGGCACCGGGCCCCCAGGCGGGGCGACAGGCATCGGGCCCCCAGGCGGGGCGACAGGCATCGGGCCCCCAGGCGGAGCGGCGGGTGCTGGACCCCCAGGCGGAGCGACAGGTCTCGGGCCCCCAGGCGAAGCGGCAGGTCTCGGGCCCCCAGGCGGAGCGGCGGGCGCCGGACCCCCAGGCGGAGCAGCAGGCACCGGGCCCCCAGGTGGGGCAACAGGCACCGGGCCCCCAGGTGGGGCGACAGGCATCGGGCCCCCAGGTGGGGCGACAGGCATCGGGCCCCCAGGCGGAGCAGCGGGCGCCGGACCCCCAGGCGGAGCGACAGGTCTCGGGCCCCCAGGCGGAGCGGCAGGCGCCGGACCCCCAGGCGGAGCGACAGGTCTCGGGCCCCCAGGCGGAGCGGCGGGCGCCGGACCCCCAGGCGGAGTGATGGGCGCCGGACCCCCAGGCAGAGCGACAGGTCTCGGGCCCCCAGGCGGAGCGGCGGGCGCCGGACCCCCAGGCGGAGCGACAGGCACCGAGTCACCAGGCACGACAGTGGGCTCCGAGTCAACTGGCATGACCACGGACACTGGGTCAGACATTGGATCGTCTGGCTGGACAGCGGGCATCGGGTCACCAGGCATCAGGTCATTTGGCTCGACAGCGGGCACCGCGTCATCTGGCAAGGCAGTGGGCACTAAGTCACCAGGCACGACAGTGGGCTCTGAGTCGATTGGCACGACAGCGGGCACCGGGTCATCAGGTACCGGATCGTCTGGCTCGACAGCAGGCACCGGGTCATCTGGCGCTGGATCGTCTGGCTCGACAGCGGGCATCGGATCACCAGGCATGACCGCGGGCCCTGGGTCATCAGGCATTGGATTGTCTGGCTCGACAGCGGGCATGGGGTCACCAGGTATGACAGCAGGCACTGGGTCATCAGGCATCAGGTCATTTGGCTCGCCAGCGGGCACCGCGTCACCTGGCAAGGCAGTGGGCACCGAGTCACCAGGCACGACAGCGGGCTCTGAGTCAATTGGCACGACAACGGGCACCGGGTCATCAGGTACCGGATCGTCTGGCTCGACAGCAGGCACCGGGTCATCTGGCGCTGGATCGTCTGGCTCGACAGCGGGCATCGGGTCACCAGGCATGACAGCGGGCACTGGGTCATCAGGCATTGGATCGTCTGGCTCGACAGCGGGCATCGGGTCACCAGGTATGACAGCGGGCACCGGGTCATCAAGTACCGGATCATCTGGATCAACAGTGGGCATCGAGTCAACTGGCCTAATAGGATCATCAGGCTGGATCAGTTCATCAGGCTGGGTAGAAACATCATGCTGGGTAGAGGCAGCAGGCTGAATGGAGGCAGCAGGCTGAATAGAGGCAGCAGGCTGAATAGAGGCAGCAGGCTGAATAGAGGCATCAGGCCGGGTAGAGGCATCCGGCTGGGTACAGACATCAGGCTGGGTACAGACATCAGGCTGGGTACAGACATCAGGTTGAAGTGCGGGTGCCGAGGCACCAGGCTGAACCACGGAAGTCCGGTTCTCAGACGGCAGGCTGACCGGTTTGGATACTGGCAGGATGGTACTGGTTGGAAAGAATTTTCGCTTTTTTCTGGTTTTAACTACTGGAGCACTGCAAGTAAATGCAGGTCTGCAAACGAATGGAGCCGCTGGAGACAGAGAAGAGCTGGAGACAGAAAAGAGCTGGAGGATGGAACAGGGGAGGGAACAGTTGCTACAGAGGACTTCTTTACAGGGTTAAAGGCAGGATAGGTGCAGCGAGTGGGAACAGGGTACTGACATGCGGTAGATAGCAGGGCAGGAGGAGCTGTTGGGAATGCAGGAATAGAGCTTTGAGGAAATAGATTAGAAGCAGGACTGGGTTTTTGCAAGCTGACTGAGTCTGGGTGCAACAAATCTGTCCATGTCTGCAGTATGGGTTGAACAAAGCTGAGCTTACACAAAGCCTGTCTGACCAAAGACTGCACTGCGTTTATACAATCTCTTAGTATCTGTGGTGAACATGCAGAATAACGCTCCAGAAAGTAATCCACATCATCCTCTAATAACCATACCAGGGACTCTACCTGGTCGGCACTAAATGGTGGCAAAAATTCATCCCTGCATTCGGGGGTACCAGATGAAACCAACTCCGCACAAACCTGAATCAATGGCTGCACTTCAGAGAATTCTGTGCCCTGATCTACTAGAACATGAGCGAGCCGTATACATTCTAGCAGTTCATCCCTGGGATACTCCTTCAGAGTCTGATAAGCATACTCTCTGTCATCAAACACTAGCAGATATAAATACACAACCTCATCCAGATCCATCCTTCCCATCAACAAACCAAGATGGCTTCCCTGTGCAGCCACTTCTGGTCAGGATTGGCCTTGGTGTAATGTCAGGGCTCCGGGGTGTGACCAGAGGTATGTGACTGACGCAGGGAAACGCAGGCTTCAGATTTGTTATAAACAATATAATTTATTAACACTAACATACAAACATAAACGCAGTGCAATACTAAAACATAACACAGTGCAAACCAACCAAACCAACCACCCACAGATAACAGTACATACAATGCAAGCGTCGTCAGGCAGGCCGGGTCAATAACAATCGGGCAGGTAGGTACAGGGGGAGCAAGCGGAGAATGGTCGGGGTCACAAGCCAGGTTCAGCAGGTAGCGGGCAGCGTGGTACAGAGGGTCAGGCAGAGGGATGGTCAGGAACGAGCCGGGGTCAGAGCAGGAGAGGGTCAGCGTAATCAGAACAGGCAGAGTTTGGCAACAAGGAAACGTACTAGCAGGAACACAGGAACAGGAACAGGAACAAGAATGCAGGATTACAAGATACAGGGCCCAGGAAAAACACACACACCAAGGCAAAGACTGCAGGTCTGGCCATCACTTAAATACACCTGCATAAGCAGTTTCAGGTGTTTGGCTGACTGCAGGGTTGAGTCTCTGATTGCTGGGAGCACCCGCTGGCCAGCCCTGGTACTGCAGCCCACAAGGCAGGTGAGTCCCACCACTACTGGCAAGTCCATTCCTAACAATCAGTCTGCATATGCAGTAAAGCATTCTTGTTGTACTCACTGTGGAACCTAAGGGTTCCTCCGCATTGTGTTAAAACGCTATTTCATCCCATCTTCTCTCATCCAATCCATCTGCTGATAGTACAGAGCCCTTAGAGTTACTCTGCAAATGGTCAGTTTTGTGTATTGATAGAGATTTGTTCTTGTGGGGGGGGGTGCATGTGATCAGCACTGTGTCAATCAGCACTGTCCAGACAGAGGGCCAGGGGTCATGCAGCCTCATCGGATAGTCAGAGGAAAATGAAAGCTCCTCCTACAAGCTTGAACCAGTGGTTGGCCGGACACTTATAGAAGTCACAAGACTACTATATACTGCTGATGAGAAAATGTATTTAGCAATTTATATTTACTAAAATAATTGAATTTCCATGTTCTGTGTACTGTGGAGGACCAGATATAGTGAATGCAGGGTAACACTTTAAGAAATCTTTCTCTGGATAAGGTATCTGCTACAACTTCTGTTAGGCAGACTGGCTGTGGATGACTTTCTCGTTGTCATTCCTGTCCCTGTAAGGGACAACCTTCTCATTACACTATTTTAGCTACATTTGGAAGCTCATCATTTTGGCTTATGGAATTAATGACAAGGTCCCACCTTTCCCTGTGAAAGTACACTCCACTAGATCGGTTAGAGCTTCCTGGTTTTTCAGCATAGCAATTTGCTTCTTTGGTTGTAAGGTTCTTCAAGCAGCTGTGTGAGCTCTTTCTAGCCCCTTCTATTAACCACTTGAGCTGTGGAAGGTTTTACTCCTTTCATGACTAGGCCATTTGTTTGCTATATAGCACTGCACTACTTTAACTGGTAATTGCGCAGTCATGAAAACCTGTACCCAAATGAAATTTATATAATTTTTTTCCACACAAATAGAGATATCTTTTGGTGGTATTTGATCACCACTGGATTTTTATTTAATTTATTATTAAAAATATATAAAAAAAATACTATACACTGTCACTGTACTAATGACTCTGGCTGGGAAGGGGTTAACATCTATGGGTAATCAAAAGGTTAACTGTGTGGCTAACAATGTGTAATGTGTGCTGTTTTTATACTAAATATCTCTTTGTTCCTTCTCTCAAGGAAAATAAGCAAACTAATTTTGTTTTTTGTTTGCCAACACAGGGCTCAAGGCTATGATTGGACACAGCCAATCAGCAGGTCGCAGCCATGAATCATTGGCTGGACCTGCTGACAAAATCCCGCTGTGTCCAATCACAGAGGGAGTTGGTTGGGAGGGATGGGTTGGTGGGGGGCACGAACACACTGAACCCGGAAGACACTGCTGATGTACAGGTACATGGCAGTAAACTGTGGGTAGGAGTCAAGTGATAATCTGTTTTTCACATGTACCTGTTAGTGGTTTTTTTTTTGCTGTGTTAACCACCGCTCAGTTCAGTTGGACTGCTATGGATGCTCCTTCATTGTATGATTAAGAAAACAGGATTTTTGTCTTTCTTGTAAAATCCTTCTCTTGGAGTACATTAAGGGACATGGTTTCTTCCCTTCTTTTCTTATAATCCACTCCTACTATTGCTTGTTACAAAACTGAGACATGCTGTAAGCGGTAGGGGGCTTTCTTACAGCTCTGTTTGCCAGTGTCCAATCTGATGAAGGCAGTTGTATGTACCCAAATACTCCTGTGTACCTTAATGTACTACAAGAACAATATTTTACAGGTAAGACAAAATCCTAATATTTGTGGCTATAACAAGATTATAAAGCTATACTCAAAACTAATTTACCAAGTTTTCTAAAATTTTATGTGGTGGTACTGATGTTCATGTATCTTATTCATAATGGTTATGATACCAAAATTTAATGGTCTCGCATTTAAACAACTATGTAGCATATATGTATGTATTTATTTTTAATTTTATGTAGGATCTTGGAAACAGGGATCTTAACAGAGATCGAATTTACTTAGTATGCCAGATAGTAAGAATTGGACGAATGGAACTTAAAGAAACTAACATAAAAAAGTGCACACAAGGATTAAGGCGTCCCTTTGGTGTAGCAGGTACAGTATCAGAACTTGCTTAATATATACTGTTTAATTATGTTAATAAAATACTTCACACTACAACTTTTGAAGACCTAAAGAAAGCTGCACATACACGGTTAGATTTTCATTTGAACAATAGTGGAAGAAAAGTTTGTCAGAACATTCTTTCTATCAATCGAGTCAGCTAATTTGATTCAAAAGACATTAAAGATTTTGTCCAGACCTGCTATTGGATTGAAATACCAGATCTATTAAACAGGATTCATTACAATTCATTACAACATGTGCAATTTTTCCCAAACAAAAACCACATTCACAGTAAACATTTTAAGGATTTGAAGAAAAATTTCCATCCTGCTCCTTGAAATTTTCTGATCATTATGATCAAGCTGGTGCATAGCCAATCTCAGACTTGCCCAAGCTGCACCATCTGTCATTCTGCCTCTCTTATGCTTTATACACATGTATGTCTGTAATATTATGTTTTCATGGTCTGTAACCAATTGTGCTTTGAGGGTGAGCCCTGAAAATGTATATTATTATGGTATCCCCACACTTGGATGGTTGTCTACTGCCTAAAGAAACTGCATACCTGGCATCTTCAGCTTTGCATGGTTGTAGAAAAGTTCAACCACATGACATGAGCATTGTGATAGCAATACAAAAAACAGATATTTTGACAATATAATGTTAGCTTTCTTGAAACATTTCTTTTCATGTTGTGAGCTCTGCCTATCTGCAGGCCAACTCCTTCAACAATGTCTTGGATTCCCTGCATGCTTTGCACCTTCTACTCTTCTGTTTACCTTCTAAGGACTACATATCCCATGGTGCTTTGCTGCCTGCAAGCACTGATTCCTCTACTGGCTCCATCTCTTGAGACTCCTCCTCTTAGCACCTCTGTAGGAGGTAGACTCTGTGAAATGTGTGACATAGCAGTGCATATAAACATAGCACAGTGAATACATGTCACAGAATTCAAGGAAGTAAAGTTTTAGGGGCTCTTCACAAAGTAAGTTTACAAACTTAAAGATCATTCATGCTAATAGCAGTAGGCTTGAAAGAAATAAAATACAACGTGGAAAATGAATATATGGTTTTACATTTTGACCATAGATATGCTTTAAACATTTAAATTCCCAATCTTCTAGTGCTGGTACAACACCTTGCAGCTTGCAGGAAGTAGGAAGTAAATGGAAGTTGTTTCAGTTGCAAAGCAAACAGCAGCAGGTTGGAATGCATAAAATAGGTTTACTAAAATGCAATAACCAGGTTGAATTAAGGTGGTTGGAATATGAGCTAATAATCCACTTTAGTGTTTAGTCTGGTTTCAAGTGTATCTATACCCCAAACTTTTTTAACTAATTGGATAGAATGGGGCAAAATGGAGATAAAACCCTTTTAGGTTTATCTGTTAGCTTGGGAAATTTTTTCTCACTTTCTGTTCTGCGGAGAACCTTTTATCAGATACAAAGTGAGGAAAAATCAGAAGACAGCAATAAAAAGCTGATAAAGGTTATAGCCTTCCTCAACTTAACCACTTGCCTATTGGGCACTTTTACCCCCTTCGTGCCCAGGTCAATTTTCAGCTTTCATTGCTCTCACACTTTAAATGACAATTGTGTGGTCATGCAACATTGTACCCATATGCAATTTTTATACTTTTTTTCACAAAAATAGAGCTTTCTTTTGGTGGTATTTAATCAGCACTGGGTGTTTTAGTTTTTGCACTATAAATAAAAAAAGAACAAAACAAAAAAGCTTTTCTTTGTTATAACATTTTGCAAATGCAGTACTGATGGGCACTGATAGGCAGCACTGATGGGCACTGATGAGGTGGCATGGATAGGCAGCACTGATGGGCACTGATAGGCTGCACTGATGAGGCGGCACTGGTGGGCATTGATGAGGAGGCACTGGTGATGCTGCACTAATATGCAGCAATGATGGGCACTGACAGGCAGCACTGATGGGCGGTGCTGACTGGTAGCATTGATTGACAGCACTGACTGGCAGGACTGACTGATGGCACTGATTGGCAGCACTGATGGGCACTGACGGGTGGCACTGATGGTCACTGATGGGTGGCACTGCTGGGCAGCACTGATGGGTGGCACCGCTGGGCACTGGTGGGAGGCACTGCTGGACACTGGTGGGTGGCACTGCTGGGCACTGATCATCAGGGCACTGATCATCAGTGCCCTGATGATCAGTGCCGATCTGCTCTGTGGCAGTTGTCAGTTATTGGCAGTACTTTCCTCATGCTGTGACAGCGTGAGGAAAGTGCAGCTGACCAGTAACTGTATTTACTTGGTGATCTGCTGTGTGATTGGACACAGCTGATCACGTGGTAAAAGGCCACTGTTAGTGGCCTTTTACCTCATCACGTGATCCGCCGTAGGCCACTGGGGGCTCGTGGGAAGGCGCGTTCTGGGAGGACGTCATATGATGCCCTCCCTGAACTGGATAACTGCGCTGTACCCGCAATTCAGATATAGCGCAGATGGCAAGAGGTTAAACACATTTAATTCTGTCTGCGTAGCTGGTAGGGAAAGTTCTCCTCACTTTATTTCTCCTGGGGACATGGTATTTACATGTCAGGAACACAGGAACAGAGCCTCAGGCGACATTAAAACCTGGCAAGAGTTCTAATCCTTCCTCACTCTATCTATTAAAATAAATGTTTTGGCTATAGATACATTTTAAATCTAAGACCTACCTAAAAGTTAACAGTTTCATAGGTAGGCTGAGGACCAGAAACTTTGTAAATATGAGTAGATCTGTGTGATCTAGGCAAAAGATGGAATTACTGAGATTTAGTAATTGTAGTCTGTATAGAAACTGGAAATTGGAAATAGAAATTGGAAATTGCTGAAATTTTAAGATTTTTCATAAGGCCTTTTGAAGTTCACACTTAATATTTGCAAACACTATGCAGACAATGATCAAACAGTTATACAATAACTGTTTGATCATGACAGAAGATTGACATTAATTTTTCATTTTAGTATTACAAAATTGTTCTGCTTTTTATGATTTTGCATAATAGAAAATTATTTTTTAAACCATTTTCTTTCACATGGCTGGATTCTTCAGCCTTTTGAACAATATGACTGTGCTTAACAATTTATTTTACATCTCAGTAATGGACATCACTGATATGATCAAAGGTAAAGCAGAAAGCGATGAAGAAAAGCAACATTTTATACCGTTCCATCCGTAAGTATTAAAATGGACCTTTTTACACATACCAAACTAAATTAATTTAGGAATTTGGTATTTGTTGATAAAACCTTGCCCACATTTTTTTATAATGTGGCCTTATGCTACTAACTGTATGAAATAATATTTCACACCAGGAGCTGCATCTAAGAGTACTTGCTTTTTTGTGCAGTCCTATGTTCCTTTTAGGGCAGCCCATTAATTTCATTGGACTGCCCTGTGCATGTGAAACGCTAAAAAAAAAAAGGTGCCACTACAATTTTCAAAATTGTGCCACACCAAAGTGCATGATACTGCGAGAAGAATTAATGGTATCTGCGTGCATCTGCATAAGGCAGTGTGGGAAAATGTGTGATTTTGCATGCATTCCCACACCTGGTGTAAACAAGCCCTTAAGTAATATTTTTTTTCTCTGTAATTGTTGAACTTTCATACATAGACAGCACATGCTTCTAAATACTAACTTATTTATAAAATGCTCATAAGAAATTTCACAAAAGCTTGTCTAAATAACATTAATTGCAATATGATATGATATTAAGTTTAGCAATAAACAATCAAAATTGCAAAATTATGGGCATGGCTGGTAAACTGGTCAAATAGTTTTGTGGTAAATTATCATGATTTTATTTCAGTCCTTTTGATATAATCAGTGCTGGAATTAATGTTCCTTCAGGTATACAACCACATCAAAATCCTAAAAACAGAATGGTGCCCCATTTATGACCTCTTTTTCTTCTGTTCTTTTTCACATCGTTGTATTTGTAAAAGCATTGTTACCTGTCTCTAGACTGGGTAAATGAAAACCTGCATATACACAAGAAGCACATATGGAGTCTTCTCGTGTACATTCTGTTAAAGTCCAGGTGTGTCAGATGCCTGCGTCTCACTGTTATGGTACCTTCTTCCCTTGCTGCTATTGTTTTTGATATTGGTGTGTCTCATCAGAACTGCAAAGGACACATTAGTGAAATAGCAGATGGACAGAGAACCACAACAAGGAGGTGCAATAAACTAACACACCTGGAAGTGATAGATGTGGGAGACTCCAGTAGAGGCTCTGCAAGACAGCAATGGTCAGTTATAAGGGAGTATTATACTTGTTAAAAGGGTGCCTTTATTTCCATTTTTTTTAGCAACAGTAAGTACGCTTATTTAGGATATGGTAAAAAAGAGCTAAAGGAGTCAAAAAGCCCTCCAACCAAATCAGTACATAACACAGTAAATTCATCTTAGAACAAAAGGTATTCATACGTCTTATTCCGTCACAAATACCAGGCATGTTCCTCATTTTATGGCAGAGATATGGAAACCATTTCTTTACTTCTTTATAGCCCAATAACCAGTTTGCATCCAGAACCACCACAATATGGTGAAAAAATAGCCTAATATTATACAGCTATTTATTCTAATTGCATACTATTCTAGGCTGTTGGCCAAATCCACCACAGCCTGAAAAGGCAGCAGTGTCCTCAATGTCCCTGCAGCTTTGAACCTCACACTTGTGGGTTGCAAGGAAGTAGTGGTGTTGCTATGGCTACTCAAAAATAATTAAGTTTGTATTTTATATTTTATTTTAATCTGGCAGGTCATTTATATTGCTGTTTACTTTCCACACACTATGTTCTATATTTCCAGTATGTGGTTTTACTATTTTATACAATATGCTTACTAATCTTTTGAAATTTGTGGCTTCTAGCCATTTTACTTACCTTTTTTTACATATTTAATATATTTTGTATGTTCTTGTTTTTATTGACTCGTATACATTTAGTACTGCCATTCCCCTAGTCCTTCTTTCCCAGTTATGACAATGTGGGACTGTCCACTCACATTACAGTCGTTAAAAAAACAGATCTACAGTGTAACCAAGACTCTTCGACTTGCAAAAGGCAGAGGAGTCCTCAAAATACATAGTCATAGAAACACCACTGCCCCAGAAGTGTGATCCGGCTCCAAACTGCAGGGATGCCGAGAATGCTTCTACCTCACCCTTGGCAGGTTTAATGCCTTGTTGCCTTGTGAAAAGACAGGGCAGGCTTCAATTCCCACATTGCCTCTCTGCTGGCCATGGTGAGCTGTCAGATCTGCACAGTATTTTGAAAACTTGCTACACTCCGTAACTTGTGAGTGCATTTTTATATTGGTTGTAACATTTCTTTATGCTTTTAATACAGGTATTTTGCACTCTTTCTTTGCTCTTATACATTATATTCTGCATCACAGTAGAGTCTGCTTTTATTATTATTATTATTATTATTAAAATTATTATTATTATTTTAGGGTTGTTGCTGAGAATGATTTTCTGCACAATCTTCTAAGCAAGGTCACAGCTCTAAAAGGAGATAGTGGGGGTCAAGGTAAATGAATGTCCTGTTATTGTGGAATGCAATTGTAAATATGTTTTAGCAGCTAAAGCATAGTTTCACTGAAGTAATTTATTTTAATGGCTGAAAATCATTTTGCAGTGCCAGCTTTTGGAGCACCGAGGCCTTTTTTCATGCATATTTCTAAATGAAGCTTTTTGCCTTGGGACAGGTTTCCATTATTCTGTTATCTATTGGTATATTACCACTGTGTTGATATGAATAAACTAAATACTTTAGTTATACGTTTTGTAAATTGACAACAAAAGTACTGATTGATATGGGAGGGTGGATATGACATCATGTCAAAAACAAACAACATTTCCCAGCTCACTTACCAGCTAGCCTGCAACAAAACTGATTTTACCCTATCTAACAGTTCATGTTAAAAAAACGAGGGGTTTAGTTTTCATACATTTGCAAATATATGTGTAAACTGCAGTGGCCACATCAAGGCACCCACTGTACTACAGTCCTAACTTTATAATTTTGAGTCTTGCAAGTTGGAGCAGTGGATAGATTAAGAGCAGGTTAGCCTGAAGGGAGCCCTCCTTAAAAGTACAGGAATGGACGGAACACCCAGCAAGGGCACAATGGCAGCTGAAGGTATCCAGTGTGTCCCCACACCAATTCATCAACTATACAAAAAAATAGCAACCACCTCACCCTATAACTAGCCTTTGCGAGAGCACAAGGAAGGGCAAGGCTTGCAAAAAAAAAACCAAAATTATCCAGTTCACTTACCAGCTAGCTTGCAACATATGACATGAGATATGACATCATACCTGATACAGCTTATGTACACCGATAACAGCCCATTGTCAATTTATAAGCTTAAAGTGGAGTTCCACTCACAATATAAAAAATAAAAGTCATCAGCTACAAAAACTGTAGCTGCTGACTTAAAAAACAGCCACTCACCTGTCCCACGATCCCGCAGTGTCCTCCCCGCAGCCCGTTTCACCAGCCGTCTGATGTTCCCGGCGCTGGCATCTTTAGTGTTGGCACCAAGCTGTGACAGCTTGTGGCTTCACAGCCGGGTGCCCACTGCGTATGCGCAAGTAGTGCTGCACTTCCTGAATGGCCTCGTAGTCTTTTGGGACCTGTCACGTGTCCCAGAAGACTACAGGGAGGGAGGGAAGGAGGACAACCTCCGCTTCTGATCTCCTAGGTGATCGCAGCGGAAGTGGGAGTGGGTACCTATCAATTTTGAGTACCCGCTACCCCCCCACTCCCCAAAGATGCCAATCCTTAATGGGGAGCAGGGGACCAGTCCTTAAAGCGGAACTTCCCCTAATTTATCACCAAGAGTTTAGTTTATCACCATCATTTACAGGGAGTTTAAGCATGCTACTTGTATTTATATTTGAGCATGTCTACTGCTATGGTATTATGTACTGTTGCTGTCTCTAATATCCCCTGTTCATCTTTCAGCATATTGTTTTGTTGTTTTCTTCTCTAACCTTCCTTTAGATTTTTAGAGAAAATGTTTAGGGAAGAGTTGTTGATGAATACATACCTTTAAAGCATATGTAAACCATTTGTGTGTGTATATATATATATATATATATATATATATATACCTTTTTGAATATGTAAACTCAACATTTCATATGTAAACCCAACATTTCAGATTCTTGATATGTACTTGCTGTTCCATGTACCTGCATAACAAAGTATCCAGTACTCTTTGCATTGCTTCCTTTGTGTAAAATCCCTGGTGTTCCTACCAGTCCCTTTGCTTTTCTATTAAAAAATGACCCCACTAGGCATGAGAGCAAAGCATGGTTTGAGGAACTGGGAAGAAGGATTGGGAGAAAATAGAAGCCTCTGAAGAGGGTAAACTCTGGTCTGTTTGGAAGGAATTTTGCTTGGTCTGCATTGCAAGAGGGTAATAGTTTTTATTCTCACAAGAGAGATGACACTATATATTTTCTTAGAGGGTAATGGTATTAGCCCATTTGGATGGTAACACTAGTGTGGAGTGCTGCACTTTATCACCTTTTGGAGTGTTGTTCACCACGGGTGATAGCCCTGGAGGAATCACTTTTAGTCTTCACGAGTGTTTTTCTTTATTGTAATGATAATACACTATATTGAGTTTTATTTTTTTGAGGTATTCTGAATTTGAGGTCCTGGATTGGAATTCGGCAAAGGGGACTGTTTCCTAAAACGTCTGAAAAGCACTAATTATTGGAAAGCATTGTTATTATTTTTTTTGGACATTTATTTTATTTTATTTTATTTTATTTTGACTCTATACATTTTGGACTTATATGTGGACATTTTTTCTTGATTTGGGTGTTTAATTTTTACTAGTGGGTGTGAGGGAGCATTGAAAAGATACTATTTATAAAGCATGGTTAGTTCTGTAGCTGTGCTGGGAGCTAATCCAATGATCAAGCTGGTGCTGGCATGCCCCCCACCACCTGCACAGCCATTCACTGGGAAGCACATGGAACAGCAGGCACATATCAGGAATATGAAATGTTGGGTTTCAATATTCTTGAAATGTGAAATAACTGAATAGTGAGAGGCAGACTGATACATGATATGAGGCAGAGCCGACCTCTTCAGCTAGCATGTCCATTCCATTACCTACTTTGCCAGAAATAACTACCCTATAACCCTTCCTCTTTATCCACCTCAAACTCCTAAAACACCCTTTAAACTACCTCTTTTCACAGATAAGTGATCTAACCACTATTTGATAAAGCTGAGGGTATTTTGATATGGCTATCCCTGTTCCTATGCCACTAGAGCTAGGAGCTCAGATAGTAACACCTCCTACTACATATAACTGACCATCAGCCACCCAGAAGAGTACTAAAAGAGTACAGAGGAGTACTAAAAGTTAAATTGTCCTTTAATTATGTACCTTTGTTGACTTTCCTGATTGATCCTTATACCCTCATACCCTGAAAATGGAATCCAAACTTGGAACAAGTTTTTTTGGGATAGTCACAATGATAAGCTCTCATGCCCTTCAACTGCAGTACTGATATTCCATAATTGCAGTGCCATGTATATACTGTATGTAATGGTATGATGGCCAATAAGCTGATCCATGATGTATGCACATTTTTTACTTGATGAAGGGATTACCACTTCTAATATCCATTACACACTGGTCTAGCACCAACTTGGCAGCCTCAAGTAAAGACACTGAAAGACTTGTTAACTAGATCTGTAAGCAGATAATGCCTTCTACTGCCACATTATTATTATTATACAGTACCACATAATTAAAAATGATGATGATTTATATTTTGCAGGACTGTGGGTAACTGTAAAAATGCTGGTTGGTGATTCTGTACAAATTCGCAAAGATTACCCTCATCTTGTAGACAGAGCTACAGTGGTAGCAAGAAAGCTGGGATTTCCTGAGATAATTATGCCAGGTATGTTGATAAGGCTATCATATAACACAACACCTTTGTGTTTAATACAATGACAACACGGTTAAAGCAAACTATGTCTACAATAAAAATTGTCAGTTATAACTGAATATTAACAATGGCCATGCTTCTTATGACCCAGAGTTTTAAAGTTTTTGCTACAGTTGCTGAAATAAGTGGAAGTTCTAGTATGTCCTATGCTCATGCAACTGAATACAATAAGTTGAATAACATGTATAAGTGCACAGAATGTGTAACTAAACAAAAAAAAAGGACATATATGCTTCAAGTTTCAATTCTCAATTGTTTCATCTTGTTTCTTTAAAATGCTGTGTACATTTATTCCCCATAATTATCTTAGAAGCTTTCCAGAAATTTCCATCTGCATTTGTTTCCTTCAAGCGCATGTTTACAATGAATTTTGCTCTCTCAATATGTCCCTTTGTAGCCACCCTTTCAGATGCACTGAGAGCAAAGACCACAAGTGTAAGTGATGTTGAGTAATGAGTCAAAGTGGCAGAACACATCCTGACATCCCTTTTTATGAGCATGTTCCTCACTGCTGGATGCTGAAATGGTGCAGAGTGGGCTGTGTTGATCAGTTGCTTGATTACTGTTCCAGAAGCAGGTATGATAGAATTTAATCAAGCAACAGATGGGCAGTCTACACAATCCATTGGCCCGTGCCCACCCTGGAGCATACACAATTAAAGGGTGCCAGGGCATGTGTTTTTCCACCCTGGCTCAAACAGAATAGCAGTACAGTGACTGGAGGAAGGAACAATGGAATATATTGTTTTGCAATCAGCAAAAGAGCCAGAAGTACTGAAAAAAAAGCAAAAAAAGAACCAGCAGCTGCAGCTATAAGGATAACCTGAGGATATTCACATATTTTCAGGCTATGATTTTTTCCTTAACAATTGTAATAAAGCATCTTAAATCAGTGATAAATGCTCTTTAATAATGCTCAATGTAATGAATGTTACTTTAGTACTCCTATAAATAATGGAATATTGGTGGAGGCATTTTAAAGAAAACAGCAGGTCCTTGTTTTAGTTAATTTTCATATTTTTGACAGGATGCACTCCTATGCACTTGCACTGCAGTTCATTTTTGATTTGCATTTCTGACATGCTTCCTGAATATAATGCACACTATATAGGGCTTTGCATAGGGTTGGCAAAGTCAATGCAACAGCCTCTAATTCACATTGATGGATTAAAGACATGCTTGTTAACACATTGTATATGAGCTAGCAACATTAAAAACAAATTGAAAAACACACAGGTGTGAATCATGCCTATCTCTCTCCAGATAATACATTTAATGTATATTTTATAGAATTCCTTTTTAGGTACTCTTAATGCAAACAGTCTTGACACAGTCACATTAATCTGTGAACGGTTAACACAATGCACATGCATTCCACGATGTATTAGTTTAAAATGTAATTTAAAGCAGACAGCTAAATCTACAGATGAAATACAAATAAATACATGCCAAAGGCATTCTATCTCTGTCCATCCAGTTCTGAGGTTTTCTGTACACAGCTCCATCACACACAGCATTACACCATTTTTCCGATTATAGACTTTAGAAGAAATACAGATGTGTCCTCTCTCTTCATCCCAGTCTGCTGACTGGAAAGTAAAGGCGCAACAGCAGACTAATTGGTCATGTATTTGTTCTCTCTATGGTATCTCCTTTCAATGTGATTCTTGTCAGTATATATATTGTGATTGCTGCTGAATATTTTATGTCTGCTGGGATTTTGACTATACATCATAAATCAGAAAAATGTGCAAAATTTTGCTTTAAAAGCCAAAAGCCATTTTTGTGCATACAGCTTTTATTAAGCTTTCAGATGAGCTCATTCTTTAACCACATGCCGCCCAGACACTGTATAAATACGGTGGCAGGGCGGCACGGCTGGGCAAAAGCACGTTTTAAAACGTGCGTTTTGTAAACAGGCCACCGCCCTACCTGTCCCGCCGATAACAGCCGCGGATGTCAGTCGCAGGGGCACAGCCGGTCGTTCCTGGCCATGTCCCGGCGATCGGCGGCAATCGCTGACAGAGAGCACAGCTGCAGTAGCTGTGCTTTCTGTCAGTTCCCTGACAGCTCCAGGACATGGTGATAGGGACAGAAGAGTTTCTCTCTCCCGATCAGAGGTGTTCCCTGCAGTACACACCCCCGCCCCCTAGTAAAACACTCCCCTCACACAGTTAACCCTTTCCCTGAATAATAAACTTAACCCCTTCCTCCCCAGTGCCATTAGTACAGTGTCAGTGTTTTTTTTTTTGCACTGATCACTGTATTGATGTCACTGGGGATGTCAGTGACCCCAAGTCAGTACCCCCCAATGTCAGAATGTCCGCCGCAGTCCCGCCATAAGTCGCTGATCGCCGCCATAAGTCACTGGTCGCCGCCATAAGTCGCTGGTCGCCATTATTAGTATAAAAAAAACCTAAAAATCCCAGTATCTTTCCCGCCAGAAATTTATGACTAAATTTGATTTTTAATTTTTTTTTTACTGGACATGTTTTATAGCAAGTCCAAAATATTGTTTTTTTCCTCAAAATTGTCAGCCTTTTTTTTTATAGCGCAAAAAATAAAAACTGCACAGGCGATCAAATACCACCGAAAGAAAGCTCAATTTGTGGGAAAAAAATGGATGTAAATTTCATTTCATTTATGTACCGTATTGCATGACCACACAATTGTCTGTTAAACTAGTGCAGCGCTGTATAGCAAAAAAATGGCGTAAATTGCAGTATCTATACCATAGTTTGTAGACGCTATAACTGTCACACAAAGCAATCAATATACACTTATTGGGATTTTTTTTACCAAAAACATGTAGCAGAATACATTTTGGCCTAAATTTATAACCAACTTTGAGTTTACTATATATTTTTTATAGCTGAAAGTAAAAAATATTGTTTTTCTTCAAAATTTTTGGCCTTTTTTTGTTTATAGCGTGAAAAATAAAAAGCGAACAGGTGATCAAATACCACCGAAAGAAAGCTCTATTTGTGTGAAAAAAGGGACGTAAATTTTGTTTGGGTGCAGCATTGCATGACCGCGCAATTATCAGTTGAATTAGTGCAGCGCCGAGTAGCAAAAAGAGGCCTGGTCATTAAGGGGGGTAAATCCTCTGGAGGTCAAGTGGTTAATCAGCATAATAGACAAATGAAATACATTCAAAAGAAGTATTTTTTTCTTTCAAAGGATTTGCAATTCTTTTTAGCCTATTTTGTGATCCAGGTACCCCTGCCGGACAGCTCACTCAGGTCAAGTAGACCCATACAGACTATAGTATAATAAACAATACGTTCTATGATTCGACTTTGTCAGCACAACTATGAGGCCAATTAAAGAACAACAGTGCAAGCTACCATTACATATTAGTCATACTATACCTGCAGATTTATGGAACTTTATCTTAGTGAAAAGGCGATTAGCTAAGGTGAATTTTTTTATCTTGCAGAGTATTTTTGTCATTTTTAGTAGAGAGATTAACACTGGTGCTGATGGATGGGATGGGTGCTGATATATGCTAAAGCCAGCATGTAAATGACATTTTGAACTCAGATGGTTTGCTCGTGTCTGCCTATGGTGGATTTTAACCTTTTCTCGCTCTGATTTTCACATATGGGGTCAAATCACTTGTACTGTTATAGGTTTCTGACTGATATATACGGTCACTAAATGTATTATACAGTATTGGTAATGATCAGTTAAGTAAGTAGCAATGCCACTGTTATAATTTTTTTTACTTTGCTTGCTAGTACATGATGCTTTGAAAAATTGGTGAAGAAATAATTGCTAGTAATAATGTGGAATCATTCTGTGTAGTTTAGCTACATCTACGCTTATCATTTATTTTAGGCAAGAACTAGGCTTAAAATTTATGATAAACAATAATAATACATTGGTTTAAAGTGACGGTCCAAAGTGAACCACAAACCTAGAAGCACTGAAAAGTATAACACTGTTTTCTTGGAACAAAAAGTATTATAATGCCAGTTAAACTCCAATCAAAATATACTTATTCTTCATTTTAAGATAATATGTGGAAGCTTGCCTGCCATTTCTTGCTTCAGAGGCCAACTCTACATACAGAATTGATGGTGTATAGTACGCATGCATTTTATTCTTGAGTGTCTGAGTGTATTAGTGCTTATCAGTGCAAGATATAGAAACCTTGCCATTGTTCAGTTTACTGTGGGCATAGGCCAAATTGCATTTAATAAGGGTTAGGTGATCTTGGTAGTGGTGGTGGTGGTGGGGAAGTAGTAAAGTACATGAGGGAATAATGTAGGCTACCATTGCTGATCTTTCCTTTTAACAATTTCTGCTAACAAAAATGCTGATGATTTGAATCAGTTCTTTGTGAGTCCCAAAATCTTTTAGAATTCAGTTGTACCATTTGCCTACTTTTAAAATAGTTTTTAGGGTTTTTTTTACCATTACACAGCCTCCCTAGAAGGCAGGTTAGAATGACACACAAAGACAATGGTTTAGTAAATATGAAAAAAAGGGGTTCACTTGTTGGCAGGAAAAAGTAAATATAAACTCAGCTATAGTTCATATTTACTTGACTTACAAAATAAAACCATTTAGAAACTAATTTTATCTATGCCCAAATGTTTATTTATTTATTTTTTAGTTGTGGATAGAGTGGGGATGGATTAGAACTCCTGCTGGTTTTTTTACTCCATGGGACTGCGTTAGAGATATTTTCCTTCACTTCCTGTTCTGGGGATAATCTTTCACAAGACAGGAAGTGAGGAAAAATCTGTAACAGCGAAACAGACAATAATAAAACAGTGATGGTGATTCTAGTATTCCCCTTCCTAAATCAGTATTATACCCAAAAACAAAAAACTATTATATTGCAGCTTACCATTTCTTGAATGGTAGCTTTATTTGTTTTTTGGCTTTTTTAATTTCACCTGGTAATCCTGCCAGTAAGTCTGTTATTTTTCAACAAACCAAACTATTTAGCAAAAGTTTCAGTTATATTGTTGAGACAAACCATTTAATTAAATCCTTTATCCCAAAAGTTTAAAAAAAACTGTAACTTTTTTAAAAGTGCTAGCTAGAGTTCTGTTAAGTTGTTACTCAAGTCTATATTTACTAGCACATCTAACACTATCCTCTCCGCAGATTGACAATGAAGGTGTCTTTATTACTCCTCCATCCTGAGTGGAGACACCCTAAGACAGGAAAGTGTGTTAGTGGATAGATCACCAGGTAAAAATAAAGGAAAAAAGGCATTACGAAAAAAAAGAAAGCAGCCACCACATTTAAGGATTCGTAAGCTACTCTATATGAAAGATTTGGATATGGATATATGGCTTGGCTCAGAACAAACCAATAAACCCAACAGAAGTTCTAGCCAAAACTAAAAAAATTAAGAAAAATGCATCAAAAAAATTATATGTAATTACATATATATTCATTTTAAAAGGTATTGCTTATATCTTTGGCAAACAAAACTAATTGTGTTTTTTTTATTATAACCTATTAAATTTATATTTTGCATACAGGTGACGTAAGAAATGATATTTACATTACTTTGCTGAGTGGAGATTTTGACAGAGCCACTCAGAGGAATGTGGAGGTGATCATGTGTGTCTGTGATGAAGATGGGAAAGTAATACCTGTAAGTATTATTTTTTTAAATTATTACGTTTTCAACTAATTTAAGATTATAACTGGTTTAAAAAAATTAATGCACAACAACATAATACAGGCAATTATATGTGAGGTGCAGTATCAGAAACCCTATTTTATTTTAAGTTGCTGCTTTGAGTATAACTTTTCTCTCTTGTAAACACTGTAGATTGCAGTTATTAGGTAGGAAGCATAGCTGGGAAAAACATTAGTGATATTGCATGTGATTAAGGCATACTTTATATGGGATATTGTGAATTATTAATATTATTATTATACAGTATTTATAAAGCGCTAATAGTTCGCTCAGCGCTGTACATTACAAAGGGGGACAGAACATGTGAGAGAACAATAACAATACAGTGCAAAACATGAGGGGATCAAGGGCCCTGCTCTTTCGAGTTTACAATCTAGGAGTTAAGAATTAAGAATTAGTTCATGCAGAGATAATTGACTACTCTGTTTTAGTGAAAACTCATTGAATATTGTGCAACACCTTTACTGAAACTAAATGTAAAATACAAACACTCTGTGAGATAATATCCCAGGTGGAGATTAACCCATGCTTTACTTTGGGGATGGGTCAATCTTCCTGGGTCTGATTCACCCAGGGTTTGGCAATTTATTAAAAAAAGTTCTCTGAACCCAAACTTATAGGACAAAGCAATTGAAGTCTTTGGGGGTGACTCTTATTGTTTAATTCTGGTCAAGTCTACTGTCAAAAAGGCATGGTAAGCTGGGCATTTCCATGAGGGACATGTACCAATGCTAACAACAATAAAAGAGAAAAAAAAATACTTTACAACGGACAGAGGGTCTTTTCATTCACTTCGAGGAAACATTGAAAATACACAAATCCTTTAAGTGTTTGGAGGAGGCCTTAAAGCTGTACATGGTGTTGCAAAACAGCAAATAGAAATTGGCCAGTAGTTTGCTGTGGCTGTCCCTGTTCTCACTGATGCAAAACTGTGCTGCCTCTAGCCAATTTCTATCAAGTTTTCATTATGAGTTAAGCTGACAAAACAGTCAAATTGGCCAGTAGATGGATCATTTTAAAATGGACGTCTAGGCCTAGATTTACTAGAGACAGACAACATAGGTTGGAGCCTTACAGCTTTACAATTTTAAATGCTGATTGAAGGTACAGCAGTATCAAATTAGCAGTAACAGACTGTTTTAATTGTGCACCCACAAAAGAAAGTGCAGGGACAGCTGGGAGGAATGCGGCCACACAGAGGAGCATGGTGCTCATGGAGCCATGATGGCCTGCAAAACCTTTTAATGGTTAATTACCAGTTGTCATTGCCATTACCATTAATGCAGAACATGCAAAAACAAGATATGGCCTTTTCACGTGTTAAAAACATTCCAGCTTTTGGTGTTTATGATACTGTCCAGGCCTAAGTGAATACATCCATTCCTCTGACATCTCCCAAGCCAAAAGTCCATTGGCCAAGCTTTATGACATGTTGTAAATGTTTTAGCAAGTAGTAGAAAGCAGGCCACGTTACTGACTGAGCTTTTATCTTTCACTGCAGATCCAAAATGATTCTTGCTCTTTGAAGAATGTTACAATGTTTATAAACTCTGTTTCATCCCTGTCTAGAAAGGCAATGGGCATCACAGACCTGTCTCAAAGGTCAGAATGGTTACAGTAGATACTGAAAGTGGTTCTTGTGTCTGTGAAAATATGTGGTGGCAGCCATTATTGTGTGTGTAGAGGATTAGCTACAATGTTTAAGAATAAGTTCACCTTTTAACAAAAAAATAATAAATGCACATTTTTTGCATGTATTATTTTTATTTCTGGAGCCTCTACAGCATTGCACCAGTGATCAGCAAATCGCTGATGCCATGCAGGGTTCCTGCAGACCTGTCAGTGTATCTGTATGCCCGTACATCATATTGGCAAGCAGATACACTCACTCTGACAGGAAGACTCAATGGACTACCACAGTATTCCGCAGCACCATGGTAGTTCATTGAGAACTACAAGCTGACAGCCGCAAACACTGTCAGAACTTGTAGTTTTCTCATTTACAGAATACTGTAAATGAATGACGTGGCCAGGGTGCGGAGCCCCGCATGGCCACATTTTAATAAAAGTGTGACAGCTTGTAGGAGGAGAATATCCCCTGCTAGCTATAACAAAGGGGAATAAGGGGGGTTTGGGGGCTGGTCCATTCGTAACATGTTACTTGTTACACCCTGAATATTGGTGTAACTTGTTAAAAAGTGAACTTATCCTTTAACCAACCACAGTGCTGACTGCTTTCAGTCTGCTGGCACTAATATTTTTGTCCTGTGAGCTAGAAAATCTCAGTGCAGGACAAGGCTATGAGTGCCATTGTCACATAGGGCACTTTGGCTTTGTCGAGGATATGCAAAAGAACATCTGATTCTCTTGCTTTTTAAGGGAAAGTATCTGTTTGAACCTGCCCTTGACAATGCCCAGCGCTCAACTTTAAGAGAGCTAATTTTCCAAGGCTGAGAGCTGCTTTCCAAGACTTAGACTGGGAGGGAATATTGGCATCAATGAACACAACACAGAAATGGGAGTTCTTCAAAAAGACTGTATGTGAACACGCTGCAAAATAAATTCCCATGGGCAACAAGTTTAAAAGGCTAAAAATCAAACCTATGTGGCTTATGGCCAAAGTTAAAAAGGCTATAAATAACAAGAAAAGAGTTTTTATTAAATATAAAAATGAAGGAATGCTATTATCATTTAAACATTACAAAGAATATAACAGAATATGCAAAAAGGAAATAAAGCCCACAAAAATTGAAAACAAACGACAGATTGCAAAACATGGCAGGAAAAACCCCCAAAAATTCTTCAAATATATTAATAGTAAAAAGGTCAGGTCTGAGCATGTAGGCCTTTTACAAAATAATCTAGAGTGGGTGACTGGGGACAAAGAGAAGGCAAATTTATTAAACACCTTCTTCAGCTTTGTGTATATAAGGGAGCATGGGGGAGCTCTTGTCCATAATGGGCATGGTATTGACACAGCTCCAGATGATCCACATTGGCTCACAACTGATATGATCCAGAAATATTTAGACAGAAAAAAGGTGAATAAAACACCTGGACCAGGTGGCATATACCCACAGGTCCTTAAAGAATTGAGCTCTGTCATTTCAAAGTCATTGTTTCTAATTTTTTGGGACTCTTTAATGACTGGCATAGTACCACTGGATTGGCGTAAGGCCAATATGGTGCCTATGTTTAAAAAGGGGTCAAAATCTTTACCAAGTAATTATAGACCTGATAGTTTAGCTTATATACTGTAGTTGGAAAGATACTGGAGAGTTTAATAAAAAACCACATAGATGAGTTCTTGCTGGGAAAAAATATTTTAAGCAACAGACAGCATGGATTCATGAAAGCCAGAAGTTGTCAAACAAATCTGATTTCTTTTCATGAGGAGGTGAGCAAAACCTTGGACAGAGGGGTGGCAGTGGACGTGGTATACTTGGATTTTGCAAAAGCATTTGACACAGTTCCCCACACATAGCTAATGTGTAAGGTAAAGTCTACAGGCTTGGAAAAATCCATATGTAAATGGTTAGAAAACTGGCTAAAAGATAGTATTCAGAGAGTAGTGGTAAATGATTCATACTCTGAATGGTCTAGGGTTGTCAGTGGTGTACCCCAAGGTTCAGTGTTGGGACCCTTACTTTTTAATATATTTATGAACGATATAGGTTCTGGGATAAAAATACTATTTCAGTCTTTGCAGATGACACCAAGCTGTGCAGTGGAATAACGTCCTTACAGGATGTCTCCAATTTACAAGCTGACCTGAATGCACTTTTTAATTGGGAAACTATGTGGCAAATGAGGTTTAATGTTGACAAATGTAAGGTTATGCACTTGGGGGCTAAGAATATGCATGCATCATACATACTAGGGGGAGTACAACTGGGGGAATCAATGCTGGAGAACGATCTGGGAGTTCTGGTAGATCATAAGCTTAATAATGGCGTGCAATGCCATGCTGCAGTTTCTAAAGCGAGCAAAATCCTTTCTTGTATTAAAAGAGGTATAGACTCCAGAGAGAGAGAGAGATATCATTTTACCCCTGTACAAATCCTTAGTAAGAAATCATCTGGAATATGCAGTTCAATTTTAGGCACCAATTCACAAAAAGAACATTAGGGAGCTGGAGACAGTACAGAGGAGGACAACCAAACTGATAAAAGGCATGGAGGAGATCAGTTATGAGAAAAGATTAGAGGAATTTAATTTATTCTCTCATGAGAAGAGGACATTAAGGGGGGATATGATCAACATGACCTCCTGCTCTCTAGCTCCCTCGTCTCCTCCTCCCATGCTCGTCTCCAGGACTTCTCCAGAGCTTCCCCCATCCTCTGGAACTCTCTACCAAAATTTATCAGACTATCGCCTACTCTGCCCACTTTTAGGCGATCTCTGAAACCGATCTCTTCAGGGAAGCCTATCCTGCCCTCAGCTAATAATGGAATCTTCTACTCCTCCTACCAGTCCATCCCCTGCAGTTACTACCTTTTGTACCACTAGCCCCTCCCTCTTAGATTGTAAGCTCCAAGGAGCAGGGCCCTCCTAACCCTCTTGTATTGAACTGTAGTGTTGCTGTATTGTCTCCCGTTATATTGTAAATCGTTGGGCTAATAATAATAAATACATCAGTGGTTCATATAGTGAATGCGGTGTAGAGTTATTCACCTTGAGGTCATCACCGAGGAGAAGGGGGGCACTTTTTACATCTGGAGGAAAATAAATGTAATCTCCATACATGGAAAGGTTTCTTCACATTAAGAGCTGTGAAAATGTGGAATAGACTCCCTCAAGAATTAGTTCTGGCCTGCTCAGTGGATTGCTTTAAAAAAGGCCTGGGTTCTTTCTTGGATACACAGAATATAACTGGTTACTAAAATTTATAGGTAAAGTTGATCCAGGGAATATCCGATTGCCTCTCTGGGATCAGGAAGGAATTGTTTATCCCTGCAGGAGCAAATTGGATTATGGATTGGGTTTTTTGCCTTCCTTTGGATCAATGGTGTAGGATTATAACTTTTTTTTTTATTTGGTTGTACTGGATGGACTTTTGTCTTTTTTTCAGCCAGACCAACTATGTAACTATGTAATTTAATTTCCAGTGCTATTGATGTTTGGAATTTGTGCCTGACTCAGTGCAGGAGATCTGTGAATTGGATGGAAAAAACTCAACATTGATCTATTGCTGCTGTAGCACTAATAGGCATTCAGAGTCTATGTCTCACTCAAGTCACGGATCAGATCTCAAAGCCAGAAGCTCTCTATCTCACCTTTTTATCCTTGTGCATGAAGGTGCACCCCTACTTTGGCAGTTTTGAGCCTGTTTGTGCATCCTACTGGACACACTGATACTTTAGATCCATGCAATTTGGATGCTCTGGCTTCCCTTATAGCTTCCTCTTTAATCCAAACATCTTCAGCTTTTACTCCTCAATCTTTGGGTATTTATACACCACAATGTGCTTGTTTCCAGGTTTGTTTGAGTTCCCCACACCCTAGGATCACTGATTCTTACTTTGATAGGAGCTTATTATTAGGAATAGTATCCCACTCACTCTGCTTTCCACGGAGGAGTCCTTTTCTATCACGCATGAACACACCACTTGCAGTGTTCGATTCTCTTAAGCCCCATCCCACTCCTAAGAAACCTCTTGATCTGCAAGGTTGAGAAGAAATTCCAACTGCTCCCCTCCATGGTGAGGACCTGACTTTTCATTGTCCCCCAGCATTTTTTGGCCCTGCTCACAGTACTAATACTTACGTCCACCCTGGTGCCTCGTTCTGGCATCCCCATTGTGGAACACTCAGGAGACCTTTCTTAATGAGAGTCAGTTTTCTAGATTTTTGTTATGCATGCAAGCCAAAGGTCCTATTGTCTGTAGTTTTTCTCTAGATATGAATTAATACCCTTTTGGGGTTTGGGGAATTACTTTGGGGAATTATTTGACTACTCTTTGAGTCAAATTCTACAGAACAGTTCTCAGTTCATTGGGAAATCTCCCTGTTGGCCTGTCTATTGATCTGACCTTCACTGTACTTCATCTGGAGGCTAAAAAGTCTTTACCTCCGAAAAGATTTCTGATGTTCTCCTGTGACAAATTGGGTGACCTACTCCTTTTATTGGATAGTGTTAATTATGTAATTTGTGATGACACCTTCTTCTTTTCAAACTTCTCTTCTGATGATTCGCACTTTGCACAATGATGGTTCTGCTGGTGAGTGCCCCTCCTTTAGTTCTTTCAAGGAAGTATACATCACTGGAAGGTCCTGTACGCCCCTGGAGGGTACACAAGCAGGACACACTGCTACCCTGCTACTGATTTCCCATAAGGTCTAAGTGGGTAAGTTCTGGAGTCTTCCTAGGACCTTATTATTAGAAGATGAATCTGCTTCTGTGACTGAGCTGCGGTTTTCTAAGGAAGTTTCCTTAAATTCCTTCTCCCTTCCAGTTCAGGTATATATTCCTAATGCTAGAATTAAGTTTCTTATCCCACGTTCTTCAGTGGACATTTCTGCTTTTTGCAGGTATAGGTTGGATGATTCTCACCCTTCTGGTCTTGATTTTCTTTTATGACACTTTGCATTACTATTATTCTCATACCTGCCTACCCTTATACAGGTGTTGTTGATCACTCCTCCCTCTCAGTAATAAGTATTCAAGGTTAATACCTTGATTTTTTTGCAGCTTAAGGGTTTACTTTCTCTTCTCTCCGTTTGAATTTAGGTGATGAGTGCTCTCACATACATGAATATCTCTCTTAAAGAGGAACTTCACCCCTGTCATAAAAATTACAACAAAGACAGCTATACAAATGCTTAGTAATAGCCACCTACAACAGTAGATAAAGATAATTGTAGACTTTTTCTTTTCATCCTCCTTCCCACAGTGGCCGTTTTCATTAAGGGAAAATGAACCCCTTACTTCTTGGAGCTCTGCTTAGAACTCTAGGTCTGCCTCCTGGAACATGTGACAGAAACTTCTCAGGATGCATCTGTCATCAGTGCCTCACATAACCAGAAGCAGAAAAACAGTAGTTGTAAGTAAAAGCAAAAATTTTTAAAAAAATGAATGTAATATGATTTCACAGCAGCATGCAGAGCAGCATGCTGATGTGATTTTTTAGTGAAAGGGGGAAGGTCCCCTTTAAGAGATTAGTTATCCATCAGATAAACATTTTCTCTCTCTGAAGTCAAGGGTCAGGAGTGTTCAACTTAAGCCTTCAGCTGTTGTCTGACTTGTTCTTTCTCTGGACAGTTTCTGTCTGTCCAAGCTTAATTTCCCTGAAGTAAAGGGTTAGGTATGCTAGGTTTAAGCCTTTCCTACAGTTGTCCAAACAGTTTTTTTCACTAAGGGACTTTTACATGTTCCCTTAAAGATCTGTTTTATGTTTGCTAATTGAGGCCCATGGTTCATTCACATAACAGTTTCTTTTGATCCTTGGTTCTCTTGCATTGGGCATGGCAATTTCCATATTGGTTGGCCCTTCTTCATCTAGCCTTCATCCAAGCACTGATTCCTTCAGATACTCTTGTAGTATGATTTACACATCTGTTGTATCTTATTGTGGCAATTACCAACCCATTAGTTAGACTGTTTCAGATGTCCCCTCATTTAGGCATTTTTTTCCTGTGTCCCTTAATGGATGACAAAAAAAACAAGATTTAGTACTTACCAAATAATCTCTTTCTTGAAGTCCATTGAGTGGCACAGGTCTTGCTTCCTCTGTTATTGGTTGTTTATAAAAACTGAAGCATGGCAGTTGGAGGCCAGGCTATATGGAGGCTAGTTTTTGTTTGCCAATGTCCCAACCTTCTGTAGGCTGCAGTATGACCCTGACTGTTTAAGAATTTCTACAGTTACTGTGTCTCTTATAAGGGTTGAACAACAGCATTTTCCAGTAAGTACAAAAATCTTATTTTAGTTCATCCAAAATTGGCGGAATTTCATGATCATCATGTAATGTGTGCTGGCCATATGCGGCTTGAATTTCAGTTGATTCCTGTTGAATTTGCTGAAATTCGCATCATTAGTGGCACTGTCAGCAACATCCAGCTTGTCAAACTTTGATCCTAAAATTGAAGTATTTTTGGCTGAACAATGACTGCAGCCAACTGGATGTATTCACTGTTTGAGTTGTCTGAGAGCTGCAGGAAAGGTGGCTGTCAGAATACACTAGCTGGCAGGGGAGATTCCTCCATTCATGATGTTTGGCAAGGATGGAACAATCCTTTGATTTGTCTTGTTCAGGCTGCAGGGCAAATCAAGGGAAATTTTAATGTATAGAGCTAGCCTTAGGTTTTCTATAGACAAGCACAAAGAGCTAAAGTTGATGAAAGTTATACCATTGTACATACTGTAGTTGTACATGGGTGTTTAGAAAGCCTATAATTTATTTATTGGTTACATATTTAATAAGGCAACAATTAACTGTTACTATTTTTATTCCAAAGTAAAAAAAAATGTGTTTACTTCTCTTTTCATCAGAATGCAATCTGCATGGGAGCAGGTGACAAGCCAGTCAGTGAATATAGATCTGTGCTCTATTATCAGATCAAACAGCCACGCTGGATGGAAACCATAAAGGTATGGGGGGGGGGGGTTGGGGAAGAGAACACAAAAATACTTACTAAAAATATTCCCATCCATCTCAGTAAACCAAGAATACAGAACAGCTATGTGATGGTTGCACAGCAATTCTGTTCTTGTGCCTCAGTGCATGTTTCAGAAATATTATGAAAAATGCTCAAATTTCAAATCAATGTGCCAGCTATGTGTAAGAAAGTGAACGTGAAACACGTGCATGCACGCCTGCAAAACTTTCTTACCTGTGACAGTATCAAAACTGCACCACCTTGCAGAACTCTCCTCTGTCAATTCCGCTGTGAGCTGATGAATGTCAAACATGTTTTGGTTCACAGGAGGATTTGCAAACATAGCCTGCAATATGGAAATGCCACAAAATAGTGTCTGAACCTCATTGAAGTCTATAGGAACTGCATCTTGTAATTTTCATAGCCTTTTTGAAGGACATTTTTCAAGCTTTCATAAAAAGGGCATGGGTATCTGGACACTGTCATGGGGAACATGTACCAGAGCATAAAAAAAGTTTTAAACAATACTCCAGAAAGAGTGACATTTAAAAAAACCCTGTTGCAGCTAAACAACAGTTTCTTCCTGCTGGCTTCTGTTTGTAAACAAAGTGGAGCACCAATGACGTCCACTAACCACTTGTCCTCCTGAGGATCTACCCCCTTTCCTTACCAGGCCATTTTTTGCGTTAAATTTATGTCTTTTTTCCCACAAATTGAGCTTTCTTTTGGTGGTATTTGATCACCTATGTGTTTTTTATTTTTTGCGCTATAAAAAAAAAAAAAGTCTGACAATTTTGAGAAAAAAATAATATTGTTTACTTTTTGCTATTAAACATGTCCAGAAAAAAATTTAAAAAATCAAATTTCATCAGAAATTTACACCAAAATGTATTCCTCTACATGTCTTTGCTAAATAAAAATCCCAGTATGTGTAAATTAATTGGTTTACGTGAAAATTATAGCGTTTGCAAATGGCGGTATAGATACTGGATTTTTTTTTCTTTACTAGTAATGGTGGCGATCAGTGACTTAAGGCGGGACTGCAGGAATGCAGGACTGCAGTGGGCATTCTGACACTGGGGGGAACTGGCGTGGTGTTACTGACATCCCCAGTGACACCAATATAGTGATCAGTGCTAAAAAAAAAAGCACTGACACTAATGGCACTGGGCAGGAAGGGGTTAATATCAGGGGCAATCAAAGGGTTAATTGTGTACAGGAAGTGTTTTACATAGGGGGCTGTGTGTGGGCTTTACTGTAAACAAAAGCAGTCCTCCTTCGGAGATGCTTGGTAATCACCAGTCGCCGCCAGGTAATCACTGGCCTGGACCCGGTGATTGACAGCCATGGCCGCGAATAGCGGCACGTGTAGGACGCGCACGCGCCCCCTACCCGGAAACACAAAATTACGTATGTACTGTATACGTGATTTTGAGCACCCCTGCCACCTTGTAGCAGTATATCGGCTATAGGGCGGTTGGGAAGTGGTTAATGCTCACTGCCTTTCCCTTTGCTGTATGCTTGGATAAGGGTCTGGATGTATTTGGGGGCAACCCCCATGTAATTTTTTAGTTTTTTGGATGGGGTTCCCCCTAAAAATCCATATCAGACCCCTGTCTTGGATAAGTAATTGCTTTGGATTTGGGGAGGTGGGCCATTTTTTTTCTTTGTTTTTTTTATGTCAGGTCCATATAAAAAGCTGTCATTAATTGGAATATTAATAACAACACTGCCACGAAATACTGTAAGTTACGTCTGGCTTCAGGTTTAGCAGGTGGACAAACTAGCTAAACATGGCTGTTTAGATTGACTATTCTGCAAACTGTGCACACTTTGGGTTTGGTTCAACTCATTATAGACCCAAACCCAAGGCTTATCCCTAGTGTTTACATCAGAGGGAGGTAATTTCTATATTGCCGTACAGGATGTAGTATCCAGCAACTGATTTGTTTTCCCGACAGCTTGGCGTGAATTACAATGTAACATCATACTAGTCCTCCTCCTTTGTATGCAGCATTATTAAAAACCTGTGGACAGCTGTCAAGTCAGTGCTTAGGTATTTAGTTAGTGTGTTTTCTTTGCACTGCCACATAACAGAGATGTTGTTATAGGTGGCAGTTTGTGAGACTGACCGATTGAACAGAGGAGATATGTGGCAAGAAAGTACCAACAGGTACAGAGAAAGCTGTCAAAAAACGCAGAGGCAGACAGGGATCAAAGAAACGTTTGAGATAAAGATATACCGTATGTTCTCTTTCTCTAGAGAGAGAGAGAGAGAGAGGTTATCGAGTCCTTAATGCAACATGTGCAAAGCATATTCTGAACTGTTGAAAATAGCAATGGAGAGGTGTATTTGTATGTTTCCATGCAGGGACATTTTTTCCAAAGCAAAGATTGTAATAAAAAGGAAAGTTCTGCTTTAAATATAGTGCAAGGGAAAATGTATATTTTGGGAAGTATTTACCAGTGTCATATTTACTTTAAGGTCTCATGCATACAGGACATTTTCTTAACTCTCCTAGAAGCCTTTTTCTCCTGGCAGCAGAGTTTTGTAAAAATAATGATGCTTGCAAACGTGTGTAACGAGTTTAGGCTTGTTTAGCCACGTCAAGCATTTGGGCATTAATTAATTTCATTGGGCAGAATATATCATTTATTCTGGACATTGAAATAACTCTCAGGTGCTGAATGTGCCTAGAGTTAATGGGCATTTAAATGTGTTTAGAAGCATCATGCGTTTTTTTTATGCCAAAACTCTGCTGCTCCTGGATGCACTGGCAGTGTTTTTTATTTCCTGCCTCTAAACTCTCCTGCCACTAAACATCTCTAAAAATTTATGTATGCATGGATGCTTAGGTTAACATGCAGGAGAGTTTAGAGGCAGGAAAAAATATGCCAGATGCCCCTAAGAGCAGTTTTAAAAAGTCCAGTGTGCATGAGGCCTTAAAGAGACACTATAATGGCATTTCTGTAAGCTTTGATTATAGAAGTACACTAACAAATTATGCATTGCAGTAAACAATTTGTAGAAAATTCTGCTCTTTTAAGAACATTTTCTCACGCTAATAAAATTTGTTGCTGGTAATAATGTCTTAATTTATTTCTAAATTAAGACATAATTACCATATACAGTATTTGCAGTTTATATGCTTAAAGTAGCATACATTACATAAACCCCTTATAATCAATTAGTTATGTCTTTGTTGAAAATACTTAAGACCTGCAAAGAAAGACATATGTTGCACTCTTATATATAAGAGCATTTTGGTAGAAACATAATGATTAACAGGACTGTTTGCTTCTAGCAAGTTCTTCTTGGCAGTAGTGAGATTGGTTGACTATTTTGCCTTCACTACTGGCAAGCTTAAACTGCACCCATGTTCTGACTTCAAATATTAAAGTATTTACATATCCTTAAAATATATCCTTAAAATGTGCTCTACATCAAACTATCACTGACCTCAGTAGCTGCATGTGCTGTGAACAAAATGCATCCTTAGACATCACAAGAGAGACTCTGAAGTCAGAATTCAATCAGTTTCTTTTAGCTTACAGTGGCTTGTTACAACACTTTGCAGTGCTTGATTATTTTTTCTTTTTTTTTACCTTTAAATTTACATTTATAGATTCCATATGAGTAGCTTATTATTGTGATGCAGTGCTAGGTGTTGTAATGTTCTTTGTTGCAAAATATGTATGCCTGGATCATTTTATCACAGTGCACATTAAAAAAGCACACAGATGGCACTGCAGATCGGGCATTACCAAAAGGTATAGGTGTGAAGCCAGCCTCCAGATTTTTTGTGTAAGTTGCTGATTTACAAGTTTCCATACTTTCGATTTCCACAATTTTGGCAAAATGTAATATATATATATATATATATATATATATATATATATATATATATATATTTTTTTTTTTTATTAACCCAGTACAACTGTACCTTTTACATTCAGTAAGAAATGTGTAAGTTATAGTGTGTGCATTATTAATAAATAATTTTAGCGTAACTTTATATAAAATATTGTTTCAATAAGCATTTACACATTTTCTGTGCTTTCAGAAATATATGGTTTGGGGATATTTTAAAAACTGTCAACGTTGTAAGTAAAAATTAGTCAAACATGATAAAAAAAAAAGTAAAAAATAGCAAAAATAGTCTGACCACATGAGGTTAAAAAAGCAGGCCTGGCAGTGAAAGAATAAAATGATAAATGTATTCCCCATCCCTCAGCATGATATGATCATATAACTTTTTTATTAACAAGGTACTTAGTTTTATATTTTTATTTATATGGAATATTTATATTCCATTATTAAACATTTATTTTATATAAATGTTTTTATGTTTTACATGTATATGTATATCTTAAAACTAATCTCATCCCCAAGGTTGCAGTCCCAATTGAAGAAATGCAACGAATACACCTCCGCTTTATGTTAAGACACCGATCATCTCAAGAATGTGAGTAACAATTTATTGTTTACTAACATCACACTAAATGAATTGTTAACCTCTATATTTATTATTCTGTTTCATTGAAGCGAAAGACAAAGGAGAAAGAAACTTTGCCATGGCATATGTAAAGCTTATGAAAGATGATGGTACTACTCTTCATGATGGAATCCATGATTTAGTAGTCATAAAGGTACAGTATTGACAACAATATGTGCATAATATTGTCAGGAGGACAGTGAGATTTATACACTTACATTTCCTGTTTAAATTTTGCTTGCTTTACTATAAAATTATTAATCAGAGCTCCTTTCACATTTTGTCCTTTACTTTGTGATTCCAAATATCTGCAAAATGACTGCCAATTTACTTGCTAGATTTCAGTTGTGCAGTGCTTCTTCTGTATCTTGCTTCTATTTCATATTTAGCCTCCATCTTTCTTAGGTTCTCTCATGAGAAGTTGCACTCTAAGAATTTTGAATTCTCAATATCTCTGTATAAATATAACCTGACAATTGATCTGTTTTTCAAGTCCTAATGCTACATAATGAAAACCCAATTAAACAAATGAGTCAAAAACATTATACTTTTTCATTTATTTATTTTCTGAGGAAAATTATCAAAAGTTTCATAATTTATGTGGGTCTTCACTATGTGACTATGACAAAAGAAGGTTTGTGGAAGTGTGTTATGGCTGGAACAAAGGAGATTTCTGAGAACCTCCAAAAACAGGCATTGATACTCTGCAAGCTGGAGTAAGTTACAAAAAGTAGTTTGGATGCTACCCGTCCACTGTCATGCAGATTGTGTAGAAATGTAGGCAGTTTAACATTATTGTTACTTTGCCCAGGAGTTGTTGACCAACAAAGATCACATCAAGAGCAAACCTTACTCCAAGAGATGTGAAAGAACCCCAGGCTAAAGTCTAAGGCAGGGGTGCTCAACCTTTTGAAGAGCAAGGGCCACTCTTGAAATGAAAGTGATTTGATAACCAATTGCAGGCCACAATGAAATGAAATGGTTCAGAATTTTGAATTTTTTATTTTGAATAGCATAATGAAGATTTTAACTACAATCTAAATCATCATTTTCCATGGGGTCTATCCCCAATGGATGTTTACTCACTGTTTAATCACAATCACAAAAGGAAATAGTGGATGACAGTAGTGTGAACTCTATGTCTATTTCATCGATTGTGTAATGATAATAGGAAAAGCGCCAGCAAATTATATTATTAATCAAGAAATAAAGCTGCAAATCTAACCAAAAAAGGTATACAATATAAATAAATAATAAATGCAAAATAATGTGCACAGTTCTTATGTAAGTCCAACCACCATAAAAAGTGATAATCAATTCTGAAATCTTGGAGCTAAATGTATGACAGACGTCTAATTTTACAATATATCCCTCACTCAATATGCATTGCAGACTAGCTGCAACCAATCAAAAAACGGCATTCTGATGACACAATACGGCTCGATCTCTGCAGATTCACAAAGTACTAATTGCAACTAAACATATATACTGCATTTCATATACAATACAATATAAAAAGTACAGGTAAGCAATCAATTTAAAAAAACATGGGAGATTTTTGTAACTATTAAGTGCCTATTGACCTCACTTTGTATATACTATAAAAACACAAGAAATCAAATCATATAAATAATAAAACCATAGATGGTATCTAAAAATATATAATAACAAAACCAAATCAAAAAATTAAAATTTTAAAAATAAAAAATCATAAATCTGAATTATATTTTCATTTAAAGGAGCACATTATCCCCGCCAAAAAACATGTCATGTATGTCTACTTGAAAATATTCTGAAGAAAAACATTTCAATATTAGATTAATCTGTTTTGATCACTACACATATCAATATTAAATCAATCTATTTTGATCACTGCACATAAATAATATTATATTATAATATTTAAAGGGCCAGTAGCCTGTTGTAATATTTGATTATTATAATAAAAGGCCCATGACCTGTAACACATCCCAATATTCCATATATATCTTACCAAACCATTAATGGGAATAAATCACTAATCCTAAAGAGATAGTCTTTCAACAGTTCAGATCAATATATAAAGATTTTTTAAAATGTAATGAACAGATATTAATGTCCATTTAGTACAAAAAGACAAAACAACTCAATGTCTGTAACTAAAGACATATCCTCATAACTACATCCCAGGAAAAAAATCTAAAAATTGGTCAAAAAGCAGTTTAAATCAATGTCAATATTCAAACCGTTCGGTTTTAAAGAATTTAATTTGTATATCCAAAATGATTCCCTTCTGGAGGTCTCATTAATCATGTCAGTACCCCTCCAATGTCTTTTCACCCTATCTATTCCATAAAAAGTCAGCAAGCTAGGGTCACTATTATGTTTAAGTTTGAAATGTCTTGAAACACTATGTTTATCATAGCCCTTTTTAATATTATTTAAATGTTCTCCTATTCTCGTTTTCAATAACCTCCCTGTCCGTCCCACATACTGAAAGTGGCATGGACATATTAATACCTTAGCGCTTTATCTAAAGGAGAAAATTACACCTAGAAGGCTGAGGTGGGATATACCGGCCAATGATGGGTTGGAAGACAGGGATCTCATGGATGATTGGTTCGTGTTTTTTAATCATTGTGAGAGCAAACTGCTGGAGTTAATCATCAAGAGGAGACAAGTGAAATTAAACAAATTAGAATCCAAGATTAATGATTTAAAAGAGATTATGTTGCCATTTGGTGATACCAATGACTGTAAAGAGAGATCTAAATTGATACAAGAGTACATCACAAAAATTGATGAGGACACGAAAAATAAAAAAGTTAAAAAATATAAAAGAGATTTGGATGATTATAAAAGCAACAAAGTATACAAATGGCAGGATAATTTGAATATTGGAGATTGTGACTCCAAACAGTCAACGCCTGAAAAGGATCAGCATGGTGGTTCTAAATCTCCAGTTAAATCTAAAGTTGTTGATCCATCTCCTCCTAAACAAAGGGTACAGTTTCATAATCATAAGACTGACCAATTTAACACTCCAGATAGAATATATCCCACACAAGGGTCATACTATGAAGGACGTGGGAGGTCTAGCAGAGGTCCTTTTGGGTATAGAAGACCTGGAGGATATAGAGGTAATTGGTTTAGGAGAGGGGGTTTTCAGGACAATTTCCCTGGCAGAGGGGGTTTTCAAGATTACAACAGAGGATAGAATTCGGCTTCAAGGAATTACAGACCCCCGGAGAGGGGATGGAAGGATAAGGAGATGTATGGGGCAGGAAGAGATTTGGGAGATATAGAGGGAAGAGACGGGGTACTCGAAAAGAAAAGGAAAAGAGAACCATGGCGATGGTATCTTTAATTTAAGTAACATTTTTTTGACAGAAAGAGAATTAAAAGTTTTAGATTTAGTGTTGAAATATGTACCTAGGACGAACTTAAAAAAGTTTGATGTTTTTATCGATATTCAAAAATTCTTGAGAAAATTGAATATTAAAAAGTTTTTTGAAATAAATAATGATAAAAATGGTAGCACCAAAAAAACGCCAAGTATTTATGAACATAGTTTGTCAAAAACAATTCTTCGACCTTCAATCCTAACAATGTAGGAAATTAATTTTTGGAAGTCTTTAAAAGAATGGTGGAAGCTGATATTAAAAATATAGTTAAAAAGAAGGACTATATCCCAATAGATATTATACAAGGGATCAAAGATTTAGAAAATATCATTATTAGAAGTGCTGACAAAGGAGGTAGTATTGTTATTTTGAACAAAACTGATTAGGAAACAGAAATGGAGAGACTTTTGAATATTAAAGACACGTATAAAAATATTGGCATCTAATCCAACAAGAAAATTGAAATGTCATTTAAAAAATTTGATTAAGAAAGGGAAGGATTTAGGTGTTTTAAATGAAAAAGAGGCTAGATATTTATATGTTAAAAATCCCAGAATTCCGACCATTTATTATCTACCAAAGTTACATAAAGACAAACTAAATCCCCCTGGGAGGCCTATTGTCAGCGGGATCAACTCTATCTTTACCCGTATTGGGAAATATGTAGATTCCTATTTACAGACTATAGTGAGAACCAATCGACCGTTCCTAAGAGATAGTGGTGAACTTATTAACATTCTAAAATCAGTAGGAGACATCAATGATTGTATCCTAGTCACCATCGATGTAGAATCCTTATACACCAGTATTGATCAGAAGGATGGAATTAAAGCGGTAAAGTGGGCCTTAAAACATAAATCCAAACTCAGAAAGATGCAAAGATATTTTATTATGGAGATGTTGGAATTTGCTATGTCGAAAAATTTCTTTTGGTACAAGAACACTTTCTTTCAACAGAGGTGTCGCAATGGGAGCAAAGTATGCTCCCAATATGGAGAACTTGGTTTTAGATAAATGGGAGGAGGAATGTATCTTCGACAAATGGCCAGAAATGGTAATGTATAGGTGGTATATTGATGATATTGTGATGATTTGGAGAGGCTCAGAAAAAGATCTTGACAGATTTACGGAATTTATTATTGGTAATGCTTATGCATTGAGGTTTACAGTTACTAGTGATCCTGAAAGAGTTAATTTTTTTAGATCTGATATTATATAAGTATAAGGGACATATCTTAACTAAGACTTTTTTCAAAGATATAGATAAAAATATCTATATCCTGAGGTCAAGTGGACATTACCCTAAATGGCTGTTTTCGACTCCAAGATGTCAGTTTATTAGGATCAAAAGAAATTGTATTACAGAGCGATTTTGTGGACCAGACTGATTTGTTGATTAACAGATTTGTAGAAAAGGATTATGATAGGTCTTTTTTGGAATTAGAAAGGGAGTTCATAAACAAAAAAGACAGAGATTCTCTCTTACTAAATAGAAAAGAAAAGAAGAATTTGGATAATATGGCTTTCATTACAGATTATAACACGCAATACAAGAGTATTGAAGGTATTTTCAAAAAATATTGGCCCATTTTGCTGAAAGATGAGACTCTTAAAAAAATCATCCCCTCTAGACGAAGATTTATCTACAGGAAGAATAGATCGTTGAGGATGAAACTAGCTCATAATGTTATAGATCCACCAAAAGAAATAAACCTTTTCCCCAATCTACAAGGTTTTTTCTATTGTAATAAGTGTAAGGCGTGTAAAACAGTAAAAAAAGACTCGAGAAAAAAGACTTTCATTCCACATTAACTAATAAGGAATATAAGATTGATTCATTAATTTCCTGTAATTCGCCATATGTGGTATACGTGCTAGAATATCCGTGGGACGGACAGGGAGGTTATTGAAAACGAGAATTGGAGAACATTTAAATAATATTAAAAAGGGCTATGATAAACATAGTGTTTCAAGACATTTTAAACTTAAACATAATAGTGATCCTAGCTTGCTGACTTTTTATGGAATAGATAGGGTGAAAAAACATTGGAGGGGTACTGACATGATTAATGAGACCTCCAGAAGGGAATCATTTTGGATATACGAATTAAATTCTTTAAAACCGAACGGTTTGAATATTGATATTGATTTAAACTGCTTTTTGACCATTTTTTGATTTTTTTCCTGGGATGTAGTTATGAGGATATGTCTTTAGTTACATACATTGAGTTGTTTTGTCTTTTTGTATTAAATGGATATTAATATCTGTTCATTACATTTTAAAAAATCTTTATGTATTGATCTGAACTGTTGAAAGACTATCTCTTTAGGATTAGTGATTTATTCCTATTAATGGTTTGGTAAGATATATATGGAATATTGGGATGTGTTACAGGTCATGGGCCTTTTATAATAAAAATAATCAAATATTACAACAGGCTACTGGCCCTTTAAATATTATAATATAATATTATTTATGTGTAGTGATCAAAATAGATTGATTTAATATTGATATGTGTAGTGATCAAAACAGATTAATCTAATATTGATATGTTTTTCTTCGGAATATCTTCAAGTAGACATACATGACATGTTTTTTGGCGGGGGTAATGTGCTCCTTTAAATGAAAATATAATTGGATATAATTGAGAGATATGATTTTTTATTTTTAATATTTTAATTTTTTGATTTGGTTTTGTTATTATATATTTTTAGATACCATCTATGGTTTTATTATTTATGTGATTTGATTTCTTGTGTTTTTATAGTATATACAAAGTGAGGTCAATAGGCACTTAATAGTTACAAAAATCTCCCATGTTTTTTTAAATTGATTGCTTACCTGTATTTTTTATATTGTATTGTATATGAAATGCAGTATATATGTTTAGTTGCAATTAGTACTTTGTGAATCTGCAGAGATCGAGCGGTATTGTGTCATCAGAATGCCGTTTATTGATTGGTTGCAGCTAGTCTGCAATGCAGACTGAGTGAGGGATATATTGTGAGATTAGACGTCTGTCATCCATTTCGCTCCGTGAGGACGTAGAATGACGAAACGCGTAGGACTTGGCTTAATGGATGTGACGTCAGGATGCTCCTCGAGACTGTCGGCTGAGGCTCGTCCCTGCTGTTTCAGAGGCTGTCATTGCTGGTGTCAGCTCAGACACCTTCCTTGTGAGTGTATATCTGACGTTTAATAAAGTATATGGTTTTAAAAATGTACTGCACCATTATATCTTTTCTTGATTCCCCGGGCATTGCCAATATTCATGAAGAGATGATGACCACTTGCTATTAAGGTTTTTCCATCTGTGCTGATTGGCTGATTGCAGTGTATTGCTCCCATACTTTGGATACCTCTACAGATCATCGCTCCCACAGCAATAGCTATTATGCTGATTTATAATTTGATCAGCATATAGCTCTGGTGAGTTTATTTATTTTATTCGGTAGTGGATTTTCTCACGGTGTTATTTGCTTTATGCAAGATTTCAGAATTGATTATCACTTTTTATGGTGGTTGGACTTACATAAGAACTGTGCACATTATTTTGCATTTATTATTTATATATTCTTTGTGGGTATTTATTATTTAGCGCATTCCTTTATTTATATTTCATCAATTGCAGAAGGAAAATGAAAAGGATCAGTTCCTGTATATGCCACCTCTACCAACCCTCCTGTCCAAGTGTAAAACAGAATGTGACAGGGAGGCCACACGGGCCCCCTGGAGCATGGGGCAGGGTCACCATTGAGACCCCTGATGCTACACGAGTGGTTGGGGGACTGTGGTAAAAACATTTCTCAACTATGTATTTTTATTGCCCTGCAAACTGCAGATGTAAATGAGCCCTTACTGTCTAAAGACCCTTATAAGACTGCTTTCACACTGATGCTCTGTGGTTTACCCTGCACTGCGGGTGCAGTGCAATGCACTTGCAGCTTTCCTGCAGGTTAGATGCGCTTATCCATAAACTTCTATTATATTTTGAGGATAATCACAATAAACCCACAGGTTATAATATGGTTCAGGTCAGCTAACCCGCAAGAAAGCTGCAGGTGCACTGCGCAGCACCCACAGATCAGTGTGAAATCAGCCTAATAGTTGTTACCATTTATAGGTGCAAATATGCCCATTGCAAAGGGCAGTGCATGTTGTTTAATACACTGACCTTCTTTTCCCTCTTCCAGCTTCTGCTGGCATCACTCTCCAGGGTGCTAGAAAGGTCCCAGGTGACGTGCATTTGCTATCACTTCACCTGGGACAGGAGCCAGTACTACAGAGGAAGCATCAGCTTATGCAGCTCCTGCTCCCTCTGCAGCTGCCTCCTTCCTTTGCTGCTGACATGGGCTTGATGCACTCCCCAACATGGGCATGCACTTCCCTGCCACAGCAGAGGGCTCCGTGGGCCACAGGTTGAGTACCCCTGATCTAAGGAACTAAAGGCTTCTGTTGCATGCAAATGTCATTTTTTTTATTATTCTACCAACATTGGTGTGCATGGCATGGTTGCAAGGAAAAAGCCACCACTGTTGAAAAAGTATACTGCTGTCTGTGTACAATTTTATAAAGAAAACATGGATTAGTCAGAAAACTACTGAAAAAAACTTGGCTTGAATTAAAAATAATATGTGTTATGTTTAAAGTCAAACAGCACATTCCATCATAGAATCTTGTCCTATATGTGAAACATGGTGGTGGCAGTAATGTAGTTTAGGCCTGCTTTGCTGACTCCAAGCTATCTTGCTTTTATTGATGGAATTATTAATTCTGAATGGTACCAGCAAATTCTGAGAGCAAATATCACGGTATTCATCCATGCCAAACTGAAAATTAAGAGAAAGCTGATCATTCAGAAAGATCCATACATAAGTTGACCTACTAAAGAATGGTTAAAATAGGAGTTATTGTTTTGGAATGGTTAAATCAAAGTACTGACCATAATCATATAGAAATATTGTTGAAAGCCGTGAAGTGCTCAGTTCATGTGAGAAAGCTCATCAACATACTGTATTTGAGTTGAAGCTGTTCTGTAAGAAGGAATGGGCTAAAATTTCCCCAAGCCAAGCCATTTCCCCAAGCCATTATGAAAGCCGGATCAAGAGTTACCAGAAACTTTAAGTTGCAATTATTACTAACCAAGGAGGACATACCATTTACTGAAAGTGGTAGTAAACTCTTATGGTGATTAGGCTGTAGCAGTAGAGAGATTCATGCAGTAGTGAGCTAGATGAATACACAAGCAGATCCCCCTAGCAGATGATGTGGGTTTCGCTGTGTGATAATGCCAGGCCGCCATTCTCTGGATTGCCCCAACAGGAAGAACACAAGTGGAGATCAGGTAGAGAATGAAGAGGATAAGGAACAAGTAGAAACATAGTCGATGAACAAGCCAAAAGGTCAGTAATGAGTAGTAGCTAGATGGGATTAGGCATACGTGTAGTTGATAACCAAAACAAAAGGTCAGTAACGAGTAGTAGCTGGATGGGATCAGTCGGATGCATATTAGCTCATTGGGCACAATTCACTAAGCGGTATCTTACCACATCCGAGTATGCGGTAAGATACCCCATAACATTTTTTTAAAAGAAACATTTGAATTCACTAAAAAATGCCACTAAAATACCGCATTAGTTATTTTTCCAAGTCATGCAGTATTTTAGTATTGAAAACCATGTATTAATGTTGCAGCTGTCAGCTGGGTTCCCCACTGACAGCTGAATGTAAAAGAAAGAATTGCCGGAAATTAAAAAAATAATTTAAAAAACAGTGTGGGGTCCCCCCTCCAAATATTCCAAGCTCTTCAGGTCTGGTATGGATTTTGAGGGAAACCCCCAAGCCAAAATTTTAAACAAAATCCATACCAGACCCCTGTCCAAGCATGCAGCCCAGCAGGTAAGGAAAGTGGGGTGGGGGACAAGTGAGCGCCCCCCTCCTGAACCATACCAGTCCACATACCGTCAACATGGGGGGGTGCTTTGGGGTGGGGGCTCCCCCCCAAATCACTTTGTCCCCATGTTGATGGGGACAAGGGCCTCTTCCCCTCAACCCTGGCCTGTAGTTGTGGGAGTCTGCAGGCAAGGGCTTATCAAAATCTGGAAGCCCCCTTTAGCAAGGGGACCCCTAGATCCAGCCCCCCCCATGTGAATGGGTACCGCTACCCATTCATGAAAAAAAGAACTGTAGTGTGAAAAAAGACAGGAGACAGCCTTTGACAAGTCTTTTTCTAAAAGAAGGAAAATAAAAGAATGTCTCCAAAGTAGATCCAATGTCAATCATGATGGCAGCCGCTACCAAAAAACTTTTAAAAAAAGGCTCTACTCTCGACGTGGGCTCCCACCAGCTGACTGCTCCACTGGTTTGACAGTTCATATGTAAGAAGCGGGGCCACCTGGTTACATGACGTGTGTGACCCCACCCCTTGTGACATCATCAACCGGGGCATGCTGGGTCAATGATGTCACTCTTTTTTTTACATTTTGGCATGGGGGCTCTCCTAAAAACCCAGACCAGACCCGAAGGGCTTGGTATGGATGGAGAGGGGGACCCCACGCCATTTTTTAGTTATTTTTTAATTGCCTGCAATTTTTTTTTACACTCAGCTGTCAGTGGGGAACCCTGCTGACAGCTGATGACTCATAGGTTGTTAAGGACTTCCGCGGCCTCCCATTCCTAAACAACCTATGACAGTACTGACAGATACCAGTACATACTACATGCCTGGACCACTGCATAATTGCAGTGTGCATTTAATTATTTATTTCCTTTTGTGAATTGACTTTGAGGTCTTTTTATGTAGTATTTACTGAGTGTTTGTGCTATTTTCTGTAAATACCGCATACTAGCAATAGTGAATTGACATTTTCAGTATCGCATGCGATATGTGGTCATGTGACTGACTTAACTCCTGTGATAAGCTTTAGTGAATTGTGCCCATTATGGCATAACACTGCAGGTTACTGTTTAAAAAAATAAAGTGATATACTTTACTACAACTTGAAAGAAAGTGTTGAATACTTTTGCCACATACAAATATTTACAATAGCTTTGGATAATTTCCTTCAGTATATACAACAAATTAACTAGCATTCTATGTTTGAGTCCTTTGTTATATTGGGATCTCATTCTGTAGTTTTAGTAGTTGCATGTAAAACAGATCCTGCTTTAGGTCATATTTATGTGCAAATATTTAATATATAAAGGGTTCTTTAAAGCACCACTATGTATTGCCACCCAAGGTAGTCTGCACAGTTTGTTTTCACTCATCCTATGTCATGGCTATTCTATATCTACTTGTATATATAGGTAACATTGGTTACCTATATATACAAGGATCTGTATAATGGTGTGGTTTCTGATTTTGTCTTATGAAGTCTTTTGCTCCATCCTCCTGATTTAATCCCCTAGAAGTGTTTGGAATGAACTGATGGACTAGCTAGAGGACTATTGGAATCTGCAATATTGTCATTTATCCTTCTTTCAGGGTTTTAGTAGTGCAGTCAACATACTGGACTTGGCAATAAAACATGTACAGTTACTCAGTAAATCACATATTATGTATCACACAAAAAACCCTTCACAGTAAGACATTGAGTATGATGATCTATTGTGTCTGATTCAAATAAACTCAGAGACAACATGGTTTTCTACTATCCATTGGCAGCCTTCTGATACTTAATCCACCAGGTGGTATGCACAGTTTTTTTGCAGTTTTTCTTACATGTGTTACATAGCCATCTCTTAGAACATTGGTGTGAGAACACCAACTAATTAACAAATACTTGCATACATCTTATAATTTATACATATGGGGTACCATTTCTAGGGTGACAGCAAGAAGATGGAAGATGCCAGCACGTATTTATCCCTTCCTTCCACTCGCCATCAAATGGACACTAAGAGCTCAACATTCAGCAGAAGCAACAGCAGCTCTGGAGGGTTGTCTGTTAGCTCACGTGATGCTTTTTCAATCTCAACTCTTGTATGTTCTACCAAACTGACACAGAATGGTAAGTCCATTACAATGCTGCTTAGGCTTTTTTTCATTTAAATGGTGCATCCTCTGCCAAATATCAGCTTCAATTTTTCATTAATTGGGTAATCCCTGCTAGTTTTTCAGTTGTTAGGGGAACAGACTCAATTGGCATTGGCAGCAGTAAACCATATATGACACAGGGATACCCAGGAACACTCCAAACAGGTTTGCCCTGCCCTTTATTCATAAAGGTAGCAAACATAGTTTCAATTTAGGAAGGCTTTGTACAGCAAGTCCATATAAAAAAAAAACAAACAAAACATCTACTTGTCTGAGCAGATCACTGCCTGTCCTGATTAACAGGGTGCCCCAAATGGGTTCCTCTAAACTGTGGTCTCCAAACTGTAGCCCTTTGCTTTCTTTTATCAGGTCCTTGGAGCACTATTACTGTCCACTGCCACCAACATGGGGGAATAATTCCTCCCACTGACCCCAAATAAGGGGCACAATTATTCCCAAGGAAACCAACATGGGGGCGCAACTCCTCCCAGTGACACCAATACACCAAGGATGGGACACAATTCCTCCCAATGACACAAACAATGGGGCACTATTCCTCCCACTGGCAATGATGTGGCAGTGTTTCCTCCCATTTACACCAGGCCATTCTCTACTACCACTGACCACAGTCCGACCCCCTAAAAAGTCTGAAGGACACTAAACTGGTCTTTTGTTTAGAAAGTTTGGAGACCCCTGCTATAAACCAAACAGGCAGCACTTGTACCTTTTTAATGTTGTGCCAGCAGTCAGTCTTTTGACATAGCAGCAGGCTCCTACAGCAGAGACAGTGAGAGAATGAGCCCTGAGCATCAGTCAACTTTCGCATATAAAGGCCTGTGGAAAGTTGAAACTAATAATTAGATTTGGCTATCAGGTAAGATGTGGACCTAGGAAAGGGGCTTTTTGATCTTAGACCCCTACAAAGCCCCTGGGCTCCAGGACCCAGGCAAAACTTATTAAGATTCTAAGAAAACATTTGTTTTCTCCATATTAGTCATAAACCCGGATCCCCTCACCAATTTATGCCTCTAAATTTCTTTAAAAAGAAAAATCCTTCGGCCGCCGAAGTAGGGCGTATGCTTTTTTTCACTTACCCCTAAGGTAAAGAGCATTTCTTATATAATTGGTCTGTGGGAAAAAGCAGAGAGACAGTTAGAAAATGTAATTGATAGTGGGAACAAAGTCATATGGTTGGTGAGAATAATAATCATTAAATTGGTTGTCAGTGGGAGTAATGTGTTTTACATTGCTGCTCAATGGCAATAATGAGCCTTACGTTGGCGATCTTTGAAAGGAAGAAAACCTCTTACAACTCTGGCCAATAGGAAGAATGGTGCATCCTTACTACTGACGACCAGTGTAAGGAGCATTCTGCCTCCCTCAGACCCCCTATGTAAAAAGTCTTTTTTTTTTTTTTCATTAGTGGTTAGTGGGAAAATGCAGAGAGCCACCTTTGGTGTCCATAACACTACTGTTCTGGACATTAATACTGAAAATTATATTGATAGGCAACTCCTATCATATTGATTAGTGGTTCTAAATTAATAATAACTTCTGTAGTAGGAAACAGACACAAAAAGATACACACAGCATCTTTCCAAATAACTGTTCTAATTATTTGGGGCATTTAAAATTTTTTTATATACATGATTACATAGATATCACATTATAATTACAGTTATACTTTTATGGTAACAAGGAGGTTACATAGGCAGGCTAATTTCTAATCAGGACTTGAAAGAATGCAAACATGTAATGAAATCATTGTTAGTGCTGTGTGCACCATTAATGCAGTGTACAATACCTACTGTAGGCAAAGCACACAAAATAGACTGAGAGCTACCAAAATGTACTCCATCTGCTGCACCAGCACCTCTGTCTCTGCCAGAGGTGATGGAGCTATTCTAGGAAGGTATCAGTTTGCTTCACATGTACCTGATCTCCTATAGCACCCTGCTGCTAGCTGTACCTGAGACTGAGTGCAGGAAGATTAAAAAAATTAGTGAATGACACAATGAAAAATTAATAACAAAATGTCACCACTTTTCAATCTTCTTCAGGTTACCACAAACACATTAGATACTTTATATGATATCTGTGCTTCTTACATTATTGAACATCTGTGTAGGCTAGAACGCACTAAGTCATTTGGAAGTTCAGGAATCACAAGCCTGTGACAATTTTGCTCTCATGCTAACTTTTGAGTGCAAAATCTTGACTTGATCTCATCTAAATGTTATGCTAACAACTTTCAACAGAGTATCTTTCTTTGGCACATTGTGCTTGAACATCAAAATGGAAAAAAATATCTCCTAACTAGAAAAGTGATCTTTGACTTTGAATTATACTTTTCCCTTTTTGTTAAATTTAAAATGCACTTATGTGATATTTAGTCATAACGTACCAAAGCCCTGCAAATTATGCAAAAGTTGTGAAAAATTACACAAAAGTACTTTTTCTCTAATTTGTACCAAGCAAATCATATATATATATATATATTTATATATATATATACACATATACTATATTGCCAAAAGTATTGGGAAGCCTGCCAATTACACGCATGTGAACTTTAATAGTGTCCCAGTCTTAGTCCGTAGGGTTCAATATGGAGTTGGCCCACCCTTTGAAGCTATAACAGCTTCTACTCTTCTGGGAAGGCTGTTCACAAGGTTTAGGAGTGTGTCTGTGGGAATGTTTGACCATTCTTCAAGAAGCGCATTTGTGAGGTCAGGCACTGATGTCGGACGAAAAGGCCTGGCTTGCAGTCCAACTCTAATTTATCCCAAAGGTGCTCTATCAGGTTGAGGTCAGGACTTTGTACAGGCCAGTCAAGTTACTCCACCCCTAACTTGAGAGTCCTGTGGCTGCATGCTTTACACCACTGCATCTGATGCTTTGCACTGCACTTGGTGATGTAAGGTTTGGATGCAGCTGCTCGGCCATGGAAAACCATTGCATGAAGCTCTCTAAGCAATGTTGTTGTGATAATCTGGCCACACGAAGTTTGGAGGTCTTTAGCTATTGACTCTGCAGACAGTTGGTGACTTCTGCATGCACTAACCCCGCTCTCTCATTTTACGTGGCTTACCACTTCGTGGCTGAATTGCTGTTGTTCCCAGTTGCTTCCACTTTGTTATAATACCACTAACAGTTGACTGTGGAATATTTAGTAGCAAGGAAATTTCACGGATAAACAGGTGGCAACCTATCTCGGTACTTCGCTTGAATTCACTGAGCTTCTGAGAGTGACGCAGTCTTTGATAAATGTTTGTAGAAGCAGTCTGCATGCTGACCTGAATCCAATGATTTGGAGGGGTGTCTCAATACTTTTGGCAATATAGAGTATATATGTATACTATATATATTAACTAAGAAACATTACCTTATGATAAATAAGAGAATAGAACATATCCTGAGCAACTTCATGGAAATGTTTTCACGAAACACCTAGTAAAATGTAATAATTCTGTGCTACTTTTTTTTTTTTTTTTTTTAATCTTTATTTTCACAAAAGTCAGTACAAAAAAGAGACAATATATACATTCCCAAGGAGAAGACCATAACAGCCTCTGAAGAAATACCACAAAAATATAACATGCTGCAGAGGTCGACCAACTAGTAACAAACCTCGTTGGATGATCCTGTTAAGGCTGTACAGAAACCAAGGGGAAATGTAGGGAGGAAGGAGAGGGAAAAGAGGGGGAAGGGGGGAAAAGGTAGTGAACCAAGAAGGGGGTAAACAGAAGAAAAGCTTACCATAGAAAACAGAGAGTATACATAACCTGTCCTGGCCAGAAAGTCCCTGAAAGTGACTGATAACAGAAACATGACATTCAGAATGAAATACTACAATTACAACATTAGTTGTCTAAATGTCAGAGGTCAGAAAATCAAGCCACATTGCCCAACACCCATAGAACTTGTCATAAGTGTGTGCACATTGATGTCTCCACTCCTCAGCCTCCATAATATCATGTACCTTCTGCAGCCACTCTTTGACTGTGGGTACTACAGGAGATTTCTAGTGAATTGGGATAAGACATTTACAAGCATTGAGGAGATGGGGCATCAAGGAGCATTTATATGACCCAACCAATCGCTTTGTGTCATGAAATAGTATAGGTAAAGGATTGTCTGCCAATTGGGACTGTGTAACCTCATGAATAATATTCCTAATGGCAAACCAAAAAGGGCGGGTAGCTGGGCAGTCCAACCACAAGTGTAGGAACGTTTATACTGTGCTACTTTTGAACTCTGGCATATTACAACATTTTATGGACATTAGAACTGTACTTTTTATGTGCTTTAAAGATGTATGCCCATATTTGTATTGTAGAACTGCACATTGAAGAAATATATAAATGTGTTTTTTTCTCTTATTATTAAAAAACTCTTATTTTAGTTGGCCTTCTTGGACTTCTAAAATGGCGCATGAAGCCAGAACTATTGCAGGAAAACTTGGAAAAACTGAAAATTGTGGATGGAGAAGAAGTTGTCAAAGTATGTAATCATAAAATCTGGGGATGTGAGCGTGGGGGGGGGGGGATAAAATTGGATGAATCCATGATGAAGGAACTGGGCTTTCCTATATACCATAGACCATTTAACATTCAGTGTAAATCAGCTAAATACATTCCAGCTGTGTCAACTAAGTCTTACATTTTGTTTTCTATAGGAAGCAGCCATAACCTGCGTAGAAAACCCCATGCCTTGCCAGCATGGTTTACAGGAGGACCTTGGCACAAAAGTCTGACAGGTCCCATGCCAAGTCAGACCTACAGTATAGTTCTGTAATTTGCAGAACTCATACTGGTGATTCAAAAGCTCCAGTTCATTTGGGCTTTAAAGAATGCGTAAAGCAAAACCTTTCTGTCTCAATGATGATGGTGTTTTAGACAGAAAGAGAGGAAGATACTCCAGTGACACAGACAATTAACTTTGCGCAACATAAGCATTGCAACATTTTTTTATACTGGCCCTCTGCTTTCAGACACTATTTATTGTTTATGTGTGTGAAAAATAAAAAAATAAGCTTTTTCAGAAAAGAGGTTAGATGGCTAGAAGAGGCTTCTGGGGCCAATACAGTGTTTTTATCTTTTTTTTGGGGGGAGGGGGGGCTTTGTATGTCAATCAAATGTGTGTATGCAAATATATTAACTCCCAATTATGGGCTTATCCCAGTTTTCCTAACTGTTAATATTTTCCCATATTGTGTAGTTGAATGTAATTTTATATGAGGTGATTTACAGTATGTGTTAGATATTTTGTGTTTTTAATGACATCTCACAAAATTAAACTATTGTATAAAACGATAGAACAAATCATTGTTTTGTTTTTTGCCTTTTTTCTAAGAATTAAAAATTCTGACAGTAAATATGGATGTGGTTGACATGTATTGGCACTATTTCTATAAAATATGTCTGTGCATTTAGTTGGCATCAATAATTTGAATGTTTCATCTGTAGTTTCTTCAGGACACCCTTGATGCTCTTTTTAATATCATGATGGAGCATTCTCATTCAAGCAAGTATGATATCCTTGTCTTTGATGCTCTGGTAAGACATCAAATTTATCATTACTAAGTGATAAAACCTATAGAGATTTTGATTAAATAAAATGGGGTAAAACTGGAGAGTACAAAGTTTGGTGAAGCTTTACATGGCAGCCAATCAGCTTCTAACGTTAGCTTGTTCAATTACTGTAAGCTTTGACAAAAAAAAACATGGAAGCTGATTGGCTTCTATGCAGAACTGCACCAGATTTTGCACTCTCCAGTTTTAGTATTATTATTATTATTATTCAGTATTTATAAAGCGCCAATAGTTCGCTCAGCACTGTACATTACAATGGGGGACAGAACAATAGTAATACAATACAATGAAAAACATGAGGGGATTGAGGGCCCTGCTCTTTCGAGCTTACAATCTAGGAGGGAGGGGATGGTGGCACAGGAGGAGATAGCTGTGGGGGATGGAGTGGTAGGAAGAGTGGAGGAGGTCAGCAAGTTAGCAGGGGGTGGGGTAGGCTTCCCTGAAGAAGTGGGTTTTCAGGGTGCACCTAAGGGAGAGGAGAGTAGGTGATAATCTGATGGGTTGGGGCAGGGAGTTCCAGAGGATGGGTGACACCCTGCAGAAGTCCTGGTGGCGGGCATGGGAGGAGGAGACCAGGGAACTAGAGAGAAGGAGGTCTTGTGAGGAGCGGAGTGTGCGTGCTAAGCGGTACTTGGATATTAGGTCAGTGATGTAGTTCGGGGCAGTATGGTGGACAGCTTTGTACGTCAGCGTTAGGATTTTGAATTTGATCCGTTGCGCAATCGGAAGCCAGTGGAGGGATTGGCAGAGGGGGGTGGCGTAAACGGAGCGGTTGGAAAGGTGAATGAGTCTGGCAGCCGTATTCAGGATCGACTGAGGCGGGGATAGCCAGCGGTGAGGCAGGCCAGTAAGGAGTAAGCCGCTCCCATCATTCCTTCAGTCTATGGTTTGCACTGATCCTTGTATGACATCCATTCATGGATACATCCTTATGGTGATTCTTGCTTTCATTGTTCCATTAAACTGTTTTATATTGTCTGCTGGTTATGATCATTACTGGTTTTTATTCTGGACATTCGCCACGAGCGCTCTGATCTTTTATGCTTTTCTTTTGACTACATACTCCCTATGGTCATTGGAGCAGCTGTGGGATCAACATAGGTTGATAGTAAATCAACCTATGTGTTATTCCATTGAATAAATGAATGAAATAGTCACATGATTTTCTAAATCTAAATTAAGTGAGAGGTTATTACAAATAGAAAGTTTTTTTTCACAATGGGACTAAACACTCTAGGTAATTCCACAGGAATATTTGGTGAACAATAGTTGTTCATAATACCTAGCAAGCAAAGTGTACCTAAACCCAAGAGCAAAAAATAGAATATATAGCAGTCTACCAGCCCCTGAATGTGGTATCTATATTAGTTTTCGATTTTCTGATTTTTCCCCTTTTTTTTTCTATCTGGTGATCCTACTAGTAACGCACTTCCTGTCATACTGTATCTATTGAGAAACAGTTTTTTCACCATAGAATAGGAAATGTTTTAGGACTATAGAATACATCCTCACTCCTGATCATTATAACATAAGGGTTAGGTGTACTGTAGTCCACAAAGAACTGGATAGGGCTGACAATACTGCTTGGGATTTCAGTGTAGCATAGGTAGAATGTACAGGTAGTTACAAGCTGCCTGCATTTCTGGCAGGATCAATTGGTATTTTGTATGCACCTGTTGAGCTGATGTAACAAAACACCTTCAGTGGTATATTTTTCATTATATAGATATTGTAATCTAAAAGCTCAGGAAATTAAAGGGATTGCTAGCACCACTTTCCCTTGTGAGCTGATCTTTTTACTCTTGGCAATTCTGTTGTATTGCAATGGTGGCAGACAGCACTATCAACAGTGCATGTCTTATCAGACAGTTTGCAGCAGAGTGATCTGTCTGTATGGTTCTGACATTTAGGGGTAGATTTACGAAAACTGGTGCACTCAGAATCTGGTGGTTCCTTTTACATCTTCTCTCTAAACCCTTCTGGTTCATGATGTTTTGTAAGGTCAAAAGACCTAATTCATAGAAGGCATGTTTTCCATACACTGTACTCATGTTGGCCCAAAAACCTGAAGCAACTGTATTTAGTTTAGAATAAATGGCTCTTTACTTTTATGCTACTGTATATCTGTACTATATACAAGCAATATTGAATGCATAGGTAATTGATAAGGAAAAAAAATATTTTTGTGGTTCTGAAATCAGGATTAATTTTATTTTCAGGATATGTGGTGAAATGAGACATGAAAATACCTTCTGTTAGAAAAAGCTTTACGATGTTACAATACAGAGACACCAGTAAAATCCTTACAAAAGCCCAAAAACCATCCTCACTCTACTAATAGGGCGTTTTAATGGTGTCTGTATTTAAATTGTGGGATTCTATAAGTTGGCTGGAAATTGTGAATATCAAAAATTCATGTGCAATATTTCTTATTTACTTGGCTAAATATTAAAAATATACTTAACAATTTTATTTTATAACCCTGAATATAGATAACATATACAAAAATCACTATTCTTTCAAAAACATTTATGTCTGGTTTTAAACACCAATTTAATATAGTTTGATTGTATATTACAGTATATCAAGTAAATATTTCTGAATTTTCCTTCATTCTTCTTTCAGATTTACATCATAGGACTCATTGCAGATCGCAAATTTCAACATTTTAACACTGTTTTGGAAGCATACATAAAACAGCATTTTAGTGCGACCTTGGCCTACAAGTGAGTTTAATCTTTTCTATAGATAATTTCAAGGCTAAAGATTCCTAATAATGCAGATTTGATTAACCATTTTATATATTTGACATTTCTGAATTTATTATAAATAAATTTTTTATACTGGCAACCTTTCAGATTTATAAATAAAAACAACACTTTAATTTTTCATTATCTTTGACTATGTACTATGATCATTTAAACTGTATATCACACATACTCTAAAGCAGGGGTCTTAAATTTAAATTTACGGAGGTCCAGTCAGCAAAACTTCCTTCCAGCAGAGGTCCGAATCTCGTTAGCGATATAACAAATCACAGCCCCCCGGTACATTATCATCTTTATCGTACCTTTCACACTGTAGTCCCCTCTACATCACAGTACCCTGTTTAAAGAAGTCTCACAGTGTTCTCAGTTCCCCTTCACATCACTGGCCTCCTTTACATCGCAGTGCCCCTTAACACAACATAGCACCCCTTAACAAAACACAGCACCTCCTAACACAACACAGCACCCCTTAACAAAACACAGCACCTCCTAACACAAAACAGCACTCCTAATACAACACAGCACCCCTTAACACAACACAGCACCCCTAACACAATACAGCCCTCCCTAACAGAACGCAGAGCCCCTTTTACTGCAAGCCTCCCCCTGCACAGTCCTATGGTACCTTAGGCAGGACAGCAGCATTAATCCTTCTGGGGTGTCCTCTCCTGGACCTCCAGCCTGCCACCAATGTCATCCTGACAGCGGGCAGGGGTGGGAAGAACTGCAGATCGAGACTGAGGGGAGGGAGCTGCCTAAGCTATTACATTAACAAATGGGCAATTGCCTGGCTTGCCAATATGAAAAGACTCATGATTTCTGTCTCAGGCTGCAGAGAGCAGAAGTCTTTACATATTAACAAACTGGGTAAATACCAGCTCCTGGTCCTTAGTCCCGATCTGCAGCTCCTCACACCCTGCCCACTGTGAGGATGACATTGGTGGCTGGGTGAGAGGCCTGGAAGAGGACATCCAGCTGTCATGGCTGCGGTCAAGACAGAACTGTCCCTTGGTCCGGTTCCGGACTGTGGTCTGCCATTTAGTGACCACTGCTCTATAGGCTCATTTCTATGTGTGTTTAAGGGGAGAAGAGGGGAATTGCCACTGGAACAGACAGAACCTGGAACAGCTGTGCATAGTAACCAATTCGTTTCTGTGTTCAGTTTGTTCAGCTAGGCTTTGAAAATGAAAGCTAGAAGCTAATTGGTTGTGATGGAGAGCTGTTTGAGTCTTAGTAATCCCCTTCTTTGTGTATTACGGTAGATCAGTGGGGCCAAGGAATGCAAATTGTGTTCTCAATGATTTTACCATGCAATAAGCCCTACATTCTGGGAGAAACTGGTGGAGAATACCACTGTCATGCTGCTTTTAACACAGATAAGAGTAGTGTGGCCCTCTACTGTTTCAATGTGAAAGGTTGTCCGCTATGGTTTGAGTGCTTCATTGCTCATAAAAATGCCAGCTAAGCCCTTGCATGTGATTGGGTTTCACTTTATTTAATAACATTTACTTTGCAAAGTGAAAATACACTTTCCAAAGCAGACATTTATCCATTGTCTCAGAAATCTGAGCTATTATCTTACCAATATCCTGTGGCTGATTTACTAAAGGAGTGAAGATTCACTTCAGTTATCCAGTCATGTGAAAAGCATATTTATTATTTTGTATGTACATGATTCAGAGTGAACACAGCTACAATTTGTTGAGTGAAGATGCAGAACTTCTTTAGTAAATCAGCCTCAAAATCTCAAAACTATCATAACTATTTCTTCTTTTTACAAATTACAAGTATTTTGCTAATTATTCACCTTAATATCATAAATCTATATTTTAACACTAAAAAGAATGTGAACTTAAAGTGTTTGTCAAGCCAAGATCTGCTTTTTATTGTTGCATTTTACAGCTATCCAAAGCTCTATTAGAGAGATTTTTTTTGTGCCTTAATTAACATACGTGATCATTTATCTTTTTGTATTGATTACAAATGTTAGCTATATGTTTTTTTCATATAGAACAATGTAGTTTGGGTGATTAGTGGTTGGTTATGTAGTCAATTAATAATGGAACATCACTGAAGGTTCTGCAAAATTTGTTTTTAGTAGTTCAAAACTATTTATTTAATTCACCACTGTAACAGTAAACTGTATGCAAATATTTTATGACAGGAAACTAATGAATGTTTTGAAGAAATATCTAGATATTTCCAGCAGAGGAGAGCAGTGTGAGCCAATATTAAGGACTTTAAAAGCGTTGGAATATGTGTTCAAGTTCATTGTGCGGTCAAGGACTTTATTTTCACAGTAAGCATTTCTTGTTGAAGTACTTTGTAATTGATAAGTACTGCTATTCAGATGAAATGTAGTATTGTTGCTACAAAGAATTATAACTTAAAACACAGATTCTACTCTTAAATGCTATTAGAAAACTTTTGAGGGATTTAGAAAAATTTATTTTGGGTTTAATTTCTGTTCATAGCTTAAGCATATAAGCAAAACTGTCTTATTTGTTGAATTACACTAGTTCTTATACTGACATTTTAACTATGTGTTTCTAAATATTATGGACCTGCTTCACACAAAATTTACAAAACAATATACAGTACTTTGTAATTCATTTGTATTGCTTTTTTTCAGTATGAGGTTTCAGTATGCGATTGAGCACTTTTTCACGTTTAATGTGTATATCAATTAAAAACCCTAAATTTTGGACTGAGTAGGAGAGGGTTAGGATCCCTGGTAAATTTTTCATGGAGTAGTGAAGGTTTAAGACCCAATATGCGTTTTTTTCCTTTGTTCTCTGTCTAGGAGATTTTTCCATCACTTTCTGTTTCAGAGACCCAGCAGAAATTAAGAGGAAAACTCTTCACAGCAAGGGGATATCATCTTTTAGACAGTTGTCGCTAGAACAGGTTTCCCCATTGAAAGGATTCCACTTACCTGCTTTTCGTATAAAAATTTTAATTTCTCAATGAATATCTCATCACTTTCTGTACTAGGGATAATATTCCCCAAGACCAATAATGTGAAGAGTGAAGGTTTATCAACTACTTATAAGCCTGTATAAGCCTGTAAAGCCCCTTTATTACCAGGCCATTTTTTATTTTCAGTGCTGTGATAGTTTTACTGACAATTATTCATACAAGACTATACCCAAATTAATTGTATGTAGATTTTTAAAACAGAGCTTTATTTTTGGTGGTATTTAATTATCAGTGTTTTATTTTTTTTTTTCTGTATAAATAAAAAAAAAAGAAAACAATTTTTGAAACAAATACAATTCTCTGTTCTAAAACATAACAGTAAAATTGACAGGACAGTACAAACATGCTCCAAAAAAACATTTTTGAAAGTAGACACCCCAAAATAATCTAATTCTTTCCAACAATATTTTGTAAAAACAAATTGGTGTTGAGATGATTAAAACATGGAGCATAGGGATTCCCATCCCTAATGCTACCAGAGTTACTGTGGGGTGACGCTTGTCCTTGGGACTTCACTGTGAAGGATGCTGTCTGAGGATAGTCACAGGTAGCTGGGTTTTGTATTGTTTACTAAAGTAGTGACTCTTTGTTGTTTTAAAGCCTTATAGAGACTTTGCTATGCAGCCACATGTTGCCCTGATTGGTTCACAGAGACATTGCTTTGAATAGTCTGTGTTTGTGCAGCTTTCATTATTTTGCTATTTATACATGTTTTTTTAACTTGTTTTGCTTTATAACCAGCATTGCATCTCACTCAGTAGACCTGTGGGTGGTGGGAGAGCCGTCTAGATATGGAGAGTTCAGCTGTGCTGCTGGTATTGCAAAGTTCTGACTACAAAAAGTGCCCTTTACTGTGGTATGAAAGGAAAAACCTGAAATGAGAGAGATACAGGAGTTGCCATCACTGCCCACAGAAAGCTCCTGCTGGGCCTGGGTCCCACTGCTGACCCAGTGAGGCCCAGAATGGGAATACTGGCTGCACCCTCCTATTAGCAACCCTTCCGCCCAGTTAGCAGCATAGACATATATAACATTGGAGGCATGCTTTATCTCCATAAACAATGGTAATACCTACAATACAGGTCTTTCTCTTGGCTTATACCTAAAAATTACAGTACAAGCCCCATTTACTAAACTGGATAATATTTTTATATTGTGGCCTGATGTTAAATTGCAAGCAAGAATACAATTAGGTGAATATTTATCAGGCAACTGCAGTAATACAAACCTGACCATTACCGCAAGTGTGTGCTGCAGCAACTGCTTCTGTATGGCATATAATGGTTACATGTAATGCAAATATGCAAGGTTCTGAGAAGATGATGGACAGCAAACAATGTCAGTATTGCTGTAGTCTTTGGTCAAAGCTTCATTAATAGGCTGATTATCGAGAATCACTGCATTCGGCTTTTTTCTCCCATTTCTCTGAGGATTACAGTGATCTACCAACCTCCTGGACCGGTGTCCCGCTTTCTTGATGACTTCTCTGCCTGGCTACCCTACTTTCTCTCCTCTGAAATACCCACTATCATTCTTGGAGATTTTAACTTCCCCATTAACAACCCGGCTACATCCCAACTCTTCAATCTAACCTCATCTTTTGTCTTAGCAAAATGGACACAGTCCTCCACTCACTCTGATGGAAATACATTAGACCTTATTTTCTCCCATCTTTGCACTCCCTACAACCTCACAAACACCCCCCTTCTTCTCTCTGATCAAAATCTCATCACCTTCACAGTCTCCTCATCTTCAAACACTTATCCCTCCAAGCAGCAAACAATTACCCTCAGAAACCTTCACAACTTTAACCTTTCTCTTTTCTACTCTGCAACTGACCACCTCTATGACAGCATCTCTCCCCTGTCCTGCCCTGACCTAGCCATTGCTGTCTACAACAGTTCACTTTCATCCAGATTAGACACGCTTGCTCCTCTAACCACATGAAGCATCAGACTCCAACTATTACAACCTTGGCAAACTGACGACACCAGAAATTTTAAGTGACAAAGTCATGCGCTGGAGCGAATGTGGCGTAAAACCAAATCACACCAAGCTTTCACCTTATATAAATCTGCTTTCTTAACATATTATTTCTCCCTCCATGCTGCCAAACCAGCCTACTTTGTCACTCTCATCAACAGCTTGTCATCCAGTCCTCGTCATTTCTTCTCTACTTTTAACTCTCTACTTTCTCCACCTCTATCCAGCACCTCACTCACTGCTTACGAGACTGCAAATCATTTCAAAAACAAGATTGATGCAATTCGTAGGGGCATCTCTACTGCACAGACATCCATCCCACTTAGTATACCTTATACTAAACCTCCCTCAACACTTTCCTCTTTTGACCTTGCTACTACTGAAGAGGTCACTAAGGTTTTCTCAGAAGCCCATCTCACTACCTGCCCCCTGGATCCTGTCCCCTCACAACTACTGTGGTCACCCTCTTCTCACATCTTCAATCTCTCCCTCTCTAACGGTGCCTTCCCCACCCCTCTAAAGCATGCACACATCAATCCCATACTTAAAAATCCCTCCCTGGACCCCACCAACCTGAAAAACTACCTACCTCACTGACAACAACCTTCTTGACCCTTTACAGTCTGGCTTTTGCTCACTACACTCCACTGAAACTGCCCTACTAAAACTCACTAATGATCTACTAACTGCTAAAACCAATGGCCACTACTCTGTACTCTTACTACTTAACCTCTCTGTGGCTTTTTATACTGTTGACCATCCCCTCCTCCTCACAAAACTCCACTCTCTGGGCCTCCGAGACTCTGCTCTCTCCTGATTCTCCTCCTACCTATCAGAGCGCTCCTTCAGCGTTACCTATAACTCTGGCTCCTCTCCACTCCCTCTTTCTCTTTCTGTAGGGGTCCCTCAAGGTTCTGTCCTTGGACCCCTTCTCTTCTCCAGCTACACCTCCTCCCTTGGTCACTTGATAAACTTCCATGGCTTTAAGTACCATCTCTATGCTGATGACACACACATCTATCTTTCTACTCCTCAGCTCACCCCTTCAGTCTCCTCTCGCATTACTAACCTACTAAGTGACATATCGGCATGGATGTCACTCCACTTCCTCAAACTAAATCTTTTCAAAACTGAGCTCTTAGTATTCCCTCCAGCCCATGCCCCCTCCCCCGACTTCTCCATCAAGACCAATAATACAGCCATCAGTCCCTACCCTCATGCCAGGGTACTAGGTTTAATCCTAGACTCCCATCTGTCCTTTCAGCCCCAAATCCAATCGCTGTCCAAATCATGTAGACTTCACCTCCACAACATCTCCAAGATATGCCTGTTTTTAACCTCGGAAACTACTAAGCAACTTATTCACTCCTTTGTTATCTCTGGCCTTCTCTATTGTAACTCCCTCCTCATTGGCCTACCTCATCACCGACTATCCCCTCTCCAGTCTATTATGAATGCTGCTGCCAGACTCATCCACCTTACTAACTGTTCTGTATCTGCCACCCCTCTCTGCCAATCCTTCCACTGGCTTCCCATTGTCCTACGGATAAAATTCAAAACATTAACAATAATATATAAAGCCAGTTATAACTCTGCCCCAAATTACATCACCAATCTTGTTTCCAAATATCACCCAAACTGTACTCTCCACTCCTCGAACGACCTCCTGCTTTCTAGCTCCCTTGTCTCCTCCTCCCATGCTCTTCTCCAGGACTTCTCCAGAGCTTCCCCCATCCTCTGGAACTCTCTACCCCAATTTATCAGACTATCGCCTACTCTGCTCACTTTTTGGTGATCTCTGTAAACCTATCTCTTCAGGGAAGCCTATCTTGCTGTCGGCTAATAATGGAATCTTCTACTCCTCCTACCAGTCCATCCCCCACAGTTACTACCTTTTGTACCACTAGCCCCTCCCTCTTTGATTGTAAACTCCAAGGAGCAGGGCCCTCCTAACCCTCTTGTATTAAACTGTATTGTTGCTGTATTGTCTCCCAATATATTGTAAAGTGCTGAGCAAACTGTTGGCGCTATATAAATCCTCTATAATAATAATAATAACAATAGAGGAGGAAGAATATGTTAAACAATCACGGGAAGTCTTTTTGCAGCAGGAGTTATTCTGTGGGCTTTAAAGATGTCCATGACAAGCAATAGGTCAATTAAACAATATTGTATACAACTTACACTATATTACGAAATGTATTGGGACACCTGCCTTTACACATACATGAAATTTAATGGCATCCCAGTCTTAGTCCATAGGGTTCAATATTGAGTCGACCCACCCTTTGCAGCTATAACAGCTTCAGCTCTTCTGGGAAGGCTGACCACAAAGTTTATGAGTGAGTCTATGGGAATGTTTGACCATTCTTCCAGAAGATCATTTGTGAGGTTAGGTTCTCTATAAGGTTGAGGTCAGGACTCCATGTCTTTATGGACCTTGCCTTGTGCACTAGTAAACAGTCATACTGGAACAGGAAGGGGCCATCCCCAACCTGTTCCCACAAAGTTGGGAGCATGAAATGTCTTGGTATGCTGACTCCTTAAGAGTTCCCTTCACTGGAACTAAGGGACCAAGCCCAACCCCTGAAAAACAACCCCACACTATAATCCTCCTCTACTAAACTTTACACTTGGCACAATACAGTCAGGCAAGTACCGTTCTCCTGGCAACCATCAAACCCAGACATGTCCATCAGATTTCCAAACAGAGAAGCGTGATTCATCACTCCAGAGAACATGCCTCCACTGCTCTAGAGTCCAATGGTGGCGTGCATTACACCACTGCATCTGATGCTTTGCATTGCACTTTGTGATGTAAGACTTGAATGCAGCTGCTTGGCCATGGAAACCCATTCCATAAAGCTCTCAATGCACTGTTGTTGTGCTAATCTGAAGGCCACACAAAGTTTGGAGGTCTTTAGCTATTGACTCTTCAGACAGTTGGTGACTTCTACACACTGTGCCCTTCAGCATGCACTGACCTCACTCTGTCATTTTACGTGGCCTACCACTTTGTGGCTGAGTTGCTGTTGTTCCCAGTTGCTTCCAATTTGTTATAATACCACTAACAGTTTACTGTGGAATATTTAGTAGCAAGGAAATTTCACAGATGGACTTGATGCGCAGGTAACAACCTATCACAGTACCCCAATTCACTGAGATCCTGAGAGTGACCCATTTTTCACAAATGTTTGTAGAAGCAGTCTGCATGCCTAGGTGCTTGATTTTATAAACCTGTGGCCAAGAAGGTGATTGGAACACCTGAATCCAATGATTTGGAGGGGTGTCCCAATACTTTTAGCAATATAGTGTATATGCACATTTGCTTATATGCACAAAGATGGTCATGTGATGATGCAAGGCGAGTCTGCCAGGCATCACACCAGCAACAAAATTGAATGGATATTTTGATGCCAAAAGGTCAAACATACCACTAAATGTTTCCAAATGCTTGCCTGAAGGGCAGTTCACTCCCCAGTAGTGTATGGAGTATCTGTCATTTAGACCTGTGGTTTTCAGAGAACCAATACCCTTAGTATTAAAAACTTTGACATAGAATAAATGGTATGTTGTACAGCTAAGTATATTTTTAACGTTATAATTTAATTATAATAAATATAATTTATTAATTTTATACAGAATCTCTCATAGTTATCGGCAAATTTGTGGCTCCATTCTGCTATATTTACACTACTGATTATTGTGACCTACACTGACATTACTAATAAGATACATTACTGCCTCAAGTGATGTATATTTTATTTTTCACCAGACTGTATGAAGGCAAGGAGCAGACTGAATTTGAGGAGTCCATGAGAAAGCTTTTTGAATCCATTAATAGCCTGATGAAGAGTGAGCACAAAACTACAATCCTTTTGCAGGTAAAGTTTGTTTTTGGCTCATCTTAATTCTGTAGAACAGCAATAGGATAAGAATACATTTTATACAGTAAAAAAAAGTTCAGCTTCTCTTGTCTAGGTGTCAGTGATGAACTTTGAGTGTATGTTCCATTGTCTTAATGTTCACTGTGGTATTTAAAAGGCATGTTATGCACACATAGAAAGCAGATTACATGTGTTGAAATACCTTGCTATTTTCTCAAGCTGAGAGAGAAGCCGCTGTTAGTGTTTAACCTCCTTAGCGGTCTGATTATGCCCATATTTCTGTGCTCAAAGCGGTACATTTTTTTGCATTGAAATTTGTCATTTTTTTTATTGTAGGCCTGTAATTTTTAGGAATAACTCACTGAAATCTGTCCGAACAAGAGGCTAGTAAACATCCCGGGTATGATAAAATTTGAAACACGAAATCATAAATTATAATTTAATAAATAATCATAAAAAATAATAATATAATAATAATATATTTAATTCAATAATATAATCAAACCAAAAACACTGAAATTTGAAATATATCGCCACATTCGCACATCACTGAGCAAAGTCGCAAAATCGTTTTCAGTGTCTGATGACGAATTTCCCCACAAATCATTATCACTCAATTCTGCAAGTATTTCTAATTTACTATCGCTGTTCTCTAGCTGGTCTAAAACCACTTTTGACCTAAAGGGACGCTTTTTGGATGCCATGGACGTTTCTCAGTTTTCAGGCAGAAAGAACAGTAAAAATGCAGGCAGGGCACAGGACAAAGCACTAGAGACAAGGGGACGGAACCCAGATGACAGATGCCGGCATCCACCGGAGGACATTACAGGGGACACTGCAGGAGAGACATCGCAGGAGTGAAGGACAAGGTAAGTGATCGAGGGATCCCAGAGCAGCGCCGCATGGTAAGCCCAAGTGTAGCTCAGGGTTACTGCTTGTGGTACTGAAACTTTACCCCGAGCTACACTCGGGAATACCGCCACAGAGTTTAAGGCTTTCATGATATGACATGTATGATAAATGTGTATGTAGAGTCAAAATCTGAGTATAGCCAATTTAGCACTGTTCATGATCGCCACAATTTTATGACTCTTCACTTTTGCAATTTAAGTGCTAGCTGTATTCTGTTTCACTGGTTTTCTTTGTTGGAAATAATATTTTTGTTAGGATTCCTTACTTTAGCAATGTGAAATCCATACACATAGATTATAATTGGAATAGGAATATTTTTACCATACCATTAGTAAAAATAAGGAAAAAAACTATATTGGGACGGCATTGTCTATTATTTGTTTAAAGTAATATTTTGAGAGGGAGGGGTTGAAATCGTAATTATTTGAACAGAATTAACTGAGTTTTAGTACTGAAACCATGACTTTATGTGCCCAGAGAAAATAAAAATCAGAAAACACCAGCATCCAACAAGTGGCAAATTGTTAAAACCATACTATCCAAAGAGCTAATAATACATGCCATTCAAATTGCACCAAAATTTACAATGAGCTAAAGGAAACATAGGGACTGTCATACATTTTGTTTTGGATAGAGTCGGGGAGGGTTTAAACGACTGTTCTTGTTTTTTCCATCTTTATTTCATTAGGGAGATTTCCTCTTAGACAGTCGTCACCTTGGGAAGATTTCCTTTCTAATCCTGGTCTGGGGGCAACTCAAAATTTTGCATTTACCCTCACTTTTATTCCTGGTGATATTGGTGATCAGGGGAATTGGATGGAGTAACAAGCTTTGTAACTCCTCATCGCTCTACAAAAATCTAAAAAAGTGGAATATACTGTATGTATTATGCTTAACACATTTATTCAACAAAAAGAAAAAACAATATGCACAAATGTAAATGCTTTCTGTTTTCTTGTTATAATTTAAATACATTTTCAGGCTATGGAAGCTTCCTATATGCATTTTACATTTACTGACACAAAGCTTGATTCACTAATCTAAAATGATCAGTACTAAACATAGCCAATATTTTAAGGAATGAGGAAGGCTAATGATCTTTATGTCAAGTAACACATGTTCAAGACCTTGAGTGTATAATGTGGGAAATCACTAAATATTCATCAACTTGTTTTATAGAACAACCAAACCCTTATTTAAAGAAAATCTATAATGACTTTTGTAATTTTTTTGATGGCTTACAAGAACTTTTTAAAATATTTTTATTGCATTTATAAAATGTTTAATTTACAAAAAAATTTACTCAAGTGCTTCTGTGTTACTGTTTGCAGAGCCATGACAACCTGTTTTTTGACTATAATTCATAGCAGCAATATGAGCTACACACAGGGAGGCTGTTTTTCCCTCCTGGTTATGATGTGTGGGGTAAGAGGAGGTTTACGTTGTGCCCAGAGATAGACTTTAGCAAACAGAACAATTCAATCCTTTTTGCTCACAGTAGTTTACAACAAAATATTCTAGTAATGCTAATAACTTTGTAAAAGTAGATTGATTATGCATTTCGCCCTGTTTGGGGACTTCACCTTACATAATGTCTGCAGCTTCAACCTACAGCAGATTGGTATACAGAAAAAATTTACTTTTAGGGTACTGAACACAAAGCAATACTAATGTTATTGTTAAAACCAATTAAAGTTTATTACAAAAGCATAGTTAAAATAATAAAATTTTAAAATATTTTAGAACCCGAGGACTCTCGAATGTAAGCCATCTGGTCCTGGTGATTTATTTGCGTCAAGCTTTTCAAGTCTTTTTCGGACAGTGGTTTCTGTAAGCCACTAGAGTAAATTCTGTGATGTATTACTAATGATATACTGAAAACTGAGGAGAAGAATGCAATTAGTACAGTTGTCTTCTCCTTATCATTTGTTGCCTTCATCATTCTTTATGGGTCCAATGTGTTCTGACTTTGCTTTTTTACTATTAATATACAGAATTTAAAGAATTTTTGGGGATTTTTTTTTTAACTCTTCTCCACTATGTGTCTCTCATGGTCTATCTTAGCCACCTTGATTGTGTTCTTACATTTCTTATTGCATTCTTATTGCATTCCTTGTAGTGTTGAATTGACAACAATGACCACTCTGTTTTATATTTTTTTAAAGGCTTTTTTTGTCTCTTTAACATGTATTTTCACATCAAAGTTTACCCACCCAGGTTTAATCTTAGCTCTTTTATATTTATTGCCTTTTAAAATGCACTAATACTATATATTATGTTCCTAAAGTACTCCCATTTTTCCTCAGTGTTTCTAGGATTTGATCCCATTTAATATCTTGTATAGAGCACAGTTTAGAAATGTTGTCTCTCTTGAAATTCAGCGTTCTTGCACTACCCATTTGCCTCCTTTCCCCTAATTTATGTTAAATGTAATTATCCTAAGTTCCTAGTTGTCCCTTGTATCCACATCCATGATCAGATCAAGAATTGCCTTGCCTCAATGCAATTTCTGCCTATGAAAGGAGGTCAGACTTCTCCACATCCTTAGGTTAGGGGGCTTGTACCACCCATAGGGACTCCACCTCCTCCCTTGACCCATTTGCAATGTTGTCCCTCACGTTCACCAGTAAATCATTCTTAATTTATAATAATATTAATATAAATATATATAATTCCTAATATCTTAATATAATATATCGGCTTTTGCATTGGTAGTGGATGCAAGAACTGACGTTAAATCTGATGAAAAACGGATGTAAATATCATCTGTTTTTTCTTTGAAAAAACATGACTAAACTGATGAAATGAATGGTCTGCATGTGTGAAAGAGGCCTTAGGGTCATAATTTCTGTTACTTGTGTAACTATGCTGTTGCCATAATGCTTACATTTAGTTTTGTTACATTGGAAGTCCAAGAAACAATGATGCAGGAAACTTTATAAAGTTGTTGCCATAATTGCACAAGTGGGAAGGGACTCTGCTTTATTACAGTTGTTGGCAGAATGCACTTTAATTACTCATCTCTTTCCAGCTACCCTACGGCCATAATATTCTTACCTATCTAACTACGTTTTCCATTGTGCTAACATTGAGTTTGGCTACTATTGCAACATTGAGTAAGATTGAAGAAACATTGATGCAGGCAACTTGATCTAGAATATTGTCTATTTTAAAGTATTCTTTTGGTAAACTAATTGTGAAAATAGTAAATATCTCAGTGTCCGATCAAATGAAAAGTCCTCAATCAGTACCCCCACGTGACTTCTTAATTCTCCAAAACTTGTATATTCTCAATTGATAAATCTTGAAAACGGTGACCTCCTCTTCCTCTTTAAACCTCAAGGAAATATATAAACCGCATATAGTGCATTATCTTTGCCACACAGTAAAAATAAACTACAAACCACTCCTTTGACAAAGTCATAATGATGAAACGCATCAGAAAGTGACGTCAGACACAAAGCTGGAAGTTGTGCGGTGGCCATTTTGGAAGAGGTCCAGTCCTTTGAATTTGTACCATTGCTGATGTACATACTACAATTGTAATAAATTCCTAATACTTTGATAGTTTACACGATGGCTACCTGTTCTCTTTGATTTATATATTTTGATGAGAGAGATCAGTGTGACATTGGTTGAAGAGGACCCCAATTATTTACAACCTGTTCCCCTTGCAGTTGGGTAAGGTGCATGGACTGTATGATGGTAGAGTATCTATGATTCACGAGATTGGTGGTCAGTAGTCTGGTAACAAGGGTGCACTGTGTGGCAATTTTTGAAGTTATGTATAACTTCACACAATATGTAATTCAATCTCTTGGAGAAAATGGTTGCCCATGAGGAAGAATTTTGGAGGAATCATAAATGTCTTGGGAATTTATGTTTGAACGAGCAATCTACATTTAGAGGGTAAGAGTAGGAATCACAGACACAAGATGTACATTGACACTTGGTGGAGTTTTTGTTGGTTATGAGCACTTTAATGTGAGTGGTTTGTAGTTTATTTTTACTGTGTGGCAAAGATAATGCACTATGTGCAGTTTATATATTTTCCCTGAGGATTAAAGAGGAAGAGGAGGTCACTGTTTTCAAGATTTATCAATTGAGAATATACAAGTTTTGGAGAATTAAGAAGTCACGTGGGAGTACTGATCGAAAACTTTTCAGACTCTGAGATATTAACTATTTATTGCTCTTCCTGGGGGAAGAAGGAACTTCTTGGCGATCAGGGATTATACACATTATTGTATAAGGTGGAATTGCATAATTTGGGGTTTAGTTGGTTCATTTTGCATAATTGTGAAAATAAACAACTATTTATTTTAGGAACTAATCAATATAATATGATTAAACATCTTTGATGTATGAGTAACCTCTTGAATCTTACATATATAGATTCATACACATTTAATAGCACACTAGAGTTTTCCTGGAAAGATCATAATACTTTTATGTTATGTCAGAAATAGAATATAATATTTTTAATATTTTTGTACTGTTTTGTTGTATTTTCAGGTTGCTGCTCTGAAATATCTACCAGCAGTTCTTCAAGATGTGGAGACAGTGTTTGATGCCAGAATGCTTAGGTAAATGTAAAATAAACCTTTAACTGTTAAAGTCTAACTCCAGGATTTTTTTTTCTTTAACCACTTCAATACCAGGCACTTTTACCCCCTTCCTGCCCAGGCCAATTCAGCTTTCAGTGCTGTCTCATTTTGAATGACTATTGTGCACTCATGCAATGCTGTACACAAACTAAGTTTTTATCATTTTTTTCACAGAAATAGTTTTCTTTTGGTGGTATTTAATCATCACTGTTTTTTTTTATGTTTGGCAAAATAAACTAAAAATTACAGAAAATTTAGAAAAATAAACTCTGCATTTTTCATTGCTTATGTTATAAAATTTTGCAAATAAATAATTTTCTCTTTAAACATTTAGGCCCACATGTATTCTACTACATTTCTTTGATGAAAATAACCCAAATCAGTGTTTCTTATTTAGTCTGTAGAAAAGGTATAGAGTCCACAAACTATGTTATATATAGTATATCTGAAAATCAATCAGTCCTGATGTACTGATGGCCTCATTTCTTGAGTCCCAAAAATGTCAGGACAGTACAAATATCCCCAAATTACCCCTTTTTGGAAAGTAGACTGTCCAAAGTATTTTGTATGAGGTAAGGCAAGTTTTTTAAAGTTGTATTTTTTTGTCATAATTTTTTTGAAAATAAGAAAATTAAAAAAAAAAAAATCACTTTTTTTTACATACTGTCACCAGTGCAGTACAGCATCATCATGGCTGTGATCAGGGATACTGACTGGTGACAGTATGAAAAAAAAATAATTAAAAAACATTTTTTAGGATGTTTTTATTTTAACTCACTGTGACCAAAGCAATATAATGTTACTATAGTAACATTGTACTACTTTGAGGAAGTGATCAGGATTTTTTTACACATTATTATTGCTTATAGCTTTGAATTTTGCTGCTATAAGCAAGCATTTTACTGAATGTAATCGATCCATTACGTTTGTTTTGCTGTAATTGGCTGTGATTGACCCTGGCTGTACCATGTGACCATTGTGACCAATCATAGCTAACAACACAATTGTAACAATGAATGGCATGAATCAGAGCCATTCATTGTTTACAATTGTCATGCGATCTGCTATGATTGGTCACAGCAGGTCACATGGTACTGGCAGCGGGCTAGTTGACTGTGTACAGTGGACACAGCTGGTGTCATAGGACTTTTGGTTATGTGATTTTAGTAAGTATGGATTTAGAAATCAGTTAAAATTCTTGATATACACAGTAGAAAGTCTTGGGTTTCTATAATATGTGTACAATATTTTTTGTTAGATTCCTTGCTCATTATATCTGCTCTGCGTTCTACCCTGCACGACATTGTTTCCCCTGTAGATCCCTAGGATATGCTTCCCAATAGTCCATCTTGGCACAATCTGTGATGATGTGAGTCATGGATTGCACTTGCATGGGTTGGATAAACAGAGGGTGGGGCTGTCCTTGTCTGAGGTTGCACATGTTATATTTACATCTTTTGCGTTTTTTTGTCATATATTTTATATAAATTTTTTTGTATTTCTGCTGGTATCCTTCTTGTGTGAAGGCTCCCTGAAGAAGCTAGGATAGTGAAACATGTTGAGAATCACATATAGAGGATATCTTCAACAGTACCTTTGGAAAATGCTTTGTTTGAGAACTGTTTATGTACATTTCTCTCTTTTATTTGGTTTAACTTTTATGTAATAAAAATTATACTTTTTAACTGGTTATTTTGTGTTTGATATATCTAATGCACCTTTTAAGTCCCATTCCTTCATTTTTAACCCTATTCCATATATGAAAATAGAATATATAATTCTGTTATAGCGGTTTTCTTAGACATTTGTTGAAGACTATCAAAAGGAAAAAGTAGAGGTTCTAGTCATTCATCACATTCTTAATCGAAAACCATATATTCCATTTTGTGTGCAAAATGTGCATAGATTTAAAGCTCATATGAAATTTTTATTTCTGTTAGGATAATGGCTTCAATTATATTCATAATTTGTGAAGGATTTTTCCAATTGAATGCAATGGCCCATTGTGTTGCCGAACAGAAAGTATATAGTTATATTGAAGAGGAAGACATTGCCAGAATTTGGGCGAATAGTAAGCATGTTGACGGAGAGAGAGTAATAGAAATGGATGCAATTTGTGAGGCCATTGAAGATATTTTCTGACAAATAGGTTGTATTTCCTCACAACTCCAAAAAATATGAAAGTAGGAGCCTTTAGTTGCACAACCCCTGAATCAACTTTCTGAAGAGTCAGCAAACATATTATGAATCCTGTGGGCAATATAACACCATTTAGTGAACACTTTTATGGCTGTTTCTCTGATGGAAAGAGAACTAATGCATTTGTAGAGATTTACTATCATAGTAGACCAATCTTTCAGAGAGTGTTGTACTCTGTACTTCTTGTTCCCATTACAACGTGTATGGCATTTTTTCAGGATTAGGTGTAGTTTGAATTAAATTGTAAATAGATTAAATAAGTCTATTACCTCTTGGAGTAGATTTACAGATTTTTTTCAAGAATAGTGAAATCCTTTGATAGAGATAAGGAGTAATGTGAAGCAAAACATTATCTAAATTGATAATATCTGTAATTCACTATAGGAAGTATTTATTAGGAGATTGAACATTAGAAAATGAATTAAAACGAGTTTTCCTGCAGCGAAAACAGTATACTCAGTTGCTTTTTTACCACCAATTGAAACTACTGGGTGAAGAAAATGCAGCAGCTTATTTAAGATCACCTAAAAAGTAGGTCAGTGGAGAAACATATGAGACCAGATGATGTTTATGTTTGTATAAATTCCACAACTGTAGGGATTGGGCAACCAAAGAATTAAATGGGGTTATCATTGAATGAGAAATATTAGAGGACCAAAGTATACCTGGAAGGTAGTATGGATATATTGAGCCCATAAATAAATAAAAAATTTAGTAATCCATAGCAACCAAACGTTTTAAATTATACAAGGTCAGAAAAACTATGATTTTAAATTGTGCTTTAGTGGTAATAACACTGGAAAGCTGGAAAATGTCCTGCATGTTATTGATGTGTTCTGTCTTTAAAGAACTTTAACTGTCTTGCTAATTTCCTTTAATATCAGTTTGAATAAAAGTAGTCCGAAATTACAGAAACATGACAGATAACTCAAGTTATATTTAAAATATGTTACTTAATATTTTGACATTATTTATTTAGCAAGAGAACTTTAATAGCGGCAACAAAAGAGCTGTGGTTAGTTCTCATAGGTTTTTGGAACAACCTAACTACCTACTGAGGGGTTAAGACATAAACGCTGAGGACTGGTCACTGAGATTAATACATACACTAGGGACTTATACTGAGGGGTTGACACACAGACAATGTTGACTAGTTATGAGGGGTATATATATGCTGGGGCCTGGTCACTGGGGGGGATAATATATATTGGAGATTGGCAACTACACACATAACACACATAAACTGGAAACTAATCACTGATGGGCTAAAACTCATATGCTGGACAATGGCCACCAAGCGGGTTAATACACATATTCTGAGAGCTGATCACTGACATGTGTTATTACATACACTCTGAAGAATTAAATGCAAATACACTGCTCATATGAAAACCGATTAGTAAGTTTTGTTTCCTGGATGAACCATCTCATTACTGGTATGAAACTGTGAATTCAGATGTATGTTCTTAGGTTAGGATACAAGAAAAAGGTCAACATTTGTTCTGGAGGCGGAATCCCACTAGCAGGGCATGCTCTACTTACTAAATCAAGTTGTAAAGACAAACTTCAAGTGGGAAAGCAATAGTCCTTCCCTATTCTAAGGAGCATGGGGCATTTACTGAAGGCCTGGCAATAGCACAGTTTCTTACAAGAGTAAAAAAATGACAAATTGTTTTTAACGCAATATAAGAACAGGATATAGCAACATAGAGAGGAACAGAAAAAGTGATTCAGCACACTACAATATATTTAAAACAAAAAACATGATTCTACAATCCTTCAATCATTTTATTTTTATTATTATAGCCAGCTGTTGTACGATTTTTACTCCTGTATCCCCCCTGATAAGTTACAACAACAGAAAGTGCAGTCAATGAATGAGATTGTTCGTAGTAATATGTTTAAAAAGCAAGGTAAGACTACATTCCATAGTTGCAATGTAATATATGTCAATGTTTTTACCACGTAATGGGATAACTCTTTTCATATCTACACGAGTGACAGCATGTGACAAATGTGTATGACTCCCTGTACGATATATATATATATATATATATATATATATATACACAGTGCATATAAAAAATCTACACACCCCTGTAAACCAGTTCGAGTCTGGACACTTTTACCCCCTTCCAGTCCAGACCACTTTTCAGCTTTCAGTACTATCACATTTGAGTGACAATTACTTAGTCATGCAACACTGTACCCATATGAAATGTTTATCCTTTTTTTGAGACAGATAGAGCTTTCTTTTGGTGGTATTTCACCACTGTTTTTTTTTAATTTTTGCTATATAAATAAAAAAATACCAAAAATTTGGAAAACAAAAATGTTTTGCTTAGTTTTTGTTATAAAATTTTGCATATAGTTAATTTATCTTCATACATTTAGGCCAAAATGTATTCTTACATTTCTGGGGTAAAAATAACCCAAACAGTTTATATTATTTAGTCTTTGTGAAAGCTATAGAGTCTACGAACTATGGGATATATATTTGAAAATTGATCAGTTGAGATCCTAAAATACCGGACATTGGTATGGCATATGGCAGTGATCAGGATGCTGATATGGGTTATGACGGTGATCAGGACATTAGTATGAGTATGGCGGTGATTGGGACGCTGGTATGGCAGTAGCCAGGATGCTGTTATACCCCATATGGGGTAATGGGGATGGTAGTATGGAGCATGGCGGTGATCAGGATGCTGGTATGGGGCATGGCGGTGATCAGGATGCTGATATGGGGTATGGAGGGGATCAGGATGCTGATGTGGGGTATGTTAGTGATCAGGATGCTGGTATGGGGTGTGGCGGTGATCAGAACCCTGGTATGGGGTATGGTGGTGATCAGGGTGATGGTATGGGGTATGGTAGTGATCAGGATGCTGGTATGGGGTATGGCAGTGATCAGGACGTTGGTATGGCAAATGGAGTGATCAGGATGCTGGTATGGGGCATGGCAGTGATCAGGATGCTGGTATGGTGTATGACGGTGATCAGGATGCTGGTATGGTGTATGGCAGTGATCAGGGCACTGGTATGAGCTATAGCAGTGATCAGGGTGCTGGTATGGTGTATGGTGGTGATCAAGGTGCTGGTATGGTGTATGGAGGTGATCAGGGTGCTGGTATGGCATATGGCAGTGATCAGGGCATTGGTTTGGTGTGTGGGGGTGTTTTGTGCAAACTGGGACAGATGACAGGGCCTGCCTGTATTATTTAGTATTGTTATTGTGCGGCAGTGATCAGGGGCACTAGGACAATAAACTGGGGCACTGGGGTGGCTGGAACTGCAGTGTGTGAGTGTGTAAGCAGCCTGACAGGCTGTCTGTCTAAATGCAAAAGGACACAAAGCTTAGACAGCCTTGAATGCTGAAGCATAAGGGAGGCACTTTGCCTTGATTATCTTTAACCATGAATATAAAAAAAAAGTTATAGGTCATTTGTAGTTTTCTGACCAGTGCAAAAGAATGCATATTTTTTACTGGTATTAATTCACATTGCTCCGATGCAGTTTCCCCGCAGTGCGAGTGCAGCGCAGTGTACACAAGGTTTTCATGAGGGTTACCCTTGCTTTACCATAGACTTTCATTAGAACAGTTGGTTTTGGTGTGCTTGTAAATTGCACTGGAGCAATGCGAAAAGGGTCATACAGTATTATAACATTATGTAAAAAAGATGATATGAGATGTCTGTATTTTATTAAAAGAAAAAGCTGCCTCTTAGTTTCTGCCCCCTTTAGACAAAAGTCTACTGCACATAATGGTAAATCCAACCCTGGTGTTTTTAATGTATATTATCAATCACTCACTCATAGTGTTCATAAATATTTCCAGAATGTCGTGATATTTTACTGCCAATGATCACCAAAGAGCTGAGAGCATGGTTAAATAATGGGAGGCAAGAACTACCCCAGATAAAAGAAAAGAAATTATGTGTTGAATTACTTAGTAGCATTTTAGAAGTTTTGAGCTCTCAGGAAAAGGTAAGCTGATCAACCCTTTAACCAATATTTATGTATACTTGTGTAAAGTTCACATACATTGACCAAATGTATGATTTGCTTTTATTTGTTTATGTAGAATTGATGTATACCGCAGCACTTTACAGAATACAGAGAACCATTAACCTTGATTCCTTCCCCAGAGAAGCTTACACTGTAATACACCTCTATAACTAGGTTACAAAGAGATAAAATGGGTTATTTTTTTTTAAAGAAGACTTTATGGAATTGTTACCTGATCCAGCCAGATATCTAAAGTCAGAACCAGAGGTGGTAAAATTGCAAGTAGCTGCTATGGAACTTAGGAGAAGGGAGAGGCAGGTCACTTACATGACTGAAAAGTAATTTTAAATTGCATTATGCTTATTATATTTACCAGTTTCCCTCCTCAGTGAAAGGTTGCAGTTATTGCTGCCTTAAGGTCAAGAAACATGGATCTAGAGGGGATAATTTACTGAAGGCGTACATTGTTCACTTAAAGTGCAAATTCACTTTGCTAAGTGAAAGTTCCTTTAGTAAATAAGGTGAGGCTGTGTTTACCTTGAATACGCAATCTATTGAAAGAAGCTTTCACTTTGCAAATCAATCATGTGCAAGCAAACTCTTTTTTCTTCTCTTTATAATTCATTTGGGTATTATTTCACTTAACTTAACCTTATTCACTGAGCTAAGTGACAATTCATGCTTGAATCCTTTTTTAAAGCAATCCTAATGTGTGCTTGATAGAGGTGTCCCTCTGTTCAAATTGTGGAATACATCAGTTACCATTGTTACAGTCTTAAAGGCACATAGGCACACTAAGGCCAATTTCTATGAAAGCAATCTACTAGTATATTTGGATTTTGGACAGCATGGTGACTGAGGATTGGCATGCTTGTTTTACAATGCTGGGGCAGTTGGTTTGACTCCCTGTGCTTTTATGTACCATATGAATTATTCTGTGCACTCGAGAGCAGAGGCAGGAATTAAAGTGAGAGGGAATCTAGGAAGCACATCTATATAAACTCTATTCATGGATTTACCTTAACCCAGATCCTCAACTCTACAAGGTGTGCTAATGTAGCCTGTTACTCTAAATAAGCAGCTGTTTAAGGCTATGCATTTATGGAATAGATGCTGCCTAAAGTGTCCTTCAAAAAAATAAATATTAGGGCTGTCATTTCTGATCTCCTTGAAATACTACTCCTGATCTGTATTTTTTCCAAATGCAGAGGACCAGCAGGACAGCTAGGCAACTAACATTTACAGAATGAGATCAGCCCCCATATTTCTTAATGCATTATGAATGCATTTGTTCACCCCTAGTCCCTTATTATTACATACACATTTACTTACTAGGAGGCTACATTTGAATAAAACAAGTAATCAGATAATAGGAAAAAAGGTAAAGATGTGTAATATTTGTGTTTGATAATAAAATGTTTTTTTTCCCTGGAAATACACTGTTCTTGCAATACACAGCAATATAATTAGAAATCAACATAAGCAATAGGGAATAAAGCTGTTACTTTGAGAGAGACATAAAGGGAAGATGTTTTCATGTCTCCCGGTTTACACTCATTCTCACCCCACTATAGCTAAAAGGAAATTTTCAAAGGCATAAAATATTGAACAAACTGTCATAAACAGCTAAACATAAAACACATAAAATTTGGACATTGCGCTTTTATTTATAGAACCTATTCTAATATAGAAAGAGTTTGGCAGGTTGAATGCAAATGTGTCCCCGATATATATACCGTATGTATAAAAACATCTACTAATTGATTACAAAAAACAAAGCTTATTACCAAGGATTAACAGAGCAGATCGTGTTATTATCACAGAATAAGCCCTAAGGCAGAACTAAAGAAACACATTTTTTTGTTTTTGACACCATGGGTAAAGGTTAGAACCTCTGTCAGAATTTTACTGCTGCTTCTGTGCAGGAGCAGACAAAACACAGCACAGCATATAAAACTAATAACAAAACACCTTCACAATTGACAGAATATCACTGTGGACAAATAGCAAAAAGTGGTCATTGATACAAATTGGCATGCATTCTAAAATATCAAACTTATAAATCACTCAAAAAGAAAATTTGTTTTTTTTTAAAAACTCATCAAAAGAGCACAACCTTCTTCTAATGAACGTGCAGTATGTATGTATGACTTTTTAAAAACAAAATATGGTAATTTATGAATTATATTATACTAACTATTATATAATGAGCATATGTATATACAAAATTAAACAAATATAAAATGGTGTATAAATGTTAAAAAAGGACAAACATACATAATATTAATTAGAAGTGATATAAGATCATAAGTGAGTTATAGCAAATGAAACCTCCTATTTGAAACTAAAATAGCCAGAAAAAACTGAATCTCATATTGGATAGTTACATAGTTAGTCAGGTTGAAAAAAGACACAAGTTCATGTAGTTCAACCAGTAAAAATAAATAAATACAAAGAGTAAATAAATAGAAAACCACCATATACAGAACCCTATACCCGCAGTTGATCCAGAGGAAGGAAAAAAAATTGTACAAAAGTATATTTCTTCCTGATCCCCCGAAGGCAATATGATATTCCCTGGATCAACAAATCTACCGAGCTAGCCAGAACCAATTCTTCTTATTACCCATCTAAGAAAGAATCCTGTTTAAAAAAAAAAAAACAACCTACTGAGCTGTTCATAACTAGTTCTTGAGGGAGTCTAGTCCACATTTTTACTGTAAAGAAGTTTTTCTGTGTGTGGACGATAAATACCAGTTGTGGAGGTATGCCAGTCTTATACAAAAGTCACCTGTGAGGCCAAAGCTGTATCTTCCATCTGATATCCGAGGACCTTGACATTCCCCATAAAGAGCTGGTGTTCATGACCAGGGAAAGGGTTTGGACTCATTTGCTCAGCTTGGTTACCCTGGGTTTCTTACAACATGGAAATGACAGTGACATCTAGTAAAATGTGAGTGTTTGTGCAGGGGAGGACTGACAACTCATGGGGCCCCTGGGCAATAGGGGATCATGGGGCCCCTGTGTCCTTGCCCAAACTCAAAAAAGCCTATGAAAAAGGTACCAGGGGCATCTCATGGGGCCCCTACTGACCCCGGGGCCCTCGGGCAGTGCCCAAGTTTCCAAATGGTCAGTCCGCTCCTGTGTTTGTGATATCTTGACACCTATGCAACAATAATGTACTGCAAGATATTCAAATATTTATCTTTAACAGAAAACAACTTACCATCATATCCAAGAAATAACTGAGCAACTCCTGCGAACAGTAAACAGGACAGTCATAATGATGGAAAGAGATCAGGAATTAACTGTAAGTAGATCAATCTCATACATATTATTATATCTTAAAGTAGAGTTCCAGCCATTTTTGTTTTTATTAAAAGTCAGCAGCTACAAAAACTGTAGCTGCTGACTTTTTATAAACACACACTTACCTGTCCCAGGGTCCAGCGATGTACTCACCCGTGCCGTCCATTCTCTCCCTCTTCTCTCCAACCATCTCAATTGTGGGCAACAGGCCATGGGCCGTGGCGAAGTGGGCCGGAAGTGGGAGCGGGTACCTGTCACAACCAAGCGGAGCTTCTACTTTTGGGTGGAACTCCGCTTTAATGTTCTTGGGCCACTTTTATTTTTGTGTTTTTACATTTTATACAGATTTTAGTAGTTGTTTAACAGCAGTTTTTTTCTATCTATGTTCATTCTTTAACAAATATTTTATACAAAATATTAGTTAATCTGACTCAAATGTCCAGCTGCTTGTGTATGTAACTTTCATCTTGAGCTATCAAATCATGTAGGCTTTACAACAATGTGAGAGCCTAGAGAAAGTTCAGCTGTCCTGTCTAAAATAAATAAAGAAATTGTAATCCACTATATACAATAAGTCACTATATATTATCTATAAAAGGTATTTTTCAGTAGATATGAAGGACCTGAATATTAGGCAGGCAGTTTCTACACACCACAGGGCTTCCATGATAAGTGTGGCAGGGATAAGTAATTAGGAACTGAAGAGCCAAATTCAATGATAACATTTTTGCAATGCCAACACATTTCAGGGACTGTACCTCAGCCCCCTTCATCAGGGCTTGAACAAAGTTAAAAAGTGAAACAGTGGACTTAAAATCAATTGCAGTTGGATATTGTTAAATGGTGTGAATAAAACAGAATTTGCACAGCAAAGCAACTGCTGCTGATCTGCTTTGCAAACTGTGTTTCATTTTTTCAAGCCCCAATGGAGGCAGAGGACTAGCCAGAAAAATGTTGGCTTGCAAACATTCCATCACCGGAATAAATTTGTGTTTGAACCTTAATAGTGTAATGTGGCACTTTAATTCCTAACTACCTATCTCCTGGCAGATGTATGACATTCCTCAGGGCACATCAGCTCATCCACACTCTTGGGGTCTGTAAGCCTAATGAGCTGCTGGATCTTACAAGCAAGTTTCTGATGTAACAGCTGCAGGCCATTTGCTCCACAGTCTGAGCAGGCTTGAGCACCTCTGGTTGCAACCAGTTGTTTGTAAATTGGAATAAATTATATATCTGGGACTTCTCAGGATTCCCAGGGTGAACACACACTGTGCTTGGTTGGCCATGGTAACTGCAACGTAGGCTAGGATTTCTCCTTTGAATTTAGGGTACTCCTTGGCATCCAGAGGTTGTATGTCAAAGTAGGCTTTTTGGAGCCCCACTGTTAATAAAAGGTTTTAGCACATTTACCCACTGATCCCCAAGTATTTTCTCACATTCAGCAACTCTCTCAAACATGTCTCTATCTACAGGCTCTCTTATTACATTTTGAGTGAAACAACTCTTCTGCACCTTTTTCTCCCAAAGATGCCAAGGTAGGCTTCAACATCATCTTCCAGGGATATCTTCCTTAAAGCTCTTTGCGCCAGCTGTGGAGCTGTATAAGTCAGCCCCTTCACTACCATCTGCATCTCTAACAGGGCCAATTTCTGCTGCTGTAGAGACAGGTTCACTTTCTACTGGGACAGTAGGACTTTAAGGAAGCCTGGAGACTACAGTCAGCTGCTAGGCAGCTAAGCAATTCACCTCTTGCTGGTTAGCATTTGCCAGTATGAGCTGTTTTACAGGCTTTTCCATTTTGCTCAACAATGTGTCTGTTCAAGAAGCTGCCTACATCTGACCACCAGGTTGAAGGGGGTAGAGGGCATACCTCAACTGGCATTGGCATTGGTAAATCATGCATGAGATCTTGGACACCCAGGAACATAACAAGAAGAATTAGTCTGCACTTTTATTTTGTAAGTAAGCAAACAGTTTTTAATGTGGGATGGTTTCCTACAGCAAGTCCAAAAATAAACAAAAGATCTGCTCGTTCAAGCCACTAATGAAACACTGGTTTGTTCCTACCAGAATGCCCCCTAATGTGTTATCCAAAACAAAAGGTAGTGCTTTCACCACTAAAATTTATATTTTATTTGTACAAATCTAACACAATTTAGGTGTGTGCAATATGTGTGGTTAAAATTTTATATGAAAAAACATTTGAAATGAATTAATAAAATATGTTTTTTAGTGTTTTAAGTGGGTTAGATACATTAAATAGTAAAGTGCATACTTTTTGCAACAGTGTTCTATTAAATGTGCCACAGAAAGATGTATGTAGCTTAAGCTGTTAGGCCCAGCCTTTACACAGCTGTAAGAGCAAGCGGAAGACCCTTGCTGATTATCAGTCAGCTCACAGATGTAAAGGCATGTGGACAGCTTAAACTAATAATGAGGTTTGGGTAGCAGCAAAGCTTTATTGAAGCTTTATCCCACTGAAAGCTCTACAATTCGTGTACAAATAATCATGGTTTCTAGACCCAGAATAGAACCTTTTAGTATTCTGAGAAAACAAAAATTTTGTCCCTCACCTTGTGTATGCGAGAAGCCTAAATCCTCAAAATTAATTTGTGCTAACCTACAATTTTTAAACATATTACTATTTAATTTACAATATAAAATATTAGGGATCTAAAAGTATTTAATAATTATATTAGCTGTTAATTGTCCAGCCAGTCAACTTGTTCCTCTTTCACACCTGTTCGCACCTCCTATAAACCAGATCAATTTTACATTTCTGCTATTGGCCAGTTTATTCAGCAATAACTTTGTTATTACCTAAGATAACAAAGTAACACATATATAGCTTTTTGTTAGGACAAGCAATGCTTTCTTTTATGCAATCCATAAACAAAAATGTAAAAATGTAAAAAAAAATGAAACAAACTATGGTTCTGATTTTTTTAATGAGACACTAATATATTAACATATAAAATGTATTAAAATAAATAATGTTTAGAAAAATAATAGTCAAGGGGAGAAGGGGGAAGAAGGAGTTAGTTGGGGATGATTAGGGTAAACTAAGAGCTTAAAAGGAGTTAAATAAGAACAAATTTTATTTAAAAAAAAATACCCTTTTAAGGTTGTCAGGTTGCTTCTATTGACATCATATGCAGATGAAAGCTAATCCCTTTTATTTTCAGATAAATGATACAGAGTATATACAAAATGTCTAGTGTCCAATGATAAAAAAGTAACAATGTCCTGTCTAAATACTGTTTACAGACACTGTGTCAGGTGGTCCATTATTTGGAGAACAGCAGCTTCCATAGCTGTTGTATTAACACAGCAACCCCCAGCTGTCATTTTGAAAGTCAGGAATTGCTGGCAAATGTGAGGGGAAAGTGACAGTGAGGCAGAAGCACAGGATAAACTACACATACCCTGTGATGAAACACTTCAGGGGACAATGGCAGAGTAGGAGTTTATTTTTCCTTTTTATTAACCCTTTGGTGCCACCTATTTACATATATGTGGCCTCAAGGAAGTGGATCTTTATCTGTGAGACCACATAACTATGTGTCTGTTTTTTTACTCCCAGCACAGAGACCAGGAGCTCCGTGTCTTGTACTAATGGTTGGGAACAGGGAACCTCAGTTCCTGGTCACCTGATCGCTATGATAGCTTCTGATTGGCTATCACACTGATCAGTTACGATGCAGCTTGCCCATATGTTTTGTAGATTCATTGTATCTTTGTCTCTTTGCAAAGGGGGGAAAATGTTCTCCTCCTATCTATCGCAGCGCTCTTTCAGTGTTACCTATAACACTGCCACCTCCTCCTCACTCCCTCTCTCTGTAGGGGTCCCTCAAGGTTCTGTCCTTGGACCCCTCCTCTTCTCCATCTACACCTCCTCCCTTGGTCACTTGATAAACTCCCACGACTTCAATTACCATCTCTATGCTGATGACACGCAAATCTACCTGTCTACCCCTCACCTCACCCCTTCAGTTTCCACCCGCATCGCTAGCCTACTAAGCGACATATCGGCTTGGATGTCACTCCACTTCCTCAAACTCAACCTTTCCAAAATTGAGCTCCTGGTATATCCCCCCTGCCCGCGCCACCCCCACTGACTTCACCATAAATATCGCTAACACCATCCTCAGTCCATCCCCTCATGCCAGGGTACTAGGTGTAATCCTAGACTCCCATCTGTCCTTCCAGCCCCAGATCCAATCGCTGACAAAATCATGTAGACTTCACCTCCACAAGATCTCCAAGATACGACCGTTCCTAACCCCGGAAACCACTAAGCAACTTATCCACTCCCTAGTCATATCACGCCTCAGCTACTGTAACTCACTCCTCATTGGCCAACCTCATTGCAGGCTATCCCCCCTCCAGTCTATCATGAACGCTGCCGCCAGACTCATCCACCTTACTAACCGTTCTGTATACGCCATCCCTCTCTGCCAATCCCTCCACTGGCTCCCAGTTGCCCAACGGATAAAATTCAAAACACTAACAATGACATATAAAGCCATCCACAACACTACCCCAATTTACTTAACCGATCTTATCTCTAAATATCACCCAAACTGTACACTCCGTTCCTCGCAAGACCTCTTACTCTCTAGCTTCCTTATCTCCTCCTCCCATGCTTGTCTCCAACACTTCTCCAGGGCGTCACCCATCCTCTGGAACTCCCTACCCCAATCTATCAGACTTTCACCTACTCTATTTGCCTTTAGGCAATCAATGAAAACCTATCTCTTCAGGGAAGCCTATCCTGCCCTCTGCTAATTCTGGAATCCTCTACTCTTCCAACCACTCCATCCCCCACAGTTACTACCTACTGTACCATTCACCCCTCCCTTCTAGATGGTAAGCTCCAAGGAGCAGGGCCCTCAAATCCCTCTTGTATTGAACTGTATTGTTACTGTATTGTCTCCCACTATAATGTAAAGCGCTGAGCAAACCGTTGGCGCTATATAAATCCTGTATAATAATTATAATAATGTCAACAAACAAGTGTAAAATATATGATAAAAAATAAAGAAAGAAATAGCGAGATCAAGATTTAGTCTAGGTCAGTGCCAAGGTTAATGTTAGGGTCAAAGGTCAGGGTAAGTATATTTTTAAAAATTCATATCAAGGTCAGTTACTGGCAGTATGACTGGGTTTTAGATAAAAAAAACAAAATGTGCACCATTGTTTCTGGGCCCTACTATGAGTACAAACAACAAATAACATACACATATGTGGTATTGCTGCAATAGTCAGGAGCAAGAGAATTTATTTTGGGATGTTTATTGGTGGTAAGTTATGATAATAGCAAGAACTATTCAGCTACATTTAAAAAAAATGGTTATTTTAACTGTTTTAGGCCAGTTTTCTATTACCATTTACCTCCAAAAGTAAGCCCACTTTGTCCTGAAATAAAACAAGGTATAATCTACCTGGATGTACAAAGTAGTTACGATGATATGTACAGTTTTACTAACACATGCCAAAGTTGCAAGGCTTTAATATTTGTTTTACCATCAGTCATAAAAAGATTAAATAAGGCTGTATTTATTGAAGTGCTAGTTAGTTAGATAATGTGGCCTCTGGTTAGCCTGGAAAAAGGAGAATAAGATTATGTTGCATTCAAAATTATTGCACACATTGCAAAATTATGCTTACAGAAAGCACATGGGTTTCTATGTTTTGAAATGCTTTAAATATTCAAAAGTTGAAAAGTTTTCTATCAACCTAGTATATGGCAAATATACAAATGTTCAGAAATAGCAAACTGTGTGTGGTTGACAGAAAGAATTGAATGACCATAATGGTAATTTAAAGTGAATCTTTCTCTGCGTTTTAAAAAATCAGCATGTAGTTGGAATTACAGTTATACAAAACAATGAGTTCCAAATGCTGCCTAAAATATTTGTCTCTACCATACTGAATGGTGGCTGGTATGTAAAAGTAGGTATGGGTCCATGTCATCATTCTTATTTTATTTCTCTTTATACTTATGATGTGTCTGCTAAATGTTATATTGTATTATACAGCCAGAAAAAAATCCCCTTTAATAATCATTTATCTAATGTGAAGTTGTTTATTTTTGTACATTTTTAGGGTCATTTTGTGGCATGCATGACTGCAATACTGGACCAGATGGATGACCAGCATTATACTCACTACATTGAAATATTTCAGTCAAGCTCAGACTTACTTGTAAGTCCTGCATTAATCAATTGTGGATAATGAGTATGCTATAATATTGTAATTAATAAAAGATGGCGTATCCAGTACACTTTACAATACCACCACCCCAATATGCATGTGCTTTGTTCATTACCTTGAATGTTTCCTTCAGAATTCACTGTCCAATTGAGAGAGAGGTTCTTAATCTATGCAAACATAGATAATGCTTTTTTCTTTCCCAGAATACCTCCCTGTTTTTTTGTGGGGGGGGGGGGGTGGCAGTGTTTGGGTCGCTGGAGGGAGCTGAGCTGTCAGTGAATATTGCTTTAAGCCAGCCATAGATGGTTCAAAGCTCTGCCGGTTCAGTAGGGACCAGATGAGATTTGAGTCATCTATGGGCAGGCTGATTGTGCCCAATTCGATTATTGTACAACTTGGGTACAACCATCATGTCAGATTTTATATGTGATTATTGTCAGCGGCTATAACTAGAGATGAGCGAATCGAACTTGGCGAAGTGGAATTCGTTTCGAATATTAGGAAAAATTTGATTCGCGCCGAATCCGAAAATTAGCAAACTTCGGATGCACGAATCGAATTTTCCCCGATCGGCCGATTTTCATCCCTTCTACAGCCGGCAAAAAGTGTCCCTGCAGAGAGCTCCGCTATTTCTGACAGTTCTCTGACAGTTCCTTCACATTTACAGCGGTTGAAACATTGTATCTATTTGTTTCCATTTAGGATACAGATGTTTTTATTCGGAAACAAATAGATACAATGTTTCAACCGCTGTAAATGTGAAGAAACTGTCAGAGAACTGTCAGAAATAGCGGAGCTCTCTGCAGATACACTTTTTGCTGTACTGGAATTCTTCTTCATCCTCATCCTCTTCTTCTTCTTGTTGTTCTTCTTCTTCTTCTTCATCCTCATCCTCTTCTTCTTCTTCTTCATCCTCATCCTCTTCTTCTTCTTCTTCTTCATCCTCATCCTCTTCCTCTTCTTCTTCTTCTTCTTCATCCTCATCCTCTTCTTCATCCTCATCCTCTTCTTCTTCATCCTCATCCTCTTCTTCTTCATCCTCATCCTCTACTTCTTCTTCATCCTCATCCTCTTCTTCTTCTTCTTCTTCATCCTCATCCTCCTCTTCTTCTTCTTCATCATCCTCATCCTCTTCTTCTTCTTCTTCTTCATCCTCATCCTCATCCTCTTCTTCTTCCTCATCCTCTTCTTCTTCTTCTTCTTCTTCTTCCTCATCCTCTTCTTCTTCTTCATCCTCATCTTCTTCTACTTCTTCTTCTTCATCATCATCCTCATCCTCTTCTTCTTCTTCTTCATCATCCTCATCCTCATCCTCTTCTTCTTCTTCTTCTTCTTCTTCTTCTTCATCCTCATCTTCTTCTTCTTCTTCTTCATCCTCATCCTCTTCTTCTTCTTCTTCTTCTTCTTCATCCTCATCCTCTTCTTCTTCTTCTTCTTCCTCATCCTCATCCTCTTCTTCTTCTTCTTCTTCTTCATCCTCATCTTCTTCTTCTTCTTCATCCTCATCCTCTTCTTCTTCTTCTTCTTCTTCTTCATCCTCATCCTCTTCTTCTTCTTCTTCTTCTTCCTCATCCTCTTCCTCTTCTTCTTCTTCTTCTTCTTCTTCATCCTCATCCTCATCCTCTTCTTCTTCTTCTTCTTCATCCTCATCCTCTTCTTCTTCTTCCTCATCCTCATCCTCTTCTTCTTCTTCTTCTTCTTCTTCTTCATCCTCATCTTCTTCTTCTTCATCATCCTCATCCTCTTCTTCTTCTTCATCCTCATCCTCTTCTTCTTCTTTCTCATCCTCATCCTCTTCTTCTTCTTCTTCATCCTCATCCTCATCCTCTTCTTCTTCTTCTTCTTCATCCTCATCCTCTTCTTCTTTATCCTCATCCTCTTCTTCTTCCTCATCCTCTTCTTCTTCATCATCCTCATCCTCTTCTTCTTCTTCTTCTTCTTCTTCTTCATCCTCATCTTCTTCTTCATCCTCATCCTCTTCTTCTCTTCTTCTTTCTTCTTCTTCTTCTTCCTCATCCTCTTCTTCTTCTTCTTCTTCTTCTTCCTCATCCTCAACCTCTTCTTCTTCTTCTTCTTCTTCTTCATCCTCTTCTTCTTCTTCTTCTTCATCCTCATCCTCTTCTTCTTCTTCTTCTTCTTCTTCTTCTTCCTCATCCTCATCCTCTTCTTCTTCTTCTTCTTCTTCATCCTCATCTTCTTCTTCTTCTTCATCCTCATCCTCTTCTTCTTCTTCTTCTTCTTATTCCTCATCCTCTTCCTCTTCTTCTTCTTCTTCTTCTTCTTCATCCTCATCCTCATCCTCTTCTTCTTCTTCTTCTTCATCCTCATCCTCTTCTTCTTCTTCCTCATCCTCATCCTCTTCTTCTTCTTCATCCTCATCTTCTTCTTCTTCATCATCCTCATCCTCTTCTTCTTCTTCTTCTTCATCCTCATCCTCTTCTTCTTCTTTCTCATCCTCATCCTTTTCTTCTTCTTCTTCATCCTCATCCTCATCCTCTTCTTCTTCTTCTTCATCCTCATCCTCTTCTTCTTCATCCTCATCCTCTTCTTCTTCCTCATCCTCTTCTTCTTCATCATCCTCATCCTCTTCTTCTTCTTCTTCTTCTTCTCATCTTCTTCTTCATCCTCATCCTCTTCTTCTTCTTCTTCTTCTTCTTCTTCCTCATCCTCTCTCTTCTTCTTCTTCTTCCTCATCCTCAACCTCTTCTTCTTCTTCTTCTTCTTCTTCATCCTCATCTTCTTCTTCTTCTTCATCCTCATCCTCTTCTTCTTCTTCTTCTTCTTCATCATCCTCATCCTCTTCTTCTTCTTCTTCTTCTTCTTCTTCTTCCTCATCCTCTTCTTCTTCATCCTCATCCTCTTCTTCTTCATCATCCTCATCTTATTCTTCTTCTTCATACTTATCCTCTTCTTCTTCATCCTCATCCTCTTCTTCTTCTTCTTCATCCTCTTCTTCTTCATCCTCATCCTCTTCTTCACCCTCATTCCTCTTCTTCTTCATCCTCATCCTCTTCTTCTCATCTCATCCTCTTCTTCTTCTTCTTCTTCATCCTCATCCTCCTCTTCTTCTTCTTCTTCATCCTCATCCTTCTTCTTCTTCTTCCTCACCATCATCCCCTTCTTCTTCTTCATCATCCTCATCTCTTCTTCATCCTCATCCTCTTCTTCTTCTTCTTCTTCATCCTCATCCTCTTCTTCTTCTTCTTCCTCATCCTCATCTTCTTCTTCTTCTTCATCCTCATCCTCATCCTCTTCTTCTTCTTCATCCTCATCTTCTTCTTCTTCTTCATCCTCATCCTCTTCTTCTTCTTCTTCTTCTTCTTCTTCACCCTCATCCTCATCCTCTTCTTCTTCTTCATCATCCTCATCTTCTTCTTCTTCATCATCCTCATCCTCTTC